>NW_020945437.1:11048742-11122839 GCF_900497805.2 Vombatus ursinus | reverse complement strand
GAAGAAGAAGAAGAAGAAGAAGAAAAAGAAGAAGAAGAAGAAAAGAAATGAAGAAAACAGAGAAGGAGGGAGTAAAGGGAAAGGGAGAGGGAGAGAGAGCATCATGTAGTAGATAAGGGACTGTAGAAATCAGGAAGACCTAGGTTTAAGTCTTGCCTCTAATCTATACTAGCTATGTGACCCCAGGCAAATCACTTAATCTATTGGTGCCCTTTCAGCTTTCTAAGACAAATTACAGACAAGGTGCCCATCTTTATTGGTGGAGGGAGATTCCATACCACTACACTGATAATCACAGATTTGGTACACTGTCCTTCACTATCCCGTATTATGAAGTTTACTATGTAAATTTTAAATATTTAAGTAAATTTATTTAGCATTTAAAGTATTTAAGTAAGAATATGGAATTTATTATGCCAGGAGATGTGCCATGCTCTTAAAAGGTTGATGTCATTTTAAAATATACTTAGTTTTATTTTTAATTAAAACTATGAAAAACAACTATCTGGTCATTGTTCACAATACAGAGATTATTCTTAATCTGTCCAGCTCCTGCCTCTTTCTAGGGATTCGTAGGGTCCATTATATGTGAGCTTTTGAAATAGGTTATCACTAACCTCAGTTTACTGATAAGAAGAATTTGAGGATGAGTATAGGCTGAAAATATAATGTCTTTGCATGGGTTGAAAATATAAGGTACTTAGGGCAGCTAGGTGACATAGTAGGATAGAATACTGGCCCTGAAGGCAGGAGGACCTGAATTCGAATCCAGCCTCAGACCAAACACTTGACACTTACTAGCTATGTGACTCTGAGCAAGTCACTTAACTCCAATTGCCTAAAAAAAAAGAAAAAAAAGATATAAGGTACTTGGAGATTTCAGATACATTTATGGATTATTGTTTAACAGGTTCTGAAAGGAGAGTAAAGGATATGTGGGGAACATCTCCAACATTTGAAAAAAAAAAAAGAGAAAAACTCCCATACTTTCCCATATCCATCCCTTTTATCTTAGAGACAAACACTTCCACAGACCTTTTAGTTCTGTTGTCAGAGAAGCAAATTAAGGTTTTGTGGTTGTGCTTCTTGGACCCATTTTTATGCGGTTAGGTAATGATGAGTAGGTTTGTGAGTCAGAGATATTTTAGAAGGTAGACATGCATCAGATAAAAGAGTTGAATTCGATGGTCTTTTAGGTCCCAACCAACTCTAAGATTCTACAGTTTCGCTTAAAACCAAATTCCAGAATACTTTGATTGGTATTAATTTTTCTATAACAAAACTATCCTTACTCAACCTTATCTCTTTTCAAAATGAGTGACTGAAGGGAATTTGAGCATTGAGGCTGTTGACGGAAGCAGCTTTTATTGGCAATAAAACAGAAAATCAGGGGCTACAGCTTCTAAATCCAAGTTTGCCACCAATTTATTTTATAGTCTGAGCCCAGAAAATCTTCATCTCCTATTTATCAGCAGGAAAATACCAATAAAGACAGCAATCAACCTGTAAAGGCATCTTACCCCTCAAAAATCACTGAAAACTGTGCTGACCATGTTCAAGATAGGGCAGTCAAGATGATGAGGCTATAGGAGGACAGGCCATATGAGAATGCTATGAAGGAACTGGGTCTGAGAGGACTGGGCAGGAATGACTGCAGTCTTTCAGTATTTGAAGGGCTATCATGTGAAATGCTAACATCTCAGATTTTTGACACTTTGAAGTTTGCAAAGTATTTTCTGTACAATAGCTCTGTAAGGTACACTTTAAAATATTGTCCCTACTACACAAAGTGGGAAACTGAGGCTGACAGTTTAAACGAGCTGTTCAAGGTTCAACATAATAAGTGCTACACTTAGGTCTTATGACGCTACTTGTGCTATTTCCATTATACCAAACTGCCCTTTAAGGAGAATTAGACCAGTCCTGCTTGGGGTCCAGAAAGAGGAACAGTGAATAGATGTCGCAAAATGGCAGATTTTGGTTCCATTAAAAAAAAAAGATTTCCTAACAGTATAGTTTCTCAAAAGGAGAATGGACTACCTTGGGAAGAGCTCCTCTCTGTCACTGGATATGTTTGAACAGAAGTCAGATGATCATTTATCGGGGATGTTTTAGACTTTCTTAACCATTTTTTTAAGTGTGTCATTGGCTCCTTTGGTTGTCTAATGAAGCTTATGAACCCCTTCTCAGAATAATGCTTTAAAATATATAAAATAAAATGTTATTTATTACATTGAAATTATTATATTATTACATTATATTCTTATTACATTAAAAAAAAAACATTGTCAAGTTCATGGACCCTAGGTTAGCAATTCTGGTCTTAAAGACCATATATTTACAAGCAAATCAGATCAATCAATCAATACACATTTATTATGTATCTATTATGTGCCAAGTATTGTGCTGTTAGTCCTTATTTTCAAAGAACTCATCTTCTAGTTAGGGGAGACAATACGTATTTAAGAAATTTTCCAATTTATTAAATGGGGATAATTCTGGCACTATTGACCTCATGGCATGTAATTATGAGGACAAAAAAAGGTAATAATAGTTATATAGCACTTTAAGGTTTGCCAAGCAGTTTACATAAATTATCCTATTTAAGCCTCACAATTATCATGTGAAGTAGGTAAGAGGAAATGACTATCTTTGTTTTGTAAGTAAAGCTACTAAGACTCAGAGAGATAGTAAAGTAAACCTATCATGGGCACAGAGCTGATAAGTGTTAGAGACAGGAGAAGAAGGGAAGTGAAAGAAAACACTGAGATCATAAACCTGAGTGTCTGAGAGGATGATGATTCCATTAAAGAAAATGGAGAAGTTTAGAGGAGGGGTAGATTACGTGGAAAAAACAATATGTTTTAGGAGTGCTGAGCTCTTCTGACCCTCTTCCATTTGAATTAATGAGCAAAATGACATGTATGAAAAAGACAGCTTATATACATATACACATACATGCATATACATATATATCTTTAAGATTTGCAAAGCACTTTATAAATATCATCTCACAACAACCCTGAGGTGTGTTATTATTATCCCCATTTTACAGCTGGAAAAAATGAGGCTGATAAAGATTGTGACATGCCCAGGGTTGCACAGCTAATAAGTGACTGAGGCAGAAATCAAACTCAAGGGGCAGCTAGGTGGCACAGTGGATAGAGCAATGGCCCTGAAGTCAGAAGGACCTGAGTTCATATCTGGCCTCAGACCAAACACTTGACACTTACTAGTCGCGTGACTGGGCAAGTCACTTAACCCCAATTGCCTAAAAAAAAAAAAAATAGAACTAGATCTTCTTCTACAGTCCAACACTCTCTCCACTGCACCACATGCCAACTCTCATCCTTTCTTAGATACTTCAACAGATCCTTGATCTCATCTGCATGTCCACCCTGAGTGAAGATCATAGCTCAGCTCCTACCTTCTCATCCTGTTCAATTATTTGTCCATGCTATTCTCTAAGTACTCCATAAATTATCTACTCAAAGTCAAAATACATTGTGAACAGCAGGGTAGCAAAGTGCCATCCATCTGTTATTTTTAACTTGCTACAAAACCAGACTACTCCTTTTTCTGGTCATTCATGCCCTCCATGATGTTTTTTATGCCACTGGTTAGGCATAAGTCATTGTTGATAATTACCTGTGCCTTATTTGCATCCATGATATATCTTTCTATTGCCCTGCAGCTCATTTGGGATTGTGATTCTTTTGAGTTTATAGTGATTCATGATCAGGGCATCTCAATGGCAGGTGACTCAAAGGGATCACAGTATGGTAATTTGAATGTTTCTGATTCTTCATAATCAAGGGCAATTAACACGTAAACAGAAGAAAACAGTTACTCAGGTAGCCTGAGGATTAGGAATTCATTTAATGACTACCAGAACTTTGTCAGCTTATATCCATTTTCAACAACTGGCCTAGTTGATACTTGCCATAAAAAATGGTCAATAATACTTATAAAATAAATGATGAATAATATCTTATAAAATTCTTTGTAGACAGATGATCCATACATGTTTGTTTCTAGAGTTAAGGAAACTATAACACAGCTATACAAAGAGATTATATGTGCATGTGGAAATCAAACCTCTTGAATCTTGTCTCTGATTCAATTGTCTCTGATTCAACACAGTCTTACTGTGTTACAGACAACACTGGAAAGACTGGGAGTCAAAACCTTGGGTTTGAGTCTGTGCCCCATCTTCCCTGCCAAGAGTCTATCTTCCAATCTATTAAATGGGAATAATAATTCTGACACTATTAACCTCATGGCAGCTATTGTGAGGACAAAAAGGTAATAATAGTTGACATTTATATAGCACTTTAAAGTTTGCCAAGCAGTTTACATAAATTATCTTATTTGAGCCTCACAATTATCATGTGAAGTAGGTACGAGGAAATGATCATCCCTGTTTTGCAGGTAGTAAATATCTGAGTCTGGATTTGAACTCAGGTCTTCCTGACTCCAGGTCTAGAGCTCTATCCATTGAGCAACCTAGCTGCCTCCATCCTAGTATGCTAGAAACTCTTCAAATATAAGCCCAAAGATGTCCTGTATGTCTGTCACCTCACTACAGTCTATTTATGTTTTAAAACCCTTGTCAATCAAAGTGTTAGCTGCTCAGCAATGACTTTTCTTTAAGTAGCTTCAGAAAGTCAGGAAGACAATTTACTAAGGCATATCTGTGATCTGTACTAGGGGAGGGAATGACCAAATAGATTAAATCGTGAATTCTTTAAATAATTATTAATTTTTAACATTTCTGAAGTAAAGACTATTTCAGAAAACAAATATGTGATACATCTCTAAAACTAGTTGCATCTAAAGGACACTTTTGCCTTACTAAAGAATAAGCTGGCAAGGAGTAGATATTACCCTTCAGGTACCCCCCAACTAATTCAAAGACCAGAATTAAAAAATAATCAGAGTTTAACTTTAAGTTATATTTTCATCTACATTCTTGTAGTCATTGTGTTCACTGTTCTTTTGATTTGTTTCTTTCGCTGTATCTGTGCATGTACATCTTCCCAATTTTTCTGAATTTCTCATTTTATCATTTATTATGACACAATAATATTCCTATATTACCATTTTCCAGTCATTTCCCAATCAATGAAATACACTTCATTTCTAGTTGTTTGTTACCACAAAGAATAATGTTAATATTTATATAAGAACTTTGTTTCTGATCTTAACCTCCTTGGGGTACATGTTGAATAGTGACATCACTAGATTAAAAGGTATTAACAGCTTAATCACTTTTCTAGTGTAATTCTGAAAGGATAACCAGAATGTTTAGACCAACGAATATCTCTACCAACAGTGCATTACTGTGCCTGTCTTTTCATAGCCCCTTCAATACTGACTATTTTTAGTTTACTTTATTTTTTCCATGTTTGCCAATGTGCAAGGATTGGGGAGATTAAAAACTCAGTTATTTTTATTTTTATTTCTTTTTGTGTTAGTGGTTTATTTCCACGTGTTTCCAAACTTTCATTTATAGTTTGCAGTTCTTCTTTGGGAAACTTTTTGTTCATATCCTTTGACCTCTTAAATGTTGGGGATATCTTGTCTCTTCAGGGTTACTGTTAGTAATTTAGTCCAGACCCATGATTTCATTTTTGTAGGGGATTTCCCAGGAAGAAACTCTCTCTACTAGTATAAATCTTCCACTGTCCAGCAACTGGAGTCTTAGAAAGTTTCCCAGAGCTTTGAGAAATTAAGTAACTTGCCCAGGGTTGCATATTTAGTCTGTGGTAGAACTTCAACCTGCTACCTCTTACTGTTTCTTAAACTGGTTCTCTCTATTACTCCAGTGGACTACCTCTCACACTATGTATTCACAATTTATGGAAGGTATTTTGTGAATCTGTAGGATTGGGCAGCTAGGTGGCACAGTCCATAGAGTGCTGGTCTTGGAGTCAATATGACCTGAGTTCAAATCTGACCTCAGACACTCACTAGCTGTGTGACCCTGGTCACATCACTTAATCCTGTTTGCCTTAGTTCCTCAGCTGTAAAATAAGTTGAAGAAGGAAATGGCAAACCACTCCGGTGTCTCTGCTAAGAAAATCCCAAATAGGATCATGAAGAGTTTGACATGAATGAAATGATGGAACAACAACAAAGGATGGTACCTAACTAGAAATCTTCTGCATGGTCCACAACCTTCCTAATATGCATTAAATTTTTATCTTCCTCTCTCAAACGAAATGGCTATTACTAGGGATCTTACCATCAAAAGTTGTATTGTCCCTGCTGAAAAGACCCCATGGTAAAGAGAGAAATGGCCTCCATACGATTTGGGTGACAAAACGCATCCATGGAGTCATAAAGTTAAGGGCATTCCTCACACTCTGTTGGACAAGAGTAGGTTGAGAACATTTTGATGTCTGTAAACTTTTTCTCCAAATCCATGTACTCTAGAGTCTTTAACAGGAAAGCTGGAGGGTTACTTTTTTTTCTGTTGTTAAAGAATCACCTTCTAAATATTATGCATACCAGTGATTATAACAATTTACTTATTTATTCATGCAATAAACATCTATTAAGCATCTTCTATGAATTATTCAGTAGAAACTGGACTAGGTATAGACACAAAGATACAAATTAGAAATGGTTCCTCTCCTTAAGAACTTGCAACTGAGCTGTGAGTCTAAGACATGTAAATAAAAGCCTCTAATACAGACCAGAATATGGTGCATCCAGAGAAATTCAAAGTGCTAGGATTTTGGATGAGTAAGAGCTCATTCTCAGTTTTTGAAAGTGTAGGGGTAGGAATTAGAGAAGGCTTCAAGGAGGATGTGGCATCTGATGTAGGCCCAGAGGGAAGGGTAGGATATGATGGGGGAGATGACATTCCAAGTCGCTGGTTAACCAAGTCAATGCTCTCTGGTATTCAGTCTAGCATAATAGCATAACTGATAGAAATAACTGCAAACAATTTTCTAACAATGTATTTTTATTTTCTGCTTCTTCCTCCTGTTGGCAAATGGCAGCTTTGCCATCCCAACTTCAGAATGATATGCTTCATTCTATTGACAAACGGTTTCTATGACTCCTTAGAAATAAAGGTGGCTTCAATTAATATAGATAAAGCACTTTGCAATACTATTAAGCACTAAGCATTGTTAATATGGTGGAAGCATCTCAGAGGATTACACATCCAAAAAATTGTTTCTGCACGCGTTTCCAAAAATGCATTATGTATTATAGAATTTGCTAGTCTTGCCCCCAGGGGATATAAGCAATTGACTTATAAGCATACCCTTAGAGAACAGTCAAAGAGAGAAATAAGGTTCCAAAGAGATCTGCTAGATAGACTCATTTTCACTCTGAATCACTGCGACGTCCACATTTTCCTTGCCCTCACACCATTCTGAATTATATTTCCATGTTTTCATACTGATAACCTAACTAGGCAAATACCTTTCTGAGAAGGAATATTAGAGTTGGGTTAAACTAAAGCAAAATGACCTTGATGAATCATTCCCAGTTCTCATTATCTGAAGGGAGGCACCTTTCCCCACATCTTCCTATTAACTCGCCACTCCTCCCCCCCAGTCTCTTTCTCTCTCTCTTCTTTTCTTTCTCTCTCTCTCCCTCCCTCCTTCCTCTTCTCTCTCTTTCTCCATCTCTCCTTCCTCTTCTCTCTCTCTATCTCTACCTCCCTCAATCCTTTTTCTCCCTCTGTCTCCTTCTCTCCTCCTTCATCTCTCCCTTCCTTCTTCCCTCTCCTAATAACTTGGCTAAGTATGTATAGCCTGTCCTTATTCCTCTCCAGGCTGCACTCTAGACTTCCTCTATGATGCCTTGCTTTTAATTGTGAATCCTCTCTCCGGTCGTGGAATAGACACAGTAGAAGTGCCCTACACCCTTGTGGCCTCTCCCTCCTAGAATCTGCATTTAAGGAGAGCATCCGAGTCAATCATATCTCATTCCTCTCTAGGTTGCATTCTAGACTTCATCTGCCATGCTTGGTACCTTTGCCTCCCTTTACCACTTCTCAGCTTTCTTTTCGTGTTTTGTCTTCCCCCATTAGAATGTAAGTTCCCTGAAGTCAGGGACTTTCTCTTTGTATTTACATTTCAGCTGCTTAGTAGAGTGCTTGGCATGGAGTAAGTGCTTAATGAATGTTTCTTAATTGACTGTCTTGAGAATATGACCTAGAGCAATTGACTTGATGAGTTGGGGAAAATAGTAGTCAAGTATGAAAAGAGTTACTAACATTATATTTGCAACTCTACTGGTACAAAGATCCATTATAACATATCAACTCCAGACTTTTGAGTAACTCAGGATGACCTACTTATCCACACTAGATTATGAGGATTATATTACTATTATTATTATTTGGACACTACAGAAAGGAAGGGGTAATAAACTTATTTGCATTAGAAGGTGGCAAAAATAACTCCCATTATATGAACTTAAAGCTCTTTATTTTCCTTAGGAAGAATAATGACATGCAATTGCCAGAGTGATATTCTGGTTGAATCACAATATCATAATATTACATATTGTTGTTGTTGTTCAGTTGTTTCGGTCGTGTCCTACTCTTTGTGACCCCATTTGGGGTTTTCTTGGCAAAGATACTGGAGTGATTGCCATTTCCATCTCCAGCTCATTTTACAGATGAGGCAACAGAGGTAAACAGAGTTAAGTGACTTGCCACAGGTCAACAGAGGTAGTGTCTGAGGCTGGATTTGAACTCAGGTCTTCCTGACTCCAGATCTAGCACTGTTTCTACTTCACCACCTAGCTGCCCAAATATTATATACTGCATTGTTTATGTTTTATATAAAATTATTTGAATTTATTTATACATTCATTTATTCAATAAAACACTTATTAAGTACCAACTACAGGCAAAACTCTTTCATGGGTACTGGAGGAGATAAGAAATGTAGATAAGCTACAATCCATTTCCTTGAAGAGCTTGTAATTTTTCAGTAGCAGGTAAGCACTGTTTCTTACAGGGCAGTAATATGCCATTACATTCATGTACTACAATTTGTCTAGCCATTCTCCAATCAATGGACATCTAATCTAGTACAACACCAGGCTGCCTCTCATACAATTTATAGAAGTCATTTTGAGGGTTTGTGTGATTATACGTGAGCTAGAAATCTCCTCGAGAGTTTACATGCTTCATAGTCCTTACTAAATTGTTCTCATCTCTCTCAAGCAAAATTGTCTATTTATTTATTGTGGATATGACCCTCAAACATCCTATTGTCTATTGCTGGAAAGACACTGAGTTGAAGAGAGAATTAGTCTTTAACACATTTGGGGGATCAAGTGTCCGATGGTTTTAAAATTAAGAGCACTTCTCGCATTTCTTGTGGAGAAAAGCAGACCGACCACATACTCTAGTATCTGTCAAATTTCCCTAGAAATCTCTGAGCTCCAGCGTCTTTAAAAGAACAAAAAAACCAAATTAAAAATACTTTACAATTTTTTTGGTTGAAAATAAGCTCCTTGAGGGGATGTAATATTAAGAAATATTTGTTAAATTGAATAGCACCTGTAATGCTACAATTATATTCTGAAAAGCTCCCATGTGACCAAATAATCAAAACAAAAAAAGGGTGCTGCTCTAATTTCCCTAAACACAGAGGTAGCACCCCATAGTCACATCTATATAAATGGTAATAATAACTAATAAATCTATATAAATATAAATGGTCAGGGCTGACCATCATGTAAAAAAACAACAAAACAACAACAGTGAACCAAGGGGTATTACACACATTCTTTTTTTCCCCGTTTAGCTTTATTTTTATTCTGAACTTAACAAATACCAAACATTTCCATATGTGCTGTAGAAGAGAAGGAGAGGGTTACACACGAGACTTGTTCTTGTGAAGCTGATTCAAACTAGAGAAGAGAGAGATAAAAAGAGCACAGACTGTACCTGGTGATCTCTGTATCCGGGAGGAGGCCCATGTGGTAGTGGGGGTAGGGAGAGGTAAGGAGGAAGCTTTTGTCACACTCAACTGGTGAGTAGTGCCGAGGAGAGGAAGATTTCTCACATAGTTTGTTCACAGTGCTGTAAACGGGTTCAGGAGGCCTGGTGATAGAAGAAGAAAGGAACAATTCTGTGTGAACAATTTAACAACACACTATGGCCACCATCAACATCCAGTCTTCCTTTAAAGACAAAGAAAAAAGTTAGGACGGTCAGGTGAAGCTAGGGTGAGCCTTGAGATCAGGAGGACCCGGGTCCAAGTGCTCTGATGCACACTAGCTGTACAACCATGAGTAAGTCACTTCTCAGTGACATGGGTGACTCTGTAACAATATAAATCAAAGATCAGTTGTTGCTCTGCATTGGTGGGGGCAGTTTCTATACCAGCAATTCCTCCTACTTATCAAATCACAGGCCTAGACAAAATAAAAAAAGAAAATGGCAAAAGATTCCTTGATCTTCTCAGTATTTCTTTCAGAAAACAAGTGCCTCTGTTACATACACTTTAGCTGACATTGGGAATCACTGTAACATTCTACTTGCCCACAAATGCGCAAATGTGATTACATGATGAAGGAGGAGAATAGAAACTATAAAATAAAATGATCTCTAGGTAAAGGAAATGGGCCTATTTAGATTAGAGAGGAGAGCTTTGTGGAAAGAGACATGAATGGTATTATTCAACTATCTGAGAGATTGCCAGGGGGCAGCTAGGGTGGCTCAGTGGCTATAGCCTGGATTCAGGAGGACTCATCTTCGTGAGTTCAAATCCAGTTTTAGACACGTTCTAGCTGTGTGACCCTGGGCAAGTCACTTAACCCTGTTTGCCTCAATTCCTCATCTGTAAATGAGCTGGAGAAGGAAATGACAAACTACTCCAGTATCTCTGCCAAGAAAACCCCAAATGGGATTACAGAGAGTCGGACACAACTGAAAAATGATTTAACAACAAGAACATGTGGGAATAGGATTAGATTTGTCTGCTTGCCCCCAGAGGGCCAGAGTATGAGCCACAGGTGGAAGCTACAGAGGGACAGAGATTTGTCCAGATAAAAGGAAACAATTTCCTAACAATGATAACTGTCCAAAGGTGGGATGGATTGTCTTGGAAGATGGTGGGTTGGCTCTCCCTGGAGATTTTCAAGCAGGAACTAAACAATAATTTGTGGAGGATGTGAAAAGTTAGAGAATTATATCTATAGCGATGGAAGGGACTTCAGAGGTCATTCAGTCCAATATCGTCATTTTACAAATGAGGAAACTGAACCTCCCTCTTTTCTCAAAGGTGAGATGATTTATCCAAATCCACACAGGCAGCAGAAGAGATAGAAATCAATCCAGATCTTTTGAGATACATGGTAGGGACACTTTTTGTCCAGATTGGACTGGATTGACTCTGAGGTCTCTTCTAACTTGGAGATTATGTGATTCTCCTTATCCTATTTATATCTTATCTACACCAATACAAAAGATGAAGGTGTACAGTAACAAAATTAAAAAAAAAACATTTTAAGTGTATATTATTGTGCATCGTGTTAGGTGCCCAGGATCCAAAGATAAAAAAAAAATTACACAAACCCTGCCCTCAAGAAACCTGGAATCAAATAGGCAGATGTAGCAGTGTGTGTGTGTGTGTGTGTGTGTGTGTGTGTGTGTGCATATACACATATGCACACACATGACCCTATGATACAAAGTAGAATGTAACGGTAACCAAGAAAAGATCCAAAGAGCTCTAGGAAAATGTTAGGAGGAAAATATTATATTTAGGTCAGGGAAATAGGGCAGGCTTCATAGAGGAAACATTGCTAAGCTGTGTCTTTAAAAAACAACATTTCAATAGGCAGACACAAAGATAGAGCGTGTTCAAGACATGCAAGTTGGCTATGTAGATATGTGGAAATGGAAATGTGCAACATGAGAGCATTTTTCCAAATCACAGCATCTCAGAACTGGGACCATTCTTAGGGATTATCTACCAGAGGTTTCTTAACCTGGGGTACGTGACTTTTCAAAAAATTGATAATTGTTTTTCAACATACTTGGT
This sequence comes from Vombatus ursinus, assembly GCF_900497805.2. Classification (NCBI taxonomy): domain Eukaryota; kingdom Metazoa; phylum Chordata; class Mammalia; order Diprotodontia; family Vombatidae; genus Vombatus; species Vombatus ursinus. Next base: position 11,110,810 of record NW_020945437.1, on the reverse strand, counting down.
TTCCTGTGCATTTTGTTTAATGCATTTAAAATATTACTGAGAAAGAATTCAGTCTTCATCAGACTGCCAAAGGGGCACATGATACAAAAAAAGGTTAAGAACTTCTGAATTCCAAGCCAATCACTTCATTTCATGGGTGAGAAGGCAGAGATCCAGTGAGGGAAAGAGATTTAAGCAAAGTCACTCATTGAATGGGAGGTTGAATTAGGACCAGAACATGAGTCTTCTAATTCCTATTCCAGAGCTCTGTTCATTACATTGTAACATCTACTATTGAAACTTCAGATTGGTTCAAAATGTCACTTTTAGACAATACTAGCTTAAAAATATAGGAAGAGTATGATTTGAAGGGTATAAAAATGCTCCAGCCAGTCGGTAAGTTAATAAGCTTTTATTAAGCACCCACCATATGTCAGGTACTCTACAAGTGCTGGGGATACAAAGAAAATCTGGGACACAGTCCAGGCAGATCTGAATGAGAAGAGGAAGAAGGGAGAAGTGTCTGAATATTGGTTATTATTCAAAGAAGGTAGAATCAATTAGGGCACCTGCACGGGGGACCTGGAGGATGAAGAGCATGAAGAAAACAGATACTGAAATAGAGATTCAGAGATTCCTTTGAACACACATGTACTGAGTACCTTAAATGCATAAAGCACTCTGCTAGGTACCAACAAGGAGGTAGGTAGGTAAAGGCAGCTGGAGGAAAACTGAAAACTCTAACTCAGTCTAATAGGTGGTTAGTTAATAAATGCTTGTTGATTTAATTTATTATTATTTGCTTAGTACAGTGTCTTACAAATAGCAAGTGCTTAATAAACTCTTTATCTACCATTTATCTATCCATCATCTATCATTATTTTTATGTTTATGGTGTTCAGAAAAAGTCTTTGGACAAGTTGTTGTTGGCACTGTTGTTATTAATATTACATTGTTATTATTATTATTATTAGTCAGACTTATAATTTCATCGGTGTAAGGAATTTCTAGTGCATAAACTTCCTCTACTAATGCACATTATCAATTCCTGTAACTTACATAGTATTGTTAAAAATAAGGTGTTTTTCTTCAGTAAACAAAAATCTGTCTCAATCCCAGGCCTTCTGACTCCAAGTCAGTTTCTTTCCAAGACACGAAGCTCTGGTCATCAGTACAACTAAAGGAGAGGTGCAATGACGGAAGCCTGAGACAGCCTTTAATTGTCACTTCCCCATTTTGGAAGCTGATTCACTACTGACAGGAACCATATGTACAGGCCAAATTCAAAGACAGTAGGATGGGATAGAGAAATTCAGTCTTTATTAAGGAAACCAGATCTTCTCACTCAAGGCCTGGACACTCTTACCACATAATCTCAGTGGACTTCCAGCCTTACACAGGCAATAATTCACAAGCAGCAGCTGCCAAACAAACCAGCCAGCCTCGGCTGGAAGAAAATGAACTGCACAGCCATTCTTTGCAAATCTCTCCAGTAGCACTGAGAGGTGATTCAGATGGACAGAAGGGAATCTAAAAGGCAATATCTGCCCAATGGAATGAACTTCCAGGCTTTTGGTGAAGGTCTTAAAGACTTTCATTCTTAAAGCGTTTCAGGAAGCCAATTTTCCCTGCATGTAAGGCTTGAGTTAGTTTTCTTCATCCAGTATTGGCAATGACAGTCCCAGAGAACAATGTGACCAAGTTTTCTAACCAGAATATACCCATGGCGCTCACAGGCAAATGATGTGAAAGGATTTCAATGATGCAGCCCCCATCAGAGAAGAGACAGGCAGACAAAGAGAAAGAGAGACAGAAACAGAGGGGGGAGAGAAGGAGGAAGAAAGTGGGAGGGAGAGAGAGGAAAGATGAAATGTAGAAGGAAGAAAGGAAGGAGGAAGAGAGGAGAAAATGGGAGGCCAGGAAAGAAGGAAGGGTAAAGAGTAGAGCTAATTAAAAGCAATTTAAAAAATCTACCACATTTATGATGCATGATATAGAAGCATGGCTCTAAATGAGAGCTCTCATCCCCCTTCATGTCCCCTGTTCAGGGAATTATTGAGGAGTAGGATAAGGGAAATAAGAATTAAGGCATCCATTCTTTCATTCATGTCACAAGTGTCTATTGTTGTTGTTTGCTTGTTTGTCCTTCATTTTCAAAGAGGACCAATGACATCACAGTGTAATGTTCTGACTTTCATTTGAACTGGATTTAGATGAGGCATAATTGCACAAAGTCATCAGCTTCACTCTCTCTACCAAAGTCATCAAAGTCCAGCGGCAGGGTGAAAGTCACAACTACTGGTGATGGCTTGGTATGCAGTGGATGACCTTGGCATCTTCAATGTCTGACTGAGCTCCTAGCACTCCACAGTCCCTGCTGCAGCCACCTTCACAGCCAGTGGAACAAATTGTTCTCATCTGCCCATTCCACTGGGTGAAGTCTTCATATGCTTGGGGTAGACACCCTTCTAACTCACCAGTGGGTTTGAAGCCTCTTAGTTGTCCTTGACCTGGTTTAGCCCTTCTGCTGAGACAGTTTTACCAAGGTGTGGCTGCTGCCCATGCTACAGCTTTTTGAGCCACAGGTGACAAGTAGACACCAAAGGTGGATGAGCAGCCCTGAAAAGGGCTTAGCAAGCCCTCACACCTGAGATGCTACTCCTCCTTTTCACTCCACTGTACTGTTTCTCTTATGTAAGTTAATTCTGACTTGAAACCAAAAACTCTTCTTGTCCTGCATGGGGTACTACAATAATTCAGGGAGGTCTAAAATATTCCTCTGATTCTGATTCTCTCCCCTCCTTCACCCATCCCTTCCCTTTGTGCCCTGCTTCTCTCTCCTCCATACCTTGCTTTTCCCTCTATACCCTCTTTTCCTGCACTCTCTCTCTTCCTTCCTTCTTTCTGTGTCCCAGTCTCTCTATCTCTGTCTCTCTGTCTGTTTCCTTCTCATCCCCCACCCCCAACCTCAAAAGACAAATACATGCTGCTGAAAATTATGAGACTTTCATCTCCTTCTCCCTCTGGAAGCATTTTAAGGAAACACTATTATTTCATACTCTGCAGATTTAGTAAATTTCCCATTTGGAGCTGGCTGCAGTAACTGAGGCTTCAGCTGGTGCCTCCAGTACCTTTGGCAGCAATGACTGCTGAGTTGTATAACATTCAGGATTTATGACTTGACTCCAATCAATTACTCACTGTCTCTACTCTTATTAATCCCGAGATGTAGCACCTGATATCGCAGCCTCATTTTTTGCCTGGCACACAGCTTTTCTTTCCTTCCCAATTGATTTTATTTTATTTATTCTTGCCCCCCTCTCCCCCTCATTTCCCGGGGCCATAAGCTAAAGAGAACACATATCACATCCAAACTCTATTTTCTAGTTTGTGGGGACACTGGATATCTCTGGGAGAAAAGAAGATAAAAAAAAAACCTTGCTAAAGTTCTCTTCTTCAAATCCAGGGATAATCAACCAATATTAAAGTCCAAAGTAGACAGTTCTCAAGTGAAATGAAAGTTTCCTATATAGAGAATAGCTCACACTTATGCAGAGCGTACCAAGAGTCTTAGTGCATTTTTAAGCTATTAAGCTACTTTAAAAAGCTTAAAATGGCACAACACATTTGGGATACCCTATATATCATTCAACAAGCATTTACTTAGTGTAAGCTGTGTGCTAAGCATTCTGTGAGGCATTGGGGATAGAAAGGCAAAAACAAAATAATCTTTATAATCAATCAATCAACATTTATTAAGCACCTATTACATGCCAGACACTGTGCTAAACACTAGGAATAGAAAAAGAGGCAAAAGACTGTCTCTGTTCTTTTTTTTTTTTCAAAAATAACAAATTTACTAAGGAATGATTTTTATAACAAAAGTACACAAATTTGTAGGAAAATTATACAATTAAAATATAAAACCTAAATCAGAGAGAAGATAAAAATAAATAATATCTGTGCAATATATGGAATAATGCTTGGGAAATGCACCGAATAGATAGAACCATTGGAAACTAAACTTCCTGTTAAAACTAGCCTGGCATTCAAGACCCTCCATGCTCTAGCTTCCCTTTGCAGCCCATTATTCCCCTCCAGTCTCTGTTCTTAAGGTGCTTACTTACAATCTAATGGAGGAGGAAACATACAAACAAATATATACAAAGTGAGCTATACAGAGGAAAAATAGGAGATAATTAACAAATGGAAGACACTGGAATTAAGAGGGGTTGGAATGCTTCCTGTAGAAGGTATATTTTAGTTGGGACTCAAAGAAAGCCATAGAGGTCAGTGGTTGGAGCAGAGGAGGGAGAATATTCCAGGCATGCTGAACAGCCAAAGAAAAGGGCCAGAACTGAGATGTGAAGTGTCTTGTTCATTGAATAGCCAGAAGGCATCACTGGATAAAAGAGTATGTGTTGAGGAATGAGGTGTAAGAAGACTAGAAAGGTAGGAGGGGGTAAGGTTATGAAGTGCTTTGAATGCCAAACAGAGTATTTGGCATTTATTCCTGGAGAAATAGGAAGCCAGTGGAGTTTAGTGAGGAGGGGATGACATGATCAGACCTTCCCTTTAGGAAAATCACTTTGATGGCTGAATGGAAGATGGATTAGAATGAGGAGTGGCTTGAGGCAGGAAGACCTACCAGAGGGCTATTGAAGCAATCCAGGTATGAGTTGATGAGGGCCTGGGCAAGAGTGGTGGGAGAGTCAGAGGAAAGAAAGAGGCATATTCAAGAGATATTGCAAAGGTGAAATTGACAGGCCTTGGCAACTGCTTAGATATGGGGAATGAGAAATAGTGAGGAATCCAGGATGACTCCTAGTTTGTGAACCTGAGAAACGGGGAGGTTGGTGTTGCCTTCTAGGAGCAGGGGAGCATTTATGGTGAAAGATATAGAGTTCTGTTCAGGACACATTGAGTTTAAGATGTCTACTGGACATCCAGTTTGAGAAGTCTGAAAGGCATTTGGCGATGTGAGACTGGAGGTCACTAAAGAGACTGAGGCAGGAAATCTGAGTCATCAACACAGAAGTGTTAATTAAATCCATAGAAATTGGTGAGATCACCAATTGAAGTAGTTTAGAGGGAAAAGAAAAGAGGGCCCAGTACAGAACGCTGAGTAACATACAGATTTCACTTACGCTTATTTTACTAATGCTTATTTTACTCTGTTTTTTTTTCCCTACCAAAAATCATGCTCTTTGTCAAGGAAAAGATAGAACCATAATGATCAGAGAGGGATTCTGAATGAAGTCATAAATGTGATACAGGCTCCACTGTTACAGATCTTTGAATGAGCATGGTCATAGGAGATGTGCCACGGGACTAGGGAAGGACAAATGTCTTCTGAATATACAAAACAAGGAAGAGCATCTTGAAGCTGTACGCCAGTGAGGTTGACTTTGATTCCTGGCAAACATCAATTAATAATCAATCAATAAACATTTATTAAGTGTTCCAGTATGTTCCAGGCACTGTGCGAAGCACTGTGAGTGTAGTATTAAAGGGAGAGGCTGTAATTATTCAGCAACATCTGAATAAAACTTCAATGGATGAAATGAAATGGCATTAGATAAATGATAATACAGATTCTGTGAAGGAAGTCACAGATCATACTGAATCGTTGCCTAGAATTGAACCTTATTTAGGTCACGCCAGACACCATAGCTCTGCATAGGATAGGTAGTTGTGTTTGCATTCCAATATTGTATTCTTAAGGACTTCAATTCTTCAAATACCTGATTCTCTAATCAGGCAATTCTCCCAAGGAAAGAGCGTCCAAGGCCATCTGGCTGCTACAACAAGTCACACATGAATCATATTTAAGAGCTTCCCCTCTATCACCCAGAGGCATGGGAATGGCCCTCCCTCATGGTCAGCATTCTGAGCAGCTCCTTGCAAGAGAAGCAGACCTTTGCCTCTCTATTGAGACTGCAATTGATGAGTTTTAATTGGAATTTGGCTGACTCTCCAAAAGAAACAGAAGCTACCATCACTTCCTATTAGGACAATAAATAAATATTGCATAGAAAGGGGATTCACAAGATTGTTCCTGAATTGCATTTGAATTGTAGACCTAGGAATGAGAGACCCTGTTGAACCTAGGAGTGAGAAGCCCTGTCTTCTCCATGATAAGCCTCTCAAGTTGCTCAGGCTGAAATAGAGTGAATTTCCATAACTCTGATGCTGTATAGCTCAGTTCTAATGCGGGACTGATTCCCCACTGGGAAAGCTAGGAAGAAAAAAATCCTGATTACATTGACATACTCTCTAATTAAGCTAATAAGTCAGTCATCTGAACATTATTCTGTTCACTTACCACCACTTAGTATTTGCTTGCCACATAGTAGTCACTTAATAAATGCCTGTTCAAATGAATTATTTAGTTTGCATATAAATGACTTTGTTAACCTATCTGCAGAATTATCTTCATTTCCCTGGATATCTGTGTTGATGATTTCATATTGTTAAGACAAAAAACTACTGAGGTGCTCAGTACAAGAGAGGGGACAATTTAATGAAGCTAGGTACAATAGAGGCAGCTAGGGGGCTGACTGCAAAGAAGGCTGGATCTGGAATGAGGAAGACCTAAGTCTGAATCCTCACTTAGTCACCCACTAGCCATGTGACCTTAGACAAGTCACTTAAACTTTCTTAGGCTTAGTTTCCTCATCTGCAACATGAGATCAATAATAGCACCTACCTTAGAGGGGTGTTGTGAGGATCAAAGGAGATCATATATGTATCATGCTTCGGAAACTCAAAAGTGCTCTATAAATGCTATCATCATCATCATCATCATCATTATTACTATTATTATAGTTATTTAGCAGAAAGAACATTGGACCTGGAGTTAGGAGGGACCTGGGTTCAAATATTGACTCTGACACTTACTACTTGGGGGGACCTAAACCTCAACTTTCTTTTTTGTAAAGTGAGACTGGGGAAACAACAGTTTTTTAAAAGGCAGAGATCTAATCTCATTTTAAGGGCAGAGATCTAATCTAATCTAATCTAATCTAATCTAATCTTTTTAAGGGCAGGGATCTAACATCAGAAAAGGCAGAGGGAAAAGAATGAAAGAAAAGCAGAAGGAAAGTTCTTGTATTAGCTGCCCAAGTTTTCATGATTGATTGCATGATTCCAGTGTTTCTGCTCCACAGCCTGCCCTTTTCTAGACCCCTTGACTCCTTGTTTTGCTGAGTGATTGTGACTCTTTCTCACCCACATCTATTGGTCCCCTAAATTCTGGTTTGCCTCCCAGAAAATAAACATCACTTACCCAGAAGCAGGCAGGCCATACATAGGCAGTATTGTTACCAAGATTTATTTGCAAAGTAGGCAAAACAGAGAAGGATATATTTGTCACCTTAGATGCATCTGCACAGATTTGGTGTTAGATAAATGATAATACAGTGTTTGTGAAGGAAGGCAGGGATTGTAGGAGAAGGGAATAAACATTTTATATAGTGCCTACTATGTTCCAAGGCACGGTGCTAAGCACTTTACAAAAATTTCATTTTATCTTTACCACAACCTTGAAAAGTAGGTGCTATTATAATCTTTATTTTACAGTTGAGGAAACTGAGTCAAACAAAAGTTAACCCTTGCCCAGTGCCACATAACAAGTGCATATCTGAAGTTGTATTTGGCCTCAGATCTTCCTGACTCCAGGCCCAGCATACTATCCACTTATGTCTATTCACTTTCTTTTTTGCAAAAGCAAAGTTTGTGGGCCACTCATAATCTCTATAGGCTTATAGAATGGAATGGAACCATTAATCAGCCTATTATAGATCAACCAATAAAATATTGGGCATGTGGCAGGGAGCATGGTGGTGCAGTGCATAGAGTGCCAGACATGGAGCCAGGAAGATCACAGGCCAAATCCAGCCTCAGATATATAGTGGCTGTGTGACCCTGGACAAGTCACTTAGCTCCTCTTTGCCTCAGTTCCTCATCTGTAAAATGGGGACAAACTGGAGAACGGAATGGCAAACCATTCCAGTATCTTCCCTAAGAAAATCCCATGGACAATGTTCTTGGAGTCACACAGAGTGACTGAACAACAACAACATGGTCGCAAATAAGGTATGACTCATTACCGTTCAAGGACTGTGTAAGAGAAATGGTATCAGGTATGTCAGGAGAAAGATGTATGACTGGAAAAGAAGGAAGACTGGTCATGTGGAGAGGATGGCAAAGCAATGGACATACTTCATATTCCAGTGGTATCCACTCTATGCCAAGAAAGCCAGAAGAAGGTCAAAAGGTCCTAGACATGGAACTAGAAGGGACCTTGGAAGCCATCTAGCCCAAATCTCTTAATTCACAGATGAGGAGACTGAGATGGCAGCAAGGGAAGGGGTGAAGTGATCTGCCCAATGTAACACAGAAGCATCAGAGGTAGGATGTGAATTCAGGTCCTCTGACTCCATGGTCAGTGTACTTTCTACGTACCATGCTGCCTCTCAAAGACTTGTGGGAAGACATGGACAAGAGTCACACAAGACAAGAGAATGGAGATGGGTGGTGTGACCTGTATTTTTGGAGAGATCACCACTTACTTAGCTATGAGAGAGACATTTACTAGCTGTACGACTCTGAGCAAGTTACTTAACTTTTGTTTGCCTTAATCCATCAGAGAAGGAAATGTCAAACTACTCCAGTATCTTTGCCCAGAAAATTCCATTGGTTTTTTTAACATGCATTGGCACAGGATCACAGAGTCAGACACAACTGACCAACTGAACAAGAACTGATCTTGATAAGAAACAGTCTTATTGAAGTCAATGAATCTAGGAGAGAGAGGGGGACATCTTCATTATAACTTAGATATAGGGGATACAGTCCAACCCTCTCATTTTACAAATGAAGAAACTGAGGCTCAGGGAGTCACATAGAGAGTAAATGTCTGAGGCAGGGTCTGAACCTATGTCCTCTTGACTCTAAGTTTAGTGTTTTATCTACTATGGGAAAAATATATTAACGGTAGGCACAAGATTTGGCAACTGATTGGCTGTGTGATGACTGCCCAAGAAAGAGCCAGAAAGTCTGGTGAAGCTCCTTGGCTGAGAGAATCAGTAGTTAGCATCCTAAGATGGGGTGTGGTTACTGGTGATGACCCTGATAATTGTACATTATTATCTAAATTACAATTCTCTGCCAAACAAAATGTTGTGGCTTATACAGAGGAGGAGCTGAATAAATACTTGTTCAATGTAATTAGTCCTATTTTGCAGACTGAAATTTCACCATTAAAGGGAGGTAAGAGAAAGGAAAGTGTGCCCTGATTTGCACAGGGGAGAGTCATGTCTCCTTGCTTGAAGATTTTGTAGTACTTTACCTGGGTATCTTCTTTGCACTTTTCTCACTTTCCCCTTGTGTCAGGGTGTTTGTGTGTGTATCTACTTCCTGATCCCATTGTGAATTGCTTGAGAGCAGATTCTGTGCCATATTTATTTTTGTATCCCCAGGGTCTAGAAAACCATAGATGCCTCATAATTGTTTATTGAAAATGTGTTTTGAGAAAAAATTAGGTATAATAACTCCCAATTAGATTCTATCCTGAGGTTTGTAATAAATCGCTTTCCTTATAATGCCTCTGTGAAGTGATTAGTCCAGGTAATATCATTTTTGTTGTTGTTGTTTTAAGAAAAAGAAGGCGAAACTCAGAAAGGTATTTGCCCAGGATTATACATTTAAGAAATGTCATATCATGGACTCAAACACAGGTCTTTTTTTTTTTTTTTGCTTTAAAAGACTCTTTAATCTTTGCTAATTATAAAAACAGACAAACAAACAAAAAATCAACATCTTTACTGCCACTCTGAAGCTATTGCATGGGACAAAGTGAGCTGGACACTGGACTTGGAGGCGGGAAGACTTGAATTCAAATAATGCTTTAGACATTTACTAGCTGTGAAATGCAGATCTTCTAAAGCTAAAGTCCATTGTTCTTTCTACTGCTTTACATCTCACTGCTTTTCCTGTAGGGAACGAATGCTAAGAGAAGGTAGATGAAGAAGAATCAATGTTCCTTTTCCTAATGAAGGACCAGAGCACTGTTTACAAATCAAAAAGGAGACAAAAGTTTGTGGATATTAATCTGAACACTGGGGCTATGCATTTATCTACTCCCACATTAAGCAAAGGTCTGTATTTGTAATAAATCCAGCAAGTTAAAAAAAAAGCTCTAATCAAGTCAAAACCTGTGTACCAATATGAAATGGGTAAAAGATACACAGACCAGAGAATTTGAAGCCAAAAGACCAGGGTGGTAGTTTTGGCTTCACTCTTTACTAATTGTGGATCTAGGACAAGTTGTGTACCCTCTAGGAATTTCTCCTTCCTTATATTTAAAACAAGAACAACCTTAGTACCAAGAAGTATGAAAGATACCATGGAGGATCTATCTGACCACAAAGGAAATGGTCTAGTGACATAGGAAGGGTGAGAGTTAGAGACAGAAATTAGTATAGATTGCAATAATATCCATGAACTAATAAAAGGACCAAAGGAAGACCTCCAAAGATTTAGGTGAGTCTATCATGGTTTTTTTTTTTTTTTTGAAGATATATTGATCAGAATTGCAAGGGATAAAAAAAAAAAAACAAAACAATGGATAGGCTGAGATTTCTGATGCTGAAGGGGAGAGTCATGGAGATGACATGAGTCACATTGAAATGAAGGAAGAACATTGGCCCAAATATAGCACCAAAGTTTTATAAGAAATGATTAGCCGGCTAATTTCAGAAAAACCTGGAAAGACATATATATGAACTGATGCAAAATGAAGTGAGCAGAACCAGGAGAACATTGTACACAGTAACAGCAACATTGCTTGATGATCAACTATGAATGACTTAGCTGTTCTCAGCAATACAATGATTCAAGACAATTCCAAAGGACTCATGATAGAAAATACTATCCACCTTCAAAGAAAGAATTGGTGGATAATGAAGCATATTATTTTCACTTTCTTAATTTTTTCATGTTTTTATTCTTTTGTCTGTTTCTTTTTTCACAACATGACTAACATGGAGGTCAGAAGAAGAGATATAAGAACAATCCCAAGGTCTCTGTAGAACTTTGGAATTGATTGCATGACATGGGAGACACTGGCAAAGGACTACCCATTATGGAATACCTGCATCAAAGAAGGTATTATACTCTATGAGCAAAGCAGAAATAAAGTAACTCAAAAGAAATCAAATTTAGAGAATTCATCCCAAATGTTAACATAGACTATTTGTGCCTAATCTGCGGTAGAACATTCTGAGCTCATATGATCTGACCAGCCACAATCAGACACACAGTAACTTGATTCTAACATAGTGATGTCATTTTGGTCCTCTTTGAGAATGAAGGACAACAACTAATATGGTAATATGGTTTGCTTGATTGAACATATATAACCTATATCAAATTGCTTACTTTCATGGGGAGGGTAGAGGTGAGGGAAGGAGAGAGAAAATTTGGAACTAAAATTTTTTTTAAAAAAATGAATATTTTAAATTGTCTTCACATATAACTGGGGAAAAATAAAATATTATTTAAAAATTTAAAAAGGAATACATATATATATAATATATATATAGCACAGAAGTTGCTGATAAATATGCATAGCATACATAGAAATGTGGATCCTGACTCCTTAGCCTATATTTTGTTCTTGTCCTAGATTGACATTTACATGCCAATCAAAGACTATTTTGTCTTGAACAGCCTTATGATCCTAGGCCCCACATAGTTCTTGTGTGTGTACGTGTATGTTTAGGCAACCCCTGAAATAAGTGTTGGGGTACAGACACATAATTAGGATTTAACAGGGGTTGAAAGGAAATTTCAGATCTCAAATCAGATAATTTCCTGAGACCAAAGATCTGAAACCTGCAAGTGGGAAAGCCATCAAAAGAATAGGCTCAATTTTAGCTTGGTGCATTTTATTTACTTTTGGAGGATTTCTGGATAAGTGTGGTAGCTCATAGCCTTTGTTTATGCACTAAAAGTATCTCACTTTGTCCCTGTCATGTAGAGGTTTTCAAGTCACTACATACCTATAGATGGTAGTTGTGAATAGTAGCTGGTCCTAAAAAGTCTAGATAAGTGAAAACTTCAAAATACTAGCAGAAATTAGTGGTCATGAGATAAGAGAGATTCACATTTGATATGACATAACCAACAATAAAAGAAATGTAGCATCTAGTAAAAAGCAGAACAATGGAATCAACACAGGAAATGGGCAACATGAGGGGTATACATAACCCTGGGAACTTGTGCCCTAGCTACATAAGGTCCTTTGATATGTCCTTGTCCTTGTCCATGACATTTCCAGTCTTATGAATTCTCATAGAGACCCTCTCTTTCTTCAAGATACAAGTCAAGCACCATCTTCTACATGAACCTTTACCTGAACTCCCTAACTTCTAGTGCCCTCCCCAGTTATCTTGTATTTAAGTACTTTACACTTATTTGCATTTACTCACTTTATATTTTTGCTGTATACATGTATTCACTGCCTCCTCCATTAAAATGTAAGTTCCTTGCAGAGAAGGATTGTTTCATTTTTTGTACCTGTATCCCCAAAGTTTAGTACAATGCTTGCCATTTAGTAGGCTTTTAATAAATAATTGTTGATTCACTGAATTTAGTAGATCCATATGCTCTCTTACCCATCTTACTGCTCCTTTACTCCTTCCCCAAACACATATATTCCACATCCTACACCATTATGTCAAGCCTCGGGATAAAGCAAAAGTTAACATAATTAGGTCTATTGCAGAGATATTATGACCAGGGAGAGACAAGCACATCAAAGAATCAGTCTTCTGAGATTCATTGAGAGACCACGTTCCTGAATACCCCACTGGAGACTGGGCAGGTTAGTACCACTAACCATATTCAGGAGACTGAGGATTTTTCAAAGATAAAATAACAAAGAAAAGCAACTTATTTTTTCTTGGAGAAAGGATAGGAAAGGCCAAAGAGGGAGAAGGCCAAAGGATTCAGAGAAAAAGGAACATTATAATAGTTAAAAGAAAGCATATAGATATCTCTGCAAGGTTCCCTTCTGTGGATGATGGTGCTAAAATGTGATATTACAAAATATGAAAACACAATCCTTCTCTTTCCTGAAGAGGCCCAGAGAAGAGGTTATTATTATTACTATTATTTTTAATCTACAATTCCTGAGCAAACTGAGCTGCCACATCTGATGTTAGGCTGGTCTGTATTTCAATTTTCTCACAAATCAATAAAGTAATCTTTGAAAGCTTTTAGCCTAATTAAACTATCTAAAATGGAATGCCAAGTTAACTGCTTGAGTTAACACTTTTTATTCAGCTAAGCACTTGTGAATGCCAATTTGGACACTTTTTGAATATAAGAATTATTTGGGTGTTGGGGGATGGATAAGGAGTGAGTACCTTCCCTCACAGGAAGCTCAATTTGAATTCACATAGATTCTCCCTAGTGAAACAACTGTTCCAAATTAATTTTATCTTCATCAGCAGGAAGGAAACAGATTTGAAGCTGATATAATTAAATGAATTTGCTTCCCTTCGCCTTGAAATGTCATATTTCCTATTCAATGTCTGCCACTGAATATGCTTATCCTTTTTAGTATATTAGAATATCCTGGAATGGTAGAGCTTAAAAAGAAGCTTGGAATCCAGTATGTTAAAGCTCTAAGGGTCCACAGAATACAGAATGTTAAAATCAGATAAGATGTTAGGTAACAAAATGTTACCACTCTAAGGGGCCATGGAAAAGAGACATGGGGAAGAGATGTTAGAACGTTAGAGTTGTAAAGGAATCACAGAACATAGAGGATTAGAAATATAAGTAATGTTAAAACATAGAATGTTAGAGTTAGAAGGGGCCATGGAACAAGGAAGAGGCTTCGAAAATAGCACGTACAATGTTAGAACAGAATGTGAAGAATAGAAAGAACCTCAGATCCTCTAATCTATTAATCCCATTTTGGAGATGAGGAAATTGAGATCCAGGAAGTGGCAATTTGAGCAAGGTTACAGAGTTAGTGGCAGAGCCAGGCCCTGTGCCACGCTGGGAGGCAGTATGTAAAAATTCATGGGGCAGTGGATTTGCTGCCAGAGGACCCAGGTTCAAATTCCTCCTTTGCCAGTTATTACCTCTGCGTTTTTGTCAAGTTACTTAATTTTTCTGGGTCTCCTTTTCCTCATCTATAAAATGACGGTCTAGCTAGGCTCAGAGGTTCCTACCAGTTCTAAATCTATGATCCTGTGAATACAGGTTTCCTGACTTGTAGGTCAGTGCTTTTCTTCCTACTATATAGTATATTCCACTTATTGAATGTTTATTTCTGTGAAATGTACTACTTATGCAGATGGACAGTGTTTTGTGTGTGTGTGTGTGTGTGTATGTGTGCGTGTGTGCGTGCTCACGTGTTTATGTGTGTGTCTAAATAACATATATTGAGGAGGTCCTACCACCGTCATCCCATCACTCATGCATTTATTCTTTAAAGTTATCACAACAATGCAGATTTTAATCCATTTGAACAGGAGTACCAGGGATAAGCTGTAAACCAAGCTTTTACGGATATTAGTGAAGTTTCTCATTCCATCCTGCTTGCTAAACTTGTCCAAATGGTCTGGGTAAGAGCATGAATTAAACAAAGGGCAGAGATAACTGGCAATGAAGCCAGCCTAGGAGAGAGGTCTGGTTGCCAGCTACAAGGATCTGTGGGGGGTCATGTTTTATTTAATATCCATACTGAAGAGTCTCTTCATCTAAAAGAAAGGAATAGCACACCCAGGGAAATTTACCGCTACCATTAAGAATGGAATTGGGGAGGGAAGGGGAAGAGGGAGAATTAAATTCCACCAAGGGGATTCAAAGTAAAGGATGAAGAGGAGAGGCAACTTGTAACATAAGACATCCATGGAAAATAACCCGAAATGGATATCCAGCTGATGGGAGAAATCTAGGAAGCGCATATGCTGAAAGACAACTGTGAATGATGCTCAGGCAGCAAATTGCTGTGGTGTTTGCAACCTAATTCAGATTGAATGAAAAGCCAATAACTTTATATTAGGGCTACATTCAAAGACCCAGGCTAGGAAGATGAAGGACCAAGAATCTTCTTGTGGACTCTGTGTCAGAAATACTAAGTTTATTTTATGTTCCAAGCTGTCAACAGGGAGAAGACACAAACACAAATATATAATAAATTTAAAGCAACACACATTTGAATTCATGGATCTAAGATAATAATAATAACTCACATTCAAGAGAAATTTATGTGTTATAAAACTCTTTTTTCCCTATAACCTTGTGAGGTCTATAGGACAAATTATTCCTATTTTACAGTAGACATAACTTAGGCTGGTTATTTTTTTTTGTTATATTGTTAATTAGCCATTAAATCCCAAGTAGAAGAAATAATAAGAAAATAGCTTTACTTGGAATTAGGTTTAGGCAAATTTAATATATTTCATTGATCAGTTTAACTGTTCTTACAACATTATTCTTCACTTAATTAGGAAGTCTAACATTTAAAAGGGGCATCTAGGTGGCACAGTGGATAGAGTGCTAGGTCTGAAGTCAGGAAGACCAATCTTCATGAGTTCAAATCTGATACTTACTAGCTGTGTGACCCTGGGCAAATCACTTAGCCCTGTTTGTCTAAGTTTCCTAAATCTGTAAAGTGAGCTGGGGAAGCAAATGGCAAACTACTCCAGAATCTTTGCCAAGAAAACCCCCAGTGGGGTCACAAACACGACTGAACAACCACAACAATAAATGGAATCATGAAAAGTCAGATACAAGTGAAATGACTGAACAAAAAACTGAGGCTTGGATAGATTAAGTGACCTGTTCATGGTATTAGTGGCTAGAAAGTAGGAGAACTAGAACTCAAACCCATCTCTCATATAGACATTTAAAAATTTATCATAACAACTCTGATTTTAATAAATTCAAATAAGAATATTAGGAAAAAGTTGCACAGAGTCCATTCATAGCTTTTGACTCCAAATTCACTGTCTTCTCCAGTTTACCAGTACTGTCTCTGGAATCATAAGATAGCCTTAGTGACTAAACAATATTGTTGTTCAATCGATCAGGGACACATCCAACTCTTCACAACCCCATTTAGGATTTTCTTGGCACAGACACTAGAATGGCGTGCCATTTTCTTATCCAGACTAGACAATAGAGAAGATGATTTTGAGTTCAGAGAAGAGTAGCCCTCCGACTCAAGGAGAAAAGGGGTTGTTTTATAAAATGAAGTTTATAACTTAATTAGATGGTTTAAGTTAGGTTAAATCAATCATTTAAAAGCTGAGAACCCAGTGGAGAGGGGAAAGGAATATTTAAGGTGACAAGCATGGTTGGCACTCACTCATGTTAATAGAAGAAAACAGAATAACATCATGAGTTAAACAGAAGAGCAAGCTACCTCACAGTGAATTCTGTTATATTGAGAATAGATGTAGGGATGGGGACTAGCCTTGTGATTGCACTGAAATCAGGAACTCCCAGATGAGTAAATTCCTTGGACAGATACAGATTGAAACCTTCTCTGTAGAGAACTTCCTGAGACCCAGAGAAGTTAAGGGACTTGTCTTAGGTCACACTTGTCATGGAGTTGAATCTAGGTCTTCCTGGCCTCCAAGACTTCTCTCTATCTACTATGCCCAGTTGATTCTCATTTATGGAGGAACACAGGCCAAGTGGATATGAATTAACATGGAAATTGTAATTATTAAAGCAAGCAAACAAACAACCAATTTCTCATTAATCAGAGCTGACCAAAAGTAGAATGAGAAACCAGGGACTTCAGAGAAAGTCTGGATAACCACTTTTGGGTGATATTAGAGAAAGTATTTCTTTACAAATATACATTGGACTAAATGATGCATTTCACCTCTGAAATTCTGTGATTCTGAGAAAATTCAAGTAGAGAATTCCTTAGGTATTCCAAACTATTTGCCACATACAAGAAGTGTATACTTTATCTGTCCTAATTATGGGACATAATATGGGACATAATAAAGTCTTCATGATGACAATTTAGGCTTTCATGAAGCATCTCTTGGTGATGTCAGAGAGATCTCCATCAGCATGTTATAATCAACCATTTCATCACTTTCCAATTGATGAAGATTGATTGACTGAAAAGGCAAGTTACCATCTCTATCATTTTACCCTCCACGGTAGACCAGAAATTTCTGGTCACAGGCACCCAATAATTCAATTTAATTTAGCAAACATTTATTAAGAACCTATCATGTGCAGGATGTTGTGCTGAGTTCTGGGGACATACAATCAATGAAAAATACATATTATATGGATACTATGTGCCAGGTACTATACTAGGTGCCACAGATATATGTTTAAGGAATGAAAGAATGGACCAAAATTAAACAGTTTCTGCCTTCAAGAAGCTTACATAGTTCATATACATATCACACATTAATTCCATACTTAAAAATCATGTATTATATATAAACTAAAATGCTGAAATACCTTAGCTTCTATTATGATAGAACTGAACTTGCTACTGAAAAGGACATTAATTAATAACTCATGTTTACATAGCAACTTGCAGTCTAATGACTTCAAATCTACTGACCTTTCCATTAGACTGACACTGTCTTTCCAAACAAAAGATAATTGGTACTCTGACTCTACAATATGATGTTTGGAAATGCAGCACCATGCAATGAATGGATTATTGGACCTGAGGTGAAAAGACCTGAGCTCAAAAAGGGTCTCTCTCCCTGGCTACAGTTGTAGTTTTGGGACGATTGGGAGGTCATTTTAATCTCTCCATCAGTTTCTTCATTTCTAAAATGGGGATAATGATACTCAAATGACTCACTTCACAAAGTTAGCATAACAAAAACACTTGTAAGCTGGAAAATACTAGGGAAATATTATAACAGCTTGTTTTTACTCATAACTTTTTAGCATACACTGTCATATCAATTTCTTCTTAAAACAAGGCTGTGAAGTTTACACATACCAGTTACTACAATCCTTGCAAGTTAAATAACATGCTTGGGGAACTCTTAATTGTGCAAAGCATCATTTGAATCCAGGTTTCTCCTCTTTCTCCGTTCACGGCTTTTTCTTTACAGCATGTATGCTGCCTCTAGGCTAAGTAGGAGTTAATCTCAGAGTCTCCAAGCTGGGTTGGGCCTCGGGGCCATGTAAATCAACTCATACCTAGCAAAGAATCTCTTTGACAGCCAACCCAACAAGTGTTTCCTTAGCCTAATTTAGGGCAGCATGACATAATTTCCTTGGGGTCAGAAGACTTGGGGCACCAACAGTGATTATGTGTCCTTAAGTAATAATTCAATCAGCAAATAATAATAACACTAGCTAGCATTTAAATAGCATTTTAAGGTTTACAAAGGAATTTATAAATATTTTCTCTTTTTAACTTCATGATAACCCTGGAAGGTAGGTGCTATTATTATTTCCATTTTACAGATGAGAAAATTGAGGCAAATACATTCTAAGTGACCTGTCCAGAGTAAAAAAAGCAAGTAAGTGTCTGAGGCAATGTTTGAACTCAGGACATCCTGATTCCAAGTTCAACTCTCCATCTACTGCACCACCTATGTGTCTCAAATATCTTTTGGATATCCACTGTGCATAAAACACCCTGCTAGGAATTAGGGGAGATACAAATTATAGCTAAGACAGACTCTCTTACCCCCACAGAGGACATAGGCTAGTAGGAGAATATGATTGCTATAATGGCCAACTCAACCTAAGCGCATTCAAGACATGCAAAACAAACTATCTTGGGAGGTCTAAATGGGGTGGCTTTTATTGACTAGGGAATTAAGGAAGACTTCAGGGAGAAGGTGGCAACTGAGTTAGCCTTTAAGGATAAAGAGGAATTCAACAGGTATAGAGGGGTTCCAAGGGCATTTCAGGAAAATCAGCCTCAGATCAGGCAATGTGAGCAAAGCCTCCAGGGAGGGAAAATGAAGAACATGTTCAAGGAGAAAAGAATACAGTTATTCTATCCATATCACGACTTTCTCCAACACAGTTTTGATGTACCATGGATTGGCACAAGAAATTAAATGGGAATTTTTGGGAGTTTTGTAGAAACTGCAGATGACATGTGAAGGCCAGCAAATGACAGAAAAAGTTTAGAAACTTGGAAATGCATAAAATATATGTATAATATTCTCATGTTTTATCTTTTAATACCGCAAACACCCCATAAAAAGAAAAAGAAAAAAATTCAAACTCCTTCTCTGGAATGAGGAGAGAGCCAACTTTTTTTTGTGGATTTTCCAGATCACAGGGGCACTGTGCCTTTAACCCCTGTTATGTGGAGGGGATAACTGTACTCTGGTTTGCAGCAGCATTGGGTCCACAGAAGATATAACTGTATTATAGAATCTTAGTAACAAGATAAGGCTGGAAATTTAGGCTGATCAAGTAACTTCATTTCTCTAAAATTCCTCACATGTAACAAATGAGACTATATACTTTATCTCATGGGGTTGCTGGAAGAAGGTAATAATAATAATAATAATGATAATGACTAACATTTATCTATATAGCACTTACTATGTTCTAGAAACTACTAATAAGTGCTTTATAAATGATTCATTTAATCCTCACAGCAATTCTGGGAGGTAGGTGCTGTTATCCCCATTTTACAGATGAGGAAATTGAGGCAAACAGATTAAGTGAGTCCTCTAGGCTTCACACAGCTAGTGAGTACTTGAAGCTGGATTTGAACTCAGGTCTTCTTGGCTCCAGGTCCAGTGCTCTGTGCACTATGGCATCACTTAGCCTCTTCATACTTGCAAATTATAAAAAATTTCTATAGAAATATATCTAAATTTCCTGTTTCATGCAGAATCTAGCGCAGTGCTTTCTACACAACAAAATACTTAATCCATGTTTGCCAGTTTTCTTTGTATTGAAATATAACTGAACTGGTAGGAATTCTGTCTGGGATGTAGACATTGACAGCAAGAAACCAGTAGGGGGAATTAGTGAGCCAAGACTGAAATGCCAGCTAGAGAAAAGCAGGGCTTCCTAGGGCTCTAAGAATCTTTAAAGCACAGGATCATAGATATACTGATGGAGAAAACCTCAGAGGGGATCTAGTCTAGCCTTTTTATTTTACAGATGAGGAAACTGAGACCAAGAAATGATAAGTGATTTGTCTAAAGTCCCATAGCTAGAGTCCATAATCCCCTTCCCCTCGTGTTCCCTTTCCTTGTAAAAATAACCATTACTCTAAGTTTGGCTCTGTTCTGATATAAGTGATTTAGCTTACAATTCTTCAGAAAATTTCAGTTTCATGAACATTCACAAATTATATGTGTGCATATATACCTATATGTGAATTAGTAGTTGTACTAGTTTTATCTTTATTTCACAGATGGGAAAACTGAGGCTTAGAAGACACTAAGTGGCCTTTCCAAGGTCAGTTAGTGAAGGACTTTAATTCAAATCTTCAGAGACCAAGGCTGAGGCCACTCTGCACCAAGTCACGTTGCCCCAGTTAGCTGTTCTCACTACTTGGAGTTTTTGGCTTTCTAAAACATGCCATGATTTTAACTAGTACACATACAGCTATTTCTAGAAACAGGAAGCTTTGTAACTGTCAGGATTTGAGCTATATTCTGGAAAAGGATGTGGGAGAGAGAGGGGATACATCTTTTCTGAATGAGTTGTTTTAAAGAAAATCTGAGAAAACTCATTAACGATTTTTGCAAAATGGAATTTAGTGGGGAAGTCAATGGATGCTTTAGGATTATTGACTCTTCATCACAGAATGGCAAAGCTGGAAGGGATCTTAGAGATCATGTAGACCTTTGCCTTCATTTTATACACAAGGAAAGCAGAGCTCAGAAAAGTTGACCAAGTATGGTCAACACTGCTCAGCTCTGCATTTGCAGAATCAAGATTAGAATTTGGTTACTCTGACTTGTCAACCAGTGTTCTATCACCCTATGACTGATCTGCTTTTAGAGTATATTTATATTGTTCTATAATTGTAAGGATTCTATTGTCTTCTAAAGTACTGGGGGGTAATGTCAAGGTATCTCTTAATTTAAAAGGGCAAACGTTCTGAGTTTAGCACAGAACATTTGTAAGCATTTGAGTAACAGTTTCACATTACTACGGGTTGCCTTGGCCAGCTAGGTGGCACAGTAGATAGAGCACCAGTCCTGGAGTCAGGAAGACTCATCTTCCTAAATTCAAATCTGGTCTCAGATGCTTACTAGTTATGTGACCCTGGATAAGTCACTCAACCTTGTTTGTCTCAGTTCCTCATCTGTAAAATGAGCTGGGAAGAAAATGGCAGACCACTCCCATATCTTTGTCAAGAAGACCCCAAATAGGGTCATGAAAAGTCAGACACAACTGAAAAATTACTCAACAACAACAACAATAACAACAATGGCTGCCTTGTCCTACAGAAGAATGATGAACTGGAGTAATTTTGATAAGGTGGGAAGAACACAATGTAGGAAATCAGAAGACTTGAGTTCTATATAAATGCTAGCTGTGGTTGTTATTATTATTATTTGTACATATATGAAATATTGGGTTGGACTTGATAAGCTCTATTAGCCTTTCTAGCTCTGTGATCTCTGAATCAGTGGCTGGTTTATAACAATGACACTCCTCATCCCCCACAACTCTTCTAGAAAGGAAGAAACAATAGGGAGCATAGGACATTAGAACTGTGGTTTCACATTGGCATATTCTCATCAAGTAGTCAGAATTGATATTTGCCCACAGTAGGATATAAATTCTTTGAAGGCAAGGTTTCATTGGGTCCTTAGTATCCCCAACAGAATGGTGCCTGCTCTGAAATGTATAGTCTTAGAGAGTTCCTTGGGTCCCTGAGAGATTAAATAAATTGTGCAGGCTCACATACCCAGTGTGCATCATTAAATGCTTAATTGATGCCTGAATCAAATTGATTTTAGAAGAGGAAAATGGATAAAACCAAGAAGAAGAACATAATGAAAAAGGAAATAGGAATAGAGAAGGAAAGGACAGGGAATTTACAAAGGTAAAAAGGAGAGCTGAAGAAGAAAAGGTTGAAGAAAACACAATGTGTGTGGGGTGGTGGTGGTGTTTAACATGCTACCTCTGTATACATAGATTATTGTATCTCAGAATCAGACAGTCTCAGAGTAGGAAGGGTCCGTGAAGGACATTTAGTTTAATCCATTCTGGACCAATATCCAGAATGCTTCAATATCCATAAGTGGTCATCCAGTCTCTGAATGAAGACCTAGGGTTGGAGGAGAAGGAACAATGATCTATTTATTACTGGTCTCTCAGGGCAACTATTTCATTTTTTATGCAATTAATTGTTAACAAGTTTCCTCATTTGTTTGTCTGTTTTCCTCCTTAAAAAATTCACGATCTACGATCTACCTTCATAACTTGTACCCTTTGTTCCCAGTTCTACCTCTGGAGTAAATCAGGACCAGTCTAAACTTCCTTCTACATAACTCTTCAGATAGTTAAAGAAAATCATCTGGTCACAGAATCACAGAATCCAACAACATGAAGGGACTTTAGAGCCCATGTAATCCTCTCCCTTTCTGACCAAGAATTCCTTCTACAACACTCACAAAAAAGTAAGCATCTACTCTTTGTTCACTCTTAGACTTAGAGTCTCCAGGTTAAACACACCTAGTTGTTTTATTTTGTTTTCAATCAATCTTCATTTGATATGGTATTCAGCTAGGGAACCACTGTGGTTGTTTTTCTCTGGTCATGCCCCAGTTGGTCATTATTTTCCAAAAATGTGGTCCACAGACCTAAATCCAATAAGGTCTGACAGGTGCAGCAGGGCTAACATCATTCTTGCTTAGAATCTTGTACTTCCATTACATAAATCCAAGAGTTTGTTAACTTTTTTGTTGGCTATGCCAATCTACTTTCTGATACTGTGTTCACTATATTTTAAAACCTATAGCCCTTGGGCCATTAACTGCAATATCATCCACTCAGTTGACTCATTCACCTGGGGATGCAGAAGAATGGATAAATAGAAAAATTCTCCAAACTTACATATTTGCTTTGGAATAAATTATGACTTTTAAAAAATAATATAATTGATGCTTCATCTATACTTAACATTGAGAGTACCTTGTATTCTCTTTAATTTGAATCAAAATAGAACTAAAGAACTAGAGAAGGAAGGGACCTTCAGTCTTAAGTGTCAGAGGTAAAGGAACCTTCTACTTTTACATATCAAACTGTCAGTTATGCATGAATCTATCTATGTATCTGGTGTAACTATCTTTTCATCTATGTGTCTAGCCATCTATTTATGTATTTGGGTATGTATGAATCTATCCATCTATGTATCTATGTATCTAAGGTATCTATCTACCCATGTGTGTACTTATGTACCTATTCATCTCTCTATGTATGTATCTATCCATCTCTTTATGTAAATGTGTATCTATTTCTCTATGTATGTGTCTCTATGTGTATCTATGTACTTATCTATGTACATATGTATGCATGGATCTAATGAATTTGTCTACCTGTCTATGTATCTATCCATCCATCTATGTGTGTATGTATGTATGTATGTATGTATCTACCTATCATGTATGGACCTACTTATTTGACCATTGCATCCCTCAGTAGACCAAACTCTTAAGCATAGGATTGTCTCTTGCATTGTTTTATATTCCTAACTCTTTACATAGTGCTTGATACATAATAAGTATTTAACAAATGCATGCTGAATTGACTAGATTAAATACTTCCTAAGTTTCAAGCACTGTGGCAGTCACTAGGGACAAAAGAGGACAGAAAAGGAAACAGTGCCTGCCCTCAAAAAACTTGGTAGAAAGTATGCACAAATATAAGAATACAGAGGCTAGTTATAAGGCAAGTTGTGATTAAATCTGTTCTTAAGGAAAATCACTTTGGGAACTGCATAAAAGGTAGGTTAGAAAAGAGAGAGAGTTGAGACAAGAAGACCTCAGATAAGTAAACTCTATCCAGGAGAAGGTAAAGGAACTGCTGAGGATCACAAAGAATAAAAAAAAAATACCTACAATTTTAAACCCAGGTCTTCTGACTCTCAATTTGGCACTCACCAACTAATCTCATCTGGTGTGCTCACTGCACACAAGTAGAAATGGAAGCACAGAGACTGGAAACCAATCAGTACATGAGTGCTTGCTTCATTTATGAAGGGCTAATATATGCCATGCAGGATACAAAGGAAAAAGTTTTGAAACAATCCCAATTTCCCAGAATCTTACTAGAGAGGCGAACACATACACAGGTTAATACAAAATAGAGAAGAGGTTATTTTCTTCGGATAATCTACAAAATATAGAGTGTCATAGAATAGAGAAATGACTATGACCTTACAGATTATATACTCCATTCCTCTTCATTTCACAGATAAGGAAGCTGGGTCACACAGATGGGAAATAATTTTCATCAAGGTCACTACTATCTTTCTATCTCTCTTTTGGCACTTTTCACATCCTCTACCATCCCTTAGTAATTTTTATCTTTGCTTTGTCTTCAATACCTGATTTTAAGCTTCTGGAAGGTAGGGGGCAAAAATCATTCACATTTATGCCTGTTATTCCCAAAGGTGGGGCCTAGAACTCTTCCTTGCATACAGCAGGTACTTAAAAATGCTGATTGAATTAGCACAATGTATTTCAATGTCAATTTTTTTTAACAAGAACCTCCTCAGAATTATAATAGCCTTATAGCAAAACAGAGGGTTATTTGTGTATGTCTGTGTGTCTATGTATACAAGTAAATATTTAAGACAAACTCAGGGTCTGGCTAACTCATACTTTCAATGCGTCAGCCAACAAACATTTATTTAGCTCCATCTATGTGCCAGGCACTGTGTCAGTCAATAAATGTTTATTAAGCACCCACTATGTTCCCGATACTGAGCTAAATGCTGGGGATACAAAGAAAAGCAAAAACAGTCCCTCTTTTCAGGAAGCTCACATTCTGATGGGGGAGGCAACATGCAAACAACTGTGTGACCCATGAATGAAACAGCTAAAGGAAAAACAAAGAGTACTTTTCAAATTCAGACTACTATTACTCCCCTACACTCTCCATTTCCCCCCAATGTTAAATTAAAGGCACAGGCAGAAAACAGAACATTAATACATTTTTCTTAATATATACTGGTCATCTCTCTGTAATGATCATCGGTTAATTTTCATTCCAACCTCCTCCCCACCCCTGATCATACACATTAATACAGAAACTTCATCTTTCCTCATGGTTAAGTAAGAAAACCCCAAATAGCTATGTGGTGCCACTATCAATAAAGAGACAAATTTCCCTTTGGCCTTCCATTCAGCGCTCTGCCTTTTTCCTGCAACCTCCTACTCCCAATATTTTTTGTTTCAAGAAATCATCACTGCAAAGGGTGAAGGATAAGAAAAAATTAGGTTAAAAAAAAACACAGATAACACAGATGACATGGGGGAAAACTCACGAATCTTTCATACAGACAAGAGTTTCTATGTATATCTCGTGATCATAGATTTAAAGTTGGAAGGAGACAAAAGGGTCATATGGACCCATACCTTCACTTTACAGATGAAAAAACTGAGATTTAGAGAAGTAAGTTGATTAAGAGGCAGGTAGGTGGTGCAGTGAATAGAGCCATGGACCTGAAATAAGGAAGATCAGAGTTCAAATCCAGCCTCTGATGATTGCTAGCTGTGTGACCCTGGGAAAATCACTTGGCATCTTTGCCTCAGTTTCTTCTTCAGTAAAATAGAGAAAATAAAAGTCCCTCTCCTCCAAGGATGTTGTGAATATAAAATAAGACACTATTTATAAAGTGCCTTACAAATCTTAAAGCATTATATAAATGATACCTAGTATAAATGCTAGATGTTGATCAGGGCAGCAAGGTCACACAGTAGATATTTGCACTGGGCTTGGAATCAGGAAGATGAGTCTTCCTGAGTTCAAATCTGGCCTCAGATACTTACTAGCTATTTGACCCTGGGCAAATCACTTAACCCTGTTTGCCTCAATATCCTTATCTGTAAAATGACCTGGAGAAGGAGTGAACTACTCCAGTATCTTTGCCAAGAAAACCCCAAAATGGGATCACAAAGATTCAGATACAACTGAAATGACACAACAACAACAACCAAAGGTATTGACCATGGTCATAAAGCAATGTCAGAAGCAGTATTTGAACTCACTACTTCATGACCCCAGGTCTAGAACTCTATTCACTATACCATACTGCCTTTTAACCATGGAAAATCTAATGCTGTGCTTTTCAGACACTGTAAGGAGGGGAGAAGCATCTGCCCATGAACTTCTCACCTTGACTGGCTGTCTTTGGTTCTGTTTTGCATTGTGACCAGACATAACAGCTGTAAGACCTTACAACTTCAAAATTCCAGCAATCCCTGGAGCAGGCCATCTGCCTGCACATAACAGAGCGAAATGGAGTCATTTCTTGGTTGTGCTAAATGCTACCCTGCCCTGTCTCTTATGAGGTCCAAGTGAAAGTGCACATCTGAAAACCACCCCCAAATCACTTTAATAGCCGTGGTTTCCTAAAAATAGAAAGCCAGATGTCTACTTTACAATAAATACCAATCGGCAACTCACAAGGGGAGAATTCAAGTCCAGAACATTCATTAAGTCTCCTGTTTGGCATGGCCTTTTTCCTCCTGGACTTATGGAAGATGTCCTCATTTTCAGAAATGTTGGGATAGAAGTTTTAGGTCCAGTTCTGGCAACATGCTTATAGCATTCTAATTACATATATTTTTGAAAATCAATTTCTTCTGCATTTCTTTCCATTTGTAAAGGAGAAAGAAAACGAGGATTTATCAGAATGAGGAAAAACATTTTTTTTTCTAGTATGATGCAGTGGAAAGAAAACTGGGCTGAGGAGACAAGGATTCTAGTTCAAGGGCTGCATTTATTAGAGCTGTGTGACCTTGAAGAAGTTATTTTTACCTCTTTGAGCCTCAATTTCATCATCTATAAAATAAGAGGGTTGGATTAAGTGATCTCTAAAGTCTATGCCAGCTCACTGTAAGATTCATTTGTTCTAAGAAGCACCTTTTATTGTGCAACTCAGACAGTAAGAGGAAGTAGATAGAATTGGTGGTTTGGGAGAAACAGGAAGCCATTCCTATTCCAAAACATTTGCCATTCGAAAATGCCAGCGGTCATGCTCTTAAAATCCTTTGGATTAAGGAATACTAATAAAGGATGCCAAAGCTAAGCTATTATTAGCATATACCTCAGTGTGATTATGAGTAAGTTTACCACATCCCTTGATACCTGACAGCTATGATGAGTAGGTTCCAGTAGAAATAGGCATGCAACATTGATTTAGATTGGCATTTGAGAAAAAGTAGAAAGAGTAATCAAGAACCAGCAGGCTAGGGTACAATACTGATATGAGAACTGATAGGAATATGCCAAGAATGGCTAGAGAGGTGGGAAACAGTTTGGAATACACCAAAGACACGTATTTGCCAACTTCATTTATTCATTTAAGAAACATTGATTAGGCATCTACTATATACAGAGTACTGTGTTAGGTACTAGGAAAGAAACACTGTTTAGTTAAGTCAGGGCCACTGCCTTTACAGAACTTACAGTCTAGTAAGAGGGATGACATGAATATAGATAATTATAATATATACTTGTGCTAGAGAGACGTGCATAAGAGTTACAAAGCAAAGGACTCCTCTAATAGTTTTACTTACTACCAACCTATCAACAGATAGTAAGTAGGATAGAGTTATAGAATCATAGGATATTAGAATTGAAACAGGTAGCAGTCAACATTTACTCTAAACTCTCATTTTTCTTTTACAGATAGGGAATCTGAGACCTGAAGAGATGAAGTCATATATTCAAGGTGACATAAATATCCAGTTAAAGAGAAGTAAAGTTACTCTGTTAGTAAGGTACTTAAGCCATTGTGGAATGTTGAAGGATGTAATTGAAAGACGTGGGACAACTGCCTTGTGAGGAAGAGCCATTTTGAGCTGGGTAAAGAGATGAAGTAGAAGGTGAATGGAACTCTAAGATCATTTTCAATCTTTTCTAAAATGTAAAGGTATAACCCTCCACATCAAGCCTCCTTCTCTGGTGCCTTACTATGACATAGAGATGACTCTGGGTTCTTGAATATCATATAGTTAGCAAACAAGTTCTGATAGGTTCTATTGGAAAGACTTTTATTAGGTGACTGATGACAACTAAAGCTCACCTTTGCTGCTAGGTGATGAATTGTTTTACCATAGCAACAGAAAGGCAGTAGAAGACTACTAGACTTGGAGTCAGGAAGGCCTGAGTTCAAATCAGGCATTTACTAGCTGTTTGACACGAAACAAGTCACTTAATATCTCTGTGCATTAATTTAATCATTTTTTTAAATGAAAGGGTTGAACTCAATGGTCTCAAAAATTCCTTTTAGTTTGAAATCTATAATCCTATAATTCAGTTTCATGTGCAATCATATTTTTATTATGCCATATTATGGAAATGATTGCTTTACTCCATGAATTAAAAATAAAATAAATTAAAAAATTAAAAATAGCAAAAAAAATCTATAATCCTATGGACCCATGGAGGACAGACAACATTTCTACAAAAACCGTTGTTCCTAGATGTTTAGTAAAACTAAAGGTAAAGTTGTTATCAAGATCTTTTTAGAGACATTTTCACCACCAACTTAAAAGTATATCAAACCTTCACGGCAAATGAGAGCAATTAGAGAACAGGATGAAGGTGACCTCCATTGGCATTGTTCTCTTCTGAGCTATGCTGATTCTCGATGCTCTGTTGGTACACATTTGTTGCCCTCATATATAACCCAGAGCCCAGGATTTGGAGAGAAATGCAGATTTGATTCATGGGACGTACAACGATACCATCAAACTATTCTGTTTCTTGTCTGAGAATAAAACATGCCACTTCAGCAGAATCTTGCAAAGCAAACCAGGTTATCCAAGGGTCCAATGTTTAAACACTGGAGGAAGGGAAAGGTGATTTGTTAGTAAGGAAACTAAGGAAAGGCAGGGAGAAGAAAAGGGGAAGTGAAGAACCATTTATTATGCACCTATTACATGCCAGCCTCTGTACTAAAGTTCTTTATAAATATTATCTTATTTGATCCTCATAACCCTGGGAGGTAGATGCTATTGTGACCCCCGTTTTCTATCAGAGGAAACCAAGGCAGACTTATCCAGGGTCCCATAGCTAGTGTCTGAGGCTGGATTTCAACTCAGGTCTTCCTGAGTCCAGGCCCAGTGTGCCATCTAGATGCCTATATTTAGGAAATATTTGCTATGCCTAAATTTGCATACTTATAGGGTTAGAGCAATTAAATATGGGGAAGCCGAAGATTGGAGAAAGAGTAAAGATGATAGTGGGGACAATCTGGAAAATATGAGAGAGAATGTCATCAGTGGTATGTGCAGAAGAGTTGCCTTTAGCAAGTAGAAAGGCTGTTGTTTGATAGAGGAGGGAACACTTCACTATATTTTTTTTTGGTGAGGGGAGAGTGGATACTTGCAACACAGCTATGTAAAAGGGTTTGGTGGGAGTGTTTCAGTTTAAACTTATCACAAAGATCCTAATTAGGGTTTTTTTTTGGTAGGCTCTAACTCCTAGACTGGTATAGCAGTAGAAGGAAGAGGAGTAGTAGGAGTAGTAGTAGTAGTAGTAGTAGTAGTAGTAGCAGCAGTAGTCGTAGTAGTCATAGTAGTTGCAGTAGCAGCAGCAGCAGTAGTAGTAAAACTAAACTAGAATTTTGTATTACTTTAAGATTTGTAAAATACTGTACAAATATTATCTCATTTTATCTTTACTACAACTTTAGGAGGTAGGCACTATTATTATCCCCATTTTACAGATGAGGAAACTGAGGCAGACAAAGGTTCAGTGACTTGCCCAGGGTCAGAAAGCTAGTATATGTCTGAGGTTAGATTTGAACTCAGAACTAACCTGACTCTAGATCCATCACTCTATCCACTGTGCTACCTAGCTGGTGTGAACAGTAAACATCTCCTTACTCTCCTGTGGTTGGGAAATAGGATTAAAAACATATTGTGCCCAAGAATTGGAATAGATATGAGAGATCAGCTAGTCTACGTGTCTCATTTTATGGATAAGGAAACTGAGGATCAAAGACAAGAATTTTTAATGGGAGGTCCCGAGCGATACCCATTATCCTTGATAATGCTGTGGGCATGACATTTTATATCATCAAGTCACCAACAAGGGGAGTGTTACAGTTGTTCCCAACTACCCACTTTCCTTGTTAATATCTGAGATAAACAAATAATTGATCAATAAAGTGCTTGTGATTTACCAGGTACTGGACTAAGTTCTGGGGTCGCAAAGACAAAAATGAAATAGTACCTGCCCTCAAGGAGCTTTTATCACCTCCCACTTGGTAATGGCACAGTTGAATCCTACTCTGATCCAGCTAACAATATGGGGATGATGACGGTAGAATAATCTTCCCCTCTTGCACCTAGCTCTAGTTAGTCCTGGAATGTTCCCTACTGGGTCAAAGGCCTGTGGGAGTAACTTTCTATCATAGACAGCTAGGTCACATAAGTGAAGAGACAGAGCACTGGGCCTTCAGTCAGGAAGACTTGAGTTCAAATCATGTCTCAGCCACAAGCTAAGGTTCTGGGCCAGAAGATACTTAATCTCTCCCCGTCTGAGTTTCCTCACCTATAAAAAGGAATGTACTGCAGATTGAATGAGATAATGTATGTAAATTGTTTTGTGAATCTCAAAGCATTGTCTAAATGCTAGCTATTATTATTAATAGGAAAGAAATTCCTTGCTTTCAGAGCTTCCAAAGTAGACAAGCATTGCTTCATTCAAAAAAGGTGGCCCCAAAAAGCCTATGGGACAGGGAGCTTGTGATATAATTAGAAATAGGGCTTCAAGAGTTTCATCACTTGGTTGTTTCTTGCCATCCCTTTACCCACTGACCAATTTTCAAGAAAGCATCAATAGACACTATCCCTACCCCCAGACTTGTTCCTTTCTGCGAGGGAGCAGCTGCTTCTGAACGTGGCTCTCATTCTCTTCTTATTCTTTCTTTCACTTGTGTAAGAAGAAGAACAGCAGATTGGACCACTCATTCCCCTTGCGTTGTTCTTTTTCTTGTCTCCCTACCACTCTCTGTTGGAATAGTCTCCTTGGATGCTCATCTCCATGAACTCAGGAGAAAATTTTGTGCAATCATCTTTTCGGGAATATTTGTCTGCTTTATTATGCTAGGGTTATTGTTAAGTATTATTGCTATTGTATAGACGTAATTATTGATAGATCTGTATATTTCTGAACTAAACGTTACCCTGATGGACCATGTACTTGGTAGTTCAACTTTTGCTAGATCAGCGTGCTATCTTTAAAACTGCTAGGGATTCCCCATATCTTGATTAAATAGTGTGTCTCTCTCTATAGCAGTGTTTTGTAGTTATTTTGTGGGGTCTAGTTTTGCAAGCATGAAAAGACCAAAGGGCATTAGGAATCTTAGCATGTCAGCAAATTTGATGGTTACGGCAGACTTAAGTGCTAGTGGAAGTTAGAGGAGGAATTACTTCTCCCCAGGATTGTGCTGGGGCCAGCTCCAACCAGTTTGTGAGCATTTATTCCTGAGAAATTATCACTAAAAATCAGGACTTGAATGATTGTCTTTGTTTGTCAAGACTTGTTTTTGTTGTTCAGCCATTTTCAGTTGTGTCCAATTCTTCGTGAACCCATTTGGGGTTTTCTTGGCAAAGATACCGGAGTGGTTTGCCATTTCCTTCTCCAGGTCATTTTACAGATGAGGAAACTGAGGCAAACAGGGTTAAGTGACTTGCCCAGGATCACCCAGCTAGTAAGTGTCTGAGGCCAGATTTGAACTCACTACAATGAGTCTTCCTGACTCCAGGCTCAGCACTCTATCCACTGCACTACCTAACATAATTAAGAGTTAAGAAAGTGTTAATATTGTAAATTAAATTTAAAATGTGTGTATACTTTTTTTTCTTGGAGAATTCTGTTGTTTAACATTTACCTGTACACCCCTGATTATCCTCCTGAGTCTTGTTAACAGAGAGACTTGTTCAAGGTCACAAAGAGTTTAAATAGCAGAATAAGGATTACAATCCATGGTTCTTGATTCTGGATTCTAGTTTCCTTTCCATCATACATACTTCCTCCCCAGATGCTTGATTTGTGTGTCTTCTTAGTTTACTCAATATTAACCAAGTTATGTTTGAAAGTTGCCCAGAATAAGAATCCCTTGAAAGAAAGAACACCCCTTTCTTTTGACCTCTCTTTCCTATGTACAAAATGGGACTTGTTGATGTCTCCATTGGGAATTCTTAGAAATAAAGCATTTTCACCAGTTGTAGATGAATAGTGTAACACCCAGACCAGCAACTTCCATGCCAACACACTTTGAAAGTAGTCCTATAAAAATGCAAAGCTAAAATAATTTATACTGACTTCAGCTGACAGAATAAACCAGGAGGGGAAAAGTAACATTTCTTTTCTAAATATCACAGTTAATAACCTGAAAGCTTCTGGTGAAAAGTGACTGGGATAGCATAAATGAAATTTGTTTCAAATCACAGCATGTTAGCACCTAAAGGGCCCTTAGAGATCAGCTGAGGCAGCTGGTGGGTCAGTGGAGAGAGTACTGGGCCTGGAGTCAAGAAGACCTGAGTTCAAATCTAGTCTCTGATAGTTCCTAGCTATGTGACCCTGGGCAAGTCACTTAACCTCTGACTGCCTCCATCACTTAATCTCTGATTACCTGACAAAATGGATCTACTAGACAAGGAAATGGCAAACCACTCCAGATCTTTGCCAAGAAAACCCCGAATGAGATCATGAAGAGTCCAACAAGACTGAAATGAGAGAACAACCACAAGAAAATGGGGAAAATGACACTGTGCAGAGCCCATCTCAGGGGGTTGTTGTGAAGCTCAAAAGAAGCAATGTACTTAAAGATATTGATAAAGAGTAAAAACACTGCTTTAGTTTTTAAAAATTAAATAAATTTAAGGACTTAAAAAAATGAAATAAATAAAATGAGAGACTTGAACTAAATGACCCCTGAAGACACTTCCATCTCTGCCTGTAATCTTCTGATCCTGTGATTTAAAGATGGAAGAAACCTTAGAGATCATCTAGTCTAACACTCTTGATTCAAAGATTAGGAAACTGAGACTCAGAGAGGTAAGGCGATAGGGTCGAGATTATACAGCTAATTAGTGATCAAGCTAACATTCAAAAACCAAGTTGACTTGCTCAAGGTCACAGAATAAAGTAATGGTTTGGTCCAAGATTGGGAGTGAAAAATTTAAAAATGTAAAATAGAGATTATTTTGAATAATACTCAGTCAATTTAAAGTGCCTGTTAACATCGGAGAAATTAGTGATAAAAATGTAAATTTGAAAATCTTCTTTTATCTTCTAGAATCACTCTAGGAAAAAAAGGTTTTGAGTTCCATTGTTCTCATTTACAGGAATCAAGCTTGGACTTCCAAGTTCAAATCCAGATCAATTTTTTGAGGGCCCAACTTAATATAGCTACCAGTCAAATGGAATATAGCTGCAATTAATTTATATGTGAAAACAATGTTTCTGGTCATCAACATATATTAGTTTGGAACTTAATCTGTTCTACACATTCAAAGATGGAATGGACCATGTCAATATCTTATTTTAGGCACTACCTACAAATCAAAAAGACTCAGTGTCAATTGTTGTCACCAGCCAAAGTCAGTTAAAAAACCATTAATCAAGAACCTGCTGTATATGAATCCCTGTTTTAGCTGTCGAAATTGTTAGCAATTTCAGGTAATAATAATAATAAAAAAACCATAATTGTTATTATATGTAATATTTCCTGGTAAAAAGTAAATCTCTGAAAGTTAGTTTTGAGATAATGCCTATTATGACAATAGTATAATTAATGATGAAAACAGCAATAATGATTATAGTTTATAACAATTATTATAACCATATATTGATACCACACAAACTACAAGTGGTAACTAAACTTTTTTGGTTGTTTCTGTGAGTTAGGAGCTTCAGAGCAAAGTAAAGTTTTTGGCTTCATTTCTCTCCAGCCTCTACCCCCAACTATTGTCCTCCAATTTCTTTCATACTCTTTTCAGTTTTCCTTTTATGTCTTTTCTCCCCCCACTAGAATGTAAGCCCCTTGAGGGCAGGGAAAGTCTTCCTACTTGCTGTATTTGTATTTCCAAGACTTAACACAGTGCCTGGCACAAGATAATTGCTTCATAAATGCTCATTGACTTATTGACTGACTAGAGGCTTTTGAGTAGGGAGAATATGAAAAAACTGTCTAAGAGTCAAAAACAATATGATATAAAGCAGGGGAGAAGAACAGGAGGCACAGGACCTTGGTTCGAATTCAAGCTGTGCCACTTATTCCCCTTATAAACATGGATAAGTCACTCAAACTTTTTGCATCTCACTTCCCAAATCTCTACAATAAAAGGATGGCACTGGGAAGAGATATCTAAACTTTTTTGTTCATGTACCCATGTCAGTAAAAATTGTGAGCAGATACTCCCATATATTCACATTTACTTACTTTTAAGTTATATACCTTTACTGCTATACTAAGAATTATGTATATTATAAGACTTACACAGAAAAGAAATGTTAAAAAAAGATAAGATTAAGAGGAAGTGGCATTTTGAAAAAAAATATTATGGTACAATAAACAAATGGTAAAACAGTAAAATAATACAATAAACCTACAATAAATATAAGGATTAATAAATGACTTCAATCTGACTGAATCTGCTTTTTTTCTTTTAAATCTTGGTTAAAGATTGAAAGACAGTGATTTGCAAGTTTAATTTTAAATTCATTTTATAAAGGATGTCCCAAAGGGCTCTGTGCTACCCTGAGACTTTTAGGACATGCTATATTGATACCTGTTTTTCCTGTCAATCACAGATGAAAAAAGATACCTCAGAAAGTGATGGAGATCAAGATGGAAAGGGATATTTCATTGGCTGTTTTTACTAAATGATGATATTTATTTTTAAATCTCATCCACTAATTATGCAAACATTTTGGATAGAATTCATCCAGTAAATTTCCATCTTGCCTGATATTATTCTATTGTTCTCTCGATTACTAAAGGGTAGCATTTATAAATTTTTAACAAATGGGTTTAAAATCTATTTAAATTATTCATTTGTAGAGTTTTTTTAAAAACAGGTTAATTGGTTCTGTTTCCAAGGAGCTTTTTTTAAGAAAAGAAACAAGAGTTATCTTTTTCAACAAGAGAAAGAGAGGGTGGAAGAAGGGGAACACAGAGAGTGAAGAAGGGAGGGAGAAAAAGAGAAGGGAAGAGGAAGGAACACAGAGGGAGAGGAAGAGAGGGAAAGAAAAGAGAGAAAGGAAGGGAGAGGAGAGAAAAGGTAAGAAGAGAAAAGGAAAAGAGGGAGAGAAGGAAGGAGGAAGGGGCAGAGAAAGAGAGAGAGAGACAGAGAGGGAATGGTAACTGCAAAGAGAGCAGTTTCAGTTGAGTGAAGAGTCAAGTAAACAAGGCAACAAAGAAGTTGAGAACCTGGGAGACTGTTGAAGAAAAATGATCCCCTCAATGCAAACAGGGAAGTTCAGAAGAGGGGTAGGTTTTGAGGGAAAGATAATGTAATGTAATCTTCAACGCAGAGTACAAAAAATTCATGCCTGTTCATCCTGTGCTACTTAATTTTTTTTCACTAAAAGGAAAAAAAAAAGAAATGAGTGTGTGTGTGTGTGTGTGTGTGTGTGTCTGTGTATGTGTCTGTGTGTGTGTAGGGGTTTAGGTAGAGGTGGATCTTGCTTACCATCCACTACCTCAGAACACAAAAAGCACTCACTGAAGAGGCAGCCATGATGTGATCTGGGTGACAGAGCATGGATATGCTGTGCGTGGGAGTGAGGGATAGGGATTTTGCCTGCTCAGCTGCAGTACATGCGTTGTGGTTATTTTATACATATTTTGAGGAGCTGATGGCTGAAGAAGCCATGAGAGACCAGGGATACAAAGGGGTAGAATGCTGGGGCATTGGGGGTGCATTGGGCAAAGACAGTAGCGTGACTGTGTTAGAGACAAGCTTATAATTAGTTTTGTGGGTAGAGTGGGATGTGGTCCACCTCTCTGTCCTCTGATTGGCTGACCCCCTGGGGTTAGGCTACAGATTCTTTGGGGTCATGCTATGGTCCCCGTTTTGAAGATCAATGTGCTAAATAATCTCCAAGGTCACTTCTAATGCCAACATTCTTGGACAGGTGTATTGGCAATAGTCTGTGGACAAATGAGTTGGAAATGTTAAAGGGTACCCAGAGGACACATTTTCCTCTCCCAAAACAGACTCAAAAGCAGTCAGACACTCAGACCAATCTCTAGATGTAGAGTGACTGCTATATTTGTACACTAACTGAACTGCCCATAACAAGTATTAAGTATCTTCAGTGTTAAAATGATGTTAGTGTTGAGATAGTGATGGCTTCCCAACAAAGCCATAGCTGGGGATTTCAGAACCTGGGGCAAATTAGCTTGTGATGGGAACAGAGCAGGGTTGGGAAACAGGACAATCTGAAACTAGCTAATGCCGCCATTGTCACTGATCTGATGGGTCCAATGTGGTCGGGTCCTCAAGCCAAGCAGCTGGAGCAGTCTACCCTGGTTGGTTGCTCTTACACCTATGAAGTGGTCAAAGTGGGGATCCCAGGAGAAGAAAAGGAT
The DNA here is from genome assembly GCF_900497805.2 of Vombatus ursinus. Classification (NCBI taxonomy): domain Eukaryota; kingdom Metazoa; phylum Chordata; class Mammalia; order Diprotodontia; family Vombatidae; genus Vombatus; species Vombatus ursinus. The sequence continues at coordinate 11,074,023 of NW_020945437.1, read as the reverse complement.
GGTGTGAGGACTCTCAGGAGAAGGAAGCCTAGATCAACCCCACACCCTACACACACACACACACACACACACACACACACACACACACACACACACACACACACTCTACTAATGTAATCGGTAGGCGTGTCCTTCCCATGGCCTCACCTTCATAGTCCTCTGCTAGCCCCAAGCCACCTGGCACGACTGCTAAGATAAAGTGCCCTTATAAGTAGCAGTGCCCTAGTGCCTAGCCCCAGAGACCCATTGTGCTCTTATTTCCAGGAAGTGAGATTATTTAGGGCGAGAGTGATGCAAAGAATGGCCTCCGTCAAATGTAGGCAGTATTTTTTCAATATCCACAGGGCTATAGGATATCAGTTCTCACTGGCTATTATTTCCTTCTTCCTCATAATTACTTTGAATTCATTTTGTATATGTTATGTATATATATATATATATATATATGTATACATGCTGTCTGACTCATTAAAATGCAAGATCCTTGAGTGCAGGGTTTTCCTTTTGTCTTTATCTTCCAAGGGCTTAGGAGACTGACACATACTAAGTGCTAATAAAACCAACATCAGAACACAGGTTTCTTTATGTCCTAACATTATAAAATTTTTATGTCTCATGGTAGCCACCTGGGGGGGGAGAGAAAAAAAGGAAAAAAGAAAAAAAAAGAAATGTACATGATAACCTCATTATATATTTAAAAGGAATAGCAAGTGTACATAATAGATTTGCAGTTTCATGTGCAATCATCTTTTTTTATTATATTGTGTTATGGAAATGCTTATTTTACTCCATAAATTAAAAAAAAAATAAAAGTAAAAGTTTTCTTTAAAAAGAAGAGCACAGGTTCTAGAAGTGGAAGGTACCTGAGAGATCACCTAGGCAGTGGTGTTGAACTCAGATAGAATCATAGCCCTGTGAGCCACATATTGACTTGGGAAAACTAAGCACGTTGACTTAGAAAACCACAAATTAACATTATCTGTGTTTTACTTATTTTTATTGATTTTATTAAATATTTCTCAATAACATTTTAATCTAGTTCTGCACTGGGGAGTTTTGCTGGCTGCTTGTGGCCTGTGGGCATCAAGTTTGACCCCTCTGCTCACCAACTCTCCTCCCTCCCAACAAATACATACTTTACAGAGGAGGAAACTGAGGTCAAGAGAGTTCAAATCAGGTCATACAGCTAATAAATAGCAAAGCCAGGACTGGAACCCTGAATATTTCAATGTTCTTTCTACTAAATCATTCTGCAACTAGAGTGATTGCTTCCCATCCTGATACCAGTACCATTCTTCTGTGCAGGATTGGTCTGTACCCTTTATCCTGAAACTATAGTGGCCAGAGGTTGTTTGCCTCCAAACAAACTTGGCCCCATTCCGTATCTCCTTGGGACTACGGCAACATTGTTTCATACCTTTGCTAGCTCACATTTGGGCTGTTACTGTCGTATTTTATAGGATGCTATATGTGGGTGGTATACCTGAGTGGTTGGGTAGCACGGTGGATGGAGTGCCAGGCCCGAAGCCAGAAAGAGTCGTCTTTGTGAGTTCAAATCTGGCCTCAGGCACTTTCTAGCTGTGTGACCCTGGGCAAGTCACTTAACCCTGTCTGTCTCAGTTCTCATCTGTAAAATGAGCTAGAGAGGAAAATGGCAAACCACTCCAGTGTCTTTGCCAAGAAAGACCCAAAAGGAGTCACAAAGAGTCGGACATGACTGAAACATAACACAATATCTGAGTAGCGCTCAGATCCTCCAAAGCATGGCACACAATAGCTAATGTGCTAGGCAACGCCACCATCTTTATGGCAATGATCATAAAACATAGTTAAGCAACAAGGATGACTGACCTGGTGTAGTCGTCCTCAACAAGCATGTGCTTTGGAATCGGTGAGTACCTTCCAGGAGAGATGGGCGGCAGGGAAGATTTGTACTCTAAAGTGCCATTGTTGCCAGAGAGAATGTGATTTTCCATTGGTGGAGAATAAGCTGGTAGGAGAAAAGAGAACAAAATTTTGATTCAGTTTAATTCAACATATGCTCCCTTAGATGCCAAGGGGGTATGTTAAAAATAGAAAGGCTCTAGTGCTCACTGCAGACAACAGTAGCCAAACAGGAATGTGGAGTTTATGGTGTGTTGCGTTTAATATACACAAGCAAATGGTGACCTTTATGGTTGGCAACATATAATAATGGGGGTATCTACAAAGCAAGTTAGCATAATTAAGAGAAGGGAGACAGTTGGAAGGGACAAGCAGTGCATGTGTTTTCAAGGCAATGATTAATTTTCTATTGAAATGGAAATGTTAACTTTCTAATTGTAGATCCAGTCATTCTTTTCAAATGATTAATATCTAACCATCAAAAGCAAAATGCTGCTGGGAGAAGGACCACTCAGCATGAAATTCTTCTTTTACCCCAAAATAGTTTTGTACTTGTAGTCATGGAACACTACAGTTTTCAAGGATTCAAAGTCCAAGACCAAGGGAGAGAGACAGAAATGGTGACTGTAGGAAGCCTGCACTACTTTAAAAAATAAGATTCGATAAAGGAGTGTCATCAAAGAAATGTTTGATTGAAAAAGAAGATGAGCTGGTCATAGTACAACATTGGAGGATAACTGATGGGATGGCCCATGTATACTACTGGAGTTATGATATTCTAGCATTAAAAACATGTGCGTTTATTAACCAGGGAACTTGCTACTCTGCAGCTGTCTCCATTTTATAAGCAAGCAAGAAAGAGGTAGCTTTAAGCCATGACAGTGCAAACCAGCCAATTCATACCCAGCTGATGAGATGCAACTGAACTTTTAGCAAAGGCTCATTCCCCAGTAAGTTCATCCAGTTAATCAAGAAATTCATCTGATGAAACCACTATACTCTTAAAAAAATACATCTGAAACATTTCCCTCATTGTTTAATGTTGCACTATATGCAACTACTAATTGTGCTTAATCCTAGTCCTGGCTAGGCTCCCCACTTCATGATTTCAGGATCATAGATTTAGACCTAGAAAGGACATCAGGGGGCAGCTAGGTAGCACAGTGGATAGAGCACCGGCCCTGGAGTCAGGAAGCCCTGAGTTCAAATCCAGTCTCAGACCAGGCACTTGACATTTACTAGCTGTGTGGCTCTGGGCAAATCACTTAACCCCAACTGCCTTGCAAAAAAAAAAAAAAAAAAAAGAAAGAAAGAAAGAAAGAAAGGACATCAGAGGTCATCTTAGAGGCCAAAAATATAGAGAATAGAGACTTGAATTAAATCAATTCTGGACTCAAAACCTGACTGACTTACCAGCTGGGTGTCCCTAGATAAGTCACTTAAATCTGAGCCTCAGTTTCCACATATGTAAAATGGAAATTAAAAAAAAAGCCTACTTCACAGGGTTGTTGTGAGGATTAATTGCAATAATACATGAAAAACACTGTAAACTTCAAAATGTTATATAAAATTAGCAATTATTATCTAGTCTAACCCCTTTATTTTACAAAGGATGGAACTGAGGCCCACTCATTTTTTAATTCTAGTCTGTTTTTCAATTAGCATTCACCTATTTTCCCTCCTTATTACCCCTGTAAATTTAACAGAAAAAAGAAGAAACAGAAGTCATATAACAAATACATATATAGTCAAACAAAACAAATTCTCACCTTGTGTATGTCAAAAATAGGTCTTATTCTGTATCTTGAATCCAGCACTTTTTTGACAGGAAGTAGGACACATAGATTTACATCAGTCTTTCCCAAAGAGTTTAAATATCTTGCTTGACATCATACAGGTGAATACCATAGCCAAGATTTGACCTCTAGCCCTCTGTGTCCAAATTCAATAACCTTTCAACTATACAGTGCTATCACCTGAAGTCTATTTCCCACAAACATCTTAGTTTTTATATTTCTGAATAATTTTTCCAGACTCTATTCTGTCCTTATGTCCCCAACACTGACCATAGATGATGTTCTTGAAGTGATTCATGGCTTTATTTATTTTATTTTGTAAATGTTTTCTTTCAGAAATATTTTGACTCCCTTATGGATAACTGTTAAAAATTCATCCATATTGGAAAATACTAAGCAGGAAGACTATCTTTATAATGGATATACCACCTAAGGTAAAGTGGGTTTCAGCTTCATTTCTGGTTCAAAAAGAATCACATATCCTTTGGAAGTAGTCTTGGAATCTTCATTTAAAAAAAAAAAACAACAAACCAATATCTGACTTAATGGGCAGGTAACGAATTAGTCAACCCTTCTATTTCTCTCTAGAGAGCTATCCCAGGCAGAGAGATGTTAAAGTACTTGCTTAAGACCACAACACTAACTAATGGCATGTGGATCCACAATTAGAATGCTGAGGTTTCAGAGTCCCAGTCTCCTACTGAGATATAATGCTGCCTTTCATTTCCCAATTATTTTATATATGGATATCTCCAAAATTATTTTTGAAGTATTATATTGGAAGGGCAGAAACGGTTTATATCTAGTCACAGAAGACACAGCATCCATCAGCTGAGGCCCTTAGTGACCTTTCAAACAGTTCAGATAATGGCCTGCCCCAAAAGTAGCTACTGGCTTCCTGAGGCCTGAGCAGGCTGTTATAGTGCCAGCCCTCCTCCCACTTCCATAGCCATAGTCTATGCCATTTTTTTCTCTCTTGCAAATGGAAAGTGAGGGCAGAGGAAAATGGTAGCTCTGAGATCAAGCATCAAAGGCAGTAATTTAAAACTTCAAATCTAACCCCTCCCTTGGGGTTGTTCTCTCACATTATTAGACCATCCCAATTTTTTTTGGCCATGCATCCTTTTTCCAGCATAGTGCTACCCTGATCTTACGTCAGAAGACATTAGGATTTTTCCCTCAGGAGGCATTAATCTCATCTTTTGGCACTTGAGAAATACCAATTTAAAAATATGGTTACAAAAACAATTACTACAATCACACTGACACAGCATATTTTAAGCATTTCCAGTATAACGATCAAGGAGGAAATGCTAAGGGTCCTCATCTGTTACCTTCCTCATCTCATCAAGAGACATGGGTCTTAGAAGGCAGCTAGGGAAGGAGCTGGAATGGACTTTTGCCTGGCTAAAAAAGGATGATGATCCAGGGTGGTTAAGGTTGTGCATCATTCCAATTCGGGCAAGGTAGGAAGCTGATGGAATGACCCCCGCTGAGAGGGTGGTACTTACAGTGAGTAATATCAGGTGGGCCATAAGGATCTGTCATATAAATGGTGGTTGGTTTGCCAACTTTTAGATAAACTACATCTGAAGTGTTCTTCAATATCGCTACAGCTTCTTCATGTGTGACTTCTTCTAGACTGTAGTTATTTACCTTGAAGAAAAGGAAAAAAAATCCTCAGTAAAATTAGAGTCAGTCTGAGCAGAACAATTTATACAATAACAATACCATAAAGATAAACAATTTGGAAAGACTTAAGAACTCTGATCAATCCAATGAACAATTTTGTTTGCAGAGGAGCAATGATAAAACATCTATCTATCTATCTGTCTGTCTGTCTATATCCACATATATACACACTAAAAATATGTACGTATATGTATGTGTGTATGTGAAATTTTCAGAGATGGCCAATGTAGGAGTTTGTTTGCATATTTTTCATATAAATGGTGGCTGGTTTCCCAACATTTAGATAAATTATCCATGAAATGTTCTCCAAAATTGGAATAGCTTCTTCATATGTTTTGTCTGTCTTACTTTTTTGATGTAGGGAAGGGTAAGAAAGCGATGGGAATGGAAAGGAATAAGCATTTATTTTGTTAGTGCCTGCTCTGTTCTAGGCACCGTGTGGAGCACTTTACAAAAATTATCTTATTTGATGGTGGGTGGGATAGAAGGTATATTTTTATTCATTGAAAGAAAAGCACATTGAATAGAAGAAAAAAAGAATTAGGGCCATTGGATGCGGTATTCTAGTTATACAAAGCAGCTACAGAAGATGCTTATGAGTGGGACCTGAAACAGATGACACAGATTTCCATAGTGTGAAAACAGTAATTAGAAGAGAATAGATGAGTTTGTGATAGTGAGTAATAAATATAAAATCGATTTCACGCTCTAATCAAATTGGACCGGCTTCTTATCTTGAACTACCCTGATTGATCACGCCTCTTTGTTCCCTGTAGGTCACTAGGCCAAAAATATTGTCCTTCCTTCTCATCACTGATTGAATTTCTGCTGATGATTTAAAGCACAGCTCCAAATGTTGACGTCTCAACAAAGTTCTTCTGGTCTTCCTCAATCAAATCTGGTGACATGTTATTTTCCTCCACTTTATCAATATCGCAGGATCTAGTTCTAGAACTGGAAGGCAACTCAGAAGACATCTCTCTCAGTGCCCAGAGACACTAAATAACTTAAGTGAGGTCACAAAGGTAATGTCAGAAATGGGATATGAACTCAGGTCCTCAGAATCTAGTCATCACTCTTTCCACCAGAGATGGAGACAACAAAGGAGCTATCCCCTTGAATTTTAAATAGTATTTGTTCTTTTCATCAGTGCATATTTTAGTTGTCTGTGCTGGTTGTTTAGCCCGTTATCAGACTGGAAGGTCTATGAGGATAGGTATTGGGCAGGTATTGACATAGTGAAGAGTGTGTTAGACTGGAATCAACAAAATTTGGGTAAAAGTTTCACTTCTGGTCTTTGGTAGCTATGCAAATTCCTTAGCCTCTCTAGGCCTCAGTTTCCTCATCTGTAAAATGACTGAGTTAGACTCAGTGGCCACTGTGGAACTCTCCAACCTCCAAATTGATGATCTTATGATTGATGACCTACCTCACTGAGTTGCTGTGAAGGTCTTATGAGATAATTTTTGTAAGTTCCTTTTTAAAAATTGGCTATTATTATCTAAACTTTACCTTTTCCTCATTCCCTAGCAATGCTCTCTGAACAGTAGGCACTTCATAAAGTTTGTGTTGTTCTCTCGGCTTATTCCCCTCTTCCACATGGCAGCCCTTCAAATGCTTGAAGGCACTTATTATCCCCTTTAGGCCTTCTTTTCTTAGGGTTGCTTAAAGAATAGAAGCAGATGGAAGGGATGTTCACTCTGAGAGGAGTCATCAGGGGTGGCTCCAAATATTGTGACCACAGTACTCAGAAGTACCAGCACAGAAAGGGCAAGAGAGAAAAGCCTTCTTGCCTTCACAGAGTGGATTGACAGGTGAATGGATAAGAACCCCACTGCCAAACAACTAGCAGGATTGAATGAAAAGCAGCCCTAACGCCAGTAGGCTCTTGACAATGTTTTATCATCTCATCATCTCATCCCCAATGTCAGGAGAGGGAGGGAGGTGTGCCATTCATGAAACTGTCAGCAAATGACAGAGATGTGTGCAGACTGATTGAACCCTACCCTCTTCTGTCTTTCAGATGGGCAGGACAAGATGCCTAGTATCATCACCTTGAAAATTGTTAGGAATTCGACGCTTGCTTTGCTGGATTGGAAAAGTCAGAAAAGTGTGTGAGGATAGGTGAGAGGAGAGAAGGGATGGAACAAGAATGGGAATTTGATGCCAATTCAGCCAACATCCATAAAGTGTCTGCTGTATACAGAATCTTGTGTACTGGGAGAGATACTAAAGTAAAAAATAAGGTATAACACCTGCTCACAAGGAGCTTATAAACTAGTAAGAAATTTGAACAGGCAGGCAACTTTAATACAACCATAGGGTGGCTAGATGGCTCAGTGAATAGAGTGCTGAACCTGTAGCCAGGAAGACCTACATTCAAATTTCACCTTAAATACTTACTATAACCAGGCAAGTTATTTAGCTTCTCTCAATCTCAGTTTCCTCATCAGTTAAATGGGTATAATAATGGTGCTCACCTCACAGAATTATTTTAAGAATCCAATGAGATGACACATGTAAAGGGCTTTGCAAACTTTAAAGTGTAACATAAATGCTAGCAATCAGCTTGTATATATTAAAATTGCACCATAATTATTTAAGGGAATTTATATTAAGTGTTGCTTAAGGTGAAAGAGGGCAGATAATTAGTGACTGTGGAGATCATGGAAGCTTGGAGACAGGTGACATTTTAGCTGAGTCTTGACAGACTGTTAGGAATTCAACAGCAGAGATCAACCAATGGAAATAGATTAGTTAATCACCAATTATGTGTCAGAAACTGTGCTAGGCACTGGGGATACAAATGAAGTGAAAAGGTCTCTGGTCATAAGGAGTTTATAGTCTAGAGAAGATAACATAAACATATATCAGTCTATATATAATGCATAACAAATACATGTTAATTTTGGGGGGTGGAGAGGAGAGGGAAGAGAATAAACATTTATTAAATGTCTACTATGTGTCAAGCATTGTGCAAAGCATTTTATGATATTATTTCATTTGAGAGGCATCAGGAAAGGCTTCATGCAGAAGCAGTGCTTAAACTGTATATTGAAGGGAAAAACAGAGTATTGAAGAGAAAAAAAGGGATTCTAAGAGGCAATGATGAATAGGTGTGCTTTTCCAGGCATAGGAGACAACTTATACAAAGACAAAGGGACAGGAGATGCAATGTTATATTTAAAGAATCTCAGGATTTGTGGAGGGGAATAATGAATGATAAGTCTATAAGGGGTCAGGTCATAAAGAGATTATTAAAGCCAAACGCAGAGCTTATATTTGATCTTTAATGCAATAGGAAGCCAGCCATTTGCATTTGTGGAATAGAGGAGTCAGATAGAGTTAGATCCAGGCTTTACCCAAGTTGTTTTGGCAGCTATGTGGAAGATGGATAGCAGAAGGGAGATACTTGAGGCAGGGAGACCAAAATAGGAGGTGGGATGGTATAGTGGGAAGAGGGCTGAACTTGGAGTCTACTGAGCTGGATTAGAGTCTCAGCTCTTTCATTTACCATCTGGAAAATTTTGGGAAGTCACTTAACCTCTCTCACCCTTGGTTTCTTCTTCATAGTCCAAAGAGGGATGGTAGTACTTAGGACAGTACTTACAGGGCAATTAGGAGAAAATGACTATTAATGTGTTATTCATTATTGTGATTAAAAGTGTTGGGAGGGAATATTCTTGAAATTTTGAAAAAAAACAAACTATTGAAGGAGGATTAATGTTTTTCACTGAGTGATTCAAACATTCCATAATTTGACTAGCTTCGGTCAGGGATTGCTAGTGGCTTTATAGAAACATTAAAAAAAGTGACTGATATGTGCTTTTGTGGTGATGTCCACCAACTTGTTTTATTTTCCAGAAAGTATATTCCTTGGTGAAAATCTTCAGTGTGTATTTCCTGGGAACATCTGTGAGCCGTTGAGTTTAATTACGATACCGCTGATGAGGCTTATATGTGGTCTTTTGAAAGCTCTAGAATAGTATGGGAGCTGTCCCAAGAAGTCTTCTTTTGTGCTGAAGTCTTCAAATTGTATTTCACAAAAGTAGGTCTGTTTGAGTTAATTATGTGTGTGTATTATCCTATGAACTCTCAAGACAATGGGGCTACAGCTGGTGCTGATTGTCTGAAGAGAGGGTGCAACTGATTGGCTGATGACTCTTGTGATTGTTACTTCCACTGAATCAAGGACCTTAGAATGTTTGAGCTTGGAGGGGCCTTTACAGACCATTTCAGCACCTCCTCGCCCTCCCATTTTACAGAAGAGGTGACTAAAGCTCAGGAGGATGACTTGCCTGAGGTAATACAGCTATTTAGTGTCTAAGCAGAATGACTCAAACACAAGTCTCTTGATTCTCAATCTAGTGTTCTTTCCTTAACTTAGGGACCATCTATTTGGATCCCCTCATTTTAAAAACAAAGAAAGTGAGGCCTAGAGAGATAAAGTGAGTTTCTTGGGGCCTCCCAGGCAATGGAGAGTGGAGCTAGAATCTAAATGTGGATTGAATCCCAAGTCATCCAACCAAGTGCTCTTTCTAGGGTGAATGCTATATTGCACTGAGTTTGTTTGGCACTGACTATCTGTGATAGATGGTGAGGGCCGAGTAGTCAGTTCTCCACTTTAGAAAGCAATCCTGAGACTCTGAGGGAGGTGTTGTATGGTGGGCACATCATATCACATGGATGGTGGTCTCCTCATATTAACAAAGAGAACAGAGCACAAGGAAAGCTGTTGATGACATGACTCAGAGAGAAGATGAAATGCCACCATGAGCTTGGGGGAGTAGGGCAAACTCCAGATGAACAAGAGGGTGCCAGGGGATGTGCTGGCCAACTCAGGATAAATTAGGGTGTGTGGGAGAAACTAGTGCTGGCGAATGAACACAATAGAACAGAGGTACAGAGTGGTGTGGAGGAGGGCGGTGGTGGTGGGAAAGGAATGGAAGTACTTGCCATAAGCAACAAAATAAGCAGATGATGGACATGAGGAGATGAATATGCAGTCAACGATATCAGGATTGGAGACAAACCAGAAATGCATTAGGGAGTAGGAAGTGGGTTGGAAAGGAACCTAAACTGAAATTTGAGAAACTACCAGGCCCCATGAAATGTCAGGGACAACTCTGTATTGTGTCTTTGTAGCCCGAGTGCTCAGGAGAGTGCCTGATAAAACCCATCCCCACTTTTGGATAGTTCTAAATTTTAGGAAGTGTTTTCTTCTAATTGTGTTTATTCACTATATATTTATTCACCGTATATACAGTATTCTGTATATACTTATACATTTTGTATATACTGCATATTATTTATTGTGTCTATATACATGCACATATACATATAATACACATGTACATATGTACATATATACACACAGAAAGAATATGTACAAAGAATAAATATAGTTATTTATAGAATATATATGATTATAATATATAATATGAACTTATATGTACACACACACACACACACACACACACACACGCACGCACGCACTTATACACACTTGTTTTTTCCTCCATTACAATACAGGCTCCTTGAGACTAGGAATGAGCTTAATAAATGCTTGTTGAATTAAAAGTTTTTGACCTTATCAATAAAAATTACCAAAGTTTACATTTGTTTGTTTATTTGTGGTTCTAAAGATATAGGAAACTCCTAGAACATATGTGGACTTTTATGTTGTTCTCCCCTTGGCATTTGTCACAACATCACAGATTCAGAGGCAGGAGGGAGCTTGAGCCATCACAGAATTTCAGAGTTGAAAGGCAATTCAGGGCCCATCTAGTGTACCCCATACTCCTACTCCCTAAACTAAAGAATTCCTTTTAAAACATCCCCAACAAGCATTTTCCCAGCCTTGCACAGAAGTCCTCCAATGAAGAAGTCTTCTTTAGAGGCAGCACATTCCATTTTTGGATATCTTTTGTTTTTTAGGAAATTATTTCCTTTTGTTTGTAGACTATATTTATTCTCTCTATATGTATGTCTATATGGACTTTTAAGCTTTAATAGCTGAAAACTACACTAAGGCTTGTGGGATGTACTATATACTCGTTATCTCCTTCATTAAGAATGTAAACTCCTTGAGTACAAGGATTGTTTGGTGCTTTGTGTTTTCATCGAGCACCATGCATGGTTCCTGACACGTAGCAGTTACTTTCTTTATACTTGTTGATTAATTAGTTGACTATATCAATCTTCAATTTGTCTCTTGGCAACTCTCACTCACTGCTTCTTGTTCTGTGTTCTGGGGCCAAAAAGAACATTCCTCATCCTTCCTCCACATGCCATCCCTTCCTACATTGGCAGAGAGCTATGAGTGGCATCCTGGTTTAGTGGATAGAATGTTGGACATGGAGAAATGAAGACTTGAGTTCATTGCTTGCCTCGGGTACTTAATAGGTAGTTGACCACAGAAAAATCATTTAACCTTACAATGTGAGCATGTAGTACCTACTTCATAGGTTTCTTGTGAGAAGATATTTAAAACACTATGCAAACTTTTAAATCTTTTTAAACATCAACTACTGTAATTTTACAGGTGAGAAAAATGAGACCTTAAGAGGGGAGGTGATTTGTCTATGGTCACATGGCCGACAGAGCCAAAACTGGAACTCAGGTCCTTTGACTTCAAATCTTTGTACTAATGACAGTAACATTTACATACCACTTTAAGGTCTGTAAAGCATTTTACCATTCTTTTACATTTTGATCCCTATGAGATAGGCGCTATTTTTGTCCCCATTTTACCTATGAAAGTGACTTGCCCAGGACCACAGAGCCAGCATGGTCAGAGACAAGTCCATGGAAGCTCAATCACCAGAAAGACAGCTGAGAGGTAGGGCATTTAATGTGCTGAAGTCGGCCACTCAGAATGCATCTGCTAAGGCATTCTGGGTTCAGGATCGTTGTACAAGGAATATCCAAACCAATATGAAATCACTGAGGGTTTGAAGCAAGGGAGAAGGGTATGGTGTAAACAGCTTTAGAAAAAGAATAATTCAGAAGGACCCAGCTGGTGATTCAAAGGAGCTGGATAATCTGTACTTCCTTGCTCGAAGGGAAGGGGAAGGGAAAGATGAGGATAGCATGTAGCAAGAGAGGAAACATAATGCGTTTTGTGCTTTGAAGAAAGAGAACTCATCTTCCTTTTGTTTCCAACAATCTGTCTTTCAGAAGCTTCTAGTCATTTATTTTTCTCTCACACAATATGCACTGAATCATTTCTTTTCAAACCTTGCCTGATCTTCCAAACTTGGCACCTATCCGGAGGGCAGGGCTATTTTTTTCCTGTCTTACATAAGACAAGCGATCTGTTCCTGTCCCAGGTGCATTTTTTATACCATGTTTTAAATTTAAGACATTTAAGGATTATGTCTTAGTTATTTTGGGGGAACAAAATAGTTACCTTGACAATGAATGTCAAGAAAAATTGTAAAAGAGAGTGAGCTGTTATCACGGAGCCAGGAAACATTTTTGACAGATTTACAGTGGTTTTATTATTATTGTTCTTATTTTAAAATGTGAAAATCAGGCCAGAATCTTAAGTAGAGCTACAAAAAGTCAGCCCACAATACTTAGCATGATATTGCTTTTTGTAACAGGTAGGAAATAGTATATAGAGTAGCTGCCAGCAAGAAATTAATTTATAGAGCAGGAGGGCTCAAGGTCACAACATAAGAAGTCAAAGGGCATTGAGCTAAAAGTCCCCTCAGGGAAGTCCCAGTTCAACTCACTCATTTACAAACGAGGAAACCATGGCCTGGAGAGGGAGAGTGACTTGTCAAGATCTGAAAATATATTCTGATAATACATTCACAAACAATCCGAGTGATTAAGGAGAGGCAAAAGCATCAGGAGAAACCAACAGGGGCTTTCCAAGGAACTCTGATAGGTAAAAAATATGTGAGAAGCACATGCACGCACAGGACAAATACAAATAGGAGGAGGGATAAGGATTTATGCAGCACTTACTATGTGCTAAGCATTTTAAGAGCTTTACAAATATTATTTACTTAGTGCAGTGCCTCGTCACTTTAACTCTTTCAGTTCCCTCCCTCCACCCCCAAAGCCTTCCTTTAGAGAGGGCTGAGAACTTTCCAAGTAACTCAATTTTCCATCAGCAGCTCTGCTTGGCTGCCCCTGCAATGGGTACCCTGTGATTGCTCTTCCCCTTTCTTCACCCTGTGCTTAGCACAATTCCTGGAACACAGTAGGTGCTAAATAAATGTTTAATGAATTGAATTGATTTAATTTTGTTCCTCACAACAATTCTGGGAGGTAGATGTTATTGAGTCCCATTTTACAGTTGAGGAAACTGAGGTAGACACAGAGTAAGTGATTTGTTTGAGGCTGGATTTGAATTCAAGTCTTTCTGACTTCAGGCGCAGCATTCTATCCACTGAGCAACCTAGCTGCCTTTAGATGAGACACAACACAGACAACGATGCCAGGAAAGCTGAAGCCCCCATTGAGTCAAGGATTGTGGAAAAAAAAAATTCTAGACAAAGTGTATGTGTGTGTGTGTGTGTGTGTGTGTGTGTGTGTGTGTGTGTGTATACAATAAGAAAAGGAAAGGATAAGGTTACTATTTGGGGCTTCTACTGTAATGTTCACAGATAATAATGGTAATAATAACAACTCACATTTATATACTACTTTGTGGTTTACAAAGCTCATGCATTATAATATCTCTATGAAATGGATAGTGAGAATATTTTAAGCACCATTTTGCCGGTGAGGAAACTAAGGAATCAGGCAATTAAATGATGTATCCTCAGTCCCATGGCTTTTATGTGTCAGAACCAAGATTTCAGGCCACGACCTTTTTCTATCTTACACACATTATCTTTTTAATTTACTGTTGTCTCTCAGGGACAAAGAATCAGCCATTAAAATTTTTTTTCTGATGATATACATGAGTTCAAATAAATGATATTTACGTGAATGTTTTGCCTTTGTGTCACATATGGGAAATTTAATTTTCCCCATGGAAATTCAAATGAGGCTTGAAATAACTGTATATCATATACATGGTTGAAGAAATTAGGGATGTTTACCCTGAGGAAGAAAAGACTTGGGAGAGAGGGACATAATTTTTACCGTGAAGGGTTAGAGGCAGCTAGGTGGTAGAGGAATAGAGTTCGGAACTTGAAGTCAGGAACATCTGAGTTCAAATCTAGCCTCAGACATGTACTAGTTGTGTGTCCCTGAGCCAAGTCTGTTTGCTTCAGTTTCTTCAACTGTAAAATTGGGATAACAATAGCACCTACCTCCCAGGTTGTTGTGAGGATAAAATGAGATGATATTTATAAATCACGTATACAGCGACTGGCACCTAGGAGGTGCTACATAAATGCTTATTCTCTGTTCCTGGCTCCCTTATCATGTGGAAGAGGTTTATTCCACTTGGATCAATTGATGGATGTTCTAAGATGATAGAAGTCAACTTCCAGAATGAGCTTTCTAACAGTTAGATTTATCTAACAAAGTGATGGGCTGCTTTTGAAAGCTTTGAATTCCCCATGTTATAGGTGTACAAATGGAAGCCTCATTACCTCCCCTATCATAACAAGAGAACTCAGTAGAGAGTTTTAATACATAACCTATGAGGTACCTTTCAATTCTAAAGTTCTGTGCTGGTCATGGGTCAGGGGATGACGTAGATGTTGAGAGTAATTCCACTGCCTGAACATGCCCCATGCTTTCCCACCTCCATATTTTTGCTCACACCATTTAGCAGGTCTGGCATTTCTGTCCTTCCTCCATTTTCCTACTGTTTGAAATCCTTCTCATTCTTCAACATCAAATGCCCAAATGTGACTCCCTCTATATCTCTTTCCAATCTTCCCAGGCAGAAGTAAGGCTCGGAGTGGTATGGTAGAAAGAGTGTATCAAGGAAGGTATGAGTTTGGATTCTGGTTTTGTCACTTACTAATTGTGTAACCTTTAGCAAATTACTTTTTTTCAGAGCCTTAATTTCCTCAGTTATAAAATGGGCATAATAATACATATAACAACCTCCCTCATAGGTGGTTGAATTACTTAACTCACAGGGTGAAAATATTTGGTAAAATTTAAAGCTTAAGAAAAGCCTCCCTCCTTTGGACTCTGTCATTCTTATAAAGTGAAAGATCAACATAAAATTTGAATTTTATATGATAAGAACAATGGTAACTTTGACTTCAATTTTTTTTTAAATACAAAAATTCAGACAACTTAATGGAATTATAAAACTAAAGTTGGATTTGTTCTTAGAGGCCAGATCTAGACTAGTCTGTTCTCTTGACAGATGAGGAAACTGAGGCCTAGGGGAGTTAAGTGACTTGCCCAAGGCCTGACCAAGAGGAAGCATCAGAGGTGATGTTTGAGGCCAGGTTCTCTGACTACAGAGAAAGTCCTCTTTAAAAATTGTCATGTTGTCTTCTTACATTATCCAATTGTCCAAAATAGGCTTCCCATGCTCCATCCTGCTATTCTCAGCTGTTTTAATCTTCATAGTTCCAAATAAGGACAATCTGCAAAGCCAGGATTTCCCAGGTATATAAATGCCTGCTTTTAGTCATGCTCACCATTAGTAGTCTGTCTCCTACTTGCAAACGTCCATCTTTCTGTGCTGCGCCTCCATCTATAATTTTAGTAACATAAATACTGTTGTCTCCAGGGATGTGTTGATTGCCCACACCTCCTGCGATACTGAAGCCTAGACCTATGGGAGGAAAAAGAGAGAAAAAAAGTGACCTTTTATGTAGTGTTTATTTAATAAAAACAATGTAATTCTTTGACAGTTTTCTGAAATGGTTGCACATCCATTATGGCATTTTTCCAATAATGGGCATTCTACTAGGCTCTTTCCCCCTCTTCCTTTACTTCAAGAAGTTGAGGATTTGTGATGGCTACTCCTAATGAGACCAAGGTCAAAAGTTCAATACTGTATGGGCCAATTAACTTTGCTATATTCTCTAGCCACAGTCTATGTCTCTAACCTCAGCTAATCATTTCGCAAGCCTTTCATTTTGGTCCAAAGCAGGATTAGGCAAGAGAATACAGTTGGACTGCATAAATCTCTCACTTTTATTTGGAAAAGAATTGAAGGATGATCATGCTGGTAGTGGTCAATATAGTTCTCTTCATATACAAATTAACTATGACCAATCATTATTTTTATGCTTCAAAAAAGTCAAATATGGAAATGTAGGCTTATTCTGATAGAGAAGCAATATATGTAGTCTTAGACATTCCTGAATGAAGAACATGAAGGGAGAGGAAATCTCCTAAAGCTTCCGACCATTCCTTTGCATAGGTAAAACATTTAAGAAATCTGACCAGAAACCGGAATTCCCTTCTGGGGACCCAGTGGCCTGATTGATGGTTACCTCAGTCAACCACTCAATGTAGGCCCAGCTCTAGCCATATTCTCACTAGCTTTCTTGCCGTCACATTTGTTTCCTGAGTACTCATCCTTCATTCCAGTTCTGTAACCACAATCAAATCAACTCTTTCATTATCCCTGGAAAGGATGTGTCAATCTCTCTTCCCCCCTCCCCCCCACCTCTCCCCCACCCCAGCTCCACTTACCATTCCTCTAACTTTCCGAAGCAAAATATTCCCCTCCCTGTTCATCATTCCCCTATATATTTTGTCTCCCCCTCCATTAGAATGTAAATTTTTTGAAGGCAGGGACTATCATTGCTTTTGTATCTATATCTTCAACATAGTACAACGGCACTTAATAAATTATTTTCATTCATTCCTTCAACAGTATTTCAAAGAGAGTAAGAGAGAAGAAACAAGCGTCCTTCAGATTTTTTCCTTCCAAAGTCACATTGTTATGTATCTCTATGTCTGTTTCCTTCTTATTATTCTTTATAGTTACTGCACTTTGCTAAGTAAGCAGGTTAATGGACATTAAATGGCTATTTGTTACATACACACCAAAACTGAGAAAAGAAGAAAAAGAAGAGGGAGAGGAAAGGAGGATGAGAAAAGAAAAACAGGAAGAAAAGGGGGAGAAAGAAGCAAAGGGGGGAAATAAGGATTTTGAATTATAGAATTGACTATTTTCATAATATCACAGACAGATGTGAAAACATTTAAAACAAATCTTCCTGCTTCTGTATTTTATTCTGAAGTCAGAACAAAGCATAAAATTTTCAGTATCATTTTAAAAGTAACTGTATAATTTTGTCAAATTACAGATAGAAAATAATTATTCCATACCTAAAAAAACTAAGATAAGCTCTAAGTTAAAGGAATGGGTCTAATTGAATTTTAAAGCACACGAATGACAGCATTTAAATAGTTCTTTTTTTCCTTTTTCCAAAAAAGACAGCTTCAGCACCATATTTACCATAAATATTTTCATTTTATTTCACAATCACTCTAACATTTGGTAACTAACTCAAGCAAGAAGCTTGACTGTTTATCTGCATGATATACAAGACCCTACTTAATGATCAACACCTATTTGCATTCTAATTGATTAATAAGGCCCGAGAGAATCAGCAAAGCTAAGTGCATAGAGGACTGACCTTGGAGCCGGAAAGACCCAAGTTCAAGTCACGGTCCTGTTAAGTGCTGATTGACTGATAGCCTCTGTGATCCAAACTCCTCTGGCATCATCTCTATCAATAAAGCACCCCAGGTAATTCTCTGAAATAAGTGACTGGCAGTACTTTTCAGGCTTAAGTTTCTTATTCCAATAAAATCACAGGTCAGGCCTCATATTTTTTTGAAGGCCTTAATGGATCAATTTTTGTAGAGTGAAAGGTCCAAAATAAAGGGTCACATGGGACTCTGTGTCCATGTCAAAGTCTTGGCTTTCTGTTCATGAAACCTGTTCTGAGGCAGCTAGTGGTGCAATGGATATAGCCTGGGCTTGGAGTCAAGAAGACCGGAGCTCATATCCCACCTCTCCGCCTCAGACACTGACTCACTATTTGAACTGGCCAAGGCTCCGAAGTTAGTCAGAAGTTGTCAGAATCATCAGTCAGGCTGTCTGGTGATCTCTGGACAGACAAGAAGTGTTAGAAAGAATGAAATACGAACTAAGAGACCCCTCAAAATAATTTCTATGAAGATACTGTTGCTGAAAGCTTCAGGCTTTCCCACCTCTGTATGAGTGTTTAAGTTTTAATTTAATCCTGAACTGTAACCCTAAAATTAGCAAGACTCACAAATATCCCTTGGAAAGGATGGAAAAGACTACCAGTTGATAAATACTTTCAGTCAATCAATGGAGAAAAGCAGAAGAGTCTAGGAATGCACCTGTGCCCATCGGGGTCGGGGTGAAGAAGCGATAGAAAGACAGAGACAGAGAGAGAGGAAAAGAAAGAGAGAAAAAAGAGACAGAGACAGAGGGAGGAAAGGAGAGGGAGTAGGGAGGAGAGAGAGAGACAGAGGGACAGAGACAGAGAGAGACAGAGAGACAGAGACAGAGAGAGACAGACAGAGAGGAAAAGAAAGAGAGAGAAAAGAAGAGAGACAGAGACAGAGGGAGGGAGGAAGGGAAAGAGGGAGAGAGAAACAGAGAGAGAGGGAGAGAGAGAGAGGAGAGAGGGAGAGAGAGAGGGAGAGAGAGAAGAGAGAGAAGAGAGAGGAGAGAGAGGGACAGAGAGAGGAGAGATGGAGAAGGAGAAGAAGAAAGAGGAAGAGAGATGGAGACTAAGACAGAGATGGAAAAAGGGCCTAAGATCCCTCACAAGCTTGTAGTTATGCTCTTTTGCACCTTCCAGTGTGATCAGGAAACATACTAGAGTCTTTATTCTTGCTCCCCATGTGGGATGGAGGTCATGGATACCCCTTCTCTATGTGAAGCTCTAATTAGTTTCATGGTTGTCTTTTTAATGAAAAAAAAAACCCAAACCAAAAACAAAACCATCTTAATTTTGAATCAAAGAAGTACAAAAGTTCAGACTTGTACAACCTCCCTGATACAACACAGGACTAACTGGGGCTCACTATTGCTATGACTGGGTAGCTAGGTGGCACAGTGGATAGAACACTGGGCATGGAGTCAGGAAGACCTGAGTTCAAATCCAGCCTCAGACACTTACTAGCTGTGTGACCCTGGGCAAGTCACTTAACCCTTTTTACCTCAGTTCCCTTATCTGTAAAATGAGAGGGAGAAGGAAATGACAAATCACTCCAGTATCTCTGTCAAGAAAACGTATCAAGGTCACAAAGAGTTGCACATGACTGAAACAACTAACCAAACTGTTCTGACTGAAGCCACATGAGGGAAAGGAGAATTATTATCCTTTCTCTCCAACCATAAGTCCAACAATGATGATGATGATGATAACAACTAACTTTTATATAATACTGACTTTTCTATAAAGTTTGAAAAGTCCTTCTCATACAACATCTTATTTGGACCTTACAAGAACTATATTAAGTAGTCACTGTAAGTATTATTATTGTTTTTTGACAGATGAGTAAACTGAGACTCAGGAAAGCTAAGTGATTTGATCATAGATGCACAGCCAATAAAGATGTGGGATTTGAGCCCAGGTCCAGCAGTCTAACTGCTGTGACACGCTGCCTCAAACAATCAGAAAGTAACTGAGCTTCAATCGCCAATTCTGATGCTGCCAAGGATGGCTAAATAGCCAGGCTCCTGACATCGGTGGTATGGGGAACCAATAATGATGGTCATTCTAATTTACATTCCTACAGCAACAAAGAATATTTGTTCAATCTTGACTCGGACTCTATGAACTAAATTATTTCTCCTGGGTAGCAATATATGCTGTCAAAATAACATAAATGATTAGTCAATGGATAGATGATGGGGTGATAAACTGCAATGAAACATCTTTGAAATTATATTAGAAACCCTATGAATTTTGAATGAATTAATTATTACTGCTGTTGTTAATAATAAATGCAAAATGAATTTAGAATGCTAGGACAATTAAAATAAGTGTTGTCTCATTTCCTACAGAAGTGAGTAATTATTATTTTTATTTATATGCTGCTGTCATAGCAATGACTGGATTGATGCCATATTTAAAGAATGTGTTTATCCAGCTGAAGATGATCAAGAAGAGAGAGCTATGTCCTTCTCCAGGAAAGTTTACTATAGAAATAATCAGAAGGTTTCATTAAGTTGGCTTTACTTTTAACAATACAAACCCCTATCAAAGACTTCTATGAGTTAAGTATCCCAGTGTATTATTACCACAATTTAATTTTCCATATATAAAATGGAAAATTTTAGTGCTTTTATTTCTTTCTACTTAATGAGTTTTTTTTACTGCCTTTTTTTAAATACCACAATCAGTTCTGGAAATTCCACACTCTTTCTCAATCCCTGGAATCAAATGTCCCCTTGTAAAGAAGTTTAAGTAAAAAACCCCTAATACAGTGACCAACTCTGATAATACAGGCATTATTCTGCTGGAGGAGGCCTCTCCTTGTCTGTTGAGGAGAGGAGGCATACTTCATTTCTGTGCTTTCCCCAAAGTCTTCCATTCACATGTTGTGACCAAATTTCTGTTTGTGAATGCCCAGAGGTTATTCTTAGCAATGAAAAAGACAGGTTTAAAAAATGCAATACAAACACGCCTGCGTGGGCGCGCACTCACATACACGCACAATGCAAACCCTAGGGACTCAGATCTATGTACTTTGAACCCCAAATAAATATCACCAGTGGAATAACTTACAGAAGAGCTGAGGCATCAAATCATCCCTCTAAACAAGGCCAAGCCTACCATGGGAAATAATTATCTGGTTGACATTTGAAGTCTAAGATTGTACTGCTGACACCATTATCATCACAGATACCAACAGGCATAAATACAGCTACCCAATTGTAGTCAGTAAGGCTATACTTAAGCCCTCTTCCCCATATACCACATACAACAATTGGCTATACAAGAAAAAGCAGACTGGTTTCAAATATCTTCCCAGTGAATGAACAATATTCCTCTTTGAAGACAGAAAACTATGAAGTCAGTATTTTTTTAGTCTGCTGTTTAGCAGTGTACAGAGAACTGAAGAAAAGTACTACCATTTCAAAACCTTTTCAGAGCATCCTTAGCACTGTGGATCAAATTCAATGGCTAAGAACAGGTGTTCACGTATTATAAAACTATTAAGTGGCTATGAGAAACTGAGCAGCCATTGATTAAATTATGCTGCAGCCAACTGTGACTATGGGGTGAATTGCCATTCTCTAAATGCCCTCAGCATCCCAGCCCCCACATCTTTGTTCACACCTTTCACAAAACCTGGAATATTTTCCTGTCTCTTTTCTATCAGTGAGATACTACCTTTACTTCAGAACTCAGGTCATTTGCTACCTCCTCCTAATATAGCTTTCCCTGATTTGCCCACCCACACAGAAATCCACCTCTCCTCTGAAGTCTCAGAGCATTTGGTGTGAACCTCTTGTATACATTTACAAAAGGCTTCCTCAAGAGGTAGTAAGTTTCATCTTTTTGGTGTTCTTCAAGAAGAGACTGGATGACCACTTGTTAGGTATATTGACTGGTGTAAAGATTAGACTATGTGGTTGCTGAGGTCCCTTCTAGCTCTTAAATTCTATTCATTTGACAAGTAGGATGCTGTCAGAGAACCCTGAGAAGACTTATATGAACTGATGCAAAGTGAAGTGAGCAGAACCAGGAAACGTTATATACAGTAACAGCAATATTGTACTATGATCAGCTGCGAATGGCTTAGCTGTTCTCAGCAACACAACGATCTAAGACAATTCTGAAGGACTCATGATGAAAAATGCTATCCACTTCTGGAGAAAGAACTAATGGAATCTGAATACAGATCAAAGCATACTTTTTAAAAATTTAATTTTTTTTGTTTTGATTTGTGTTTTCTTTTGCAACACGGCTAATACAGAAATATGTTTTGCATGATTGAACACATATAATTGATCTAAAATTGCTTGCCTTCTCAAGGAGGGGGGAGGGAAAGGGGGAGAGAATTTGGAACTCAAAATTCTAAAAAAAAATGAATGTTATAATTTTTTTATATATGATTGAGAAAAAATAAAATAAGAGAAAAATTCTGATCCATTCCTACTCTAAAATGTATTATAATTACCTGGGCGTGTGTGTGTGTGTGTGTGTGTGTGTGTGTGTGTGTGTATGTGTATGTGTGTGTGTGTGAGAGACTCATAGATGGAGCAGCTGAAATAAGCCTTAGAAATCAGGTAGTGTGGTATGATAGAAAGGTCACTGGCTCTTAAGTTAGAGGCTCCAGGTTCAAATCTCACCTCTGAAGGGTACTAGCTGTGTAATCTCAGGCAAGTCACTTAAACTCCCTGGGTCTCAGTTCCCTCACCTGTAAAATGAGGTAGGCCAAAAAGGTGGCCCATGAGGTCCTTTCTAATTTTAGGTAAATCAGCCTAACATCCTAGTTCAAGCTCCCTCATTTCCCCTAACCACAAGATAAGGAAGCGAAGTCACTTGCTCAAAGTAACTTAACAAGTTGGTGGCCTCAATCCCCAGATTCCTCAGTTTTGGGGTGCAGTTCAGTTGAAATATTTATTTGTTTCTAGATCCTTGCTTCATCTGCCACAGGCCCTGGGACATGACGTATGAACAAAAGCATTTGGGAAGAGTGTTGCTCTTAAGATTAGAAGACTTCAGATCTGATGACTGCCTTCCAGAATTTGTAGAACTATCACTGTGAACTTAATCTGTTTGACCTTCTATGCATTATCCCATTTGTGTCTCACAACAATCCTGTAAGGGAGATTTTTTTGGTGTTATTGTTCAGTTGTTTTCGGTCGTGTCTGACTCTTTGTAACCCCATTTAAGATTTTCTTGGCAAAGATACTAGAGCGGTTTGCCATTTTCTTCTCCAGCTCATTTTACAGATGAGGAAACTGAGGCAAACTGGGTTAAGTGAGTTTCCCAGTGTCATACAGCTAGTAAGTATCTGAGACCAGATTTGAACTCACAAAAACGAATCTTCCTGATTCCAGGCCCAGTACTCTTATCTACTGTGCCACCTTGGTAGGAATTACAGGCATATGATTTGTTAAATATGGCAAGTAAGTCTCAGAGGCAAAGTGATGCCATAGTTATGTAGGTAGTAAATATAAGAAGTGAGATTTGAATTTAGGCCTTCCTTAATCCAAGACAAGCACTGTATCCAATCAATGAACCGCCAAACATTTATTAAGTATTCATGATATTCCAGGCACAGTGCTAAGCTCTGGGAATATGAAGAAAGGTCAAAATACAGTCCCTGCCCTCAAGGAGCTCTCATTCTAATGGTGGAAGCAATGAGCAAATAACTACGTACATACAAAATACATATGGTGTAAATGGGGAATGATCTGAGAGGAAAGGCATTAGCAGTGAAATGGGCCAGGAAAAAACTTCTTAAGTAAGAGTGGAACCAAAATCTAAACCTAAGTCCTCTGACTCTAAATCTGTCTCACTTTCCACTTTCCTACTAACAACTTCAGATTCATTCTGTGGACAAAAATTCTGTAAAATATCTATCTACAAATCAGGATACAGGATGGCATAAAATATACATATATTTAGAAAAGGAGGTGGGCAAGTCATATAGTAAGAGTGAGAGAACACAGACGGAAAGATCTAGAATGACACTGTTATTCTAAAGATATTTAAAGGTGCAAAAGAAGGCCTTCAATGCACCGGGTAAGTACTCAATGGAGTATTTATGGAAGGACATAGACAAGATTTGCGTAAGATAAGGAGCAGAGGAAAAATCCACCACTGAGATTCCCAGATCCAAGAGAGTGTCTAAGTTTACCTCACTGGGATGTTGGGACTGTCAAATGAGATAATGTCTATAAAGAGCTTTGAAAACCTTAAAAGGCTATTTTAATGTCAGCTATGATTACTGGGGTTGCTGTTGTTAATTTTCAGATGGGAACTATGAAATGAATTTTTAATCCTTGCTTTAGCACTTAATTGAAACCTTTTAACACAAGTCCTGTGATTTCTATCTTTGTAACATCTTATACATGCCCCCTTCTCTCCTCTGATACCGCTACCACTTTGGTGTGGCATCTCATGCCTAGATTATTGCATTAGCCTGCTGGTAGGTTGGCTTAACCTCAAGCCTCTTCTCATTCCAATCCATCTTCTAAGCAGCTGTCAAACTGATTTTCCTAAAGGCCAGATCTGACCATGTCGCTCTCCATTCAGTAAAATCCGGTGGCTTCCTGTTACCTCCAGCATCAAATACTGAATCCTCTGACTTTGAAGATGTTTTATAACCTGGCCCTGTCCTACCTTTTTAATCTTCTTACATTTTATGCCCCTCCTCATACTCTGTAATTCAGCAACCCTGCTTCCTCTCTGTCCCTTGCACACAACACTTCATCTCTTGACTCTGAGCATTTTCTATGGGAGACACCATAGAGGTCATTTGGTCCAATCCCCACATTTGACGTGGGGATGTTCCTCATCCCTGTAAGAGGAACAATGGCCATTCCTCACGCCTGGAACTCATATTTCCTTCCTCATCTCTGCCTCCTGGTTTCTCTTGGGCTTCTGCTAAAAGTTCCTCTTTTTTTTTAAAGCTATTCCCAATGATCTCTGATTATAATACCTGACTTCTTGCTCCTATACAGCTGTTTGCACGTTATGTCCTCCTTTATGAGCCCTTTGAGGGCAAGGACTTTGTTGTTGTTTTTCTTTAATCCCCAGTGCTCAGCACAGTGCCTGGCACATGTAGGTACTTAATAAATCATAGCTGACTGTCTGACATAATATTCTATTCAACCTAAAAAGTATACAAATGTGAACTGTTTATAGTTTCACTATTTCTTCCATTCCTTGATAGACAATTGTGTGGCTCTGGAGAAGGTGGATATAATGCATCTCTGTAGCTCTGTACTTTGTAAAAAAAAAAGAAAGAAAGAAAGAAAGAAAGAAAGAAAGAAAGAAAGAAAGAA
>NW_020945437.1:11015860-11048732 GCF_900497805.2 Vombatus ursinus | reverse complement strand
AAAGAAAGAAAGAAAGAAAGAAAGAAAGAAAGAAAGAAAGAAAGAAAGGAAGGAAGGAAGGAAGCAAGGAAGAAAGAAAAAACAAGATCTAAGCAAATACATTAAATGGGTCAGACAAACTCCAGATTGATTTAACAAAATAATGCTGAATCTGTCTAGTCAGTTAACAAGAAATTACTAATTGCTTACTTTGTGTCAGCCACTGTGTTAAGGGCTAGAGATACAAAGAAAATCAAAATCATTTCCTATCCTCAAGGAAATGGAGGAAATGAGTGGAGTCAAACAGAGGAGAATCTATGTTAGTTAGAAAACTCTGAAGGCAAATGAGCCGACATCTTGCCAACATAAACTCCTGGGTATTTTATGATCTCCCTCCTCCAGTAGAAGAAAAACACACAGTCACAAAGTCACCCACTACTGTTCCAGAAAGGGACTCTAATCTTTACATATTAAAGAATAAGAAACTGAGGGCCATAGAAGTGAAATGATTTAGCCAAGTTATATAAGTAGTGAGTGGGTGATAAAGCCCAGTTGGAATAAAACCAATGTTCCAAAACTCAATGAATGAAACACATATACACAACATACAATTTTATCTTAAGAGAAGACTGAGCCTTATTCATTCTTGATGACTGTGTTGGATCAATTTGATTTCATGTGATTCCTTGAGAGAGCTCCCAAGCAGTTATCTTAACCATTCAATATCCTGGTTTGACAGAATTTCATTAGAATAGTTCCCCAGGTGCTTGTTTCCCTGTAGAACGGGATCTATTTGGCACCTTACACATTTAGACTGCGTCCAAAACACAGACAGACAGATGCACCATCCTGATATTCAATCCAACCTTAGCAGGTACCCAAATAGTCAACTAATTTTCCTCTCTGAGAGAAAAAATAAATAGTTTATAAACAAACAGAAACACATACATATATGTATATGTGCAACACATGTATATATGTATATACACAATACCTATATGTGTATACATATGTGTATATGTACATATGTGTTTATATCCATATATGTATATATATATATACTGGTGTGGTCCAATTGCTATGTGTAACTATATGATTATTGAACATTTCTTAGTTTTAGAAATTAAACCCTAGGAGTGATCGTGAGTCCGTAGAATACAGAGTACAGTACCAGTTCTAGCCAGTCCAACTATTCTGGAAACATTTCAAGAATGATATCAGAAAAGGTTTCTATATGTCTTTTATCCAAGGACAGGCTCATTAACAATTTGGCTACAGGGAGATGAATTTTGGGGCTATCTTCTAAAGTAGTCAGATGATTGTGAGTCTGAATCCGTGGAGGGGGCACCCAAACTCATGAAACCATGAGTCAGTAAAGTACTGAATTATAAGCATCATAAACATAGTACTGAATAAGAAAGATATCTAACCAAGAAAGATACCTTTTATTTACTCTTTCTATATAAAATGGCCCTCAGTGTTCTGCAGCTATCATTAAGTATAAACTCAGGCTTCATTCCTTAGTCATTTGTTTCTCTTCATTTTTTTAAAAAGAGGAATGTTGGGTTGGTTTTTTTTTTTAACTCCTAAGGCACATATTACAGACAAAACAGACTGTCAGGATCTATCTTAGGAATAGTGCGTTCCTCCTCTAGAGTGTACCCTCCAGCTGTGCTTCTAAATCTCCACACTCCACAAGCCCTTCCTCACTGGCCTCCTTTAAACCCCATTTTACAAGACTGTTTTATGCTTGTAATAATAGCACTTACTCTGTGCCAGGCACTGTGCTAAAGCACCTTACAAATACTATATCCTTTGATTCTCACAACAATCCTGGGATGTATGTAGGTTCTGTTATTAATCTCCATTTTACAGATGTGGAAATTGAGGCAAACAGAAGTGAAATGACTTGTATAGGGTCAGACAGCTAGGAAATGTCTGAGCCTGGATTCGAACTCTCCCTCATTCCAGGCCCAGACCTCCATGCACAATGGTGGCACCTAGCTCATGATCTGAAAGGGGTCTCAGAAGTCATCTAATCTGACACCAAGATTTTATAGATGATGAAACGAAGGCCCAGATTTGCCCCAAATCACATTGCAGCAAAGACAGAATTCAAACCTAGGATTACAGACTCCAAATCTATCGCTACTTTTACTACACTTTTTGGCAAATGTATTTTATTTGAGAGAATTGAGAGAAACAAGGATTTTTGCTGTAAGTTTGCTCATCAAGCTTTGGAATATCTACTGTTTTCCCCACTTTGTTTTGTCTCTTTTCCTGGAGAAAGATATCTGCCTCTCCTTTTTAAAGCTAAACTCTCTAGTGAGGTCCTCAATTTTCTATCCCTTTCTGCTACCTCCCTTTGACTATTCTGAGTTAGGAACTCTATGGGTCCCTAACCTTTATTGCATCATGGCCCCTTTGGCAGTCTGGTGGAGCCTTCTGAGAATAATGCTTTTAAATAATTGAAGGAAATGTTAAATTTCAGTTAGAGGTTAGTTAAAATAAGATAAAATAAACATGCATTCCACTGGGGGTGGGGGGGGGGGGAATGGAGTCTTCAAGAGCTTAGAGTCAATTCAATTCCTCATCCGAGCTTGATTTGAAAGCAGGAAGACCTACAAATCCTACTTCAGGCACTTATTAGCTGTATGCCCCTTCAAGTCACTTTATGTTAGTATGCCAGGCAATGCTCTAAGGCTGTAACCAACCTGCATTGGTACAGAGAGTTTCCTCACAAGGGAGTTCCTTGCACCTATAAAATCCCAGGTCTAGACTATTACTTAGAAAACTCAAGGTCACCTCCTTACCATGAAGAAGTTCATGAACCCCTGAAAGTATTCACAGACTTCTGGGACATGTGTGGACCCCAGGTTAAGAATCCCTGGCATAGGTCAACTCTCCACTCCCACCCCCCATCCCCACCACCATTTTAGAGAAGAAACTGAAGCCCATAGAGGTTAAGTGACTCTCAAGGTCATAGGGCTAGAACCCAGATCCCCTAATTTTCCATTATTGCTCCTGCTACTAGACCATTTTTAGCTCTCCTCCTCCTGCTTCTCTATAAATCAGCTATTTAACTGCCTAAGAGTGAAAAATGTTTTTAATGCTGATACTGTGCATGTTTTGTGTAATAGCTCAAGGAGGAAATGTGCTATATAAATAAACTAGGAAAATAAATAAATTAATCGATATTAACCCTTATTAAAGTCCCTTTCCAATACCTCTTCATGGTAAGGAGGTGACCTTGAGTTCTCTAAGTAATAGTCTAGACCTGTGATTTTATAGGTGCAAGGAACTCCCTTGTGAGGAAACTCTCTGTACCAATGCAGGTTGGTTACAGCCTTAGAGCATTGCCTGGAATACTAACATAAAGTGACTTGAAGGGGCATACAGCTAATAAGTGCCTGAAGTAGGATTCGTAGGTCTTCCTGCTTTCAAATCAAGCTCGGATGAGGAATTGAATTGACTCTAAGCTCTTGAAGACTATACCTATGAACACCATACTATGGCAGGTCCAACAAATTGCAAAGACCTGTGATGAAATATCTCTTTTGTCCAAAGACCAGTCTTGCTAAGTTGGTCTCAAGGGATGGATTTTTCGATGGTAACTAGGCTAGAAGATCATCTATTAAGCTGAAGAAGGGCTAAGTTCTTGGCTGATGAAAGGAGCCCTCTTACCAATTAAATCTCAGATACTTAAAGAATGAAAGCAGATAACTTTTAAAGTCAACACTTAACCCAAGCACTCTAATTCTCCATTCACCATGATGCTCATGCATTCCACAAATATTCACACCCTACTGTGTGCAGAGTGAAAACAGTAGAAGAGTGGGCAGTGTGCTGGACTTGGAGTCAGAGAAACCTGGGTATAAACTCCCTGTTTCTGACATTTATTAAAAATGCGACACTTGATAAAATAATTTCATCTCCATTTGCCAAATATCTTACTAGGGTTTACTAATGGGTATACGTTGGTGGAAGGAATCTCATACCATGAATCCTGTATAATTACAGGATTACAGATTTTTCAAATATCTCTTGTGTAGATTGCTGTGCTAGGTGCTGGGGGAGATATAAATATTAGATAAGGGAGGGTCCCTGCCTCCCAGAGCTTATAGTACAAGAGGGGACAAGTTACTCTAGTTCTTTTGACAAAGTTGGTTTGACATAGTACATAAACAATAGACAAATGAGGATTTTTTTTTTTCCACAAGGAGATAGGTCTACTATAGTTTCTGGGCTTGAGGGTTACACTCACTCCTATGTATATGCTGATGTATTTTTTTTTTTTTTTGGTGAGGCGATTGGGGTTAAATGATTTGCCCAGAATCACACAGCTAGTGAGTGTTATGTCTGAGGCCAGATTTGACTCAGGTCCTCCTGACTCCAGGGCCAATGTTCTCACTGTGCCACCTAGCTGCCCCTATGCTGATGTAATTTAACAAATTTTTTTTTTACAAATTTTACAAAATTCTCATGTCTGTATTGCTGCTTGCAAATAACTTTCCTAACTCAAAGACAGTAAAGAAAAGGAAAAGAAAATCAAGCTTCTCTTATCAGAGAGAAAGCCTAGTCCCTATAGAACTCCCAAAATATGTGGGGCTCTCTTCACAGGGATTAGGGACCTGGAGTCAACTGGAAACCACAATCACATCTTTTATATGAGAATGAAAACCATTTTCTCTTGGTACTCCTGCAGCAACACAGATCCATTGGCACCAGGAGGGACTGAAATAATCCCATTATGTTTCTCCCACTGAGGTTTCCCTCTGTTCTGGGATGATTACATCATTGAGTGCAAAAACAAACTAGAAATGGGTCCATTACTACCTCTCTTCCTCTCCTCCTAAATCTCCTCTTCTACCCTGCTTTGGACCTATATGTACATACTGTATTTAATCCTGGGTATAGTAAAAAGTCCTCTGTTTTCCTGAAACATACAGGGTACCCCAAATCTCCCAGAATCCCTAGAACATACAGAGAATCTAAATGAATGTCTCACAATAAACTCATTCGTCATTAGGATAAATAGGCTAACTTTAAAAGGAAAGCAGATTCAGAAAAGCCCCAAAGTGGTGTGAGACTCCCATATGTTTTTCATCCACTTTGTTTTTTGAGTGTAGGTCATTAGCTCAATTTATGTCACTGAGGAGGCTTTCCAGGACTCCTGCAAATAGTGCAACAACATCTTCAAATAAGAACATTTGTAAAAATCTCAATGTCAATTGGAAATCTTTCATTTGGAACTTTCATGGGATATTTTCTACTAGATTGGCTCATACCTTCAGTAAACTTATAAATATGTTTAACAGCTTGCTTGATGACAACACAATTGATGGACAATATATGTCTACAGTCTTGTTTATAATTGAATCTTATGGTTCTGATGTATGAGTTAAAAACCTCTTGCATAAGGAAAGCCTTTAAAACTGTATTTCAGTGTACTGAGGAAAATCAATAAATAGCAAATACAGAGGGATCTTATAGTCTCTATGTCTCTCTCAGTAAGCTATGTGACTAGAAAGATTTGATCTGTTGTAGAAGATCACTTAAGATTGCTGGCCTGTTACCATTTCATGTTCTCATTGAGTCAGTTAATCAATAAACATTCATTAAATGCCTCTTTGGGGCAGCTAGGTGGCACAGTGCATAGAGTGGTGGGCCTAAAGTCAGGAAAACTCATCTTCCTGAGTCCAAATCAGGCCTTACTAGCTGTGTGACCCTTGGCAAGTCACTTAACTCAGCTTGCCTCAGTTTCTTTAGCTGTAAAATGAGCTGTTTGAGGAAATGACAAACCACTGCAGTATATTTGCCAAGAAAGCCCCAAATGGGGTCACAAAGAGTTGGACATGACTGAAATGAGTGAAAAACAAATTATACAAGAACAGGACCTAAAGAAAAGCAAAAGATAGAGATTGCTTTTGAGGAGCTTGCAGTCTAATGGGGGAGACAACCTGTGAACAATTTTGTACAAATAAATTCAATATTGGAAAATCAGTGATAATCAATAGCGAGTGTATACTGAGTGTGATTTAGAAGTGAAGCATATGCTGTGTTTTCTATCTTCATTCTAGCATAACATGTAGCTCAGTGCCTTGAAAGTCTGGATTTGGCTTTGACCTCTGATTTCATTGAAATAAGGAACTGCCATTGGAGAAACTGCCTCTATACATGTAGCTCTGTTGTCTGCAATTCGGAGTTTTAAAGAGTTCCCTAGGGTGGATGTGTCAAACTCAGATAGAAACAGGGGCCAGTCATTTGTACATAAGGATTCCTGGGGGCCACATGTTCACTAAGCTTTAAAATGCAATGTTATCAATGTTTTATTGTAGTTGTATTTATTTTGTTAAATATTTCCAATGGGTCAGATGCCAGTGGCAGAGGTGGTCTATCCACTATGTTATGTTGCCCCTATACCATTGTACATTACCATAAAAATGAATATTGAGTGAAAAAATAAGTGAGTTACAGAGTCATGGAATTCCAGAGATTGAAGGGAACTTAGCTGCCATCTAATTCAAGACATATCTGAAAAAGAATCCTCATTTAAATATACCTGGCAATTGGTCATCAAGGTTCTGCTTGAAGCTTCCAGAGGAGAGAAGCCCTTTGAAGTGGCTCAAAAATTGGCTGCACAAGTTGTGGTATATGAGTGTAATGGAATACTATTGTGCTATAAGAAATGATGAACAGGCTGACTTCAGAAAAACCTGGAAAGACTTGTACAGTCTGATGCTGAGTGAAGTGAGCAGAACCAGGAGAACGTTGTACACAGTAACAGCCACGTTGTGTGATGACTAATATTGATACACTTAACCCTTCTCAGCAGTACAAGGATCTAAGACATCTCCAAAGGTTTTGGGATGGAAAATGCTACCCACAAAGAAGAAAGAACCATGGAGTTTAAATGCAGATCGAAGCACACTATTTGCTATTTTTAAATTTTTTTTCTTCTATTGTGTTTTGTTTCCTCTTTTTGGTGGTTCCTCCTATTGGTTCTAATTCTTACTTACAACATCACTAATGTGAAAATAAGTTTAATAGGAATGTATATATATTGCCTATATCAGATTGCATGCCATCTTGGGGAAAGAGGTGGGGAGGGAGGGGAAGAAAAATTTAAAACTCAAAAGCTTATGGAAGTGATTATTGATAATTCAAAATAAATAATTTAAAAAATAATGTTTAATTAATAAATAAATCAATTTAATTTAATTTAAAATAATTTTAAAAAATTTACTCATATTACTCAATTCTTCAAAAATTAAAATGTAACATTATGCATGTGTGTATAAGTCTAATCTCATGCAACAATGCATCAGAAGAGTTTTAAAGAAGCAAACAACCAGAGAGCTCAAGACTGCTCAGCAGTCTGCATTAATCTTAGATGAAGAAGATTAAAATTTTTAAAAATCACCCTTTTAAAAGATAAGATTTTCTTATGCAGATCCTCTGCTTCCTACACCCTCCAACCCCTTCTTTGGGCGAGCATCAACAGCACTAACTTTTATCCTCATAATAGGGAGTGGGCTATTCAAATCACTGCTGTCTGTACATGGAACATTAAGATGGGGCCTGACGAGGTGAGATCCTACTGGTTAATGTCCTGTTTTATTGCTTGGAAAAGGCTTTTTTCCCCCTCTTGTCTTCATCCTGATGTAGCCTAAGCCACAGGGGCTTGTCTCAAATGATCACTGAACTATACTCATGTCTATGTGGTTTTTACAGGTTGATTCCAGCTGCTGGGAGAAAGTGACCTTGTTGCCACTGCTCTTTTGAGAACGACTTCTTAGATGCTGCCAAATTCATGTACCTGGTCTCATAAATAACTCAGATTATTTAAAAAAAAATTGAAACTTAGCCTTGCAATGATCATTTATTTTGGAGAGAGAGGTATAATGGAAAGTGTGCTTGTTTTGGAGTGAGAAGACCTGGGTTCAAGAACAAGCTCTAATACCTAATACTTTTATGACCTTGGGCAGGTCATTCAGATATAAAATGAGGGGATTCAATTAAATGAGGTCCCTTCTGGCTCTAAATCTATGATCTTATGAGAAGTAAATAATAATACATGTTCTTTTAACCTCTTTTAATCTGTCTTTATTTCATGGATATTGGCTGGGTGAAAGAAGGGTGAGAAATTAATCAATTGTATGAATTGGAAAACTGGATCCTTACCTACAAGTCAGCTTTTTAACCATCAGTCACATATCAGCATCCTGGCAATTTAGAGGAGTATGTTAAAAAGGCACTGGGTCTCTGCATGCTGAACATTTGTGGACAAACAAAAAGGCATCTGATTCAATAGGAACAATTCACATTGTACCACTGTATAACAGTAAATTCAACACACGTCAACATCAGTAAGGACATAAATACCATATAAAGAACTAAAATCAAACTATGTTTAAAACTGTACAAAACCAAGAGCCACAATGGCCTTGAATATGAGCATACAATGTCTCCCAAGCTATTTGCAGCTACCACAGAAGTGGTGTTCTGCTGTCCTGGACTGGACAAATGATGGATGGCCTTGCATACTGTATTTTTTTTTCTCAGATGGTTGTGTTGGGTTCCCAAGTGCCATACCAGAGTTCTAAAGAAAGACTCTCGTTGTAGTTGATCCTTCATTCTTAAAGAGAACCAGTAACATCATGAGGGTGACGTCTTGACTTGAGCATGAACTGGATATAAGTGAGGCAGAGCTGTGCAAAGTCATGATGTGGCAGCCACAACGAGAGATCAGTTTTGAGATCAATTTTCCTAATCAAGTAGAAATGAAATGAACCACAAGCCACAGACTGTGTAGATAACTTGGAGACTATGGAGATAATGAATAAAGACATTTCAGTTATCAGCTTCAAAGAAGCACAATAGCATGGATAGAGAATGGACAGCAATAAACAAAGCCACCTCTATTATATTTCAGTCATATTTGTTCAATGCTGATTGACAAGGGATGGAGATCAAGGCCAGCATGTTTATCCTCACAGCATTGCTCACAATGACTCCCGTGATGAGGGAGAGAGTTCTCCTCACATGGATATGAGATACCTACTTGTTAGGGATATTGTAAAAAGAGCACAAGTCATCGACAGAAGGACTCTTAGGTCTCTTCCAAATCTGAGATCCTATGAACTATATATCAAAACATGGGTTCATGACGAAGCAAAAAGCAGAGTTCTGCTCAGGGTCATCTAGGAAAAAGGGAAAAGAACTATGTACAATGCCCCATCAGGATCACAGGACTTCATGATCAATGAGTGGTTCTATAGGTGTTTAGGGGTGACCAATGTATTGAACCTGTACTCATTATCAACAATCTTAGGTTTATCATATGGTAAGGATGAAGGACAACAGAGAGATCATTTAACTGACATATTGGGACTCTTAGGCCCATAAAGAGATGAACAAGAGGGCAAGAGTTTGATGGAATGAACCAGTTAGTGGTCCAGTTTTTTGGACAAGGTAAATGTAGGTATTAAATTATCAGCTCCAGGATTCAGCAGAGCTGCTCTCCAGTCATGACCAGACGTTACAAATTCAACGTGATTTATAATTCTCTATTAAAAGGCAATGATTGTGACTAAGGGGCAAATTCTCATTCTTCTTGACAACCCTCATCTCTCTAGCCACTGCCATTTAACTCAACCTGGGAAACCATTTAACTTGAGGCATTAGCTCCTCATCTTTGTCCTCAAGGTACCCTTCTACCTAGTTGACATAATGCTTAAAACAAAAACTTGAGAGATAAATTTAGCATTGACTAAAATGATTAGATGTTGAGAACCCAGAGAGCTAGCCTCATGTCCATAAATTAATTTAGAAGCATACTATAATTTGCATAAGATTTAAAACAAGCATTCATAACAGATGTCTGCCTTACTTGTTCACCCTTATGAGACCTTTTGAAAGACATAATAGAAAAATCAGGTTATAGCTTGGGTCCTAAATACCAGGAAAGTTATGTAATTGAAACAGTCATACCAGGCTAGCTTTTTTTCCCTCCAAGGGCAGCATGTTCACTGGGAAATAGGAACGCCCCTTCCTACTATGCCTGACATTTATTCTATAGGTAACCAACAGTCTTCCAACATTTATTACACTGAATAATGTCAGGCATGGCACAGATGATGGTTAAGGCTACTGAGCGAAAGGGGTGCCCTTTGAAGCTCCCATTATATGAAAACTCTTAGAGTTATTATGTGTGCCAAGCAGTAATACCTTCAATTACAGAGCAATTGAACTAGGGTGCCTTTGTATTGTCATACAATCCATTTTTCTGAGATTAAAGGTCTTTTATATTCAACCCTTTAAACTTTATGAAGACCCGTTCAATATCACACATCAAATCTGACAAAGCATGCAAAGCAGACCCTTGGCTTCAATCCTGGGTTTTCACATAGGTAAAAACTGAATTTCACCCACAAATCCCACATGATAGACTATCTCTGAGACTGATGCCACATGACATGTTTCAAGCCTCTCTAATGATGAAGGAAAATCTGTATGTATCAGAATGAAAACATCCTGGAAGATGAATGGAGTTAGGAGACTGTGTAGTTCCTTAAAAGGCAACTTTGGCAGAATAGAAAGAAGATCAGATATTAGAAGACCTGGGTGCCAGATCCTTTAACGTCTACCAGTACCTTGGTGAGTGAACTTCTGAAGTCACTATGCACCCCTCAGTTTCAGTTTCCTCACCTGTAAAATGGGGTTGATGTCACTGGATTACCTACTGCACACGATTGTTACAAGAATCTATATCTATGTATCCATATATGTGTGTATATATATACACATATTAATAGATGTAAAAGATTATTTTGATAATTAGTCATCATTGTTATTTGATTTATATTAATCTTATATTTTTATTTGATCCTAGCCTAAAATATCATAAGGGCAGCTAGGTTGTGAAGTAGTTAAAGTACCAGGCCTGGAGTCAGAAAGAAGACTCGTCTTCTGGAGTTCAAATCTGGTCTCAGACACTTATTAGCTGTGTGGCCCTGAGCAAATCACTTAACCCTATTTGCCTCAGTTTCCTCATCTGTAAAATGAGTTGGAGAAGGAAATAGCAAACCACTCCAGTATCTTTGCCAAGAAAACCCCAAATGGGGTCATGAAGAGTCAGGCATTACTAAAAAAAATGACTGAATAACAGCTATAATATCATAACAGACTATTTTAAAACTGCCAATCATCATGAAATTCAATGCTCTCCTAGATTAATCCTAGGGCTATATGTTCTTGTCCCCAAATCTTGTTTAATTTTCTCAAATTAACTCTCTCTCTCTCTTTCTCTCTCTCTCTTTTAAGTTTGCCTAAGTTGTGAGTCCTCTTACTTAACTTAAACCTCTAAAAAGAGCTTAAATGGATTTGGGATGAAAATTAAGTCCTAGTTCCAGAAGATGTCGATTTCTTGTGTTTATTGTTGGTCTCATATGTATCATACATGCTAAACATGCTATTTTTTCATATATTAAATGCTTCATATGTTTTTTCCCATATTTTAAAAGAAGCAACATAGCATAGTAGAGTGAGAGCCTCCTGACTTAGAATCAGGAAGACCTGAGTTCAAAACCTCTTTCATATGTTTACTAGCTCTATGACCTTGGGCATGTTATTTAACCCATCTAGGCCTCAGTTTCCTCTTCTATAAAATGAGGGAGGTTGAACTCTATGTATTCTAAGCTTCCTTCTGGTTCTAAATCTATGACTCTGCATTAACTCATTACCCCCTTATGAATGAATCCTTGTTATGTTAGATCTGAGTTGTAGCAGGCTTACAGAAAATTTCCTGTAGAGTAAGATTAGTAAGAAGACAGCTTCTGCCACTATACACACACTTTAACTAATGTGTCCTCCCAAAATTGTATTTTTAAAAACACATTTAAAATACAAAGCTACAGACTTATTTAGAGGGAGGGAGAATGAAAGAGAAATGAAGGGAGAAAGGTAGAGAGAGAAAAAGAGAGAGAGGAGTGAGAGAAAGGAAAAAGAGGGAGGGAGGAAAGTAGGGAGGAAGAGAGCGAGATCGAGAGAGAGCAAGGGAGCAAGAGAGAGAGAGACACAGAGACAGAGAGACAGAGACAGAGACAGGGAGAGAGAGGGAGAGAGAGAAAAAAAGTGTGTCTATATTGCCTTCTTCAGTGCTCCATAATGACAGGGACTATTCCAATTTTGTATTCACATCTAGCCTAGAGCCTAATATGTAGCATATGTTTATGAAATGCTTTTTGATGAATTGATTGATGTACAGTAAGAAGTCTGCTCATATTTTGTTTGGTCTGACTTAAGATTAAGAGTAAATTCATCTCTTCTCTTGCATTTGTCATTAGCTCTGGCCAATACAAACAAGGCTTCTATATCTACAGGTTGGATATAGAAAATGCTCCATCCATGCTACTCTCACTATTTGTTTTTAACTATTTGCTTTTAAACCAATCATGCCCAGAGAAGCTACTTCTTAATTTTGCAATAATAGAGTATGTTCTTTGACAAGAACTGATAATGCACTTATTAAATGCCCACCACTATTAAAAGCACTAGGGACCCAAAGACCAAAAGGAAAGGGTGCTTAATAAATGCATGCTTCTTTCCTTCCTTCCTCATGGTAGAAGACTCTGGTAGAATCACAGTGTTACTATGACAGGTGTTATCTTATGATATGCTCCATTCATGTAAATGACATAACATTGACATATGATTTCATTTAATTAATTTAAATCATTAAAAATTTAAGAAATATTTATTGAATGTTCATGATATGAAGGCACCAAAAGGGACACAGAGAGAATAAACCACAGCCTCTGTCCACAGAAAGCTTAGGATCTAGGTGTATAATCACATCTTATATTGATATATAACTCCACAGTTCACAATATACTTTTACATACAATACATCATGTGATAGATGATAGCCAATAGCATGCATGTCCTCTGATAAAATGAAGGTTCTTTGTATTCCCAACATCCAGCACAATGCCTGGCACATTTGTTCAGTTGTTTTTTCAGTCATGTCTGATTCTTTGTGACTCCATTTGGTATTTTCTTGGCAGAGATACTGCAGTGGTTTGCCATTTCCCTCTCCGGCTCAATTTACAGATGAGAAAACTAAGGCAAACAGAGGTAAGTGACTTGCCCAGGGTTACACAGCCAGTAAGTGTTTGAGGCCAGATTTGAACTCAGGAAGATGAATCTAACTAACTCCAGGCCTGGTGCTCTATCCACTGCTGCCCTTGGGCAAGTTATTTAACCTCTGTGTTCCTTAATTACCTCATCTCTCATCAAGGGAGTTGGATTAGATGACCTTTAAAGTCCCTTCCAGCTCTAAATCTATACTCCTATTATATCATCTAGGTGATGCAGTGGATAGAGAGCTGGGGCTAGGAATCAGGAAGGCCTATGTTCAAATCCAGCCTCAGGCTAGTTGTATGACCCTGGGCAAGTCACTTAACCCTGTTTGCTTCACTTTCCTCATCTGTAAAATGAGCTGGAGAAGGAAATGGCAAACAACTCCAGTATCTTTGCCAAGAAAAACCCTAAATGGGTCACAAAGAGTCAGACAACTAAACAACAACAAAAATTATACAGGTTTATTTCATTTAGTCCTCACAATAATCCTGCAAGGCAGGAACTATTATTACCCTTCTTTAACATAGGAAAATGAGGCTAATTTGCATAACAGACAGGGTCAAACAGTTCATGATTGTCTGAGATAGATGTTGAACTCAGGTCTTCCTGACTCCAAGTCAGGTACTCCATCCACTGTACCACCTAGAACCTAAATCTATTAACTTTAAGTTGGTTTCTATTTCACTATACTGATATCTGTGTAATTACCTTGACTCTGATCTTTGCCTGCTTTCCATCATTCAGTTCCATGTCATTGGTTGGTTACCTGAACTAATTCTGACTCTGGACTAGAGGGTCCACTGCAGGGCTTCATGGTCCTGGGTTGTAGAACAAATTACCCAGCCTCATACTAAAGCAGGAGTCTATACAAGTTTTATAAAGAAACTCCTTTTTATTTCCTGAGATTAAAGGGAAAGGCAAGTTTAAGGCAAAGCAGTCAACGGAAGTGCCTGATCAGACTGTGG
Source organism: Vombatus ursinus (assembly GCF_900497805.2). Lineage (NCBI taxonomy): Eukaryota > Metazoa > Chordata > Mammalia > Diprotodontia > Vombatidae > Vombatus > Vombatus ursinus. The sequence goes on along the minus strand of NW_020945437.1, from coordinate 11,034,645 downwards.
AAGGACAGGTATGCTACTGGCAATACTACCTTCCTTTGTCCACTGGGCATTACCCACCCCTCATCTATCCCCCCAAACCATAGTGACAACAATGTCTTTCAAGATCTACCAGGTAACACTTCAAGATCTATCAAAAGGTGCAATCTATCAGTTGGAGACCCTCTGACTGCCGGTCCTGTCAATTTATCATAGAGACCTAATAGAGTAATGATAGAATTTGTTCTGAACCAAAGCTTTTCAATTCCTGCTCAAGGCATTGTGGCATCCCAGAGCTTTGAAAATAGATTTTTTAAAAAAATGATTTTCCCTAGTATTGTTTATGGACAACAACTAAACTCTTTAAAAATCTGAGCACCATGCTCATTCTTCCCCCAGTCTATAAGCAACTCATGGTAATATGTGAATTCTCAAAAATGTTTGCTAGCAAAGCCATGATAATTTTACCTCTCCTATTTGTTGAACAATTACTTTAAAACATTATTGATGCATATTTCATAGGTTGAGACCACATTCCTGCTAATGTTATAAAATTGTAAAATAATGGAATTATACCACTGATAAACATATGTGGAACTCCTCATATGACAAAATTACTACCTTTCCTTTGGGAGCAGAGAAAAGAATACTGGACCTGGAGTCAGAAAGATCCAAATTTAAGTGTTGCTTCAGATACTTACCAGTTATGTGATGTGGGGTGAGTCCTTTAATTGTTCTCACTTTGAGTTTCCTTATTTGTAAAATGTGGATAATGACTGCACCTACGTCACAGGATTGTTGTGAGGACCAAATGAGATAACATGGGTAAAGCACATGGAGCACACCGCCTTCTAACATTTATCTCTTAGAATCCTTACTTTTCTTCAGGTCTCAGTTCAAGAGATACCTCCTGTAAAGAAGTCTTTCTTAATCCATCAACCCCTGTGCTATGTTGCCATTTCTCTCTCCTTAAATCTCAAGTTAGGTTATCTTGTATTTATTTATCAATATATATGTTGCATCTATAGAGTAAAATGTAAGCTCCTTGAAGGCAAGGAATGTTTCTCCCCATAATCTTCAGCACTTAGCATAGTGCCTTGTATACATTAGGTACTTAACAGATGCTTGTTACACTGCTTTTAATTAAAATAGAATGATTAGAATGCTATTTCTATTTTCCACTTTATTTTCAAATTTCTAGAAACTTTCTCAATAGTAAGGCCTTTATATCTTTCCATTTAGTTTACTGTAATAGTCTCCTAAGTCTCCTAAGTACTTTCCTACCTCTTGGCTCTCTCCATACCAGCCTATCCTTACACAGTTCTCCAAATAATTTTTCTAATCTGATAATATCACTGATTTACTTACAAACTTCCAGTGATTTCCCTCATTGCCTGTGAAAAAAGGTGTAAAATCTTGATCCTGGCAAGACCCTTTACAATCTGGCTCTGGTCAAGTCAACAAGCATTGACCAAATACTAGGTCCTGTGCTAGCAATATGGCTCATACAGATCCTTTCACATACTCAACACTGCAGTCAAAGTGAATGATTCTCCGTGCTCCATTGTCATCTTTTCTCTCCCACATCTTTGTCTTTTGCTAAAGATGTTTCCCAACCCAGAAGTAGATTCGTCCCCTTTCATCTCTGTCTGCTGAAGCAGTTCCCTTCTATCGAGGCCCAACTCAGTTGCCCATCTCCTTCCTGAAGTCTTCTTTGACTGTACCCACATTCCCTCTTCAAATGCCTCATACATAGCACTTTGGAATTCTCCTTTGCACTAACCACAATCCCTCATAAGAGAGAATTAATATTATACTATTGTATTAATAACTTTTTCCTTCTACCCTTTTTCCCTCTATTTTCTGTAAAGACCCAACTCTTATTAAGGTCAGTTAGTCTCTGAAGGGCATGGCTGATTGATGAGATTGCGTCTAACCCTCAAGGAACATGATTCTCAATTTTGGGTGGGACCCCACCCAACTAGGAGACCTAATTTCTGTTTAGAATATAAACGAAATCCATTGGTGAGCCATCGCCTTGGGGAAAGGAACCCTTTCCCTTGTTCCCCTCCATTAAATTTTAAGGTGACCCAGCTGATGAAGGACAAAACCAGCCAGAGAGGTCCAGATGGAAATGACTTCCCTTCTCAGATTGCTAGAGATTGCTGAGTCTAATAATCAAGCTCCAGTCTCAGCAGAAGGAGCTGAAAACTTTTAGTCCACAGCCTCAATAAATGTCCTCCAATCAGGGCTGATTTTCATCTGTCAAGGGAATTCCCTTTCAGAAGGGATTTAAGGCATTTCAGGGTCTCCCACGGGGTCTTTGGTCTTTGGTTACTAACAGAAAGCACTGACCATCAATTACTGATTACTGGCTAGCCTAATTAATAAATTAATTATTAATTAGCCCAAACTCTGTCTCTTGGGTTTTCATTCATCACACATAAATCAATATGATAGTTTACACACACACATGTATTTATACATAAAATAGTCATGTATATGTATATATATATACATATATGCATGTATCTGTCTCCTTTTAGATGATAAACTCCTTGAAAACAGGTGTGTGTCATATATTTGTGTATATATGTAAATATATATACACATATTTATAGCCACGTATTTATATGCATATGTATATCTGAAGTCCCCGTGCCTATTGCAGTACCTTTCATGTAACAGAAATGTAAAGTATTTGATTGAATGAACTGAATTCATTGAATAGAATCTGAAGGTCCACCAAACCCCATATATGAGGCACCCTTCTATAAGTGATCAGTTTGTCTCCAGTAATCTAGAGTGATAAGAAAAAAAAAAAAGAAGGCAAGCCATACATTCTGCTTACCTTTGGTTTTCTATTTTCAAAACTAATTGCCTAAATGTGGGCTCTTGACTTGAATGAGACCTCTATTACAGGAAGTTCTGTTTGTTAATCCTCTTTCATTGTGGTATGCAATTCAATATTTGTGAATGCAAGCAGACTTTTGCATGGTAATAATCAAAATTGACTCAGAAGCCTTTCCTTAAATCATGAGCTATGAGAAGAGAAACAGAAATCCACTTTATGAACTTGCTAAATGTTGTTCCTTTGGTATGGCCACTCTCAAGAACTAATCTTTAAATGTCAATATACTCAGAGCTCATTTCTCTCCAGAAAAATTCAAGAACTCTAATCATCTTTCTAGAACATAGCTTACCGATTCCTGATATTTATTTTGTAGAATGAGCAGGTGCCAGATACATTTCTCACGAAAAGCTAAACTCGGAACTTACACATTGGCCCATCTTTAAGACACCTTACTTAATTAACATTATATATGAATGCAATACACTTTAATCTTAAGGGAATCTCTTCAATTTTTTTTTAGTTGGCATAAATACCTAAGTGAAGGAAGCAGAGAGACTCCAAGGCATGATGCAGGAAGTCTTGCCCAAAGAATCATCAATTGTGCATTGTTGTCCTTGGGTTCAGGCAGCGGGTGCTGAAGTCCCAAAGCAGTCAATTAATTTTATTGGGTGATCTGGGTGCAAGGCTGTTATGTTATCATGGCTTCACACTTGGCCAAGTTTAAAGTCCTTTTAAAATTCATAGTAATTGACATATACCTTTCCTGTGCTGCTAATTATTGCCAATCATAAAGCTAGGCGACTGAACCTCCAATTCTAAGAACTATTTACCCCCATTCCATGCATCCTGAGAGTCAAGAGAGCCTGCTATAGCTATTACAAATAATAAAAAATAAAAACAGGACAAGTGAACTATTTTAAAACACTATTCCATTTTGGCAAAATTCCTTTAAGCACATACTTGGGTGTAATGCTCAATCAATTCAAAAAATCTGTAGTTAGCTTACTTTTAAAGCAAAGATACTGATTCCCATAAAGTCCTCTGAATCTTTATTATGTTGTAGAGATAGTCTTGGGTTCTTGAAGACCAGGTTAGTTGAGCACAAATTGCTATATATCCAAAAGAGCTAAAAGGACTTTGAGTAAAAGCATGGTGATGGATGGAATGTTTTATGAAGATCAGTTTACTGAAGAGCAGAGAGAGACTTCTCATTAGAAGATCCACTTCTATGATGATTATTTAAAATGTTATACTGACTGATTAATACGATCTATTCAAGGTCACATGTGGATCTCTAGGTCCACAAGTGTGGCCCTTTGACTGAATCCAAACTTCACAGAACAAATCCCCTTAATGAAAGGATAACTAAGTAACTAAGACAGGGAGGGACTAGACTTTGCATCAATGTTGGGAGTATCTACACTGATTAGAGGATCATAGATTGAGAGCTAGAAAGAACCTAACAGGATCTCTAATTCAACCTTCTTATTTTAAATATTCAATTTTTAAAAAATAAATAAAATCTGATAAATAATATTTCAAGAAACTGAGACCCAGGGAAATTAAGTGATTTGCCCAAGGCCACACAGGTAATAAATAAAAGCTCTGGGATTGGAAGAAAGGAAAGAAAGAGAGAAGCATTTATTAAGCACCTACTATGTGCCAGACACTGTGTTAACCACTTTACCAATACTCTTCTCATTGGACCCTCACAACAATCATGAGTCTAGTACCCCCATTTTTATAGCTGAGAAAACTAAAGCAGACAGAGATTGTGACTTACGTAGCGTCCCACCATTGGTAAGTGTCTGAAGTTTGATTTTCATCACAGATCTTCCTAACTCCAGACCCAACACTCTATCTACCATGCCACCTAGCTGCCTATCTCAATTGGAACTGAGATCCTCTGATGCCAAATCTGATGGTCTTCCCACAATACCACTATGCCTATCTCATGATGATAAGTGGCCCAATAAATAGACAGGGACATATACTTGGAGTGAGGAAGACTTGAGTCAAAAGCTTGCCTTAGAAACAAATAGCTGTGTGATCTAGGGGAAGTCACTTAACCTCTCTTGACCTTAGCTTTTTTCTCTGTAGAACAGGGATAATAATGGAACCCACCTCAGGATTGTTGTGAGGATCAAATGAGACAACATAGGTAAAATATTTTGTGAAACCTTAAAAAGCCATATAAATGCTAAGATGGTGATGATGAAACCAGGAATCCTGAATCATTAAGGCAAAGTCAAGGAGAGAATGAGAAATGAAAGACATGGAATCACATGACAAGTGAGAATAGGAGACCCCTTTAGAGATCAGTTAGTCCTCCTTTTACAGATGACAAATCTGATTGAGACCCAAGAGAGATGAAATGTAGTGATAGAGCAGAATGTACTCTGTTCTAGGAATCATGAGACATGAGTCCTTGTCCAGGTTCTGCCATGAAACTTCTTTTGTGATCTCAGGCAGGTCAATCCATTCCTCCATGCCCTAAGGTCTCCAATGGCCCTTGAAGTCTCTTTGAACTCTGAGCACTGTATGACCTGGAAAAGGAGGGGGCTAAACTAGAGAATCGTAGGTCCCTTGCAATACTATTTGAATTTTTAATTTTATGACTTGCTCAGGGTCACAAAGCTAGTTAGTGGAAGAGTTAAGAATCCCAATCATTAAACTTTCAGTTACTATCTTTTAACATTTTATGATCATTTGCAATCAGTTCCCCCTCTCATTTTCTTAAACAAGGCCAAAGCTTTGCCTGCCTCTGAAGATTTTTGAGTTAATATAACACTTGGGCATTATCTACTATTCATGGGGGTATGTCATCTTGGCAACAAAGGATGCTGTCATCAATTAGTCACTAATGCTCTTTGAAATTATAACAGGGTAAAGTGCATGTTCAAATCCAAATTTTGAGACATGAATCAGAAAATACTTAGAACACTATTCTAGCTAATTTTTGCTTCACATTTCAACAGATTGATTTCAAATAGGGCAGTCCATTGACAGGTGGTATTCTTTCTTTAAACCCATCAAGAATTAGGATAGCTTGATGTCTGTAGGTGTTTTAAATTTAAAGAACTAACAAACAGTCTACATCTTTTACGTGGAACTTTTGATTAGTTGGCAGAGATAGAAGGGTGTTTTGGAGTGTTCAGCCTTTACACAGCATGGAAGCATGGAGGCAGCCAGATAACTCAAAAGCACTGGGTATGGATTCAGGAAGACCTGAGTTAAAATCTAGCCTCAGAGACTTACTAGCTGTGCAAGCCTGGGCAAGGTACTTAAACCTATTTGCCTCAGTTTCCACATCTGTAAAATAGATAGAGAAGGAAATGCCAAACCACTCCAGTATCTTTGCAAAAAAAAAAAAAACCCAACAAAACAAGAGCAATCATTTTACACAGTCCTCTCAAAGGCAATTTCCTCCTTCCGGGCAATAGTCTGGCTATTGTTTCTTTGATCTCTCTCTCTCTCTCTCTCTCTCTCTCTCTCTCTCTCTCTCTCTCTCTGCCACTTGCAATTAAGAGAGTTGGTGTCTGGTGAATGGATAATATTAGAAACATTTCATGCGGGCTATTTTATTTGAGGAGTAAGAGAAACACAGAGGGCAAGATGTCAACACTCGGCTAAACTGCAGCTCCTGAATGAAGCATCACCTGATGCCCTCAGCTATTACTGCCCCCTTCCCATATGACCTTGCATTTATTTTGCATAAATTCTGTACATGCTTATCTGAGTACATGTTGTCTCCTTAAGAGCAGGGACAGTCCCATTTTAGTCTATGGGTTTCCAGTAAATGGCACATAATAGGCTCTTAATAAATGCTTGTTGATTAGAGGGTAGAGGTTTTAAAGACACAGATGTCAGCTTAACATAAAAAATAAATTCCTGTCCCAGTGGACTTTATTTTGCACCTTTATGTTTCCTTACAAAGATATAAGGTTACAGGTTGGGAAATGGTTGAGGTGTTAGAAGGAGAGAGTGAGGGGAGATGGCTGGAACCAATTAAAATGGATTAAACAGGACAAAAGTGGCTGGATTGTGACTTTAGGTTTGACTTAATTCATCTGAAATTCATTGAGCATCCATTGGGTATATAGTCTTGTATTATCAGGGAATCTTGGCATTTGAAGGGGCCTTAGAGGTAAGTTAGTCTAAGTTTCCATCCAATTCTGCAATCTTTCCTGTCATCTGGCATTAGTTTGAATATTTTAGAGGACAAGGATTCTCTACCTAGGTCCATTACATTTTTAGAGGTATTGTGGTGTAGTGGGCAGTGTGGGGCACTTCAAAAAATATCCAATTTGATATCACCTTGGCCCTATAAGAGCTGCATGACCTTGGATAAACCATTTTACCTGTTTAAGCCTCAGTGTTTTCATCTGTAAAATGGGGAAATGATAATATTTACACTTCCTAGGTCTCACAGGGTTGCTGTGAAGACCAACTGAGATAAGGTTTGAAAAAAAATTTATAAACTTAAAGTGCTACGTAAATATAAGTTAGTAAAGTTATGAGTTTTTGTTTTGTTTTGTTTTTTGTTGTTGTTAAGATGAAATCTGTCTTTCAACATCCTTCCAACCCTTGCTTCTAATTCTGTCTTTTGGAGCAATAACAAAGTAAAATTACTCTTCCTTGTACATGACTGTGCTTCAAATACTTGGAATTTTGGATCTCAATGGGACCTCAAAATCATCCAGTTCAATCAAAGATTAACTAGTCTTTAATAGTAACAATTTGTTGTTATTGTAAAGTCATTTTTTTAATTGTGTCTGACTCTCATAACCCCATTTGGGGTTTCTTCAGCAAAGATACTGGAGTCGTTCACCATTTCCTTCTCCAGTTCATTTTACAGATGAGGAAGCTGAGACAAAATGGTTAAGTGACTTGGCCAGGGTCACACAGCTAGTACGGAAACCAGATTTGAACTCAGGAAGATGAGTCTTCCTGACTCTGGGCCCAACACCCTATCCATTGTACCACCCGGCTACCCTTAATAGTAACAATAGCTAACATTTATATCAAACTTTAAGATTTGCAAAGCACTTTAGAGAAGTTTCATTTGATACCTACACCAACCCTATAAAAGTTGACGCTATTATTATTATTATCCTCACTTTACAGATGAGGAAACTGAGACCAAGAAATGAAGTAGACTGCCTGGGTTCACATAGTCTGAGGCAGACCTTTCCAATCCCAGTTCCAGTATGCTATCCATTCCACCACCTAAGTGTCTTTGGATCAAATCAGTCTTTAAAGAGAATCACTCTTTCAAATTAGAGGAGCTGGGGTGGTTCTTCACATCAACAACCATCACCAGAGCAACAAAAAAATCCAGGAGATTGAGGGGAAAAGAAATATTGTTGACATAGAAACACATTCTTCATAAACATTATAATTTTTTTTCCCATAAGCAAAAACCTTCTTGAAAACTGCTGGGGTTGGGGTGGGGAGCTTCTCTCCTCCCTGTTTATTTGCAAAAGACTCCAAGCTGTATTTGCTGGTGACTAAATAGCTGAACTGACCCTGTAGGAAATTTGGAAATCATTGTTTACAGAGCATAAGCTCAGTTGCTCTTAGAAAATGGCTCTGTTGTTTGATTAGGGGACCAGACGACTATTTCCATTTTCCCATGTCTAATAGCATCCCCAAGTATATTAGAAAAGTTGATTTGATTAATTATTTCTTAGAAAAGTAGATTTCCCAAAGTCCATCACCAATAGACAACATGCCTAGAAGAGAGGGTGCCAGGAATCCCATCTGTGCAGGGGGAATGTCTTTTGCCTAGAGGGGTTCAGAGAGCTTTTTTTGACTATTGTTCACATTCACAACTTCCGCTGCCGCTGCTGCTGCGAGAGCATTTCTCAAAGAGATTATGCATTCCATAAAGAAATTACTTCTTATATTACTCCATTTGTGCCCGGGAAAAAAAACAAAAAAGAGAGTCGCGTCACTTTGATACTTCCCACCAGCTTTCAGAATCAGCCAAAAAAAAAAAAAAAAAAAAGGACCATAATGGGAACATAGATAGATTGTGTTTCCTTCACTGGAAAAGAATAACAAAAACCAAAAGCCAATGTTTACAAGCTGCTGGGTTCCCTATAACCTCATTAAAGCCTGGTATATAGGTGACACAGGCTAAAGGCTTGTGGGATCAGTAGTCGTCTCCAGCAGCTAAGAAGCAGTTTGAATCTCATATGTGCAAGAATTTCTATGCCACCTTCATATTACAGAGCAGTGAGTTTTGCAAAACTTAAACAATGGCTTATATACATCTGTGAAAGTACTTTAAAGTTTATAAAGTACTTTTCAATTGTCCAAATTTTAGAGATGCAGAAACAGACTCTTGGAGCACCCATCTGACTTGTCTATAATCACATTCTTGATATTTCAGTCCAGGCTTTCTGACTCCAATTCCAGTCCCACTGAGCCACATTATCATTACCACCACCAACACCACCATTACCATCATCGACAGTATCAGTAGCTAGTATTGCTGTAGCACCTATTATGTGCCAGGCATTCTGCTAAGCACTTCTACAAATATTATCTTTTTTGATCCTTACAATAACTCTGGGAGGGAGATGCTCTTATGATAGCCCATTTTACACGTAAGGAAATTAAGGCAAACAGAAGTTAAATGACTTGTCAAGGGTACATGGACAAATCTGAAATCAGGTCTCCCTGTTTCCAGGCTTGGCACTCTATCCACTGCATTACCTAGCTGCCATAGCTCTTTACCATTACTTCTAAATCTTTTACATATCAGAATACCCTATCTTTTCCTTCTTCAAATCAACTTATATATGTTATTATTTAAATATTTTTAAATATTTTCAGTGCATGCATTGTCTCTCTAGTAGGACCACAACCAGCTTGAAAGCAGGTACTGTGTCTGACATTACTTTTGTATCCTTCATGATGTCAAGCAAAGTGTGATGTATATAGTAGGCATTCAACAAGTATTTGTCCAATATCTCTTAACACTCTGTCTTGTGTTTTTCTAACACACGCCTATGAGGATGGTATTGTTTTTCTCCCTATTTTATCACTGAGGATACTAAAGCCATGAGAAGTTGTGACTAGGCCAGGGTCACACAGCTATTAAGGGATTGAGGCAACATTTGAACTCAGGTCTTCTTGACTCCAAATCCAGAGCTCATATATACTATGTCACCTAGCTACCTACAAATATATATGTGTATATGTGCATGCGTATGTGTATATACACATACAAATACATATATGCACATGTATATGTTGGCAACTAGGTGGCACAGTGGATGGAGTACTAGATCTGGAGTCAGGAAGGTTCATCATCCTGTGTTCAAATACGGCCTTAGACACTTACTAGATGGGTAACCCTGGGCACGTCACTTAACCCCATTTGCCTCAGATTCCTCATCTGTAAAATGAGCTGGAGGAGAAAATGCCAAATCACTTCATTATCTTTGCCAAGAAAACCCCAAGTGGGGTCATGAAGAGTCAGATGCCACAAAAAAAAAAAAGAACAACATGTATATATGTACATAGCTTCCATTACTTTCAGTGATATTTGTCTTCTAGAGATATTAGAATAAGAGTGGTTGCAGCAACAACAGGCATCTATTATGTACCTACTGTGTGCAGAGCTTTTGGGGAAATATCCTTTGAAATAAGCACTCTAGACATCATTTATTATCCATACTTTGCAGACTTGCCTATCACAATCATGCAATTAATACATGTCAGAGGTGTGACTGGATCCTGAGGCTTTTCTGACTTCTGGTCATGTTCTTTCCCCTTTGTTATGCTTGAGGGCATTAAGGGGGGTAAAGGCATACAGCCACCAGGTTGAAAAGGACCTTTGATGCTACATAAAGTTGTTTGAATTTACTCAGTAGACAAAAGGGTTTAGCAGGAAAGTTTTATTTCTTGGGCCTGTCTTTCAAATTAATATCTACATGTGGCAGTTCACAAGCTGTGGTCATGAAACTCCTAATAAAGTTCACATGAACTTGAATGTACTAGATAAGATATAGTAATGCTGCCTCTCTGTGCCTGAGAAAAAAAGGAGCACTTGCATGAAGAAAAACAAAACAAAACAAAACAAAACAAAACAGTGTCGCTATAAAAGAATCAATCATATTATCCAAAGCAAGGCAGGGAGGGAGAGGTGAAAGGGAAAATGGAGGGGGAAAGGGAGGGAGGGGGAGGGAGACAGGGAGTGGAAAGAGGGAGGGAGGGAGAGAAGAGGGGGGAGAGAGGGAGAAAGGACAAAGAACGGAGGAAAGGAAGAGACAGAGGAAGGGGAGGGGGAAAGGGAAAGGGGGAGAAGAAGAGGAGTGGGAGGGAGAGAGGAAATATTATTGTTTTCAGTGCCTTCTATCACTCTCATCTGGACATAAAACAAAGTGAAAAGGCAACCCAAAAGATGAAATTACTGTCAAGGACAGGCAAGCCAGGGAAGTTGTTTTAGTTTTAATTTTTTGAAGTTGCAAGAGTTATTTCTGCAATGGTTCAGCTTGGCTATTTTTCTCCCTCCCCCCCCCACCCCATTTCATGTTTCTCTTTCATGCCTTATGAGCAAGGACAATTTGTATTACTCTCAACTTAGTCTTTCCACAATAACAGCTCGCATTGCAAGTCCCTCCGGGTGGCTGCCCTGCTTAGAAGGTACATAAATTATAACTTGTGCCATTAAATGATCGTGTGGGCAGCAGCCCTGTTGGTTACAGAATGTTTTAGAGTCTTTTAAAGTACAGGAGCAGTCATGGCGGGCAGTGGAATAGGTGACTGAATCCTCATAAGAGAGACAAGTGCAAATGCCCTAATGCTAAGGTTGCTCGGCCTCAGGTATGTTCCCCTCCATAATCACAAGTTGCAAAATCACAACATTAGAAGAGGCCTCAAGGGTCATGTAGCCCAATCTGTACTTGAACAAAAAGCCTATTTATGATTTTCAGGACATGTGGTGATCCAGATCAACTGGAAACCACTGGAGGCAGCAGAGTACAGTGAAATGGGCACTGGCTGTGGAGTCAAAGGACCCAGGTTCAAATCGTATTTCTTGTATTTACTATTTGTGTGACCCTGGGAAAGTCATCTAACCTCTAGACGCCTTAATTTCCTCATCCATCATATGATAGGGTTGGACAAAGACAGCTTCTTAGATACCTTCCAAATCTAGATCCATGATTCTATGAATTAATTATCTCATGAGGATGTCAACTCTACTTTTTGATGGCCATAATTGTTAGGAAATACTTTCTTACTTTGCACTGAATTCTACCTCTACGTCTTCCATTCACTGCTAAGTAGTTCCGCTCTCTGGGGACAAGAAGGACTTGTTTGATCCTTCTTTCAATTGTTAGACCATCAAATATCTGAAGACAGCAACCATGTGCTCCCATCCCTTAAGTCTTCTCTTTCAAACATAAATCAGACCCTTCAATCAACTATATACCATGGCCTCCAATAACACCATCATCTTAGTTGGCCTCCTTAGGACACGTTCCATATTATTTCTTTAGTATTCATCTGAGTGCTTGCTCCCCAATGGTAGGTAGATGCCAGATGTCTGTTATAGGAGAGGAAAATCTGTCATGGGGAGATTTATTGCATGTCAAAAGGTAAAAGACAATCTGATATATAGGTGAATCTGTATTTCTTTCTTTAAAAAAATCAGATTTTTATCTGTTTCTACAAGTAAGTTGACCTTCATTCCATCCATTCCACCCAATTCTCAAAAGGAGCTGGCAAAAGGTAGGGGAGTTTCTTCTAGCTCACTATCTATGAAGTTATTAATGGGAGGGATTAACTCTTTACCACCTTGTCACTAATTGTCCCCTATGTATACAATGGATTTCTTCCCTATTTCTACCCCTTAGCATCCCTACTTTCCTTTAGAGCCCAGATAAGAAACTAAACATTACACAGGCCCTTTTCTGATCCCCTCCATCCTGGGCCTCCAGAAGTTGTCTTGAAATTGTCTTACTATGTATACTGTGACAATTTCTCTCTCTCAATCTCTCTCTCTCTCTGTATGTATGTATGCATAAATGTATGTACACACACATATATATATTTATATATATTACCAATCTGTGTACAAGCTATATCACCTCAGTAGAATGTAAGTTTCTTGAAAGCAGGCACTATTTCATTTCTGATTTCACATTCTCAGCCCCTAGCCCGATACTTTGAAAATATAAGAGGCTTAATCAATATTTGTTTAATTGAACTGAATTGAAAGTTCATGTCTGTTACCAGATGAATGTCACATTTGGATAAACATGGTAGTCACCGTCTAGTTTGCTCAAAGATCCCCTAAAGCTAAAATTGATATCAATTCCGTGATTATTATTAACACTGAGTTTTACAGTGTGTTCAGGTCTTTAGCATCAAAGTTAGGCTCTGTGCTACTGATATCCCTGATGGTCTTCTTAGTAGAAGAGATGACATAAGATTTCCAAAACAATGGCCTTGAGTCAAACTGAAATAAGTTCAAAAAACAAGTAGGCAGATGACACGGCATGTAACACAGGGCAGAAAGCAATGCAACAAGGTTGTATTTCTCAGAAGCAGCAGGTGTAGACAAAGCATGCTGCCTTCTAACCATGAGAGGTATGGTTTTAGTCATGTCTGACCCTTCGTGACCCCATATGGGGTTTTCTTGGATAAGATACTGGAGTGGTTTGTCATTTCTCCAACTCATTTTACAGATGAGGAAACTGAGGCAAATGGAGTTAAATAACTTTCCCAGGATCACACAGCCTAGGGGCTAGTGAAGGGAGCAGTCAGTGGGAGAGTTCCTGCAAAATTCTAGGTCTCTCAGAATTTGAGTATGATGGAAAAAACTTCTTGGCTGCTTCTGATGATGTAATAGCTCAGCACTGAAGGATGTGGTCACTTTGATATGATGAGGTGATTCCCTCATTGGCTGTTGAGCCAGGAATGATTCAGTGGACCTTTTAAAATGAGAGTTTCCAGTTTGTTCTTTTGTTCTCATTGCTTCGGATCTCTCATGTGGTAAATGGTGTACTCTTTCTTTAGACTCTCTATGAGGGAGGAGTTTAGGGGAAAGTGGATTGTGCTCCTTCGTGTGTGTGGGGGGGGGGCAATTTGGGTTAAGTAACTTGCCCGGAGTCACACAGCCAGTGAATGTTATGTGTCTGAGGCCATATTTGAACTCAGGTCCTCCTGACTCCAGGGCAGGTGCTCTAACCACTTCACCACCTAGCTGCCCCTTTTTTTCTTTTTCTTTTTCTTTTTTCTTTTTGGATTGTGCTCCTTCTTTCCAATATGACATTCTTTTTAAATTTTTTTTTTTTTTTAGTTTTCACCATTCACTTTTATAAGATTTTGAGTTCCAAATTTTCCCCCCTTATTCTCCTCCCCCCTTCTCAAGATGGCATGCAATCTGATATAGGCTATACATATATGATTATATTAAACATATTTCCACATTAGTCATGTTGTGAAAGAAGAATTAGAACAAAAGGGAAAAACCATGAGAAAGAAAAAAAAAACAACAAAAAAAGTGAAAATAGTATGCTTTGATCTGCATTCAGACTCCATAGTTCTTTTTCTGGATGAGGATGGCACTTTCCTTCATGAGACTTCTGGAACTGTCTTAGATCATTGTATTGCTGAGAACAGCTAAGTCATTCATAGTTGATCACACAATGTTGCTATTACTGTGTACAATGTTCTCCTGGCCCTGCTCACTTCACTCAGCTTCAGTTCCAAGTTTTCTGAAATCTGCCTTCTCATCAATTCTTATAGAACAATACTATTCCATTACATTCATATACCATGACTTGTTCAGCCATTCCCCAATTGATGGGCATCCCCTTAATTTCCAAGTCTTTGCCACCACAAAAAAGGCCACTATAAATATGTTTGTATTTGTGGGTTTTTTTCCCTTTTTTATGATGTCTTTGGAATATAGACCTAGAAATGCTATTGCTGGATCAAAGGGTATGCACAGTTTTACAGCCCTTTGGGTGTAGTTCCAAATTGCTCTCCAGAATGGTTGGATCAGATCAGCAATGTTCCATTCTTACTCTGTGGATCCTAGACTCAACCAGGTGAATTTGCACCTATATTACTAGTTGCATTTTTTACTTTGTGTTCTCTTTCCCGAGTAGGTGCTCCATTTCATTTTCAAGGTAGGCATGTCCAGGTTTGGAGGTGTTTCAGTTGGTTTGAGAGACCTGGAGATCTTGGGTCCAATGAGCAGAATAGACTGGGAGCCAAGGATGCTTCATCATCAGAGAAGATAACTACCAAAAGAAGAAAAGCCTAAGTTCCTGCCTTGACTTGTCAGATGACATGAGATACAGAAAAGAGTTAGAGGTAAAATTTAAAATATTTAATGAGGAGTCCTGCAGACTTCTTTATATTTAGATAAGGTTTCTGAGAGATTGATAAGGAAAGGTGCTAGATCTGGTTAGTTCTATCAGCACATCCTCTGCGACCTAGAGCATTTTCTTGGTGAGTAGGAAATAAATAACTGTCCCATATCTGATTCATGCTTTATGATGAGTACCTTTCTACTTTCTTCTTTTAGAGAGACTTAGACTTGAGCCAAAACCTAAGCTTTAAGTAATTTGACCCTAAGGAACCATGGGGTTTAATAAACTAAAGACTAAGAAAAGGAAGACTAATCTTTCTCATTTAAACTCCCCCTTCCACTACCCCCACCCAGGACTGAACCTGGTCTGGACTATGTGCCTAGATGCAGAATAGAAGAGTCCCTCAAGGAGTGGAAGTCAAGGTAATGCCCCTGCCCTCTGGTCTCAATGATGAGGATGGGATCTGGATCCCAAAAAGGAAAAACTCTGGACTTTCCCACATGGCCAAATCTCTGTCCTTAGCTCAAGGCTATAATCTCATCAGTTGGCCTTTTAATTCTATGTTACCCTTAACCTAGTGTAGCTCTCCATTATTTTACCTTCCTATGGCCCCTGGCCATTTCCCGTCCTTAATTTTAGCTAGGCTCCATTCTTCTTGGCCACGTGGTCCAGGTCCCTGTCATTCTATTACCTCACAGTCCTTGCAGACTATGTGGCCACTCCTAGATCTCTGCCACAGTCTTTCTGTATGTAAGGTCCATCCTGTCTCCATTATGGTGCTCAGATTCTTAAAATCTAACCACTGCTCAGATTTCTTCAGAATCTATCCAATAGCTCAGTAATATTTAGATTCTTTAAGAGTCTGGCCAATATGGTGGATGTTCTAATAAGCCTTGTCTTTGGCTGAAAGAAGGCTTGGTCAAATTCATTTTGGCAGGACCTGCATGTCATGATTCTGGGGTCCCAGCACCCCAGCACCCCTAAACCTCAACACCAACAGCAGATCCTTAATATGAAATGATGATGATGATAGTAATTTGTATGAATTATTCTCCAACTCCCATAGGCATTCAAGAGCTTTGAAAGTAGCATCTTCATCTAGCCTTACATTCTTAAAACCTTATGGGACCTTACTTATAGGGGATGTTTATGAATATTTGTTGAAAGAAAGCATGAATGAATTTATTAATATGTGGGTCCAATTCTATAGTAATCTAAGTGTTAGACTCCCTGTTGAGGCAAAGCTGGAAATTATATACAATTTAGGCCTAAATATATACTCAAGGACTACTATATATCCACCTATCCTTAGATCCACTTTGTCAGCTTATAAGAAATTCATCTGGATGTATGAGGCTTACGGGCACCTCTAAATATTATATTTATTTCCATCTATTATCCACCAAGAAAAAAAAAAGAATCAAATGTTCAGAGGAGGTATTAGCAACAGGGCATTCTTGATTATATATATCCAAGGGAGACTTGGTCACAAAGGACTTGGGAGAGAACAACAACAACATAAAAAAAAAATACACCCAACATCATCTTTTTGACGGAAATTCCAAGAACACGTGCCAGGTGAGCACTGAGCCACAGGAAGAACTGTTGTTCATGCAAGCCTTTGAAAAATAACAGCTCCTTTTGGGTAGACACCAAAGTACCACGGGGCCAGACACATAAAAGAACCCAACTGCTAAAATGGGAGAAAAAACAGCTTCTTGGCTCTGTCTTTCCAAAAGAAACAAAGGCCTGAGAGTAGAATAGGAACCTTTCTGGATGACCTCCTCATTTTTAGGTTTGTGTTATTTGGGGAAGAAGAACACTTGTTGAAGAAAAGACATGTAAAATGAAATATTAAATGATAAATGTATTTTAAACAATATGAAAGAGGAGGCAGTATTTAAAACACGTTTGTTGGAGCATGGGCAGTCTGCCAAATAAGGTTTTAAATAAAAAACAAACCTAGACATTAAAAACAACTGGTTATTGGGCAACCAGCTTCTTAAAGCTGTTGCCTACAATTAGCTTCAACACACCAAGGAACAGCCACCTGTTGCAAATAAGTGTCTTTGAGATGAACTAAGAAGAAAAGTTAGTAAATGTGTGACTTGGGGGCAGTAGCCCCAGGCCAGGCCTTAAGCTGCCAGCAAGCAGCTGTTCTCTGACATTCATTGCCTTAGCAAGATAGACTAGGAGACTTTTCTAAGACCTTGGTTTTTGCAACTGGAATTGGCACCTGGTAAGGGTTCACCAGAAAATTGCTAAAATGGTTCAAGAAACCACAGCACCAAGGAGAAAGAGGAACTCGTGCCTTTCACAGTCCATCAATCACTCCTAGAAAACATGTTCTGAGGGGAATGACTCATATTGCTTTTCCAGATTTTCATTCCAGAAGACTAAAAGGATCATATACATTGGCCTAAATACAAGCATAGAATGTTAGACGTAGAATGGACCAAGGACACCATCCAATCTAAACTCTTCACTTTACAAATGAACAAACTGAGTCCTAGAGAAGTAAAGTGACTTCCCAAGATTTCAGAGACAGTAAAGAAGAGTGAGCCAGGAGGTGAAACCTGGTCCTTTGATTCTAGTTCCTGTGCTCTTTCCATTAAACCATCCTTTAGGTTAGGAAACCAGAAGCTTGGATTAAGCAGAGGGTTAGAGGGTGAAATAAAGGGCATGCCTTCCCTCTGAGAGGACCTTCCATCTACTCTGCATGTACTCTTGTACATATATTGCTATTTACTTGAATGTATATAGCAATGACTTGCATGGAGGATAAGAAAGTCAGACTTTATTCTCTAGTCAGTAGGGAATCACAGACAGTTTTGATTATGGTAGGGAGGTGTTGTTGTTTGTCCTTTGTTCTCAAAGAGGACCAATGACATCAGGAAGGTGATGTCCTGATTTGCAAGTGAATTGGATTTAGGGTAGTGAGATATGAAAAGCAGAGCTAAAAACATCCACGTCTTCTACCTGGCTCATTCATTCTATCATGTTTGAAGATTATGGTCAATTAAGTGAAATACATACTGAAGTCTGAATTTTTGGGAATGGTTATGTTATCATGGGTGTAGCAATAGTCTAATGGCATCTGATATAGTAATTCTTCCAGAAGATGCTTAAGACTAACTTTTTGGTCCAAGTAACAGAGGCAGAATTTTACTGAGTGTGCCACAATATTGTCCTCATCATCATTACTGAAGTAGTTTCATTCTCCTTTCTCATCAATATGTAAACAAGGGGGGCTAGATGCAGCTAGAGTTTGAGAAAATTGAAAGGCATTGGATAAATGAAACAGTGCATCTTCCGAACACTATCTGGTCTCTCTCTTTATCTTTCTGTCTCTCCATCTCTGTCTCTGTTTTATTATCTCTCTCCAGCTTTCTTTGTCTCTATTTCTCTGTCTCTGTTTCTATCTGTCTCTGTCTCTATCTCTCTGTCTGTCTCTGTCTCTCTGTCTCTATTTCTGTCTCTGACTCTGTTCTCTATTTCTCTTTATCCTTTCTTCCTGCCTCTACCCTGGGAACTTCAAATCTCAAAGTCTTCTTTCTTCCTTCCTTCCTTCCTTCCTTCCTTCCTTCCTTCCTTCCTTCCTTCCTTCCTTCCTT
>NW_020945437.1:10899702-11015850 GCF_900497805.2 Vombatus ursinus | reverse complement strand
CTTCCTTCCTTCCTTCCTTCCTTCCTTCCTTCCTTCCTTCCTTCCTTTTTTTCCTGTCAGCTGTGGACCCAATACAAGGAAATTCTGTTATTGGTACAAAAATAAAACAAAAGCAGTTCCTATAGATAATTATGAGAAGCTCAAGACCTAGCCCTGGGACTAATAGCAATGTGCCCTTGAGTAATACGCTTTACTTATCTGAGTTTCTGTTTCCTCTAAAATTTCCTTTAAAATTAAAATAAATCAATATTTGTATTACCTGACAGGATATTGTGAGAAAAGCATTTTGTAAAACAAAATGCTGTACATTTGAGAGCAATTATTATAATTATGCTAGGATGAAATCAAATTCCTATGAACTCTGTCTTACTAGATTGGTAGAGTGGGTTCACAAAGCATAGGGTTGAACACCATTCACTTACTAAAGAAGTTCCAAGTGGTTCCCTAGTAACTCAAAGATAAATTATGAAGTCCTTTACTTAACATTTAAAGTTCTTTACTCTCACTATTATCAAATAGAATAACACATGTAAAGCATTTTGCAAACCTTAAAAGTGCTATATAATTGTTAGCTAATATTATTGTTACAATAGTTTTTATTAACCAATGCCTGGCTCTTAGCTTCCCTGTCCAGGCTCAATTCATACTACTTTCCACTTGGCATCCTCCAACCAAACTGTTCTACTGGCTCTGTGCGATGTGAGACGTTCCATCTCCCATCCTGGATCTTTGACACAGGTTATTGACATGCCTAGAATATCCCTGTACCTTAGAATTGCTTTGTTGCTCTTCATTCATTTTCAGTCTTGTCCAACTCTTCATGACCCCATTTGGGGTTTTCTTGGCAAAGATACTGGAGGGCTTTGCCATTTCCTTTTCTAGCTCATTTTACAGATGAGGAAACTGAGGCAAACAAAGGTAAGTGACTTACCCAGGGTCATATAGTAAGTTATCTGAGGCCAGATTTGAATTTAGGAAGATGAATCTTTCTGACTCCAGGTCTGATGCTTTATCCACCATACTGCCTTGCTAGGTCAGTTCTATTGCTTTCTCTTGGATGAGCCCTATCCTAAACCCCCTGCTGTCCCTTTGAAATTACTTTGTATTTACTCTGTATAGATTGTATTTATTTGGTGCTTGTTGTTCTCCCCACCCACTGATAGACAGCAAGATTCTTACAGAGATTCTTTTATATCTGTCTGTTCCCTTGACATCTAGCTTAGTGCATGGCCAATAGTAGGCACCTAAATACATTTTGAATGAATGAGTGAAGGTCCTATGTTAATTCTGGATAGAAAAACTGCATCACCACTTTGAAACATCTATCAAAATCTCAAGATCACAAACTCTTCCAAACATAAAATTCTTTAAAGTATTTCTTAATGTTGCTGTAATAAAATTTTCCAAAAAAGTGGTGTCTCCCTGAATCCTTCAGAGATTTTTCTACTTCAGAACTGTCTCTTCCTAATACAATAGAAGAGAAATGAACTTCTAAAAGACTTTCTCATCTGCTGTCTATACTACAGGAGCATGTAAATTAATATGTAGCTGGTGGCATGCGTCGCCAGATAGGATACCTTTGGGCATACCCAAGAAAAAAAGAGTGGCCAGAGAATAGTGGCAAGAGAATTAGAGTGACCATGGAAATGAAAAACAACCCAAAGAAATAAAAAGGCGGAAATGTCTAAGAAGATCTGACGTTGGGTGGGGCAATGAGGTGACATTAATCCAGAGAGAAGTTTCTAGTGGTAGAGTCCTAGGCTTTGTTTTTGGCCTGGCCTGTTCACTATTTTTATTAATGAGTTAGATAATGACATAGATGCTTATCATATTTCCACAACGAAGTTGTGAGGTGCTGGTAACATCACAGGAAATACTTAGAATCCAAAATGATCTCAACATCTCAAGAACTCAACCAAGACTGAAACTAATGAGATAAAAATGCAATAGGAATAATTGTCAAGTCTTCTCTTGGGTACAAATAATCATCTGTTCAGGGACAGAACGGAAGAGGTAGTAGTTCTCCACAACAGTTTGTGTTTACACAAGACCTGAAGATTTTTAGTAGATTCTAAACTCTCTATGAAATTAATAGTGGGATGAAGCAGTAAGCCAAAACTAGGACCAAAACAAACCAATATGGAAATGAGAATTATTATCATAAGCATAGGGGCAGCTAGGAGGTGCAGTGGATAGAATGTTGGGCCTGGAGTCAGGAAGACTCCTCTTCCTGTGTTCGAATCCAGCCTCAGACATTTACTAGTTGCGTGATCCTGGGCAAGTCACTTAATCCTGTTTGCCTCAAATTTCCTCACCTTTAAAAAATGAGTGAGCTGAAGAAGGAAATGGCAAACCATTTGAGTATCTTTACCAAGAAAACTCAAAATGGGGTCATGGAGAGTTGGACACTACAAACAATTGAATAACAACAATCATTAGGTTGGTTTTAAGCTAGCTGAGTCTGATGTTACAGTTAGCTGACCTATGGAAGTGACCAGAAGGCAGTTGCTAAAGCAGGTCTAATAACAGAGAGAAGTCACAGCTTACATCATAGATTTGGGAGTCATCTGCATAGAGGTGAGACTTGAGACTATATAAGAGAATGAAATCACTTATGGGATTGTATGACAAAGGAACAAAGACAGAACCTGGGAGACCCTACGCTTAGGGACTGGGAATAAGAAAGGGAGGGAGGGGAAGGAAACACAGCTGATATCCTTCAAGAAATTGGCTGATTGTACTGATGGTGCTAGAACATATTATTTGCCAGTACTTTAGAGGGAAGAATGGAAAAGAGGACAAAAATAAAAGCCAACAGAAGTCAAAGAAAAAGAAATGACTAACTTTAAACCAAAGAAATGTTATTGTGCTCCAACAAACAAACCAACAAACAGAAGTATGTTCATTTGTCTTATTTCCTCTGTTCAGTAGAAATGATGAGGAATCAAAACCCAAACACGTCCTCAATTCAGGGGCATCGATTGACACACTGGGAAGAACTAAGCTGAACAAGCAAATCAAGATATTTACAACACACTTTCTCATCCTGAAAGGATCAGTGCTCAAAAGACCTGTGAAGTTTATTCCCCTGATGTGGCCATAAATTCAGGATGATTCAACTGTTCTCAAATAAATGAGGAATAATAAAAAGCCAAAGTCTAAATGAATGTCCACACTTTCTAAAAAGAAAAGAAATTTCTAAAAGTGAGGAAAGTTAACTAAGAAGTCAAGAGTGGTTGATTTGATAGAAATCAACTGAAATTCTGAAGAACAAGTTTTAAAAGACTTATCTAAAACTCTCTCTCTATTCTAGATATTGTCTAGTTAGTAAGATAGGGAGGGAAATTAAGTGTTATCAATATTGGGTTTATCAAGACCTTAGAATCCGTTCTACGTGGTGGACAAATCTAAGCTTGGAAGTTTAGTTCAAAACTGGCTTAATAACTATACATAAAAAGACTTAATGACCAAAATGTTCATACCCTTTGACCCCAAATTCTAACTGCTAGGCATATACCACAATGAGGCAAAAAATAGAGAAGCAGCATATTGATCAGTATATTTATAGCAGCACTGAAGGCACAGTGGATAGAATGCTGGGCCTGGAATGAGGAAGAGTTTAAATTTGACCTTGGAACACTTAACTAGCTTTGTGACCTGGGGTAAGTTACATAATGACTTTGCCTCAATTCCTTCATCTGCAAAATGGAGATAGCAAAAGCACCTTCCTTCTAGGGTTGTTTTGAAAATCAAATGAGATAATATTTGTAAAAATCTTCCAACACATAGTAGGTGCTAAGCAAATGTTAGCTATTCTAATTTATATTAATGATAGTATACTATCAATTATTATCACTACATGACTGTATTATTAAGTATTATTATTATCAAACAATGTACATACTCATGAATTGAAGAGTGGCTAAATAAATCATGGGACCTGAATATAATAGAATATCACTGTGTTGTAAGAAACCATGAATATGTAGACACTAGAGAAGTATTGGAAAATTTATAAGGAATGAAGTGAAGTAAGCAGAACCAGGGAAACTATATATACTTTGAATACAACAATGCAAATGAAATGAACAGAAATAAATAAAACTGAACACTTTACAATTATAAGTACCAAACTTGGCTCCCAAGGAAAGGAGAGGATATGTACCTTCTTTCCTTTGCAGAAGTATGGATGGGGATATGGGTGAAAAATAATGCATATACTGTCAAACTTGGATTATACATTGGCTAGTTTTGCTTGTTTTTTTTTTCTCTTTTTCTTTGTTATTCTTTATAACACAGCATGTAGGTATCTTTGGGTGAGAAGGTGGTATATTTAGAAATGAAAGTGATGTAAAAATTAAAGATATTATTTTTAATTAAGAAAACTATTTACATATGTTTCATGCCTTTAAAGTCTTCCTTTAGTGCATCATCTGGATATTGAAATAACAATGCATCCTCAAAGATTTACTATGTTAGGGTATGATTTCTGACAGTTCCAACCATGCACCAAGCAGGAAAGGTGTCAAATATGGGTTTAACACTCAGCTGTCAGTCTGTCACCTGAAGCTTCAGTTTAGCTAACTCTGCAAAGACTCATCTATCACAAAAAGTATATGGGTGATAGAGTTTTTTTAAAAATTAATTTTGGCTTTTTTTTTAGCAGCATGACTCACAAAGACCATCTTATTGATTACTTGACATATTCATTAATTAATATTTCTGAAATAACCCAAGGAAATAGGAATGTTTTCCCATAGGGTCCAGGTCTCCATCTAATGCTATTTTATTATGGACCTGAATGACCCAGTAGAGAATATTGCCATTTTTATGATAATTACTATTATCATAGTTGAGTCTAGCTCTAACCTAATGAATTTCATTCTTTTCTTTTCTTTTTGTTTATTAGGCAATTGGGGTTAAGTGACTTGCCCAGGGTCACACAGCTACTAGGTGTCAAGTTTTTTGTCTGAGGCCGGATTTGAACTCAGGTCCTCCTGACTTCAGGGCCAGTGCTCTACCCACTGTACCACCTAGCTGCCCCTGTATTTCATACTTTTACTGCTTCCCACAGTTGTGGAAAATTAGGAAGGGGAAGAAAAGGAATAATTATTATACAACTATATGGCTCAAAGTTCATATCAGAGTAATATAATTTCTAAAAAAAAAAAAAGTTAACAGGCTGTGGCTAGAATTTATTGGTAATGTCCCTGAATTTGCTCAGTAAAGGAGGCCAGAGAAATTACCTGGTCTCATTAATGAATGAATATTAATGCACAAACATGTGTATAGATCTAAAGACAGATGTCAACAGTCATCAATTTGATAAATTTGACAAATTGATCAAAGGAAAAAGGCAGTATATAAACAAGTGATACATTTTGGCAACCCAAAGCATCATATTTCATTCCATTGATTATGAACAAAGTTTTTAATAGCCTAAAAGGTTATTTTATGGCATTTCTTTCTGCCTTAATTGTCTCAATATTCTTTGGAGGAAGAAAGCAAGAAAGGGAACTTATGACACAGAGCCAAAAGCAGAAGGTAAAGTAGGCAGCTAGCTGGCATTTGACATATGGGGCAGAGAGAGGGTTAGGGCACTGTGGGCATCTTACATAGTCACATGATTTTAATGTTGGAAAATTATACTTTCCTAGATATAAAGTAATTTATTTTTAACAAGTTACAGTAGGATAAAAAAAGGTTCAAAATGTCCAGTGGAAGGGGCAGCTAGGTGGCACGGTGGATAGAGCACCGGCCCTGAATTTAGAAGAATCTGAGTTCAAGTCCAGCCTCAGACACATAACACTTACTAGCGGTGTGACCCTGGGCAAGTCACTTAACCCCATTGCCTAGCAAAAACAAAAACAAAAACAACAACAACAACAAAAAAAAAACAACAAAAAAAAAACCCCTCCAAAAAACAAAACAATAATAACAAAAAAAAAAGGCAACAAAAAATGTCTAGTGGACAGTACCTGTGGCAGGGGTGAGGTTAAGAGGTTATTTGGGGGAATAAGATTTTTAAGAGAGAGGAGAGGACTGTGATTTTCTAAACTTTGTCTAGAACACACAAACGCTTGTCCTTGCTCTGAAGAGTGATCAAAAGATTAAATAGTTTGTGTAAAGTAGAGAAAAGGCCAGCATTTATCACTGGACTATAAATTTCTTAACCTGGGCTTAGTGATCTGGGACTACTATAATTAATTTTTATATCAAAATTATCCAAAATGAGAAAGACAGATCTGAAGAAATAACAACTTAATGTGAACTATATCAAATTTTTATCTTCATGGAAGCAAAGTGATAGAATTAACAACTGTTGGTAAAGTCTCCACCCTCAAGAAAACTTACCCTGACAGGCAGAATGGTATAATAAATTGAGTGTTGGACTTAAAGTCAAGAAGACGTGGGTTTAAATTCTCTATTGAACACTTTCTACTCACGTAACTGTGGACAAGTCAATGATTATCTACACTAGACATATGCTTAAATTTCTAGAGCTATGTCGACAGTCATATAAATTTGGAAAACTAGCAAAAGCTAGTGCCACAGTTTCTTCCTCTGTAAAATTGTGGATGTTTGGATTAGATGATCTCTGAAGGTTCCTTTTCACTCTTAAGTATTAGAAGTAGTTAGGTGGTACAGGAGATAAAGCACCAGACCCTGCATCAATGAGATTTGAGTTCAAATCCTGCTTTAGATGAGATACTTATTACCTGTGTGAACCCGGGCAGATCATTTCATCTCTATCTCAGTTTCTTTATCTATAAAGTGAGGATAATAATAGCACCTACTTTCTAAGATTGTTGTGGGATCAAATGAGCTATTTGTAAAGTTCTTTATACCCCTTTCAATACTATGTAAATGCTAGCTATAAATAATAATTCTACTATCGTATGAAAGGCATTTTTAGAATAATCTGACAAATTGATGGCTTTATGCCAAAGAAGAATGAGCACCGGATTTGAGATGGAGAAAATCTCTAGTTACATCCTGATTCTGCAAGTCATTTAATTTCACTGTTCCTTGTTTTTCTTGTCTGTAAATTGGGGATATCAATAGTAATTCTCACTTCCCTAACACTTTCAGATTTACAAAGCAATTTGTTCACAACAAAACTATAAGATTGGTTGTTAGCAATAAGATTACCTGCTGAACTCCTAGGAATATGGTGATGATCAAATGAAATATTATGTTGGCAGGCAGTGTGATGTACACCCGGCCAACATTCAGAGGAAAGTACTTTGTAAATCATAAACTACCATGAGGATGTCAACTATTTTCATTATTCACTGAGCACATCATAAGTCATACTCTCAGGAGAAGATAGTGGTTGAACAGTAGTAGGATTGGGTGGAATTACAAGTTGTTGAATGGCTGGACTCAAAGACTAGACATTAAAGATTTGAGGTCAGCTTGGAAGTAGAATGGCCCAGTCAAAATCACCTGTCCTAAGCCCTGTAACAGTTTTTTAATCGGTTATATAGATAGAGAATATCACCAAATTTGTAGATTACAGTAAGCTGGGAGGGATAGATAATGGACTGGATGAAGATGTCAGTATTCAGAAAGATCTTGACAGCAGTTCTTAAGCTCGGTGTATTATGAGCTGTTTGGGAGGGGTGGTACAGCCTGTATTGGACTCTTCCGAACTATGTTTCTTTTTTTTTTTTGCTTTTTAAAATTTTTCTTTCTTTATTTTTTGTTACATTTGGAGTTCTGACTTGTCTCCCTTCCTTCCTTCTTCCCTCCCAACTGTACAGTAGAGAAGGCCAGCATTTGATATAGATCTATATGTGGAACCATAAAACACATACTTCCATGTATCAGTTCTTTCACTGGAGGTAGATTGCATTTTCCTTCATAAGTCCTTCATAGTCAATTTGAATGGTAATACTACTCAGAAGAGCTTAGTCATTCACAGTATTCTTTGAACAACATTGCTGTTATTGTATACAATGTTCTCCTGGTTTTGCTCATTTCATTCTGCATTATTTCATGCAAGTCTTTCCATGTTTTTCTAAAATCAACCTGCTCATCATTTCTTATAGCACAGTAGTATTCCACCACAATCATATACCACTCCCAATTGATGGGCATCCCCTCAATTTCTAGTTCTTTGACACCTCAAAAAGAGCTGCTATAAATATTTAATAACATATAGTTCTTTTCCTTTTTCCTGATTGCCTTGGGAAACAGTCCTAATAGTGGTATTGCTGAGTCAAAAGGTATACACAGTTTTATAACTCTTTGGGCATAACTCCAGATTGCTCTCCAAAAGAACTATGTTTGCAAATGCAATGCAATAAAATATAGAGAATTATGAAGGAAACTAAAGGTCAGTAAAAATAAAGATTTTTTTTCTATCCATGCCCATAGTCCAGCTAGAATCTATTCCCAGGTTAAGAGTCCTTGTTCTAGGGGCAGCTAGGTGGCACAGTTTACAGAGCACTGGTCCTGGAGTCAGGAGGTCCTGAGTTTAAATCCGGCCTCAGACACATAACATTTATTAGCTGTGTGACTCTGGGCAAGTCACTTAACCCCAGTTGCCTCGCCCCCCCCCACCAAAAAAAGAGCACTTGTTCTAACAATTGCAGAGGATTGATGATGAAGCATGTTAATGAACCTCCAAATAGAGAGGTGATAGACTCAAGGATGCAGATTGAGGTATTTTTTCCCAATGGATAGGAGCAATTTGGGAATATTTTTACTTGTATATGTATATTTGTAATAGATTTTATTTTTCTTGCTTTCTCAAAGAGACATGGGAGGGAGATAATGTGAACCAAAACATAAAGTAAAATATGAATTAAAAAAGATTTCTTTGTCTAGACTATCAGATTGCATCAAATAAGATGAAATCTAATGGGGTAAATGTAAGCTGTTATAATTGGATTCAAAAATACAACTTCACATGTAAAAGATAGGGGGAGTATAACTAGAGAGTTTGTATGAAAACAGACAAAAAAAATCCAGTTTGGATTGCAAAAGTCATATGAGTCAACCATATACCATGGCCACCAAAAGAGCTTATCCAGCCTGAGGTGGTATTAAGAGAGGGACACTGTAGAAGAATAAGGAAATGATCATCCATTTGTACTCTACCCTAATCAGATGACTTCTTGAGCACCGTATTCCATTCTAGGTACCACATTTTAAGACGGTAAGCTGGAGGGTGTCTAGAAGAGGGCAACTAGGATAGTGAAACGCCATGAATTCATGTCCTATGAGCATCATCTGAAGTAACTATGGTTATTTAGTCTCTAGACAACATATGGGAATGGGAAGGTGTTAGCTTTATTAAAGTATTTAAAGTAATGTCATGTGAAAAAGGAATTAGATTTATATAACTTGGTCCCCGAGGGCCAGACTGAGGAGTAATAAGTAGAAGCTACAAAAGAAGTAGATTTGAGCTTGACACAAATGACCTCAACAAAAAAAAGTTACCCAAGAGAGCTGTCTATCTGAAAGTGAAATGGGTTCCCTCTGTAGGTGATATCCCACTGGAGTTCTCTAAGCAAAGGATGGGTGGCCACTTACCAAGTGTGATAGAGAAAGGATTCTGGTTCTTTTCTAGTTCTCTTACACTTCACATTTCTCTACATAGTCAAAAATCTAGCAACTCTGGTCTTCTTGCTGTTCTTACTATCTTCTGTTCTTATTGTCTCCTGACTCTGCCTTTCCATTGGCTGTCCTCCATGTCTGAAATATTCTTCCTCTTCTCCTAGGCCTCTTAGCTTCCCTTACATCTTTGCTGCCTGTCCCTTCCTCTGAGGTGACCTCTTTTTTATAATTATTCACACATGTGGGTGTATACAGATATATATAATATAAATTATGTATATGTATACATATACATATACACATATACATATACATATATATACACACATATACATACATCTTGTATGTAACTAGCTTGCATGCCCCCTTATCCCTCCCTTGGAATGTAAGCTCCTAGAGGGCAGTGACTATACTTTTGCCTTTCTTTGTATCACCAGCAATTCTCACAATGCCTGATACATAGTAAATCCTTAATAAATGCTTTATCTCCAATTAACTGTGCTGGACTAAACATCCACTGAGGTGATGATCCAACTTACATTCTACAATTCATAGTGATCAAATCCACAGAGAAATATTAGAATAACAAAGCATTCCAGATCGTGCCACTGAGGCTGGGAGATCTCTTGGAAGGAACAATATGTAATTTTTCCCTCAAGATTTGAAATTGAGTCAGGAAGAATACAAAACTGAGATTCAATTTGTGCCAAAGTGTTTTCACCCAAATGGTGCTTAGTCTGCATAGGGCACTGGCTGGAAGTCTGAAGTATTGAGAATCCTATTGCTTCTGTTCCTAGTTCAAGGTAAAATAATGCTATCATCACTACCTTATGCATATATACCATGTTCTGCTTGCCAAATAATTCCACAATAAATCATTACATTTTACTATTACAGAAATATTCTCTACTGTAAAATATGTTTGTGGCATAAGAAAAAGAGTAATGATCATCTACTTGGAAGACATGAGTTTCAGGTGTGAGTTTGCCACTTTCTAGTTATATAACCTTAAGCAAGTCACAAACTCTTTTAGCTTAATTTTTTAAATCAGATATGAATATGCAAATATCACTTATTATTAATTAGTATACTGTGATGCTTCAATGGATCAGTAATCTCATTGTTGTTTGAGAGCTCTTAATCTCTTTGTGCCACAGATATCTCTGGCAATCTGGTAAAGCCTGTATATCTCTTTTCAGAATAATGTTTTTAAATGTTAAAACTAAGTCATACAGGATTATAAAGTAGGCAAATTATATGGAAAAACAGTCATTATATATCTATGTGTGTATATATAGATATGGATAGAGATAAGGATAAAGACAGATACAGATTTGTGTTCAGCTAGGTAGCACCATGAATGTTATGCTGACCCTGGGGTCAGGAAGACCTGAGTTCACATCTAGCTGAAACACTCGCTAGCTGTGTGACCCTGGGCAAGTCACTTAATGTGTTTGCCTCAGTTTCCTCATCTGTAAAATGGGGATAATAACAGCACCTACCGACCAAGGGTTATTGTTAAGATCATATGAGATAACAATTATAAAGTGCTTAGCACAGGTCCTGACACATAGAAAGCACTATATAAATGATAATAATAATAATTATTATTAATGAATATAATAATTATAATACACACATACATACATGTACAGATAGATAGATACACACACGTATACAAATGTCAGGTTAAGAACTACCAGTGCTTAGAATATAAGCCCCTTGAGGGCAGGAGTGCTTGGCTTTTTGTCTTTATAGCCTCAAAACATAGTCAGATTACTTTCATATATGAAATGCCTAACATATGCTTGTTGAATTGAATTATAGCCAATCCATATGTTGTTTTCTCGTGAAAGGGTCATCCATTTCTTTTCTTTTCTTACTTTTAACATTTGTTGTTTTTTTTCTTCCCTTTCCTTCCTTCTCCCTGAGATGGTAAGCAATCTAATATAGGTTATACATGTGTAATCATATAAAACATTTTCATAATAATCACTTTGTTGTCCATCTACCCATCTATCTACTCCATACTGGAGACATTATGTTGGTCCTTTTGATATTTCATTTATCCAAAAAGTATAAAGGTACCAATGAATCGCTTGGGTTGTTAGTATGCTACCCTCACTCCTGGAAAAGTTGCCACTGCCTTTTCCGGTCATACTACAATTCTAAATCTGTCTAAATTGACTTCCTTATGGATTAACTCAATAGGCTATGTAGAGTAAGGGAGAGAGCTAATTCCAAAGTCAGGAAGACCTGAATTCAAGTTCTATCCCTGACATGTATTAGCTACATAACACTGTCCAAGTCACCAAATATGTCAGTGTTCTAGCCAACTCTAGAAGTTAAAAAAAGGTGGGAAATGCATTGTCAGAAGGGGTTTCCTCATCGGGAATTCTATATATTGATGAAACCACAGATCTATTTTCAATCTATATAGATCAAGTCACCATCCCTGAGATCCTCAGATCAAATTCCCTTGCATGTTTACCACTCCCTTACATAAGTTGAGTCTCTCTATTATGACATAAATTTCTCAAGAGCAAGGACCATCTCACTTTTGTTTTTGTATCCCCATTAATTAATAGTTTTTGGTCCATAGTCAGTACTTAATAAATCATTCATTCATTTATTTATTTATTCATTCTTTTTCTTTCTCTTTCCTCCACCCCAGCTTTTTTACATGATATTCTTTACCCTTCCAAACATTTCCCCTCCTGATTCCTTTGAAAACTCATAACAACTCTGAAGCAGGCAGGGTTGCCATGGCATGTAGTATTAGTCCCATATCAATTCAATCCACATTTGTTGAGTATGTAGGTGGCACAGTAGATAGAGTGCCAGGCCTGGAGTCAGGAAGACTCAGCTTCCTGAGTTCAAATTTGGCCTCAGACACTTACTAGCTGTGTGATCCTGGGCAAGTAACTTAATCCTGTTTTCCTCAGTTTTCTCATCCGTAAAATGAGGTGGAGAAAGAAATAGCAAACCACTCCAGTATCTTTGCCAAGAAAACCTCAAATGGGGTCACTAAGAGTTGAACACAACTGAAAAAATAACAACAACATTATGTTTAAGGTACCTATTAGGCACTAAGGACAGAAAGATGAAGAATTTCACAGTACCTGAGTTCAAGGGGTTTACAGTCCAATAGAGAGTAAGTGACATCTGCACAAATACATATAATTTAGATGTATTTATTAAGTACCTACTATGTTTTAGATAGAGTGAGATGTAGCATGGTATAGTGAATGGACAGCTTTCTTTAAAACCAAAACATTGAAAAAGAGATGTTAGAGATCAGAGTTGAAGTCCAACCTCAGACGTAGACTGGCTCTGTGACCCTGCTGGGCAAGTTATTTAACCTCTCAGTATCCTTGGGCAACAATCTAAGTCTATAAGTTTCAGAGAAGATGTTGTCCTGATTTGTAAATAGAGTTTCTTCACCTCTGGAAATTCTCTAGGGTGGGGAACCAGTGGCCTCAAAGCCATATGTGGCCGTCTAGGTCCTCAAGTGTGGTCCTTTGACTGAATCCAAACTTCACAAAATAAATTCCCACCCCTGCGCGTCTTTACCAATAAAATTCCAGATCCAATCTCTGTCTCTACAAAAGGGGTCAAAGACAGTGATGAGTGGTTTAAGGAAGTTATCACTTCTGGCTACAGCATCAGGGAAGTCTTTAAGGAAGAGACAGAGCAGCCTTTAAGCAGGGATTCTTAACTTTTTTTTTTTTTGAGTGATGGTTCCCTTTGGAAATCTAGTGGAATTTGTAGACCCTTTCTCAGAATATTTTAAATGATTAAATATGTAAGATTACAAGGAAGCCAATTATATTGAAATACAGCTATTAAAATATATTTTTAAAAGTTCAGGGATTCCAGGTTAAGAGCCCCTGCCTTAAAAGAAGAGAAGGATTTCAACTAGAGGGTATGGAGTCATTTTGTTTAATCTTCCCTCAAATTACTCATTTGAATCAGTGCTTTTCCTTTTTTGGAAAAAAAAATTATGTATCCTTTTTAAATCTAGGAGGAACTTCTGTCTTTCAGCACTATTCTTCAACAAATCACTGGCAGGAGTTTAACAATCTGAAGTTTTCTTGTTCATTTTTTTTAAATATTGTGGAGTATAGGTCATCTAGGCCATGGAGTAATCTTTACTTATATTGAATTTCAATTTCCTCTTCAATATTCCAACTGTGGTGTGATAGCAGGGCATTAATCTCCATCATTGTGAACAATTGTTATTGTTCAGTCATTTAAGTTGTGTTTGACTCTCTGTGACCCCATTTGGGGTTTCCTTGACAAAGATACTGGAGTAGTTCGTCATTTCCTTCTCCATTTTACAGATGAGGAAATTGAGGCAAACAGGATCAAATGACTTCCCCAGGGTCACACATCTAGTAAGTGGATGAGGCCAGATTTGAACCTAGGAAGCTGAGGCTTTCTGACTCCAGGTCTGGTACTTTATCCACTGCACCACCTAGCAGTCTATTCTGAACATTGTAACTTTATTAATGAAAGCTAAGACCTCAGTGGGTCTTTTTGACTTCCCACGTTAAATTTTAAATTGTTTGTTTTTTTTTTCCAATATGGTAGTCATTCTTATGGAAACTAATTCTTTGCATGATGTTGTTCAGACTGAGAAGTAAAAGACATTTGTAATCCATGTCATCAAGGAAATTACAATCCAGTTGAGTTTATAAAGCCTAATTAACATAAAAACCAATCTATGACATACTGAAATGAATGGAACAGAAAATAGGGGTTAAAGAAGAGAGAAGGGCCTAAGGTTAATCAGTATAGACTTCAAGGTGGTAAGACTTGAATTAGACTTTAAGGGATGGATAGTATCCTCTTTCCTATTCCTTACCTACTCTAACTTCTCTCTAATAGCACTCTAGTTTCTCCATATTCATCTTTAAAATTCAGAGAACAAATCCAGTGACAGTATCCTGATAAATGTAGGGAAAGTAAACCCATTAAGTTAAGGGAAATGATACCACATATAGAGAAACAAAGCAAAACAAAATTTTACCTCATTCATGTTAATGTATTGCCTTGATATGTTAGCATTATCGTTTTTATAAGCACTTAAATTCAAACTGTGGAACATTCTTTCCATAAGCCTTTTTTTCCCTGCTGTGCTGATTTATACCTACTCTTATCATTTCTATCTAGAACCTTTGTGGTCTTTTATCTTTCTTTCTTCTTTTTTTCCACTTCCTCCTTCCCCCCTCCCTCTTCTTTCTTTCTTTCTCTTTTTCTTTTTCTTTCTTTCTTTCCCTCCCTCCCTCCCTCCCTTCCTTCCTTCTTTCTGACCTTCTAAAGCTCAGAAGGCCATCATATGGTTAATGGGGTGTGTGAGAGAAACTCAATCCTCTGTCTCCAAGGGACATTTCTTCTTAGGGTTCCTTTGCCAGTGGATTTGTCCACCACTTTATAAGCCCACTGCTATTACTCAGCACTCTGAACTTCCTCGCTAAGTTATATGTAGGCTCAGCAGGATGCCTGATTATTTTAGCCAATTGTGAGATGTTTCCTGCATGCCACCATTTTTCATCCAAGGAACAAAGCACTTAACTCCTGCGAAACTGATTAAGCATTTGTTTGTGCCTAGTTCATCCCTTTGATTGATTTAGCCTCTCCAGGTATTTGGGCCTTCCATGATTATAATAATCTGAGTGTGGGTGGAAAATCCCACCCTTAAAGTTCACCTTTAGAAAGAAATGAACAAAAACATTTTTTTAAATATATAAAGCAGCCTGCTTTGTGGCATCTGAAAACAGGGATTTAATTTCAAACTTTATTTTATGTTGCACCATGGGATAATGTATCCGCATAAAGTATACAGCTGTAATTCAGTTATGTCCAGGCACCATGGCGGTGTAGAACAAGTCTGACTGACAGTTTACCCATGTAAAATTCATGAAAAAGCTGTTCTACTGG
The DNA here is from genome assembly GCF_900497805.2 of Vombatus ursinus. Lineage (NCBI taxonomy): Eukaryota > Metazoa > Chordata > Mammalia > Diprotodontia > Vombatidae > Vombatus > Vombatus ursinus. The sequence goes on along the minus strand of NW_020945437.1, from coordinate 11,000,340 downwards.
TTTTGACTTTACTGGATGACAGTGTTCCATAGAAGAAGAAGAATCTGATACATGCTAGTCAATGAGTTTGGAAACTAAATGAATTTAGTCGGGGGCTTGATGAATTTAGCATGAAGTCATTGACTTTTAGGAGTAGCTAGGTGGCACAGTGGATAGAGCAGTGGGCCTGGAGTTGGGAAGACTCATATTCCTGAGTTCAAATCTGGCCTCAGACACTTTCTAGCTGTGTGACCCTGGACAAGTCACTTAACCCTGTTTATCTTAGTTTCTCATCTGTAAAATTAGTTGGAGAAAGAAATGGCAAACCACTCCAGTATCTTTACCAAGAAAACCCCAAATGGCATCACAAAGAGTTGGCAACAACTGAACAATATTGCCTTTTGGCTTGATGTACTTCAATTTAGGCCAACACTGTTGTAGGATGTTCTGAGCAGGTACAAAGGTCTTTTAGGGAGAAAAAAAAACTGAGAGCTTACATGTTTTTCATTATTCTTACATTTCTTTTCTCTTTAACCTCATCTTTTTAAAAGCAGCACAGAGGTCCTTGAAACTGTGTTGCAAATGGTTCCGTTATTTCAAATATCAGAATTCATCATAGCTTATTTCCCATAAAAGACTTAAAGGGTATTTTGGGATTGAATACTTACATATCCTATAGTACAGGTGTAGATAATCACCCAAGTTCATCAATCCATTCTATTACAATATGATTTTAGGGAAAACATCATCAAAGGATTTATTAGTTCCAGAGAAGGATCTTGGTAGAGTGGAGATTGAGCCACCAGTGAGGTACAATTAAATATTGGCTCTGGAGCCAGAGAAACTGGGATAAAATTCTACTTCTACTGTGTATCAGCTAGGTAGGTAGGCAGGTAGGGAGGATGTAAACAAGCATTTATTAAGCTTCTTACTAAGTGTTAGACTCTATGCTAAGTATTTGATCTTCCCAGTTACTCAAGGGGAGATGTAGGTGCTATCATTATGCCCATTTTATAGTTGAGGAAATGGAGGTAGATATCGATTAAGTTACTTGATCAAGGTCATAGTGTGTGAGGGCAAATTTGAACTCAGATCTTCCTGACTCCAGTCCCTGCACTTTATCCACTGTACCACCTAGCTGCCTCTGGAACATGAAGAAGTTGGACTGGATGTCCTCTGAGGTCCTGTCTTGTTGTATAGTATAGATTTCTGGTTCTATGATTCTTGGGGCAGACACTGACGTGGTTGTGAGGACAGAGATACAGGAAGGAGGAAATTATATTTTGCAATTCGTAGGTGATGGAAGAGGAGGCAGCATGAGTAGGAAGGGTAAGGACATGTGATGAGAATGTGGAGAGACAGAGCAGAGTGGATTATTAACTCTACCAAGTTAGGGAAGGAGAGCTAGCGCAGGGCAATGCAGCAAGTAGTGAGTGCTGTGTTGGTTAGAAGGTTGCTTGGGGGTGGCATGGAAGGGATAAGAGATGGGCCATGATACAGAAGTAGGGTGGGGATAAAGGCCAAGGACAGCGATTAGGATCTGAAATAACTGAGCCAGAAGCACTGGGGAGACACAGCCAAGGCTTCATGATGAAGATACTAGAGAAAAGGGCTAGCCCTCAGCTGGACTGGTCTCTAGCAATCTGCCTAATGATATGACAGAATGATAAAGGTATTATAATGTGGTTTAGCTAGAATATTTCACAATAATGCTTATACAACAATCTTGGTTGGGGAAACACTCTGTGATATGCACATACTTGGTTGTATTTAACTCCCATGGGATAATTAGGATTTGCTTTGACTTGGGAAAAGTTTTTGAATTTTAACAAATTGAAATTCCATCCTTCCTCTTTATTTTGATTCTTTCTATCTTGAAAGTCAGTGGGTTTTTTTTAAATATTCAAAAGTTTTTCGAGAAGCCACTGATAGCAAATTCAATGAAAAAGGGCTTGCTTTAAGGAGCATTTAACTGCATCTTAGCCAGTCAATATGACAGCAACTCTGCCCCAGGGGGCAGTGAGGAGAGGGAATGAGAAATTTCATTGACACAAGCTTTACTCAAATGTAACCAAAATCATTTGCCCTCTTGCAAGATTATAATATATGATACACAGGGGGGGATACACTGACAATATTTGAAGTTCTTTTTTCATAAGCAGCAAATCATCTGATACAAAGTCTTAAGGAAAGCTTATTTATTCATAGTATAATAAAATATGAAATAAAATAAAATATGATCAAATGTTGACTTCAAGAAAGCCCATGATCCAGACACTCATTGCTATAGGGAGGATCAGGAATGAATAACGCTCCAGTGAGGGAATGAGGAAAATCGTGCTTTCAGCATTTCAAACCCAATATGTCCAAAATGGAACTAATTATCTTCCCTACTAAATTTGCTGTTCCTTTCAACTCCTGATCCTTGTCTGGCCCTGGACTGTTTAACATTTTTTTCAGACTTGAATAAAGACATGAATGGAATACTTATCAAATTTACAGATGGCCCAGTACTTGGAAGGATACCTACCATATTGAATGAGTCAGAGTCTCCAAAAGATCTTAAAAGGCCAGAATATTGGATTGCATCTATTAAGGTAAAATTTAGTAAGGTCCAATTTGAAAGCATACACTTTGGTTCCAAACAAACAAAAAAATTAATAATTTCACAACTATAAGCTGAGGAGTAGTATGCCTAGACAGTAGTATGTCTGAAAAAGATCTTGAGGTTTTATTAGACTACAGACTCTATATACAAATGAACGGTGTGAAATGGCATCCAGAAGAGCTTGTGTTTTGAGACTATATTAGAAAAGCAGAGTATACAAAACTAGGGAAGAGAGAGTTCCATTGCATTCTGCTCTAGTCAGACCATAGCTGGAGAAGTGTGCTTACTTCTGGGAGCCACATTTCTGAAAAAGGCATTCATTGATAAATTGGAGAGCTACAAGCTGGTAAAGGGTCCTAAGATCATGACATGGGATGATCAGTTGAAGAAAGTGTTTATCCTGGAAAAAAGAAACTTTAGTGGGAACAGGGTATGAGGAGAAAGGGAGGTATAATAATAGTCTTTAAATATTTCAAAGGCTATAATGTGGAAGGCCTGTAAGACTTGTTTTCTTTGACCCCAGAAGATAAGATTAGGAAAAACAGTTGAACATGCAGAGAGGCAAATTTAGGCTTGAAATAAGGAAGAATTTTCCAAAAGAAAGAGGGTGGGTTTCCTCTCTTGGGGAGTCTTCACTTTTAAGCAGGATGCTGGAGATAGTATTTAGAGAAATTGTATTTGGGTATAGGTTTAGCTATAAGGTCTTTGAGGTCTCTTCTTTCCAATTCAATTTAATTTAATAAACATTTATATTTATTGTTTACTATGTGCCAGATACAATGTTAAGTGCTAAGGATACATATAAGAAAAATAGTCCTTGTCCTCAACGTATTTACAGTCTAATGAGGGAAGACCACAAGGAATGGAAGCTGAAAAAGGTGGGGGGACAGAACCAGGGAGTAGTATGTTCTGTGGAGTGGAAGCCAAGTAGAATTGCTGATGGAGGATGAAAAGTTATCTGGAAAGTCCTATAAGGGAAGGCTCTGGGAGGAGTTGATTGTTCTATTCTCTAGCCCTTTAATGAGATGGGAGAGGCAACTGAGGGACTGAGGTGTATCAAAAGCTGAATCAATCTGCAGGGCGATGAGATTTAAGGTGGTCTGTTTATCCTGGGGGAGACATGATGTTACCTGGACTCTGAACTAAGCAGAATAACTGACGTGTTCCAAATCTAAGATTCTGTGTAAGACTGGCTCCTCTGTTGATGGCACCATTATCCTTCCAGCCATTGAGGCTCAGAAATCTAGAGTGGTAATCTTCGAGTCTTCTCTTCCTCACATCTCTCTACATTTTCTCTCTTTTCTGTTCCCTGTGCTACATTCATGTAGCTACCATCCTAGCTTAACTACCTGCCAACTGGAAGATTGTAATATTGCCTTTGTTTCTAATCCTTCGTGTCTCCAATCTGTCACAGAGCTGCCAATAACCTTCACAATGAAGAGGTCTGGCCATATTATCCCTCTTCTTACAAACCATTTATGTCTCCCAACCATTTCAGCCTCACAGAATCTTTAAGTCCAAAAGATCTCCAGAAATAATCAAATTAGCTGAGCAAGAATCTTCTTCAGACATTCCTTGTAACAGACTAGCCTAAATACACTTGAAGACTTGCAGGAATAATGACAGCTGGTGCTTTAAGGTGTGGAAAAGTGTGGACCCCTACAAGAACCCGATGAGGTAGGTTCTATTATTTCCTCTATTTTACAGATGAAGAAACTGAGGCTGAGAAGGGTTAGTCACTTTGTGACAGGTCACACAGCCATAAGTATTTGAGACAGGATTCAGATTTCAAGCCTTCCTGACCCCGGCTCCCGGGCTCTGGCTGCCTTATTGTTCCACTTGGCTGCCCTAATGTTGAGAAAATTCCTTCTGAGTCTAACTGTTCTTTACTTTTGAGAGATTTAATTATTAGAAAGTTTTCCTCTGTTATCAAGTCAATATCTGAAGTCTTTTTATTTTAACCATCTCAGTTAACTCTTTTTAGGTGTTTTCCATTTTGTTCACACCCTTCCTAAATGGAAGTTCACAGAACTGAATGCAATAATCCTAATATAGTCTGATAACCCCACCTCTACCACCACCACCATTCTGGACACTAGGCCTCTATTAATGGCAAGCTAAGATGTTTTGGGGGTTTGAAGCCCACTTTCAATGCTTACTGATATGACTTTGGTGGGCAAGTCATCTTTTCTCCTGCTATAAAATGAGCAGGTTATGGTTCATGTTCTCCAAGGCTTTTCTAGATCTGAATTGTATGATGCTTTATCTTCCAGCATTACATAAATAGTAAGCATTTTCTTTTGGATGAGGACATATTTCATTTCAATAAAACATTGCATTGTATATGTGCTCAAGTAATTTGCCCTCTGTTCTAAGGGAAAATGATTTGAGCAGTTACAAAGTCCTGGAAAATTCATCTCCTAAGAAGAAAATGCAGTGTTCTTAGACATCATGTGAAGCAGCTGAATTTGCCGTCTAACCCTATTAAAATCAAACCAGTGATCTGAAGAGCCTTTCATCATTAAGAGGTCCACCTACAGTTTTGTATTCAGAAAGCTTTCCTAATACTTTGTCCTCAGTTCAAAGCAAAGCTTTGCCTGCATGAAAGAAACAAACATACTCTTAGAAGAAAACAAGGTAAACTTTATAATCTGCCCCATGGAGAGAAAGATAGGCATAATTAGCAGCCATTCCCAGTCAAATTAGCAGCCTCCAATACCACAATTCTGTGAAGAAGAGGGAAAGAAATAAGCATCCATGAAATACCTACTATGTGCCAGGTACTGTGCTAAGCACTTTACAAATATTGTCTTCTTTGATGCTAACAACCTGGGAGGTAGGTGCTGCTATTATCCTTATTTTACAACTGAGGAAATCAAGGCAAATAGAGTTAAGTGACTTGCCCAAGATCACATAGCTAGTAAGTGTCTGAGTCTGGATTTGAACTCAGAAAGATGAGTCTTCCTGACTCCAGGACTGACACTCAGATCTTCCTGACTCCAGGGTCAGCGCTTTATCAGCAGCACCACCTAGCTGCCATGAAGACTCACGGCCACCCAATAGTTGCTCCCAGTCAGCCCCACAGCATAGCCACTAAAGTATATTGTTTGTACTAAAAATCTGCCTACCTCATCTCTGAACAGTTCAAGTTAACCAATGCTGGTGAAAGGAAATCCAACAGGGAAAAGGATACCTCAGTAATGTTCTTACTGAATGGAGAGGAAAATAGGGATTTTAGGAAAGCAAAACCATACTTGCCAGAGTGAATGTAAAAATGAACAGCAGGTTTTTAGATTTTCTGGATAGCATATAGTTGGCAGAAAAAAAGAGGAGATGAAGTGGTGGGTATGGATAGCTAGGTGGCATAGTGGACAGAGCAGTGGGTCTGGAGTAAGGAAGACTCAAGCTAAAATTTGGCCTCTGCCACTCACTAGTTGTGTGACCTTGGGCAAGGCACTTACTATTTGCCTCAGTTTTCTCATATGTAAAATGGGGATAATAATGGTACCTACCTCACAGTGTTGCTTTGAGGATAAAATGAGATATTTGCAAAATGCTTAGCATAGTGCCTAGCACATGGTGATGCATTATATAAATATTAGTTATAATAGCTGTTATTATTAAAGGTGAGAATGCTGTTCTAGCAGACTATTGAGAGGAAGTCAGAGTGGGAGTTGAGGGAAGGAGCTGATCAGAGAATATTCATGTAAAAGGTGTAAATAAAGGAAGAGAAAAGTAGCTCCTGGTCTCCAAATTTCTGCCGTGGGGAAGATGTGAGAGGAGTTAAATGCTTTAACTTCAACAAAGGAATCCATATTCTAGAAAACCTACAGACCTAAAGCCTATCACACACGTGGGAAAATGTCAAACTTAGAAGCTAGATTAGAAGCTTTCATCTTCTGATAACCAGTAATACCCACCGGCTGAGGATAACCTACTGATCTTATCTGGACAGCTTTCACCACTGGAATTAAAGATCATAGAACGTTTGGACGGGAAGGCACCCCAGAGATCAACCAATCTAATTCTTCCTTTTACTGGAGAGGGAGCTGAGACGGAATAAGGGAAATGTCAAGGTCATACAGCTAGGAAATAGCTGAACTAGCACTACAGTAAACCTATTCGACACCTAAGTCAGGGCTCTTTGGACCACAGAATCCAATTGAAACCCTTACAATGTGTACGGTTAAAGTTAGGCCTAGATGCTCTTTAGTTTAAATCAATGACTAGGGAGAATATAATATGGTGAGTGATGGGAAGGAAAGAAAAAAGAAGCAAAGACAAACATTATCACCTACTATATGCCAGGCGCTGTGCTAAGCACTTTGCAAATATTTCATTTGATCCTCACAATAGCCCTGGGAAGCAGGTGCAGTATTATTCCCATTTTACAGTCGAAGAAATTGAGGCAAATAGAGAAGCTCAGTGTCTTTCCTAGGGTCATACAGCTAGTAAGTGTCTGAGGCTGTATTTGAACACAAATTTTCCTACCCCTAGGCCTAATGATCTACTCACTGCATCAACTAGCTACTACCTATCTCAATGATGAATATATCACTTACCTAAACATAGATTAAAACAATTAGCACATATTAATATTCTATTTATCTGAATGTTAGATTTCTAAAAGGTTCAATCATCCATAGTATGACTAAGAAGCCAGGAGAGGAAAAATCTCTATGGTTCAAAATAGATATCATAAAACTCATGGACTCTATTCAGTCTATAAAGCTAAGAGTCTCATTCTAAAGGCAGTTTTCATTTTCACTGAACCTCAGTTTCCGTACCTGTGAAGTGGGGGTACTCATACTTGTTGCTGTTGTTGTTGCTGAGTCATTCTGAGTCGTGTCTAATTCTTTGTGACTCCATTTGGGGTTTTCTTGGTGGAGATACTGAAGTGGTTTGCCATTTCCCTCTCCAGCTCATTTTACAGATGGTGAAACTGAGGTAAACAGTAAACTGAGGGTTAAGTGACCTGCCTAGGGTCACACAGCTAGTAAGTGTCTGAAGCTGGATTTGAACTCAAATGGAGTAGTCTTCCTGACTCCAGGCATGGCACTCTATCCACTCCATCATCTAGCTGCCCTACTAATACTTACACTATTTCAGAATTACTGTAGAAAGTGCTTTGTAAACCTTAAAGCAATTATATAAATATGTAATATGGCATTGATAAATGTATACACATATGTTTATTTGTAATATAGTACAGAAATGATCTGGGATACTTAGGTCATTTTGTGGAGACAGGGATACAGTAAAGCATATGGGTTTTGTGACAATTCTGTTGGCTTTGCAAAGAAATTTTTGCTTGTTCTTTGATTTTTAGCTATATCCTGAATGGCAAATGCAGCTAGAAATGTGATCTCCAATGAAGTGTAATGTTATTGTATGTGTCTGTACATGCATACATGACCATCTTTAGAAACATTTGTGAAACCATGGGAAAAATGGATGTAGTTTGCTGTCAAATGTATCTTATAGAAAAGTCACTGATTTTAGAGACACAATGAATGGGTGGGTTCACACCCTAGTTCAACCACTAATTGCTCAGCCTAGGGCAAATCACTTTACCACTATGGACCTCACTTTCCTCGTTTGGAAAAGAGAAAATAAAATTTGCCTTATCTTATCCTTTTGCTGCATACATTTGCTGGGAGGAAATCACTTTGTAAATCTTAAAACACTACAGAAATGCGAGCTATTATAACCATAGTATAACAAAACTAGCCACTGGCAGGTTTCTGGGAAGGCTATGGGTGAACTTTAGTGAACAAAGGGGCAGTTTTTCATCTTCATTTTTATATTGTAGCTATGTTCCAGCTAAATGATTTCTCAAGCCATCATGTAGATCTTAAAGCAGCCAACCTCTTATTTTCTCTGGTCTTACTATTCCCTTGCCTCAGGCCACTGACAATAGCTGCTTTGCACTTGCTTAGTCAGGGGCCTCCTTCAAATTGCTTCTCCTAAGTTCTAGCTTAGAGCATAGCAGAAGAGATCACCTGATAGACACAGATTTTAAACGTGCAGTATTTACTGATAAACCACATGTGCCCTTGTAGATCGCACTTCAATTTTTTATCTCCAAATGTGTTTTATTGCCTCGTGAACCTGAGTGGTTTGGGGCATGAGGTATTTCTTATGTATGATTATCTTTTTTATTAAATTATCAGACAGAGTTATTCCTAGCAAGAAAGCACATACACATGCATACACACACCCAAATACATGCATACACATATATACCTATCCCATATGATTATGTCAATAGGACATTTTATTTCTCAGAATTTCTTTTCAGAAGCATACAGTAGAAAGAGCACTAGCCCTGGAATTAGAGGATCACTGTTCAAATCCTGCCTTGACATTACTCATGTGACTTTAGGCAAATGACTTAACCTTCCTCCAGTTCCTCTTCTGTAAAATAAGAGAGTGATATCTGATGGCTATTGAGGTCCCTTCATGCTCTATAATCCTGGAACGAAGGAATGAAAGAAGGAAGGAAGAAGAAAGGAAGGGAGAAAAGAAGAAAGGAAGGAAAGAAGGGAGGGAGGAAGAAAAGAAAGAAGGGAGAGAGGCAGGAAGGATGGATGAAAGAAGGAAAGAAGAGGAGGGAGGGAGGAAGGAACTAAAGAAGGAAGAAAGGAATGGAAGGAGAGAATGAGGGAGAGAGGAAAAAAAAGACAAAAAGGAGGGAGAGAGAAAGGAAGGGACAGAGGGAGGAGAAAAGAAGGGAGGGAGGAAGGAAGGAAAGAAGGAAAGGGAAGAGGAAGGAAGGGGAAGAGGTAGGGGGAAGGGAAGAAAGAAGGGAGGAAAGAAGGGAGGGAGAAGGAAAGGAGGGAGGAAGGAAGAAGAGAAGAGAGGGACGAAGGAATGAAATAAGGAAGGAAAGGGGAAGGGAGAAAGGAAAGAAGAAAGAAAGAAGGAGGGAGGGAGGAAGGAAATAAGCATTTATTAAGTGCCTACTATGTGTCAGCTACTGTGCTAAGCACTTTACATGTATGATCTCATTTGATCTTTACAACAACCTTGGGTTGTAGGTGCTATTATTATCTCAATTTTACAATTCAGGAAACTGAGGCAGACAAAGGTTAAATGCCTTGCCCAGTATCACACAGCTAGTAAGGGTCTAAGGCCAGATTTGAACTTGGCTCTTCTTGACTCCAGGCCCAGTGCTCTATGTACTATGGCATCATCTAATTGCCTCTACAACTTCAAGCAATTCATTTGAAGTCTCTGGACCTCAATGTCCTCATTTGTAAATGAGGGGGTTGGACTAAATGACCTCTAATTTCCCTTTCTAGCCCTAAATCTCTGCTTCTGAGATAATATTCTGAATCCCTGCTAGAATTTCTGCAAACACTTGCTAGAAAAAGAGCAGATGGCTCCTAATATGTAACCAGGTGATGCAACAGAAGGACAGGGTGGACAAATGCTACCAGACAGAAGGAATGGGACACAGAATGAGGAAGGCATGGATAGGATAATGGATAATTCCAATGGAATGAAGATAAGGAATCTGGGGTGGGTCACAGAGAGAGGCACTCTGCAAGGCTGAGCACTGCTCATGGATTTTATCATTATGCCAGGCATCATTATGTTAGTTATCATTATGTTGAGATGTATGACAAGGAAGTATCATAGACAGATACCTCCCAAGGACAATGCACCAGGAGAGCAGATAGAATTGGACAGTGTTGCTATTAATGACCACAACTATCTCCTTGAAATAAAGGCCCATATTTTTAACACCAATATTCTTATAGTCATATTACATGGATGGAAGTCATGGGATATCCCAGTCTCCAAAGATATAAAATTGCAGGTGCCCTGAAGTGCAAAGGAGAAATGCATGGTAGGTGTGAGTAGGCTGTCACATATTCCTAAAGAAGAACAGGACAGGAGAGGTAGTATAAACAACAACAACAACATGTATATAGTGCTTAGTATGTACCAGGCATTGTGCTAAGTGCTTTACAATTTTATAGTTCTCACAACAATCCTGGGAGTTAGATACTATTATTATCCCCATTCTATAGTTGAGGAAATTGAGGCAAACAGAATTTACATGACTTGTCCAGGTTGACACAGCTAGTAAGTTTCTAAGGTTGAATTTGAACTCTCTTTCTCATTCTAGGCCCAGAGCTCTAACCACTGTAAATGGATGAATGAAAGATGCATCATTGGAAAACACTGAGATCATGCCACATAGCATGAGCTAGTGATGGAAAGCCATGTCTTCCATGAATACACATTCAATGTCAAGAAATCTGGAAGAAGGTCCTCAGAACTTTGAATGGGCCCCTATGGACAATTATCAGGAAGATATACATGGATAGCTATACATATTGTATTTCTTCCTTCAGATTACTTTCTTCTACTCTACATCTATCTTGTATATATCTACTTATGCACACCCTCTCCTCCCCATTAGGATGAACATTTCTTACTATTGTGCTACAAGAAATGATGAGCTAAAGGACTTCAGAAAAACCTGGAAAAACCTATATGAACTGATGCTGAGTGAAATGAGCAGAACAGGAGAACATTGTACACAGTAGTAGTCACATTGTGCGATGACTTACTTTGATAGACTTAATTCTTCTCAGCAATGCAGGGATCTAAGACAACTCTAAGAGACTCATGATGGAAAATGCTATCCACATCCAGAAAAAGAACCATGGAGTCTGAATGCAGATGGAAGCATGCTATTTGCTCTCCTTTTCTTTTGTTGTTCTGTTTTATTTCTTATTTCTCATGGTTCCTCTAATTGGTTCTAATTCTTCTATACATCATGACTCGTGAAAATATGCTTAATATGAATGTATAAGTAGCACTTATATCAGATTACATACCATCTTGGGGAGGGGTAGAAAATTTAAAACTCAAAATCTTATGGAAGTGAATGTTGAAGACTAAAAACATATAAATTATTATTTAAAAAATGACCATTCCTTGAGGGCAGGGATTGTTTTTTGTCTTTCTTTGTGTCCTGAATCACTTGGTACATTGCCTTGCACACAGTAAGTGCCTAATAAGTAACTGATAACTGACTCACTATCTAAGAGCAAATACCTACAGCACATTAATAAGATCACAGCTCCATCATACTACTACTATAATTGGGTACTTAAAAATATAGTTAATCATTGGGAATCCTCTAGGATTTGTTGGAATGTGTAATTGACACAAACTGAATGAGAGACTATAAGCTCCATGAGGGCAGGAATTATGTTTTATCATAGTTTAGATTCCAAACTATGTATTTACCCTAAAGCCTTAGTACAAAACTCTGTACATGATAGATATTTAATAAATATCTGTTGAACTGAAACCTCTCTCTCTTTGTGTGTGTGTGTGTGTGTGCGTGCATGTGTGTATGTGTGTGTGTGTGTGTATGTGTATGAAGGTGTGTATTTCTTATAAATATTTTTTAGTAGATAGAGATACAGCCTGGGAATCAGGAGGATTCAAGTCCAACTTCTAACACAAAGTGTCTGAAGAAAGAAAATTACAAGTGATTTTGTCTTTACTCAACCTCCATGAATTCTGATGTTCAGGTCTAATAATTGGTCAAAGGCCATTTTGAGGAATCAATACTATACTTTAAAATTTATGTAAATCTACATTGTTCAAAAAAAATTAGTCAAGGGTAGAGGACTCCTGAACTATCAAGTTATGAGGCAGCATTTTTGGTTATATGTTATGGGATAGTTTTGATGGAGAATGTTTTATGTGAACTTAAAAACAATTACCTTTAGGACCTTTGAAAAGTTTAATTTCTACAACTGTCTCCAAAATAGGCCGCCTTCGACGGACATACAGTCGGACTATCGAACCCGCCTCCTTTAGTGCCTCCACTGCTTTACTATGGGAGACTTCTGAGACATCCACCTCATTCACCCGCAAGATACAGTCATTGACCCTGTAAGGAAAGAAGAGAACCCAGGATTAAGAGCAGGTCTTTGCTTCCTGAAAATCAGACATAAAACAAGTCAAATGTTATTTAAAGGGAAAAAGTTATCAAACAATAATGAGGAAATGCTTGCTATGGTAGATATCCAAATACTGTAGATCCATGGAGGGGGAAGCAATAAAGTACAAAATGTCATTGATCCACATCTTAGTACCAACTTAGTTGAGCTCAACTTCAATCACATGAAACCTTGGAAAAATAATTGACATAATCAGCTCTAAAAGTAGACCTGGTAAGAATCAGAGAGTTAATTCCCAGGCATTGATAGTTATGGTTCTCTATTTTTAAGCCTTCAAGAAATAGCAAGATGCATAGTGAGTGTAAGAAGGCTGTATGTATACAATCACCTGAACACAAGAAATAGTGTAAAAGAAACTAGAAAGGACATAGGAAAAATAACATGGAATATCAGGGGTTCTTGACCTTTATTATGTTGTGGACCTATTGGACAGTCTGATGAAACCTATGGATCCCTTTTCAAAATAATGTTTTAAAATGAATAAAACACATAGGATTACAAAGCAAATAAATTATGTTGAAATATAATTACCAAGATAAAAAAAAGCAAACGTATGGGATCCAGATTAAGAATTCCTGGTATAGCTAGAAAGAACAATGAATTTAGAATCAGAAGCCTTTAGTTTGAAACTTGCCTCAGTCTCTTTTTAACTGTGTGACTTTGGGCAAGTCACATAACCTCAATAGGCCTTAATTTCATCTTCTGTAAAACAAGAATGATGGATCAGGGATAGGGAACCTGCGGCTTTGAGACTATGTGTGGTCCTCTAGGTCCTCAAGTGTGGCCCTGTGAAGTTCAGATTCAGTTAAAGGGCTGCACTTGAGGACTTAGAGGATCACATGGTTTTGAGGCCACAGAATCTCCACCCCTGGACTTGATGGTATCTATAATCCTTTATTGCTTTGGTCTATGATGCTCTGATCCCATGTGGGCCTGAAAAAGAGTGGGCCAGCTCATCTAGCAAGAGTGACAGAGAACAGATGCACAATTTGGATGACACACAGGCATCCCTGAAATATGGGGAAAAAAAGAAGGTCCCCAGCAAATGAGGTGCTTCCTTTGTAGAGAAAGTTTGGAAAAACAAGAAGCTAGGTTTCCATAAGCACTGGTGGATAGAGATCCCTGGATCTCTGGGAGTATTTTAAACTTCTCATTTCAGGGTGGTTTTAACTGAAGTACAGCTCACTAAGTACATCTTCCCTGAAGCCATCCTTTTGTTTTGATTATGCTTTTCAAGAAAGGAAAAGCAATGGAAAACACAAACCCTCTTAGATTGCTTGAACTTTATTGGTTCTCTGGGAAGCTTTCCCTGAGTGATACTGCACTTTTTATCTCACTACCTCACAGATATCTCTATATTTAGAATGATAGCTACATATAAAGAAAAACAGTCATGTCCCAATTTACAAATGATGTAGGCTTATAAATAGCCCTGCTGCCCCTCTCTTCTGCCCCTGAGTCCCCTTTTTCTGGAGGAGGCCTTAATTAAAAGAATATAGCAACTTTAAAGGATCCATGGTTTCATTATTAAGTCATTTAGGGGCAGATAGATGGCACAATGAATAGAGTACTGGGTCTGAGGTCAGGAAGACCTGAGTCCAAATCTGGCCTCAGACACTTACTAGCTGTGTGACCCTAAGCAAGTCACTTAAAACCCTCTTTGCCTCAGTTTCCTCATCTGTAAAATGAGCTAGAGAAGGAAATGGCAAACCACTCCAGTATCTTTGCCAAGAAAATCCCAAATGGGGTCATGAAGAGTTGGACATGGCTAAAAAAACGACTATATAACAACAACAACAAAAATTGCTTCAGAAGCATAGGAGAGAAAGAACTTGGAAAATTAGTGAAGGATTTGAGTATATGACCACCTTAGGCAGGCTCTCACATAGGGTTATTCTTCCTATATAATTGCCATATCTCAACATCTTTTCTTATGCTGCCTGAATCTTTCATTTCATTTTATTACTAGAATCTAAAATGCCAAATGAAAAATGAATTTGATTAATAAGTAACCTTTTTAAAAATTCCAAATACTCCTACCAGGGTTGAGAGATAGCTATTCATGTGGCAGTCTGCTTTCCTCCAAACACCTAGTTGAAAAGAGAGGCATTAAGCAAATTAGAATGTTGATGGGGAGGGGGAGAGGAAAAGGAAAACATTAATCCTCTTTTTCCTTTCCCATGATTACCAACTAAGTTCAAACCTATAATAAATCCTATATGGAACATTATAATAGCTTTCAGTAATTAGGATTCTTTCAATAGTCTTTCTGATAGAAATAGGAATAGGAACTAGACATATGATTTTATTGGTATAGGGAACTCCCAGATGAGAAAATTTCCACTACCAAGGTAGGTGGCCACCTTCTCTGAAGTTTTTAGTCTCAGAGAGTTGTCACATACATTGCCCAGAGATCCCATATGGTCCATAACATTCCTGCATGCAGATCAAACCAATTAAGGAAATATTTAACAAAAGAGATAAAATACAATAAAACATAATGTCAATGTGTGTTTTTCTAAGTCAATATGTGCAGATCCTTATGCATGGTTTAGAGGGCCCCATTTCTATTTGAGTCTGACACCACTGGCCTAGAACATTAAGTAGTTAAATAACTTAACTTTCATCACCTATTGCATCATACAGTTGGTTTATATCAAATGGGGGACATGAAGTCAGGTCTTTCTGGCTCCAGGACCAGATCAATAACCATTATGAGTGCTGTCTTTCATCGTATGATAATATTCCTTCTCCATCTGGAAAGTTCTCTTACTGCCACCCCAATTTTCACTTATTTATCTCCCACTCTGCTCTACTCTTCCTCCATTCAACTCTCTCAAAACCAAAATAATGTGTAGGTCAAATTATGTTACCCTCTGCTCAAAGACTGTTAATGGCCCCCCAATATGCATCAAATAAGGTCTAGACCACTGAATATGACATTCAAATACCACTATAATCTGGCTCCAATCACCTTTTTTTCAGGACTACTATACTTATTTCTAGACATACTTTGTACTGAAGGCAAACCTAATTATTCACCACTTTTCTGAACTCTTCCTGTCATTTCATGCCCCCATGTATTTTTTCATTCCTTCTCCATCTGGAAAGTTCCCTTACTGCCACCCCCATTTCCACTTATTTATGTCCCACTCAGCTCTACTCTTCCTCCATCCAGATCGTTCCAAAACAGAAATTATTTCTTCCTCCTTGAATACTAAAACTTAAAAAAAATCACAGTGGTTAATTGTGTACTTTGATTTTTTTGTATATCTGTCTTATCTCCCCGGTTAGATTGTAAGCTCCTTGAAGGCAAAGAATATATTTCATTCATTCATTTTTTTTTATTTTTAAGTGTTTTTTTTCTTAATGCTTAGCACAATTCCTTTTATATAGGAGGGCACAGAAAATACTTGTACTGCATTTTTGGAATTTTAACGAGCCAAGTGATTTGTGTCAGCACCATGGTCAGAGATAAAACTGTGACTAGCAGTGATTAGCTTGGTCAGCACTGAGAATGTGAAGAGTACCAGAGGAAGCCATCATTCACAGGCTATGCTGCAGAGAGGGTAGAACACAAAGATTTAGAAAGAAAGAAGATGGGTGGCTGCTTTCTGTAGTTAATTAGATTGGCCACAACCCTGAAGCTTCTCAGCAAATTCACTTGCAGAAATCATTCAGATCCAGGTTGGTCTCCAAGGCTCAGGCTATACTGTTTGGGATCCCTAGGAAACTTCCTTGATGGGAGCATGTCATTGTGTGTCTCTCTTAGTACATCAACCTGTAGAAAGATAGCCATGACTAACAATATTCCTCATTCTACATGTAGTCACCTTTCTACAATGTCTCCTCTTCTATTTCTTTCTCCTCTTTTGTCTCTTTCCTTCATTCATTACAAGATTCTTAATTCCTAAAATCTAGAATTTAAAGCTAGTATTACTGGAGTTATAGTTTAGCTATATTATTAATTACATAGAGTCTTTGTCAGTTAATCTGAGAATCAAAGACCCATTTACATGGGTTGAAACAAGCAACTTCCATTCATTCACTTCATTCAATAAATATTTACTAAGTACCAACGGTGTACAAAATATAATACTAAGCACTGAGGGACATATTAAGTTTAGACTTGTCAGGCATAGAGATTAAAATCTATTATGGGATAAGGCACAAAAACAATTATCTATAATACACAACTAAGGCA
Organism: Vombatus ursinus; assembly: GCF_900497805.2. Classification (NCBI taxonomy): domain Eukaryota; kingdom Metazoa; phylum Chordata; class Mammalia; order Diprotodontia; family Vombatidae; genus Vombatus; species Vombatus ursinus. The sequence continues at coordinate 10,983,554 of NW_020945437.1, read as the reverse complement.
GTCTTGACAGTTTGGCTCCTTTCTCCATAGGAAAGAAGGAGAAGAGATGTAGCAGAATCAGCTAGACTGCTTTAAGGATCCATATTTGTAATCACTAAGCACCAAAGGAATTTTACGTATGTACATCCCCACATGGTTTATTTCCATTAGACACATATAAATGTACCTAACTGAAATTGGGGCATTTTACATGCATAGTGGTACTTTTGCCTACTTATGTCCTGAAAAAGTTTAAGTCATAATGTTCAGGGCCAGTCATGGGAGCACAGATCTAGAATTGAAAAAGACATCAGAAGTCATGAAATCAACCTTTTATGTTTTATGACTGAAGAAGGCTGCTTAGTTTTATCGTATAGACTGGAGGATCTTTGAAGTCAAATAATGTTTGTTTCACTCTGTGATCCCTAGATACAGGAGCATATGGAGGAATGTGATAAGGAGAAAGAGAGACTTAAAGAAGGTAAGTGATTTTCCCAAGGTTACATAGCTAGTAAGTACCTGGAGCATAACTTGAAAGCAATTCTTTCTGATTCTAAGTTCGGTGCTCTATTCACTAGAAGCAACTAAATGGCATAGTAGATAGATTGCTGGGCCTGAAATCAGGAAGACTGGAATTCACATACAGCTGCAGACATTTGCTAGTTGTGTGACCTTGGTCAAGTCACTTAACCTAGGCCTGCCTTAGTGTCTTCAACTATAAAACAGTAATAATAATAATGGCATCTATCTCACAGGATTGTTAAGAGGTTTAAATGACATAGTATTTGAGATGTACTTGGCACAGTTCCTGGCACAGAGTAGGCACTTAATAAATGCTTCCTTCCTTCCTTCCTCCCTCCCTCCCTCCCTCCCTTCCTCCCTCCCTTCCTTCTTTCCCCATATTGCCTCTCAATTCAGGTCAGTATACTAGTTTTGGATGAACTTGGAGCCAGAAAAAACTGTATCTAAGTCCTGCCTTTGGAAGTCACTAGCTGTGTGAACCTAGGCAAGTCACTTCACCTCTATATGAATCTTCCTAGGATTTATCTACTAAATCATAGATGAGTTGTAATCTGTATTGGTAGAGGGAATGCCCATATGGGGAATTCCCTATAGAATTACAGAACATTCATATATTGATATTTTCACACATGCACCTGAACTTGTTTGCCCATACATACTATAGAACTGCTTAGATTTATCGTACAGACTGGAGGATCTTTGAAGTCAAATAATTTTTGTTGCACTCTGTGATCCCTAGATACAGGAATATATGGAGGAATGTCATAAGAAGGATGGTAATGATTTCAATGACCACAATGATGAAAATAATAAAAGAAATTAAGAAAGTGCAAATAAATGTAACCAGTATTACCAAGGAGAACTGATGTGGACAAGTTCATTATAATGAATGAGATGCTGAATTGGTTGTTTTTTTTTAAACTAGGTGTTTTTCCTAGACTCTCAACAACAGAATGAGTTTAAATGTTGGCCTCCTGCCCTGGAATCATCTCCTCTTGCCAACGGTACCTGGCTGGCTCTCCCTGCAGGCTCCCTTCCATGATGTGGCACACCTGGTCTAGCGCTATATGAGGAACTTGTTAGAAGCTCTGCCTTGAAGACATTGCCTGAACATCAAGTTATTCTCTCTGCTAGACCCTGCTCTCATAAGAGAGATGGAATGGAAAAGAAGAAAAAACACACAATTTGGAGTTTAAAACCCAGGTTCAAATCCCAGCACTGCTATTATTGCTTCACTTCCCTGAGCCTCATAGAAAGTTTGAATTAGATCAGAAACTCTTCACCTGGGGTACATTAATTTTTTTTAAAACTATTTTACTATTTGTATTTCAAAATAATTGGTTTCTTTTGCAACCTACACATTTTATTTTGGCACTTAAAATATTATTCTGAGAAGAGGTCTGTAGGCTTCACCATACTAACAACAGAACGCATGAAATAAACTAAGAACCCTTGGACCAGGTGATCTTGAATTTATTCTCTATTTATGATATTCTCTCATAGTCTTCTCCATGATCCAAAACATCTAGGAATTACTTACCAGATTCTGGCTTTATAAAAATCATTATATAATTTTCTTGAATTAAAAAGAAGTTCCATCCATGAAGCACATGCCCTGTGCTATCTTTTCACTTTCTCCTTGGTGAGAAGAAATGGCATGTTGGATATAAGGATAGCTCCACAGTCAAGAGAAATGAGATCAAATCTCTTCTTAGGTGCTTGCGAGTTGTGGAATCATAGGCAAATCACTTCATCTTTCAAGACCTCAGTTTCCTCATTTGCAAAATGGGGGTGCTAATACATTACTTAACTCATAGGGTGCACTCACTTGAAATGCTGTGTGTAGATGAGTGATTAATATTATTTTTACAAAATATCTCAGGAGCTGAATGCTATTGCAGAGCTTCTTTGTTCTAAAAATAGTTGCACATGTACTAATTAAAATTGATGTCTGTTTCTAGGAAGTCGAGAAGTTCCAGCTATTAGATCAATTGACAGTGGTAATGTATTGTAATGGAAAAACCCTTTGTACAAAGAAGACCTGAGGTCAATTCTTGGCTCTGTTATTTATGAGTTGTTTGACTCATGGGCATTTCCCTCAGTGTCTTCATCTGTAAAATAAGTGTTGGGCTAGATGATCTCCCAAGGTCCATTTCAGCTCTCTGTCCTGTGACTGAAATTTTCTCTCCTTTTACATTGGCTACACAGGTCTAATGTGATAAACAGATTTAGTTCCCTTATATTTCTTCGGGAACCATAAATTCCAAATTATATCAAGCTAGAAAAAAAGCACAGAAGCACTTTTCTTCTATTGCAGCTCCGTAATCTTGTACATGAATTTGATAAGCCAAGTCGTAAGGCAGTCTTGTCAGTGCAAACAGAGTTCTCGCCAGCAGAAAATTCTTCAGATGAGGACCTTGCATTACTAAAATTTAATGATGTCCTTTTCCACCTCCAATGACTCACCAAAACATGGAGTTAACTCTTTAAGGTAGTATGGCAAAAGTGTAACTTCTAACATATCTCCCTTTCAAACAACCTGGACTATGATTATAGGATTGACAAAGGCCTTTGTGCCTGACAGCTGAGGACAGTGGTGATTTCTGACATTTACATGACATTTCAAGTTTGCAAAATATTTTATATTAATTATATGAAGTGTCATAGGTATCTTGAGAGTTAGATACCACAAATATGATTATTTCCATTTTACAGAAGTACCATGATACAGTGGAAAGAACTTTAGATTTGGAATAAAAGGATCTGAGTTCAAATCCTGAACCTGTTACCTGTAAGACTATTGACCAGTTAACTTCTTTTGCCCTCTGTTTCTTCAATTATAAAATAAGAGAGTTAGACTAGATAACTTCTAAGCCCCCTTTCAGCACTAACAATCCACAATCTTATGATCTAGTTGGAGAAACTGAACCTCAGAAAGTTTAAGCAATATGCTCATGGTCACACAACTGGTAAGTCTTACTGATTCTAAGGCCAGCACTCTGTCCACTACACCATGATGCTTATAATATAAGTCTGATTAAATTTGGAGAAGCTCAAAACCAGAGGCTTGGTCATAAGGTAATGGTTTTCTTTAATGTATTTTTATTGATATCTTTTGTTTTCATATCACTTACATTTATACTGGGCTTAAATCACCCTTTTGATAATGATTGCCTTTATGACCTTGGACAAGTCTCTTAATCTTTCTGGGTCTCAATTCTCTTATCTGTAAAATGAGGGTATTGGATTCAGGGATGGGAAACCTGCAGTCTCGAGGCCACATGTGGCCTTCTAGGTCCTCAAGTGCAGCCCTCATCCAAGTTTGGATTCAGTCAAAGGGCCACATGTGGCCTCAAGGCTGCAGGTTCCGCACCCCTTAGACCTTTCTAGGTCTAAGTCTATAAGCCTATCATCTTATGTACCATCACAGAGAGCTATCCATTATAACAAGGAATAAAGAAGAGAGGGGGAAAGAAGACAGTCCAGTAAATTAACCAACAACCATGATAGAGGGTTTTTTTAATCAGTTACTACATTTCATGGAAATATTTACAGCGGTATCAAGAAATTGCCTCCTCCAATCGATGGAGGGAGTAGCTAGATGGAGTAAATCTCAAATCCTTAAGGTAAGTAATGATGTAACTTCATCAGAGCAGATGCTGTAGCTTTAATAACTTCACATGGAAGTTTCCTCTTTGGCTGATAAAAAAAAAATAAAGGAAAACTACTGATAAACATTTCTGAGATTGTAGGCCACACAGGTGCTTACCAAACAGCAGCAGCTGGCCCCTGGAAAGTAGTTGTAGTCTGAGGAGAATGTGCAAACATAATGTTTACCATCACACTATAGCTAGAATACAAATTCTGTCTAAAATGTTGTTTCCCGCAGAAGAGACTGTCTCTTTTTGCTTGTTTGAATTGTATTGCCTTTTTTTCTCCATAAAATATAATGGAAGTCTTGCTCATTACTGATAAAGATTATTACTTAAGTTGCCCACACCTGGTGAGTTATATATAAGATAGCAGTGCATATTAAGGGGGGCAGCTAGGTGGCCCAGTGGATGGAGGAATCAAGAAGATTCATCTTCCTGAGTTCAAATCTGGCCTCAGACATTTACTAGCTGTGTGACCCTGGGCAGATCACTTAACCCTATTTGCCTCAGTTTCTTCATTCATAAAATGAGCTAGAGAAGGAAAAGGCAAGCCACTCCAGTATCTCTGCTGAGAAAACCCTAAATGGAGTCGCAAAGAATCAGACATGACTGAAATAACTGAACACCAACATTATATGTTAAGGCTTTATTAAGATATACTTCTTTCCTCTCCCTTTAGTAGAATCCTTGGTTCACAGATGATTAAGCTTGAAAAAATCATAGCTCAAGTCAAAATGTATTTTTTTCAAGATGTAACTAACTAAGTACTTGTCCTGCTCACCTTGGAGACTGGAGGCACTCCTTAAAGTCTGGTGCCTATTCCAGTTTGGTCTGCTTCTTTTCCCCTCAAATATAATGCAGGACGTAACTACTCTAGTGTAGAAATCTTACTTGAGAACAAGATAAGATTTATCAGCTCGAAGTAGGTCATGTGATTTCCCTCCTCCCCTTCTTCCCTCCCTCTTGCTCTTTTTTTTTCCCTACTGGGCTAGCAAGCCATTACTATCCAAAATCAATGTTCTCTCACCATTGGCTGACACACTATGCAAGTAAAAACGTCCTTCTTTTCCATTTTGGAACAGATACTGACAGGGTTTGTTTATTCTTTAGTCAAAGTCTACAAATCAATACTTTCCAACTGTTAGCGAAGAAGGAAAAATGATCAATAAATCACCAGCTTTGGGCACCTTAAGTAATACTCTATAAGAGTAAGGAGCAGGGCACTCATTGCATTATGTGCCATTGTATGGAAAAGGCATTCACATGCACATGCAAAATCTCCTTCCAACAATATAATGACAAAGATGATTTTAATTCTTCTGGTCTTCCTTGTTTCCAATTTCTGCCTAAGATGTCATCATATTAGAATCTAGAGAATTTCTGATGCCCAGCCTTCCCAACACTCCAGTAATGTCCCCAAAATGCACCATATATAACAATGGTTAAAAAAATGCCAAAGAAAACAAAGAGAAATAGTTATAAGTTTCTCCATCTCATTCAAGATTGCCAGAAACCATAGAGGATCTGAACAGAGACAAGCTAACATTCTGGTCCTCACTGTTTCAAATACTAGTCCATAAAATTCAACCACAACATAGGTCCAGAAGTGTTGGTTAGATTGATAGGTTGATTTTATTTTTTTTCTAATCTAATTTTCTTTTGAAGTTCATGCATATTTACTCAGAAATCTTCTCAGAAACATAATTTCGATAAAAAATAACAAATCCTGTATAACAGACACATAGAAGCACATCTAAAATTTATTTTTTCTTTAAAAATTAACTGTCCTAGAATATGGAGCAATTGTAAAGGGAAATCTAGTAACTTCTTGTAAAATCAGTTTTGGTGTATTTGGAAGACTCGGGTGAGTAAATGTTGCCCTGAATTTCAAAAGTGGAAAGAAGGTTAAATGCTTCAAACTCAAAGTCAGGGAGTCTGACATCAACTCCAGTAAAATTCTAGGGTGGATAATGTTTTTGAAAATAATACATGGAATTTATTGTATATAATAAGGGAGAAGCAAGCTGTACATGCTATACATTGGCAGGTACATTTGTTACTCTTTCTGGAACTGGTCATCTTGTTTAGCGTTTTATATTTTTTTTTTTTAGGCAATTGGGGTTAAGTGACTTGCCCAGGGTCACACAGCTAGTAAGTGTCAAGTGTTTGGTGTGAGGCCGGATTTGAACTCAGGTCGTCCTGACTTCACGGCCGGTGCTCTATCCACTGCACCATCTAACTGCCCCCAAAACCTTTTTTTTTTGTTTTTGGTAGGCAATGGGGTTAAGTGATTTGCCCAGGGTCACACAGCTACTAAGCATTATGTGTCTGAGGCTGGATTTGAATTCAGGTCCTCCTGACTCCAGGGCCAGTGCTCTATCCACTGAGCTACCTAGCTGCCCCTAAAATTTTTTTAATTAATTTTATTTTTTTCTCAGTTACATGAAAACAAAAAAATTTAACATTTATTTTAAAAAATTGAGTTCCAAATTCTTTCTCTCTCTCCCCCCACTCTGAGAAGGCAAATAATTTGATATAGCTTATACATGTGAAGTAATGCAAAATATTTCCATATTAGTCATGTTGCAAAAAGAAAGTTCAGGCCAAAACCCCCAGAAATAATAAAATTTAAAAGTATGCTTCAATCTGCATTCAAACTCCATTAATTCTTTCTCTGGAGGTGGATAGCATTTTTCATCATGAGCCCTCTGGAACTTCTTTGGATCATTGTATTACTGGGAATAGATAAGTCATTCATAGTTGATCACTATACAATATTGTTGTTACTGTGTACAATGTTCTCCTGGTTCTGCTCCTTTCACTTTGCATCAATTCATGTAAATCTTAGGTTTTTCTGAAAGCATCCTGCTTGTCATTTCTTATAGGATAATAGTATTCCATGACAATCAAATACATTCCAGTGTATTTCATGACAGTCAAATACTACAACCTGTTCAGCTATTCTCCAATTGATGGGCATCCCCTCAGTTTCTAATTCTTTGCCATCACAAAAAGAAGTGCTATAAATATAAGATGGATAATTAAAGGAAAACTATACCTTTAAAAATGATGGAGGTAATTACTAAAAGCCAGTAGGGGTTCATTAAGCCCAAGTCAGTCCAGATGTTAGAAGACAACATTCTTAACTATCCTGGGCAATTTTTTTTTATTATTTACTGTCCTCATTAATTTCTAAATGCTGAAGTGAATGGAGGATGAAGGAAAGGAATTATATACATTCCTCTCTGAAGATCTTCCACCAAATCAACAGGTTTCAGAACAACAGTGATTAACCACAATGATCTCTGGGGACATGTTTCTGCTTCTAAGTTGGCAGGAACTTTTTAATCTGAAACTAGCTTGTCATTTAAATAGGAGTGGCTACCCAAAGTGACAGATGTTACAATCAAATCTAACAGAGTTTGGAATGTAGAGACTACAATTTTATCTTCAACCCACAGAGGGCATTGAGAAACACATCTTAGCAAAGGGGAAGGTAATTTTAAACCAATTTTTACAAGTGATATGATTACACTGAAAGTAGGGAAAAGTAGAGAAAGAAAAGTAGGAAAGGCATGTGCACACACACACACACACACACACACACATCATATCTTTAACTGCCACCCTGCCACTCTATCTTTAGCCCTTTGGCTCTGGCTTTCTGACAGGATCTCTCTCTGTCTCTCTGTCTCTCTGTCTGTCTGTCTCTGTCTGTCTGTCTGTCTCTCTCTCTCTCTTTCTCTTTCTTTCTCTCTCTCTCTGTCTCTCCCTCCCTCCTTTTCCAGACCAGCAGATGGAACAGTGATGGGTGTTGGTCTGTCTGTCTCTTTAATTTTTCCCAGTGTTACAATTTTTCTTCCTTAGTAGCTCATGTGACCTTATTTCAAAGTAGGTGGATCCTAGGAAAAATGCTGATGCGCAATATAATTTAATCCCCTACACAAAAATGCAATGACTCAATCTTTAGAGATATTGTGAAGGTATTTTCTATTTCAGTAAACATGTTGATGGGTTTTCTAGATATTTCTTTAGAAAGATTTCCCTAACTTCCCAAGAGAGCTAGAGATTTTTCTAAAAGTAAATATGTTCTAAGAAATGATGAATGTGATCAGTACAAAGAATTATGGGAAGTTTTACATGAGCTGATGCAAAGTATAGTAAGCAGAGACAAAAAAAAGTCCTACTATTTATGACTACAACAATATAAATGGAAGAAAAAAACTGAAACAATAAAAAGTGAATGTTGCAAAATTACAAAGAACAAAAATATCTCAGAAGAAGAGATATGAGAATACCCTAACCCACTCTTCGAAGATGTGTGTGGGGGAGGACTATGTCTTGTACAATGCACATACTTCCAGACTTTTTTTTCTGAATTTTCTCTCATTTCTTTAAAAAATATTATTTGTTATCCCAAAGACATCAAAAAAGAGGAAAGGATTATTTAAACAAAATTTTAAACAAAAAAAAATATTTATAGCAGCTCTTTTTGTGATGTCTAGAATTGGAAATCAAAGGGAGGCCCATTAATTTGGGAATGGCTAACCAAATTGTGGTATATGATTGTAATGGAATATTATTGTGCTATAAGAAATGACAAGCAGGATGATTTCAGAAAAACCTGGAAAGAATGACATGAACTGATGCAAAGTGAAGTGATTAGTATCAGGAGAACCTTGTACAACGAAGAACAATTGTACATTGAAGAACTGTGAATGATTCAGCTATTCTGAGCAATATAATAACACAAGACAATCTCAAAGGACTATGATAAAGCATAGTATCTACCCCTACAGAAAGGAATTGATATTGTTTGAATATGTACGGAAACATGCTATTTTCACTTTCTTTCTTTCATTCCTTTTCTTTTATTTGAATCTTCTTGTACAAAATGACTAACATGGATATGTTTTGCATGATTGAACATGTATAACCTATAGGTGATGGCTTACCATCTCAGGGAGGGAAGAGGAGAGGGAAGGAGGAAGGGATAGAATTTGGAACTCAAAATTTTTAAAGAAATGTTAAAAAATTGTTTTCACATGCAATTGGGGAAAAATAATATATATGTGTGTATATGTATATATGTACATATGTGTGTATGTATACATGCATATATATGTATAAGTATTTTGGTGGGTTGGCTCTTGGGAAGAGAGGAGGAGGGATGCTGGGGGAAATTTTGGTGGTATAAAAATATCAATAAAAATTATATTTTGAAAAGTATACCTGTAAAACAATATTCAATAAATATTCTCCTATTTCCTCTCATTCTACAGGAAAGTTTTATGTGCTGTTATTGAGTAAGATTCAGTTCACTACAATATTCTAGGGACAAATGCAAAAAATCCTGAAAATTGCTTATTGACGATAGAAGTCAAATTGAGCCTCTATTTCCTTTTCGGGAAAAGATGAATACAGATTAACTTAATGAACTTTTTTGACAGATTAGCTGGATATGAAAACACCCCCCCCCTTTCCCCACATCCTTTTGATCAAGGGAATGCTATGAACACAGTATATCTAGATTCCAGCATTTAGTGAAGCAAAGTGGCAGAAAGTGGATGGACTTATCTGGTTTCCTAGGTTTGAATTGTAGCTCTAACATTATTTGGTGGCATGGAAAAGCAACAACCTGTCTAAGCCTGAGTTCTAACTTATCTGTAGAATGCAGATAAAAATTTTTGTTATTATCCAACTTATGAGGTTATTGCAGAGAAGTGCTTTCTAAACTATATCATATTCTAGAGATGTGAGTGAGTTAACAGAGTAGCTTACAATATCTCTGTGTACAAGCTGAAGAGATGCAAAATTATACAATAGTAAAGGTAGGTGGGTTCAGAATTGGTTGGCTCATAGTATTGGTAAGTGGATTGATGATTTCCTAAGGAAGTCTGGCCTAGAGCTTTATTCTTGATTTCATTCTGTTAGTTATTTTTAATTATTGATTTGGATGAAGAAATAAAGGACATGCTTATTGAATTTGCAGATGAACCTGGGAAAACTAGTTAGCTTAGCAGATGAAAAAATAGGTTCCCAAATGATCTCAAAAGGCTGAGATACTGGGTTGAACTAACAAGATAAAATGAATAGTGATGAACAAAAGTCCTACACTTGAATTTAAGAAAATCAATTTCACAATTACTAGCTGGGGGTGGAGAACAGATACAGCTAGAGGGCAGTTTATATGAAAAGGATATAGGTATTATTATCAATTCCATACTCTATGAATCAGAAGTTGGATGGGGGAGGACAAAAATAACATGGTATTGGTCTATGATACTATAAGTATAATCTCTAAAGTAAATGATATAATAGGTACATAGTCCTCAGAATCACATTGGTCACAGGGGAAAGAGATGCCTGGTCACAGAGTATAGTTTCTAGAATATCTTGTGCCATTACAACATGTGTATTCTGTTTTCTAACCAAACTGGACTGTCTCTCATACACTCCTACACTTCTGCAACCATGCCTTTGATCACAGCTGTTCCTCATGCCTAAAATGCCTCATTCCCTCATTGACTGGTAGATACCTATCTAGAATTTAAAAACACCAGGTCCAATGCTACTCCTTTTATTAAGACCTTCCTGATCCCCCACTGTGTCTAATGACTTCCACTAAGATTTCACGTTGTGATTTGGTTTCATCTGTGATATACCCATCATGTCAGTTTGTCAGTTCGAACAATCAGTATATGTGCTATACTCCTACTAGTCTGTAAGCTCTATGAGGGCAGTGTCAGAGACATAGCAAGATATTTTGTCAATACTGGCCTAAGTACTGAACTCTCAACACAATAAGTACTTAGTAAAGTTTGCTGAATAGAATGAAATGGAAGAGAACAAGTGAACACATTTAGGTTACTTTAAAGAAAATAGGACAAAGATATTGGCTAGATTACACTTTGGAAATTTCCCAAAGCTTTCAATGACCCCAAGCTGTTCAATGCTGTAAACCCTTATCTTTTTAACATCATTATTCTTATATTGATGCTATTAGCCTCTGAATCATGGAACACCATTATCTAAGAAGATGTATAATTGTAGATGACTAAGTCTGAAAATGGAGGTATAGTGGATAAAGTATGTTGGGGAAGGGAATAAGAATTTATTAAACACCTCCAATGTGCTAGGCACTGTGCTAAGTGCCTTACAAATATCATATCATTTCATCTTTGCATAAAACCTACAATACAAGTGCTGTTATCTCCATTTTATAGTTGATAAAACTGAGGCAAACAGTAATTAAGTGACTTGCTCAGTGTCGAATTTAAAGTCGTCTTCCTGAATCCAGGTGCAATGCTCTATCCACTTTGTCATCTAGCTGTCTACAGAATTTCCATGATCTACCAGTGCAGTAAAATATTCCTAAAAAGAAAGAAAGTTAGTAGGGGATGATAAAACCATGTTGCACCTAGAGATCACTGTTTCCCTGTCTAGAAGTTCACAAACCATCCCTTTAATAATATGTAATAAAAATTTACTTGGAATAGAAATCAAGGTCCCTGGATTATAGCTTATAAACTCCATTCTTTTGAATTGGTTAGTGAAATTCACGAGTCAAACAAGAGACAGACCAATCATGAGCAAGAGACTGCAGAAGGGCAGTCCAATATTTTGCACCATTGTCCAGCAACTATTAAAATAACTGAAAGTGGGATTCCATTAATTGTAAATTCTTTGATGGGAAAGATGAGAGAATATGGACAAGAATAGCACAGGAAGAGATGGGATGGATGGGTACCAGTGCAAGAGTAAGCACATGAACAAGATTGACTTCCTCAAGGAAGTCTAAATAAGTTCAATAAACTTGCACAGATTCTATTGCCCTATTCTTTCCAATAGGCCCTTGATATAAGTGCAAATATCTTTCAAAAGCTATTAATGTGTACATCCTATATTTATGTATCTATCTTTATTTTTCAACATTTATTTTATGTAGACTCTAATAAAATGTTAAGCTTTTCAATTCAGGAAACATCTTTAATTCTTTTGTAATTTCCTATGGTACCAAGGATTCAAACCGTACCAGACATTCTCTACATTCTTTAAGTTCCTACAGTAGCATGTGCTAATGACATTGTGTTGAGTTAATCATCTCAGATGGATTTTCACAATAAGACATATTAGAATTTTTCTTTTAATTGAAGTCAAGCTCACTGGCCTATAGTTTGCAAACTGTCTTCCACATGATCAAGGAAATGCATGTGTTGAAGAAGAGACGGACAGGCCAAGTATGATTATAGATGGGCAGGTCAATATTTTGCTCTGTTATCCATGAAATATTAAAAGAACTGGAAGAAGGGTCTTAAGAGAAAGTAAATCCTCTGATGAAGAATCAATAGGAAAATAGTGACAAGAATAGTTCAGGATGAGATGACATGGATGGATACCAGTGTTGAATGCTACCATTATCGACTTCTTATCTCATTGCCCATAGCAACTATGCCAAAAGTTTCTTCTCTCATCTTCTTCTTCTTCTGAGATAATTCGTCTGAGATAATAGAATCTCATGATTCAGAGCCAAATAGCATCACTAGGAAAATACTGATGTTAAAAAGAAAAGATTTACCAGCTCTGAGCAGCTTGAGATCATTGAAAAGATTAAAAAATTCCCCATATATGATGCAATCTCTTTCTTCCTACTCTTCTTTTTAAGCAACCCTTATTCAATCTCTACTAATAGTGCAGTTTTAGCAAGGTATCTCCTGAAGATAAACGTGTCTGTGAGAATTTCTAACTTATGTATGTTTATTGTATCAGTACCACCACCCCCCAAACACATACCATGTGCCATCTTAAAACAATATTCATACCTTTTCATACTTTTTCATACCTTTAAGTAGGATATGCTACAGGGGCAAACAACTATTATAGCCCGTAGTTATTGACTACTGTTCATTAAAGAATCTGTTTTTATCTGACTATACCAACACTCCTGGACTATGCCTACCCTAAATCTCTTAGCACCTCCAGCTTCCATCAGGGCTTAGGTGATTTGTCATCTACTCTGGGTTTCTTTTCCTGATAACCTTAGACATTAGTGTTATCTCTCTTTCTCCTCAAATAATCATGTATACACTTATCTATTTATGTAATGTATCCACACTGAAGGAAAAAACTCCTTGAGATCAGAAATTGTTTATTTGTTTTGTCTCTGTATCCCTAAAACCAAGTATAGTTTCTTCTATAAAGAAGGCCCTTAGTAAATGCTTGTAGGGCTAGAATGGATCTCTTCTTGTTAAAATCTTTCTCTTTCCATAAGGCCCTGATATGGTACCACTCCTTTTAAAAACTCCTCATCTTCCTCTATCCCCAGAAGTGTACATGCCTTATTTCACTCTCTCTTCCTGTTATATTGTAAGCTCTTTTTAGGGCAGCAACCATGTAGTTTTCCATTTTTGTATCTCCATTACCCAGTACACTGCCCTGTACAACCCAAGCAGTTAACAAATTTTAAATTGAATTGATATCCACCCAGTAATATTCCCTAAGTGGTCAAACAAATGAGGGAATAATAGCCCAAAGGGCCACCCTCAGGGGAAGGTCTGATAAAATGTTTAATGCCTAGAGATGAAGCTCAGTAATGTCTTAACAAATGGAAACCACAGAGTTGGGATAATTGGTTTGCATGCACTTAGGGAGAAAAAAAATCAATCACTTAAAACAATTTCATAATCTCTTCATAAAGAAAAGGAACTAGTGTGTCTACATGAACCATAATGAAAACAGGAGCAGTATAAATGTTAGAAAATAAGAAAGGTCTTACTCCCCGTGATTCCCAGGTTCACCAAAAGGTCATAAAAACAATAATATATGTTCTTGATTTGTCATTTCTATAATGAGAGAGAGAGAAGGGGAGAGAAAGGAGGGAGAGAGAAGGGAGGGAGAAAGGAGGCATGGAGAGAGAAAAGCCCTTCCTGTCAGCAAAAAGGAAAGAAAAAAAAATGTACTCAATTATAAAGAGTACATAATTAAAAAACAGAAAGTGAGCATAAATCCCTAAACATTAGTACTCTTTTCTGTCTATTTAATTAAATCTGCTTGCCCCTTTCCAGTGCCATTTCCTATGGCATTATTAGTCTATAAAGGGTATGTTGAAAGTCTATCCATCAGCCACCATTCAGCTACTGACCAGTGAATCATGGCTGTGTTTATATTCCTATTCAAGACCTAATGGCATGTTTGTGTAACTGTCCTCATTAGGAGCTGGTAGCACATACACATTGGAACAAAAGAATAAATACTGACCCAACTCATCACTTTACTAGACTCAACAAACACCATTTTGATGTGCTAGTAGTCCTTAATGAAGTCCTTAGCCATCCATTAAATAAACAAGCTATCAGGTTGAAAACATGGGCACAATCTACTAAAGGGCTGGACTCTTACAGTCATACCATAAATAGCAGTGAAGGTAAGCTGACTAAGATGGCTGTATTCCAGTTTGTAAGAGGGAGAACTCTCCCTCACATGTACCATCATAGATTCAGAGTGGGAAGAAATTTTGGAGGTCTTCTAATCCCACCCCTACCTAAACTTCAGCCCAAACCTGTGAAACCTACAAAAGTGAAAAGCAAGGGAAAAAGTGACTGTCTTCATGTATTTGAAGGATTGTTAGGAAAAAAAAGATCCTAGATGGCAGCATGAGGTTCAATGGGGAAAAGTTGCAGAGACACAGACTTGGGCTAGATGCCAAAACCACTTACTAACAATTAAAACCAGGCAGAAAAACAGAATGGGTACCTTGAGTGGTAGCACTTTCCTAATTACTGGGTGCCTTGAAGTGTAGGCTGGATCATTATTTACTGGAAATTTTATACATTAGTCTTCATTTCTCTCTAGGTTCCACACCAGATGTTCTACCATGCCACAGAAGAGTCTCCTTACCCTGAAAGCTGTTTATCCTTGGAATTCTCACACTGGAAGTTCTCTCTGCCCCTGTGGCTCCTTCCTCTGATTGGTTAATTTCTCCCAGAACCTCCATTTTAAGGGAAACGTCTAGAAAAGCCATGTCTTCATTCCTCTCCGGATACCATTCCTGATTCTCTAGACTTTTTCTACCCTGTACTCACATACAGATAACTTCTCTACAAGCCCACCATTCATTTTCATGTACTGTCTTCCTCCTTAGAATGTAAGCTCTTTGAAGGTAGAAACTGTCTTTTCTGTCTCTTTGTATTTGTATTCCCAGTACTCAGCACAGTTTTGGACACATAGTAAGTGCTTCATAAATGCTTACTGACTTGTTATTGACCACCAGGGATTCCTGTTTAGGTATGGATTGGATGACATGGCCCCTGAGGTCCTTTCTAGTGCACAGATACTCTGATAGGATACAACCTCAAGCACAGAAAATTCCTAAATTTCCCCTTTCCCCTAGTTCTGATTCCAAAAGCCCAGGCTGACTCTCAATTTTCCAAACATTGGTGCTTTTCATTCACTTGAAAGGTATATAGGTCTTTGTCAATTTCTGTGGTACTAAACAATGGGAAACCCTGGTTTCTGGACTGTGATGACATGTATATGTTTCTCTTAACAATGCATACTATCTCTCAGAGTTTGGTTCATGCCCTAGACTATTATTTTCTTCCTTTCCCATCAGTGATGCTCACATTATGGGGCTCTACTCTAGAATCTAACAATAGGGCCTCTGCTCTAATCTCTAATTCCAGATGAGAGCAGGTTGAGTTTATGAACCAGAGAAGCCATCTCCTGCAGTGAATCCACTGTGGTCTCCTCTCCATTTGCCACTTCATTTCCCTTATTAAATGCTTGCAGGATTTGCTGCAGCTGTCATCTGGGGAAGATCATAGTGCTCAAATATGGAAGAAGGAATTGTGATTTTTGTGACCATGCCAGGTTTTTTAGGCACTTTCCCTGAAAATTGAAGGGGGAGAGCAAGAACCCTCTTAGGTAAACAATTTCATGGATGGCAAAATTAATCATAATTCATCGACTTCATCATCTTCACTGTTACAGTTATATAGTACTTGATAACTTACAGAATGCTTTCCTCATAACAAATCTGTAGGGTAGGTAATAGAAGCATTATTGTTCTTACTTGTAGATCAGGCAAGTAGAGGTTAGGTGACTTGCCCAAGGTCACATAGATAATAGTAGAGGCAGGAATAGAATACAATTGTAGCAACTTCCAGTCCAGCACAAACTTGATGAAGGACAGAGAGGTCAGAGAAAGAGTATCATAGGACTGGGAAAAACCTTGGTACACAATCAGGTCCAATATACTATCTCCCTAGAGGACTATACCTTAATCTTACCCAAAGGATCTATATTTAATCCTATTCTTCCAGAAATCTTTTAAGAAGGAGATTAGATCATTTCTCTTGGTAATTCAATTTGGGTGTCAGCATCCTATCTTCCTGAGGCAAGCTTGTTATAGTGGAAGATGTTGGATTCAGAATCAAGATGCCTAAGTTAGAATCTTGAGATTTTTCCTATACAAGCAGAATAAACATAAGCAGTTCAATTCACCAGAGCCTCAGTTTACACATCCCTAAAATGGAAATAATAATACATACCTTACAGATTTGTTGTGAGGAAAGTGAGTTATAAATTTTCAAGGCTTCTGCACATTCAAGGAGTTATTATTATATACTCAGTGGGGGTGAAAAGTAGCTAATGTGTACCTTTCCCACTTCAATCATTTCTGTACTTGAAGATAATTTTAAAGTTAACTCTCAATAAACTCTTTTCCTATTTCAATAATTTCTATTTAATCCTTGAAAAATGCCATCTATATCCATTTCACTTGTGTCTTTTCCAAATTATAAACTCTCTTACTCTACCCAGGCTATCAATCCAACTTGGAACCTAGTTCTCCACCAAACTTTTCCAAATAATGGACTATATTCCATGCCTTCATTGTATATTAATGTCACCAAGCTTGAAGGAGTAGCTAAAATGCTAGATTACAATCAAGATCTGAAAACACTTTGACAAGTTAGGCCACTGAACCTAATCTAAAATAAAGTTTATCCAGCACAAATAAATGTAATGGCCTATGCATGAATTCAAAAAAGTACAAGATGGGGAAGGCATACATGGAAAGTAGCTCTTCTTAAAACAAACAAACAAACAAACAAACCTGGGCATTTTCATTCACTGTAAATGCAATATGAGTCAAATATGTTATACTGAAGCAAAAATAGAAACAAAATCAAAAACTTGAATGTGGTGGCATAACAGCACCTAAAACAATGGCATATACATAGTAGGCTCTTTATAAATGTCTGTTAACTGAATGAATAAGAAAGTAACTATGCTGTTGGACTTTTACTTGGTCAGGTCATATCTGGAATAATGTGTTCAATTTTCAGTGTTATAGGTTAGGAAGGATACTGAGAAACTGGAGAGAGTCCAGAGGAAGGTGAGAATGTCCTATGAGGCTTGATGGAAATTAATGGGGGTTGTTTAATCTGTAGAAGAAAGCACTCAGGGGAGGGAGATGACATATGTCTTAAAATACCTGAAGGCTTGTCATATGGAAGAGAGACTAGATGTTTTTCTGCCTGGTCCCACAACGTAGAACTAGGAGCAATGAGTGAAAATGGCAAGGCTTGGGCTTGATACTAAGAATAAAAATATTCTTTATTTTGTGTTTACTTATCTATTTATATATTGTTTCTTTCAAGTAGAATATAAAATCCTTGAGGCTTAGGCCTGTTTTATTTTTGCCTTTGTATTCCTAGCAACTAGCAAGTATATGACATATATCAGGCACTTAATAAATGGTTTCAGAAAGAATTTTTAGAGGATATTCTTATTCAGGAAAAGTAGGGACCAGATGGCTTCTGGGATTCTCTCATTTAGTCCCTCACACTCACACACACTCAGTTTGAATACTGGTAATGATTTAACAATTATTGGGATGCCTTATGGGTTCCTTAGCATCCTTTAAGTATCATCTAAAATCCCACTTTCTGCAAGTAGCCTTTCCTGATTCCCCCAAGATTATCTCCCTCAGACTGCCTCCTCCCTAAGATTATCTCCAAATTTAATCTGGATACATTTTGTTTGTACCTGGTGGTTTGTATGATGTCTGTTTTTGTCTCTCTTTGTATCTCCACCTCTTAACACAGTGCCGGGCACAGAGTAGGTACTTAATAAATGCTTACTGATTCGACTTATGTTGAACTAAAACCTGTCTCCCTATAATTTCTACATACAGGTCCTAGTCCTGCTCTCAGAGTCCAAAAAAATAATTCTAATTTATTTTCTGTAGTAACGTTTCAAATACTATAGGCAAAAAACATCTCTCAGGTCTTACCTTCTCTCTGATAAATATCCTCAGTAACTTCAATTGATCTGTATGGTACAGTGCCCAGTGTTCTAATGAGCCAGGTCACCCTTCCCTGGACAAGCTCCAAATTATCATTGACCCTTCTAAAACGTGTGCTCAGAAAATCATGCCACAGCTGTGTCCTGACCAGTGCAGAATCCTCTCTCTGGACACTATGCTTCTGTTCCTGCCACACTGTCCACACTTAGAGATCATTAAATTTATTTTCTTTTCTTCCCACATTATGGGGGCTAAATGAGAGTGAGCTTGCAGTTTACCTAAAGCCCCCCTTTTCATACTCACTGCTTTCTGCATGTCTCTAGGTCAGGGATGGGGTCTTTTGACCATATCCAAATTTTATCCTTAAGAATCTGTTCTATAAAATTTGGATTTAGTCAAAAGGCCACACTTAAGGATCTAGAAGGCCACATGTGGTCTCAAGGCTGCAGGTTCCCCACCTCTGCTCTAGGCACTCAATAATCATCTTATTCTAGTACTTTCATTATAATCTCTCTGTGTCATGCTTATTACTTTTTTTCTTTTATCTAGATTATAAACTCCTTGAAGGTAGATATTATGACATTTTATTCTGTATCCCACACAGCACCCGAGCAAATAGAAGGTACTTAGGAAATAGGTGGTTATTTTCACCCACAGTGCAAGCATTCAGTTGCTTCTCCAATCCAATAAGCATTTATTAACTACCTACTATGTGTCAGACATGGGGCAGTTAGGTGGTGCAATGGAGAGACTGCTGGGCCTAGAATCAGAAAAACCTGAATTGAAATCAGGCCTCAGACACTTACTAAGATATGTGACCCTGGGCAAGTCTCTTAACCTTGTTTGCCTCAGTTTCCTCATCTGTAAAATGAGCTGGAGAAGGAAAGGGCAAACCACTCCAGTATCTTTGTCAAGAGAACTCCAAATGGGGTCTTGAACAGTTAAATATAACTGAAATGATGAACAATATGCATCAGACAACCATTCTTGACCTGGATAGTTTATCCAACCTCTCATTCAACACCATCTTTTCCAATCTCAGAAATGCATGTGAAATGACTATGAACTGCAATAGGTATCAATATTCTGATTCTTTTGGATCTAGGTTGTTCCTACCCTAGGCAATTTAATCTATAATGCCCTCTGCTCAGTATTCTCTACTTTTGGGTCAACAAAATGGCTCAGTGGATAGAGTGCTGAGCGTGAAATCAGGAAATTCTGAGTTCAGGTACCAACTCATTGTGTGACCATGGGCAAGTCATTTAACCTCCATTTGTCTCAGCTTCCTTATCTGTAAAATGAGAATATCAATAGCACTTATTTCCCAGGGATGTTGTGAGGATCAAGTGGAATAATAATTATAAAGCATTTAGCACAGTGCCTGGAACATAATAAGGGCTATGTAAAGTTATTATTCTTTAATATTATAACTTGTACTACTACTATCCTTCTTTTTCTTCCTTCCTATCCTTGTTTATTTTTCTTTTTTCTCCTCTTCTATAATGGGTTTAGAATTCTCAAAATAGACCACTTCTCCTGACATGGCCAAAGGCATCTTAGAAACTACTCAACACTGAAGGATTTAATGTGTTAGCCTTCCCAAGAGTATTTACATTTTTAGAAAGAACTTCAAGGAAAGGAAAATGTTTTTAAAAACATCAGTAGGGGAGGTCTTTGGGGTGGGGGATAAAGACTGGAGTGGAGACTTCCGAGGGCTCATCTAATGACAGATAACATATAATAATAATAGCTAAAATTCACATAGAACTTAGTACATTCCAGGCACTGAACTAAGCGCTTTATCACTTTTATCCCACATCATCTTCACAACAACCCTGCAAAGTGGCGCTATTTTTATCCCCATTTTACAGATAAGGAAAAAGAGGCAAATGGAGGTTAAGTGAGTTGCCCAGGGTCACACAGCTAGTAAGCCTCTGAGGTTGAATTTGAATTTAGGTCTTCTTGACTCTAGGGCCAGTATGCTACCTGTGGAAATCAAGCTAAATATTGCATTTTATCTCTCTAATCTGAGAAAAAAAAAGTTTCCCTAGTTTCAGAAATGCACGTGAATATTGCAATGCTTTCATTCTATTGATTCTTTGGGGTCCATATGTAAGGCCTGTTCTAAATAAAGGACTATGTGGTAGAAAAGAAACAGCATCAGAATTATAGTTAAAGGGTTCAGGTCGGAATTCTGTCTCTGCTCTTTAATACCTGCATAAAATCGGACAATTCACTTAATTTCTCTTGGGAAAATCACACAAAAAGTAAGCCATGGAGCAGTAACAGAAACCCATGCCTCTGGATTCCTAGGCTAATGGCCCTACCAACCCACTATGTTTTGGGGGTTCTAAGTTTCAGAATACTACATTAGGAATTAGAATGGAGCATGTAATACATATTAATGTAAGCTGCCTCAGTCAGGATGGTTTTTAAAAAGTGCATAGGGAAGAAAAATGTATGGAAAACCATAGTTCCAGTCATTAACATGCCAATGACTGGTAATACAAAGGGGACTTAGTGGAAAATATGTTGAATAAGGACTTAGGAAACATTGGATCCAATCCATGCTTTGCCCCTTTCCTGTGTGACATTGAATATGTTGCTTCTGCTCTCTGGGTCTTTCAGGTTTTTTTTCTCCCATGAAATGAAGAGGTTAGAAAATTGAGTACTAAAACTTTGTCCAAATTTATAAGTTTATAATCCTCTAATGAGAATATATGGATATATATATATACAATGGATAGAGTGCTGGCTCTGGAGTCAGGAAGACTCATCTTGCTGAGTTCAAATATGGCCTAAGACACTTACTAGCTGCGACCCTGGGCAAGTCACTTAACCCGGTTTGCCTCAGTTTCTTCATCTATAAAATGAGCTGTAGAAGGAAATGGCAAACCACTCCAGTATCTCTGCCAAGAAAACCCCAAATGAGGTCATGAAGAGTTAGACACAACTGAAATGACTGAACAACTAGAACAGAATTTCTCTAGCTACACATCTAAAATAATTCTGTATATAGTTTACATAGTGGTATACACTGATATAGGACTGAAATGAGAAAAGTGAAGAAGCTTCCATTCTACTTAGCTCAAACCAGAGCACACAAACAGTCAACAATTCATACTCAGTCTCTGCAAAGCAAGCATTTTTAATGGGTCAGATATCTTCTTATTAACTTACTACAAATTAGAGACTGAACTAACATTACCAGCAGTATATAAACAGAGAAGAAATTAAATGGGGGGAGGGGAAGAGGAGATTTTTAGTAAGGTTTCAATTATCAGGAAGGCCACAGGAGGTTAAGTGTTTTAGTACATTTAGTTCTAGTATCTGTGTCCTAAATACAAGGCCAACCTGCATGGCCAATATCTCTCTGGGGATTGATACAATTAATGGCACTGCATGTCTCCTGTCTTGTCCTCATCATCTACTGAAAAGATCTGGTTTCATCAAAAGGCCCAAGATGATTTATGAACATCTTTAGTCCACTGCATTTTTCATATGCACAGTATCCCCACCCCTTATTTTACCCATTCAGTATTTGTTGCCAGTCCTACCCAAAGCAGAGCGAATTGGGCTCTGAGAAGGGCAAAAGGGCAATTGTTATGTAGCCTTACTCTTATCCAAGGTTCATGAAACCTTGGCTCTGACATTTTGCTCTGTGACCTTGGGCAAGTAACCCCCCTTCTCAGAGTTTTAGTTTCCCTCTCCATAAAATGAGAATGTTGGACAAGATGGGTGCTATGGTCCATTTAAATATATAATCTTAGGATAATGGAGAGTTGAGAGAGGGATCAGTAGAACGATCTGTGGGGATATGTTACCATGTGAAAATTTCATCTCCCAACATCTAGTCAGACTTGGAAAAAATTACTGGTTCCTATTTCTGGCCTTATTTCTTCCCCTAAACTCTTCCCTGAACTGTTGGTAAGGCTTCTGATTAAGACTCAAGCATGAGTTTAGAGACAGGCTAGTCTGACAGCAATCACCACAGACCTCCCTCATCCATACTTTTTAACAACTCAGGGCTACTCTCTGCTTCTGTCAAACCCCACACATACATGCAGAATAGCGGAGTCCCATAAGGGAATCTCAATAACTATGGATATAGACAAAACACATATTGCCTAACTCAAAGCCCAAGAGCAGACCACAAACACATGAGGAATAAAAGGAATAGCAACTAGATTTAAGACTACTCAGAAAGGTGGGTCTGTCAAATATTTATTAATTTGGTACCCTCCTGGTAAATAAAACTTCAGTTAGATTAAAGAAAAAAAAATCTGTATCAAGATAGCCAGAAGGATGCAGGGGAACTTCTCATTTCTAGGTATTTTTTCCACAGAGTTCAAAGACAGAAAGGTCCTATGTCTACCAAAAATATGTATAGCACCATCTATTTTTTTTTCTTGTTTAGCTTTAATTTTTTTCTTTTTGTCACAGTAAAGAACTAAAAACCAGATGGGTACCCAAATATTGCAGAATGATTGAACAACACTTAGCATGTGACTGCAATGAAATATTGAGTATTGTATGACCATGATAAAAATGCTGAATTCAGGGAAGGCTCAGAAGGTTCATTTGAGCTGAAACAGAATGAAATAAACAGAACAAGGGGAATAATATACACAAGGACTGAAAATTAAAATAAAATAATACTTAAAGGGAGCAAAACTCTAAGTAATTGTTAAGACCAATTTTGATCCGAGAGAACAGAAAACAACATACTTTGCTTATCTTTGTAGAGCAGTAGAGGAACTATATAAAGATATAATGTTGTCTAAATAGGAGGACACAGTTACTATAGAAGTTGTGCTTACTTTTTTTTCTTTGTTGTAAAACTGTATTCAATCATGGGGTGGAGAATGTGGGATTGGAGGGGGGTGACAGAATCTGGAAATAAATTGGATATAAAGACCAAAGACACTCATAAAACTTTTTAAATTGTTGGTTGTTGTTATTTTTGTAGTTGTTTTAAGATGTAGTACTGTTTTTGCTGTGCTGCCAAACAGGTCCCTCACTAGAGCTGTGTGAGGATAGTTCACTGTGACTTCACTGAAACAGCCAAAGGTGTATAATAGGCCAGAGGTAATTATTTACAGGTTACTGGATACAAACTAGGGCACATAGGGTTCTTAACTGCCAGATAAGATCAGCACTACAGACAGCTCCACATGGGACCAGTTACCTTCTGCGATCAAAGATAAATCAAAGTTTAAAGATTCATTATTTGACCACCATGATTCACATTTTTATATTATTTCATCCTCAAAGGAATTCTACTCCATGATATGGAGATCTGAAATATTTCAGTGTCAATATGGAGTTTCATTGTTTTCTAGGTACTGGACGTTTAGGAATATGGTTGGACCACAGGATTAGAAGCTGGAAACAAATGTCAATCTCCCATTTTACAGAAGAATAAACTAAGGCTCAGAGAGTTTACACGACTTATATAAAGTCACACAGGTATTTAAGAGCAAAGACAATTCCTGGTTCTGTCATATTTTCCTGCAATGTGATTTTGGGACAATGACTTTCTTTCTCTGGGTCTCATTTTCTTTCTCTTTAAGGTGAGGGACATGGAATATTTGATTGATAATATTTTTAATTCAAAAAAATCTATGGATTTCTTCATGGAGGCAGTATTATAGTGGAAAGAGCACTCAGGGTATGCAAACTGAAGTATAATTTTCTCACGTTATTTTTCTTGTTTTCTTTGAAATAAGGATAATATGGATATATGTTTTGCATGATTTCACATGGAGAACTGATAGATTACTTTCTTCTCAGTGGGTGGGGAAAGGGGTATAAGGGAGGGAGAGAATTTGGAGCTCAAAATTTAAAAAGAATATTGAAAATAAATAAGTAATAAATTAAAATGTAAGGAAGAAAGAAAGAGCCTCAGGGTTCAGAAGTACCCAACAAACTGCCATGCCTTAGCTCTGAAACAGAGATACATAATACTTTACTTTTTTTTTGGTGAGGCAATTGGGGTTAAGTGACTTGCCCAGGGTCACACAGCTAGTAAGTGTCAAGTGTCTGGTCTGAGGCTGCATTTGAATTCAGGTCTTCCTGACTCCAAGGCCAGAGCTCTATCCACTGTGCCACCTCGCTGCCCAGATACATAATGTTTCTATTACATGTCATTGTTGTATGCCCTGTGAAAACTAGACAGTCTACCAAGACCATCCCAGAAAATTAAATCACTTCCATCTGAATTGTCTTAAAAAGATTCTGAAGATCACCTGGCAAGATAAGGTACTGAACACCAAGGTCCTTTCTTGAGCTGAATTGCTAAGCATTTAAACTCTACTGCAGAGAGTGCAACTCTGATGGGCTGGCCACATAACCTGAATGTCAAATGTACATTTGCCTGAAAGACCATCTTATAGAGAACTCACACAAGACAAGCACTCACACAGAGGTCAGAAGAAGCAGTCCAAAGACACTCTCAAGGATTCTCTGAAGAAATTTAGTATCAATTGTGAGACATTGGAGATGCTGGCATGGTACTGCCCAGCATGGCATGCCCACATCAAAGAAGGCATTGTGCTCTATGAGCAAAGCAGAATCTCAGTAGCACAAAAGAAACCTGAGATGTGCAAATCTAGAGACATCCATTCCAAATGTTCAAATAGACAATTTGTGCCTGACCTATGGTAGGACCCTGCGAGCTCATATTGGACTGATCAGCTACAGTCAAACATACTATACCTTGACCCTAATATCATGATGTCATTAGTCCTCTTTGAGTACAAAGAATGAACATACATGTACATATGTGTATATATATATATATATATATGTGTGTGTGTGTGTGTGTGTGTGTGTATGTATATACACTTGTATTGCATGCATAATACTTGTACTACGTCACAGTATGATTATGGGGAAAGCTTCTTTGCAAACCTTAAGTCTTATAGAAATATGAGCTGCTACTATTCTTAACAGGATAAAAGCAATCATGACATGGTAGGGAGAGTATTTTTGCATTTGGATCTTTTGTTGTAGTTGTTTTTTATCATTGTTGTTAATCATGTTCTGATGGTGAGAAGTTCAGCACACATTCACTGGATACCTACTATGAGTAAGGCATTGTATTAAGCACCATGGGTCATGTAAAGATAACATGAAACCTACCCTCCTAGAAAATTATCAAGGAAATAATTATGTTGTCCAAAGTCACTCTCAATGGGATCTATTAATATGACAAGACAGCATGTGTTATTCATGTAAACATTGGTGAAGGTAGTACCTGCTGTCACTGGATCAAGTGATTGCCACATGAGAAATCATGGCAAAGAAGAAATTATGATTGCATGTTCAAACTCAAAGACGCTCTCCTGCCCAGGGCAGAAAGACATTGACTTATCTGAACATGCCTCTTGAATAGCTGGGATGAGCCGTTTACTTCTCATCACTAAAAGACCTTCATTATTGAATTTACTATAGCCCATTTTAGGAATGTCATCCAAAGAAGGATTATGACAAGTCAACTTTTGAGGTTTGAAGATTTAAATTGCATTCTTACAATGACAGAAAAAGTCCAGATATTCATCCAAACTTCCTGAGCCTGTTAAGACTTTGAAATTAGCTTGTAGTTCTTCTGAAAATAGAGTTCTCTCCTGAGATGGCTGAACAGGCATTTTCTGTACTGGGTAGAAATACTGTTGATGTTGTTTCAACAGTTTTAGTTATATCCCTTATTCCCAGATAAAAAAGAGCTACAGATTGGAGGAATGAGCTTTAATGTCATTATGTTTTTGGCATCCTGCTGTCAACCCACCCTGCAACAACTTTAAACTATACCCACTCAAAACTAAGGAGGCTCTTATGTTTCTGTAAATAAAGATGTGATTTATGGCAAGTGTTCAGGTATTTTGGTTATTCAAAAAAATGGAGTTATTGTTGAGTTTTAAATTAGGATATAATTCAAGAGTCCTTAATTCTTGCCAAACCATTCTGACTTGAATATATATCCCCCAAATCCATTTGGTCAAACATAATGACATTAGAACTCATTCCTCTAGATGAGTTCTAAAACCTCAAACTAAACTTTAGAAGATTTATTGGCTATTTACAGAAGCTAGTAGAAACAAATAAGAGAGTCATCAGATCTGTACTTCAGGATTGTAATATAGTTCTTGGCTATTAAAGTCTAAGCAAGGCTGAATTGATCTAGGGCTCTGTTGAATAAAAACAATGAATTACCTTTGTCTCAGTATGCCCCATAAAATGGAGTTACTTTTTAGACACAGATCTTAACATTTACGTATTTGCCAATGATGCAAATAACAAATGAATAATACAGTTAGAGAACCTGGGTTCTAATCTCACCTCTGTCCTTTATAACTTTTGTGAACATGGGAAAGTCACTTATCCTCTTAGGGGCTTCCATTTCCATATCTAAATTGAGGGCTCTAGATTAGACAACCTTTAGCTTCCTTTCTGCCTCTAAACCTATAATCCCATGACTTCCAAGTTTCTTTCTAGCTCTATACTTACCATCTAAGTGTAAGGTGCTTTAGATTTAAGGTGCTTCACAAGACTATAAGCTCCTTGAGAGCAGGGACTGGCTTTTGCCTTTTTTTTTTTTGTTATCTGCAGTCCTTAATACAGTGCGGGGCACACTGTTGACAATAAATGTTTATTGATTGCCTGACCTTCTCTTTTGTATTTAGAAAGTTTTATTTATAGAAAAGAGGAGAAACATGGATAATTCTGAGAAGATCTGAGAGAAAGAAGATCTCAGAGGGGAAAAACATTTACTGAAAGCAAAGATTTCATTTCCCAGAATCTATTTTACATATTACTATTACGATGATTTTGAAAAGGATAGCAGGAAACCGTAATAACTATAGATTTTTGGCAACTGTGAGACAATAGTATGTTGCCTATTTTTTGGATGTCTGATAGGTTTTTCATTCCAAGATAGAGATGAAACACTTTCACAAAGAGATCTTGATTCGAGGCAGGAGAAAAATCAACAAATGAAGAAAAGAGAAGAATGAACTGATACTGTTCCCTGCTTTTTGAAAAGCTGACCCCAAACAAATCCACCTGAATGGGAGTTCAGAATTGTTAACTGCCCTTTGTTGGTTGAACAGAGTTCAGACCATCTGAATCTAGCTTAGTTGACAACTCATAGAAAAGCAGCTAAAACTAGAAATGCTTAGAGCCTGTATTTCTTCCCCTTCCGGACTAGAGGAAGATAGGTTTTGCTTTTGCTGCTGAAAGCTGAAATGATTGGAGGAAAAGATTTTCTGCCGGAAACTGACTGAAGGAAGGAAAAAAACTTTATTCATTTACAAGGCTATCTGGGGAAAAAGAGATTTGTCTGCCTTGCCATTTACTGCCATCCATAGATTAATAGAAGGGAAATCCTCAGGTTTTTGGCCTTGCACTTTATTGCCTTGTATATTTTGAAAGGGGGAAGCCTCTCATGATCTAGTCAGGAGAACTGACCTCAATATCTCTGAGGATCACATACTGTGAGGAAGGACTTTAGCAAGCAGGCTTAAGTGACTTGCCCAGGGTCACACAGCTATTAAGTTTCTGAGGCCACATTTGAACTTAGGAAGATGAGTGTTCCTGACTTCAGGCCCAGCACTCTATCCACTGCACCATCTACTCCTCTCTCTGGACTATTATATTTTGATTATTCTTTCTTTGCTTTCTGTTAAGTAAATGTTTCATGACTAAGAGTTAATGGTATAATCTTGTTGATTTGTTTACATTGGAAATATATCTATGGGGATGGGGTGCTTAGGTACAACAATTATAAGTACTGGATATATAGATTCTCCATACAAGGGTTACTCCTAGCACCCAAAAAGTGAATTATAGCTGCCCCCTCTGGGTAAGCTCCCTGACTTGCCAGCATAAGTGAAGGCTGGAGTGAGCAAGACATCCCAGACAGACAGACAGCTTAGAGACAAGTGTTGTCTTGTCACATTTGTGCTACACATAACTGGTAGTTATAGAAAGAACCTTGGAAATAATTCAGTCCAGCCCCTTCATCCATAAATATTGAAACTGATACTTTAAGAGGTTAAGTGACTTGATTGGGGTCACACATCTATTTGTAGATCCAGGACTATAATCCAGGTGTCCTGATTCCTGATGCAGTGCCTTTTCCAATTACACTATATCCAGTTTATTTTTAATTTGAAATGCAACTTTCCATCAGTTATCATCTAAATTGTACCAAAATGATGTCCAATAAAAGAGGGGGATACTCCATGAAGACAGAACTTTGAATAATCTATGTCTGGAGTGATAAAGATATTAAATAAGGGTTTGAGAACTGATCCATGCTATCATACTTCAGCTTTTGAAAAGATAAACATTACACAGGCATTTTAAAATTCCATAAATAATGGTTCTGGTTTCATAAATTCTGAGATTCCAAAGCAAATATTTTCTGGATAATACACTTTATGGTGATTGTCATAATTAATGAATGTACATGTGTGTATGTATGTTTGCATGTGTATGTAAGATAGATCTTGACAGAAGCACTGTGTTAGAGAGCCAGCCTGAGTATCAGTAATAATTTGGGTTCAATTTCGGTCCGTGATATGTACTAACTGTGAATATGAGAAAGTCCATTAACCTCTTAGTGTCCCAGATAACTATAAAACTTTAAGTTATAGACCAGTTGCTAATTTTCATTAATAGAAGAAATTTCCACAGAAAGAACCCTCTTGAACTGCAGAGTTCATGGGATAGACCAAAAAAAAATTCTGCTGGCTAGTACAGGTAGACCCAATGTCCAAAAACATGGATTGACTTCACTGAATTGTAGAAGAGGAAATATCCAAAATACAGAACTGTATGATGCAACTTAGGTATCCCTTTCTCCATAAAGGCTGAACTAACTGGGGATATTGTAGAGAGAATTCTTACTCATGTTTGCATAGGGTTATGTGATCTGAAAGGTCACTTCCAAATCTGATATTCTATGAATAGATCATAAGCTCATGATAAGGCAGGGACTCAATCCTCTTTCCCAACTTTTTAACCATGGGGCAGAAGAGTGTTAATGATGTCACTTTGTAGTGCTGCTCTTCTGTTTAGTTTTTACCATACTGAAGCTGGAGCTCAGTGTTTTAGGCCCCTATAAGTCTCCTAAGAATCTCTTTGCCGTTTTAGGACTTGAGTTTGCCTTCTTTTTCATTGGTTTCTGGTTATAGCAAAATGATTATCCTTTCAAAGTATAATCTTTTTTTTGGAGTTGAATATCTGTAAGGTAAAAGAGTAGGCAAGGACGGTTGATTTTTCTTCTTTTTACCATGGGCTAGATTTTTTTTTTTAAGGACCATGCCGTAAACCAAATCACTCTGGCTCTCATTGATCAGTCAACAATAGGTCCCAGCACAAGCCTCATTTGGTCGTTGTTTGGGCTTTGATGGCTCAGGGTGAATGTAAATAGCAATTGTTTCTATTTTGTTTCTGTTTTGGCCACAAACACTAAGGGTCTACCCCTCCCAGATTTTTTTGTTTGTTTGTTTGTTTTGATTAGATAAAAGAGGTCATTCTTTGCTTCATTTCTTACCTGGGCTTAATCATTGAATGGGTTTTGCCTCAGTCAAACTGAGACCTGGGAAAGATCTTAACTTAAAAAGGCCAAAGTCTCCCACTGCATACAGGGCCATCTCCAGTTATCCTGATCTATATCTTGCCACTGGACCCAGATGGCTCAGGAGGAGAGAGCAAGGCTGGTGACTTTGCACAATTCTGCCTCATTTCAATCCAATTCATTTGCAAGTCATGACATCACTTTCCTGATGTCATGGTCCTCTTTGAGAATGAAGGACAAACAATGTACCATTCAGGAGGACAAAGTTGTTTTCCACTCTAGATTTAGAAGGGGAACCATCTCTCTGGCTAAATATGTAGCTTTATACCTGAATGTGTGTGAACCAGTGTGAAATATCTCCACATGCAGATTTATACCTGAATGTGTGAATCTATGAAATAATCAAACGATATTCATATAATAAAGAGGTTTAAACAATGCTACAGGGATATGATGGAATCATATAATATTAGAGCTGGGAGGGGCCTTATAAAACAGAATGTAAGGCCTGGAAGAGAACTTAGAACATAGAATGTAAGAGCTGGAAGGTATATTACAGCCTAATCCTTTTATTCTGTAGATTGAAAAAAACAATCAGTCCCCATCAGGTAAACTGAATTGCTGAAAGTCAAACTGATAGTGATAAGGTTGGAATCTAGACCCCAAAAAGGAAAAACCCTGGATTTTCCCATTTGGCCAAATCTCTGGTGTTCACCTGAGGTTATAATTCCATCAACCTGCCTTTCATTATGGCTACACCCAGTCTCCCAATTCTATTACCCTTAACCTAACCTAGTCCTCCATTGTCTTACCTCCCTATGGCCCCAGGCCACTTCCCACCCTTAAATCCCATCTAGGCTCCATTCTCCCTTGGCCAAGGGATCCAGGTCCCTGGATTTCTATTACCTGATAGACTACTTGGCCACTCCTAGATCCCTCCCATAGTCTTTCTGCATACAAGATTCATCTTGCCTCCATTAAGGTGCTCAGATTCTTAAAATCTGGCCAATGGCTCACTAATGTTCAGACTCCTTTAGTGTCTGCCCAATATGACGGGTGTTCTAATAAACCCTGTCTTTGGCTGAAAGAAGGCTCAGGTCAAATTCTTTTGGGCAGGACCCACATGTTGTGATTTTGGGGTCCCAGTACCCCTAAAACCCTAAACCTCAACAGTAGTAAGTGAGTGAACTTGGAATCAAACCCATAAGTGACATAGATGGCACAGGGTTATTGCCTTCAAATATCTAAAAGCTTGTCTTATCTTGAATACATACTGAATGGAGTCTGTCCAAGTAGGATCATATATTTAGAGCAAGAAGGGACTTTCAGCATCATCCAATTCAATCCCATAATTTTACTGAATAGAAAAGTGAATGCAAGAGGTTAAATGTAATAGTAAGAAATGATACTGGGATGTGAATCGAGGTCCTCTAATTAGAGGAAAGAACTAATAAATTTCAATTCAATAAGAACTTTCTGCAGCCAGAACTGTCTATAAGAGGAGCCAGCTGCCTCTAGTGGCAATGGGGTTATCATCAATGGAAGTCTTCAAGCAGAAGTTAGATGACTACTGGTTAGGGAGGTTACAGGGACAGGGTCCTTGTGTCATGGACCCCTTTGACGATCTAATGAAGCCCATGGACCTCCTCTCAGAAGAAAATCTTTAAATACATAAAAAATACATAAGATTGTGAAGGAAACAAATAATATTGAAATAAAGTTGTAATTTTTTTTTCTCATTCAAGTTTACAGACTCCATGAACTCTATTCATGTTCTTCTTGGGATTTCATGGGGCCAAGGTTAAGAACCAAGGTTATAGAGGGTATTCCTTCTTGAAGGAGAGGAGGTAAATGGCCTCAGAGGCCTTTTCTAACTCAGAAATTCCAAGATTCCCTAATTCATCACAGATGAAGGGAGGATGCCCCATTTTCTTTGGAAAATAAGAAAGGTTTCCTTTTCAAAGGTATTTCCTGAGGGGCAGACCCTTAGCGTCTATCGTCTGTCTGTCTGTCTGTCTGTCTGTCTGTCTGTCTCTCACTCTCTCTCCCATCCTACAAAGTCACACTATAAGAAAAGCTTACTAGTCCCCTGAGGCATTCAAATTCCTTGCCTCTAAATGAGCAATTTAGTGTTATCACTATAATTGGGTACAACAATGCAGATGAAATTGGATAGGAAATTTAAAAAAAGGTTATACACTTAATGGCTCACAATGGTTCAATCTGATAGCATTCAAAGTAATGAAGTTCAATAGTGAGATTTACTTTCAGGCCTCAGAAAGCTTTCTATGTCTTACTTTGTCCCTTAGCAAAAACCTTCTGTCCATTGTTGTTATTGAATTCTTTGTTTCGATCCTGTGGACTCTTTTGTGACCCTATTTGGGGTTTTCTTGGTATAGATACTGGAATGGTTTGCCATTTCCTTCTCCAGCTCATTTTATAGATGAGGGTTAAATGACGTGCCCAGGGTCATACAGCTAAGTGTCTGGGGCCAGATTTGACCTCAATTTCTCTTGACTCCAGGACTAGCACTCTATCCACTTCAACACTTACCTACCCTTCTTCTGTCCATGCACTACCTTAACCTGCAAAGGTCTTTCCTAGGTCTTACTTCTCTCCTCTTCCCACATGGGGTACCATGCCCTTACCTGATGGTGTTCTACCCAAAGGAAGATAAATTTTGATGGCTGAAACCTACCTAGTTTTCTTGGGATATACCAGCTAGATTTCTTTCTTAAAAACCAGGCCTTAAACCCAATTCACTCAAGCTCTTATTGATTGGACAACAATAGGTCCCTGACCAAGCACCACTTAATGGTTACTTTTTGAGCCCTTCTGGCTCAGAGTGAATGTAAATAATAGTAATTACTTCTCTTTTAGCCAGCAACCCTGAGGGTCTTGCCTTCCAGTTTTATTTTATTTCTTTAATTGAAGTTGCCATCCCTTGGCTCATTTCTTAAACAGGTCTATTCACTGAATGGTCTTTGCCTCATTCAAAGTAAGACCTCTGAAGGATCTTAGCTTAAAAAGGCCAAGGTCTCAGGGGCAGCTAGGTGCTGAAGTGGACAGAGTACCAGCCCTGAAGTCAGGAGGACCTGAGTTCAAATCCGGCCTCAGACCAAACACTTCACAGGTACTAGCTGTGTGACCTTGGGCAAGTCACTTAACCCCAATTGCCTTACAAAAAAAACCAAAAAGGCCAAGGTCTCCCATTGCATCCTGGGCCATCTCCAGTCATCCTGATCTATATCTGGCCACTGGTCCCAGCAGATGGCTCTGGAGGAGCGCTGGTGACTTTGCACAATTCTGCCTCACTTCAATTCACTTGCAAGTCATGTCATCATCTTCCTGATGTCATGGTCCTCACAATCACAACTTTAACCTGCACTCAAGCACTCCAGGCTAGGGGCAAGAGAAGGGCACCAGCACTTCCTATGTACTTGCAAATGGCAGGTGTGAGTTCCAGACTGCTACTGGATAGGAAGACAAGGTTCTCCTTGGTCTTTCTCATTGTTTCCTTATAAAAGCCTTGCTCTATTCAATTGTGTGTGTGTGTGTGTGTGTGTGTGTGTGTGTGTGTGTGTGTGTTTTCTTTCTAGTTCCTGAACAAAGTCTCTCTTTCTCTGCCCTGTTTAAAAATCACTTGACAGTACTTGGGCCTTAAATTCTAAAGGAAACAGACAATTAGATTAGATGGAGTATTGATCTGGGAGCCAGTAGGACCCAATGTTCTGCCTTGGGTCAGTTGTGTGACCTTGCCCAAAACACTTCAATTCTCTAAATCTCAGTTTCCTCAATTGTAAAATAAGGGCAGTTGTACAAGTTATTATATCACAGTTTTTAGGTACTTTCCAATCCTCTGATCCATGAAATCTAGAACCTTTTCACCTTTGGAGTTAGTGGAATCAAATCTCAGTCCAGTTAGCTCCCTTTGCTGACTCACAGGTAGTCTTTGTATAAGCACAAAACAAATTGTAGGGGCAGAAGAAAGTCAGTGTCCATCTCTTGGCATTATAAAAGAAAATTCCCGCATGATCATGTAAAGGGAGACAATACAGATGTGGACTCAAAGGGAAGACAGCTTTTCTTTCAGAGGGCTGAGAACTAAAAAATGCTCTCACAGGGGGAATAGGAAATTAAATTTTGTCACTTGCCAGACTCCTGACAAACAGCTTTCCCTTTTCCCAGTAGTTACATGTCTCTTTTGTTACATAAACTTCCGTCAATGCTCAGCCAAGAAGAGACCAAATTTTGACAGCTTTTCCCCTGCACAAAATGCCGATAATGGTATGCAGAAGATCCAACTTACAATAAGGCCATTTTGGGAGGGTCCAGCCCAGAGGGAACCTGCAGCCTCGAGGCCACCTGTGGCCCTTTAGGTCCTCAAATGGGGTCCTTTGACTGACACAGGTGGCCTTGAGGCTGCAGGTTCCCCACCCCTGGTCCAGACCAATGCTGGGTCAGATCACTGCCCATACCATGAATGGACATCCCTTCATTGCCACTTCTCCAACTCAGTTGTTATCCAGTCCGTGAAGGCTTTTTTTGACCTTGCCTCCTTCCTGCCCCAGCTGAAAGCAATCTCTCCCTTATAAAATTTATTGTAGCACATTCTCTGGACTCTTATCTTTGTGCTTCTTTCATTCTCATTTGTCTCAAATTCATTGGTCCCTATCTTTCCTCTGTATTGGGTTTCTTGAGGTCAGCCTTTTTGCCACAAATATCTTTGTATCTTCAGCACCTGTCCCAGTGGCTTGCAGAGAGTAGACACTCAATAAATGTTAAGATTTTGTGATGAACTGAAGTATCATTGTATAGTGGAAAGAGCACTGGAAAGAGTCAGAGGTCCAAGGTTCAAATCCCCAGCTCTGCCATTTACTACCTATATGGTCTTGGTTAAGTTGCTTCTATTCTCAGGGTCTCAGTTTCTTCATATGTAAAATAATAGAAGTGGATTAGATTCCTTTTTGGTTGTCACTTTTGAGCTTTGGGCCTCAGTTTCCTCAAATGTCAAAGCATGGTGGGGGAAGAGAGTTGGATTCAGTCCCTTTCAGCTCTAAATCTTTGATTCTAAGGATTAGGAAGGTCAGTTAAAGGAGGAGTCACAAGGTACTAAGGAAATCTAAAATTCAGGTTTCCTCCTAAAGCCAGCAAAGCTTTGTGTTGTCCCTCAAAACACCATTAAATATGCTCTATTTCCAGGATATTTAGAACCAAAAAGAACCTTAAAGATCTTTTAAGCAAAAGATTCTTGCCTTTTTATGTTATGTATTTCTCCCTTTGGCAGTCTGGGAAAGCCTATGAACTTCCTCATAGCAATGTGTCTAAATGCACAAAATTAAATACACAGAATTACAAAGAAAACCAATTATACCGAAATACAGATGCACTTTTTTTTTCTATCCAAGGGACCTCATCCCCAGATTCCTATTGCCAGAGGTCCATGGTGAAACCTGCCCACCCCTAAAGGGGTCCATAAACCTCAGGGTTAAGAACTCTTATTCTGGTCCAACTTCTTCCTTAGGAGGTAATAGGGATCCAGAGAGAAGGAGCACTTTAGCACTTTCCCCACTTTCCCCAGTCATAGAGGTTTTGTGTGTGTGTGTGTGTGTGTGTGTGTGTGTGTATTTCATCTTTTAAATCCAAATATGAGCTTCTTCACTTATATAAGCACAAAGAAAATTAAATACCCACTTAACTTTGTATAAGGTAACCTAGTAGAACAATCTTTAAATTTAGAGAAAATATATATGAAGAAAAGGAACTAGCTTTTTTTTTTTTGTCCCACCTTCTCAGTTAGTCTCCTGATACTTCCTGTAATCTTGCAAAATTATTTTTTCCCCCTGGAATACCATTTAGATCACAGAATAATAACTTATATTTAAAAAAATAAGAACCTAAATTCCAAAAACAATGTATCTCTAAATATATCCCTTTCTTATTGTTAGGATTGGAATCTGTAGACATATAGTATCAAGATCCTTATAGCTACTGCCTTGAATGAAGACCTATTAAGTTCATGATTATATAATCATGTTTGAATTATAGTTTACAAGAGGGCTAAGAAAACTTTTTGTTTTTCCCTAGGGAGGGTCAGTGACTCATAGAAAAGATTGAAGGCTACATTCAAGTTACAAAGACCATTAATTTAGCTTCTTTGGGAATTTTGTTTTTGAAAAAGAAATGAAAAAGCAAGTTTAACTTCTCTCTTTTTAAATTTAGACCTGGGGATTCAAAATTTTGTTAAAAATACAAATGAGATTATTTCAATTATATTGCATTCCTCTATTATGGCCAGTTAAAAGAAAGGGGATGGGAGTGGTAGCAGAAGGGGAAGCAGAGGGAAAAACAGAGAGACCACTGGAATGAGGATGAGGTGGATGATCATCAAGAATGAGAAAGAAAGGATGGAGAAAAGAGAGGAGGAAACAAAGAGACCAGGGTTCTTGTGTGTCCTGCACCTCTTTGGCAGTCTGGTGAAGAATACGGACTCCTTCTGAGGTTCACATTTTTAAATATATAAAATAAGATACATAAGATGACAAAAGAAACCAAATATACTGAAATAAGATCTATCCATACACACATATGTATATAGGTATATAAAATGTATATATGTATTTATATCTGTGCATACATTTTAACCATTATATATAAAATAATTTCTCATTGTATACGCACACACATACACACACTACATTTATGTGGTGTATGCAGGCACATATGCATGCATGTATGAAACTAAGAACCATAGATATAGAGAAACATAGAGGTAAAGAGATAGAAAATATGAAGGATAGGTAGAGAAAAATAGAGATGAAATCAATAGATTTTGAAGAGTGTATTAGTAGAGTAAATTGTTTTTATCTTTAATCCATTGTTCACCTGGACCAGGGTTTAAAGGTATTATCACTTGGCATCACTGTCCTTGAAATGCTAATCATTCTATTTATGTCCCATTATGGCTTTCCAGCTGCTTCTACCCCACCAATTCTTTAGAGCTCATTTCTTATGGGAAAAATAAAAAAAAAAAAACCAAACCATAAAACAATCAAAAAGAAAATAACACACACACACACACACACACACACACACACACACCCCAAAAGTCTATCTATACCTGGGGAAATAATACCTGCTGCACTGGTAAAAATCAAACGGAGTCATCAGAGACATTTTCAAATAATGGTAAGTTGTCATATTTTTCCATGTGACTTTAAGGACACAAATTGTAGAAGATCAATATTTTCAGATCAGTACATCTGAAAACTTTCTAAACTATATGCTCCTGGAGCATTGGTATGATGTCTTATCCCAAGTTTATATCTTCTACCAAAATTTATATCCTAGATTTTTGGCATACACTAAGTGCTTAATATTTGTTATAGTTACAAAGGAGCTCACCAAGAAATGAAACAGGCTTCTTTAAAATAATACATTTCTCACCAAGTATTCAGGCAGGGAGTTGTTGATTAGCTATGTCGGCTGTTCCAGGGATCTGTACATTGGAAAGGAGGTTAGAGTCCATAGTCTTTAAAAAGTTCCTTCTAAACTTGAAATTTTGATTCAAAGTAGGGATCAGATCTGTATAGGGATTGGTGGTTTCCTACTCTATAAGAAGGAAATTGTTGTAAAATGAGTTGTCCATCACATTACATATTTTTTCCCTAATTTCAAAACTTTAATGTGAAAGTTTTGTAGCGCCTTTCCCTAGGTCTGAGGATTAGTTCACAAAAACAGTATTGTAATTGTAAAAAGATAAAGAACTCCTATATAGTTCCATAAAGACTATTTCTTCTCCTAAAGTCCTCACCTGAGTCTTCCTTATTGTATAGAGGTAGGTCTGGCTTGTCAAAAGCTAGATCAATGTGTTATATGTCCTTGTAGGTGCTGCTAAACTTATATGGCTTCTTGTAATTAATGTAATAATTAGTTAATTAATTAACATTTTAGCTGAACATCTTCTAAGTGTGAAACCTTATGCTAGGCTAAGTTGTCAAGAACACAAATATGTATAGGCATGTTGCCTGACTTCAAAGAGCTTGCAATTTAGTAGGCATAGCCATAACTAGGCTTGGGCAAATGGTGCTTTGTTCAGGGCACTAAAACATATGATGGGGCATAATACTTAATAATAGTAATAATAATAATAACAATAACAACTAACATTTACAGAATATTTCCTATGTGCCAGGCACTGTGGAAAGGCCCTCTACAATAATTATCTCATTTGATCCCAACAACCCTGGGAGGTAGGTTGTATTATTATAGCCATTTTATAGATGTGGAAACTGAGGCAAATTGAGGTTATATGACTTGCCCAGGATCACACTTCTAGTAAATGTCTGAGGCCAGATTTGAACTCAGGTCTTCCTGACTCCAGGTCTGGTCACTCTATCATGCACTGCACCATTTAACTCTCTCAGAATATTTCGCTACTTTCCAGGGAATGCCTTCTCTGAGGAACCTTGTGTTGCTCTAAAGCAGAGGTAAGCAAAATTCTTGTTTTTGTACTGCCTGAGAGCTAATAATAGCTTTTACATTTTAAAATAAAGTTTTATTACATATAAAACTGTCAAAACCATTCTTAGCTTGTGGGCTATACAAAAATAGGCTGTGTTCTGATCCCTGCTCCAGAGTAAGACAATAGGGCTCACCACTTGTCACTGTGGTTCACCTCCCAAACCTTCCTTCCTCCTCTGCTCTGAACTCCTGTAGAGGTGAAGGTCAGAATTCTCTGGAGAATGGGTGCTGCCATATCCTAGAACGATGGTACCAGAGTGGAATTATCCCTTCTTTTATCAGCCCCATCCCCATTTCCCACTGAAATTGCCCCACATCAGTTTTTGTTAGTTACCACTGTTTGGGAAGTAGGAAAAAAAACAAAATAAAACAAAGCAAACAGCTATCTAGATTTTAGGCTTACAGAGAGTCAGAGATGAAAATGACCTTAGAGGTCATTTAGTTCAAGATCCTTAGAAGACAGTAGGTGTGGGAGAGTTCTTAAAAGTCATCCAAAAAAATCTGTCTCTTCCTCTCTCTCTCTCTCTTTCTCTTTCTCTCTCTCTCCCCCTTTCTCCATATTTATTATTGTCATTTTTGTTCCTTAATCAGCTCCAAAAAGTATGCAGTGTGACTCAGCATAATAATTAACTACACCTTCGGGAGCCTGAATAATATCACACTTAAATATATTAGTATTCCTCAAATATATGGAGATGCTATTACGATGAATACAACAAAAACTAATTGAAAAGCTTACTTAATACATAGTAGCTTTTTGTCATCATGCATTTTCTCAATCAATGGGAACTAATAGTAAATTTACTAACAAGTGGCAGTTTCTACACTGAAGGTTTTGACAAAGCGTTCCTAAAAGACAAAAATGTAAAGGGTGGTTACCTCTGATCTAGGAAACATCCTCATTTTATAGAGGAGGAAAATGAGATTTAGAAGGGGTAACAGACTTGCTCAAAGCTACCCCATGAGGTAAGATAAGAATAGAGTGGAAGCTAGAAGCCAGGTTTGTTTGGTTTTGTTGTTTTGTTTTCACTCTAAGCTCATTGTTTTTTGTCGCTGCACCCATCATCTTCAAGGCCCAGTTTGAGTCTTCTTCAACGAATCCTCTCCCAATTACACCACTCTATCTATCTCTGTTATGACCATTCCCTATTTTATATTGTCCCCCAATTGGCCTATAGTGTGAGCCATGTCTCCTTAAAAAGGCTGTCTCTGGAGGGCAAAGACCTGGTCATCTTCTGACCTCCCACTGCATCCAGCAGATGGCTGACCATAGTATCTCACTCTACTATATACAATGTCATCACCCATCATCTCATTGCAGGAATCTTTTGCCTTGGTCAAAGAAGAATAGAATCAAAGAATTAGAGCTGACAGGAACTTAGAAGCCCTCAAGTCCAAGCCCCTTATTTTACAGATGAGGAAACTGAGGCCAAGAGAGGCCAAGCGACATGCCAAGGGGTACACAGCTATTACCCAGCTATTACATATCAGAAGGAGGTTTTTAACTCAGGTCTTCCAGACTTCAAGTCCAGTGCGCTTTCCACTATGCCATAGACAAGATGGTCTCCTCATTTTCCCCAAAATGCTCCTTTTGGCTCCTTTGCACTTTCCCATATTTGTGTCCTCATTTATAGAACTTTAAAACTCTAGATTTCTACAGCTGAAGGTAAGCTTCAAGATTATGAAATCAAATCCTACTGTCTACATCTGTTTAAAGTGAGGCCTAAAGAGGTTAACTAACTTTCCCAAAGCTAGTTAGGGGCAAAGTCAAAACTAGAGGCCATGCTTCCTGCTTCCTAGTCTAATGAACAGCCCAGTATACTTAAGAGCTGACATTTCTTTAAGGGGAAGGGAATAAGCATTTATTTGTTTACACGCCTACTATGTGCCAGGCACTGTGCTCACAGCAACCCTGCACGGTAAGTAGTACAAATCTTATTCCTATTTTTCTGAAGAAGAATCTGGGGCACCAAGAAAACAAGTGACTTTTTCAAGGTCATTCATCCAGTAATTGAGCTGGGATTCAAACCCCCTATCTTCCCTGACTGCAAGCTCAGAGCTCTTTCCATTCTCCAAAGCCTCACATATTGATCTGTTTACTTCAGGTGCTCCCCTGCCTCCTTCATTATAAATTCATTATACTACTCTCCTCACAAAGTTTTTCCTGACTACCGTAGACTTCCACCTATCTTCCTATTCTCTAACCTATAGTTTCTCTCATTTCTTTCTTTAATTTGATTTTTCTTTATTTTATTTTTTCCTTAATTTTATTGTATTTTGTTTCATTGACTCATTATTCCCTAAGTAAGTCATCTTCCTACCAAGACTGCAAGCCCCATGAGGACAGGTACAACGTATTCACCAGGCAATCCAACATCATGCTGAGCACAGAATATATGCTTTAAAATGCTAATTGCTGGTCTGATAAATAGAAATGCAGTGAACATTTATAAACAGAGATGTGGATTTTTCTGAGCCACGGGAGGAAAAGTGATCACACAGCCCAGTTATTAATGTCCTGTGCCCACTCAGTTCTTCCTTGACAATCACCCCAGAAAGTCTGCTTGGACTGTCTTCTATTTCCATGTGACATTCTTCCCAAAAAAAAAAACAAAAAACTGTTGTTCTGGAAAGTCCATATACAAATATGGTTCCTCAAAGCCACAGATTTCCTTTCCAAATAATTACCCCCTCAGGTCTTACCTGAGTCTGCCATCCTCTGCTGCAGCTCCTCCTGGTATAATCTTCGTAATGAATATGCCAGGATCATCTCCAATGTGGGGATTATCTGTGCCTCCAGCAATACTGAATCCCAGCCCAGAATTGCCCTGTAGAAACAGTTAACAGAAATTGAAATGATGTGGCTGACCCTGGATTTCTTGAAAGTTTCACTGTCCCCTCAGTGTTATCAACTTACTACTCAAATTGGGAAATAAGTGATAATGGTTTTGTGCCTTGCTGTCAGCTAACAAAATGAAGGTCAGGGAATAGCATTCGACTGAGAGTTTTCTTTTCTCACAGTTCTGAGAGTTCTTGTTCAAAAGATAAAATGGGGTACTCATTTCTAGGATGATAGGTGTGTCAAAATGTTCACTCTTAAGAAACAGTTTAATGATTTGTTCATAAAGATAGAGACTTGGTAAGCCCTTCTGCTGCAAGATATGTTTTAGGGAAGCTACATTTTTGTGTGTATTTTACAGCACTAATAACTCATATTTATGTAATGCTCCCAAGTTTGTAAAGCCTTTTCCTCACAAGATCCCTATGAAACAAGCAGCCCAAATACGAGTCTTCTTTTCCTAGACGTGAGGAAAGTGAAGCTCAGAGACGTTGGGTGACTTATATATCATTACACTACTAAAAAGTGGCAACCAATCTACCTCATAGTGCTTGTCACCAAACCAAGCTCCTTGAAGATTTCATTTTCCAGTGCCCACCCTTTGAGATTATTTCTAATTTATTCTTTATCTATCTTATTTATATATAATTGTTTGCACATTTTCTCCTCCAAAAATCTGCAAGCTCTTTGAAGGCAGGGACCCTCTCTCCCCTTTTCTTTGTATGTGCTTAGCACTGCACCTGGAATAGAGAAGGCACTTAACAAATGTTTGTTGCCTTGATTTGACTTAACAGAATCCATCTCTTTTCCCC
Source organism: Vombatus ursinus (assembly GCF_900497805.2). Lineage (NCBI taxonomy): Eukaryota > Metazoa > Chordata > Mammalia > Diprotodontia > Vombatidae > Vombatus > Vombatus ursinus. Next base: position 10,941,334 of record NW_020945437.1, on the reverse strand, counting down.
TAGAAAAGAAACATTCCCATTAAAATACTACAAATTAATGGGAATCATTATAATATGTCAATAAATATTTCCATAATTAGCCTGAGTATTTTTATTTCCTCTCAGAGCTTAGTCTGAAAGAGGGTCTTGTTTTTAATTCATATTTGCTGATTAATCAGTTGATAAAGGTCTATTCACTGGAATCAAGAAAACAATATTGTAAAGACAAAATTTATCAGTTCAGTGAAACCAACAGACATTGAAAGCAAGCCAAAGTATCAACTACTCTGAGGAGTTTGATGTCATTATGGGATTATTTGAAACTTATAAAGAATTGTGTGACTTTTTAAGGTAAAAAAAACTAAAAAGGGATTATGTACAATGGAACAACAATAAAGTTAAAATGAATCCTTTTTCATAGATAACTATAGTATGCCTATCATCCATGTATGTATGTATGTATGTATGTACGTATGTATGTATGTATCTATCATCTATCTATCTGTCTAGCTAGCTAGCTAGCTATCTACCTACCTATCACCTTTCTGCAGGTCCAGACCTTCACAGGTTAATTGATTAATGTAGTGAACTCCCAGTGTGAAAACTCCTATCAATAGTGTTAGAAAGCTAACACTAATTGATTTGTCCACAATTAGAGTTAGACTTGATCATAGACCTTTCTTGCTGATTCGAAGGCTTGCCTTTTAAATTTATTGCCATATATAAAAATATAACTTTTCAATTTACTTGGTATCTTTTTTTTTCTCACATCAATGAGCAAATGCTATAATCCATATTTTACCTATGAGCAAACAAAGGGTCAGAATGCTCCAGGGACATTCCCTAGCTCACGCAGTTAATAAGTTTAAAAAAAAAAGTGGTAAAAGCGAGCTCAAATCTATATATTCTGATCTCAGTTCTACTGTCTCTTCCTACTTTACCATGTTGCCTCTCCAAAAAAGGATCAAACTATGAACAGTTTTCCAAAAAGAGAAATGAGAACTATTGGTAGATATATGTGAAAATCACAAATGATTAGTAATAAGAAACAAATTAAAAATAACTCATATATACTTCATACCCATCAAAGTGGCAAAGATAATTACAGATAGGAGTAATCTGTGTTGGCGGGCTATGAGAATGCAAACTCACTCATACCATGTTGGAACAATGAAATGGCATAAATGTTCTGGAAAACAATTTGCAGTTCTTTGAGAAAAGTCACTAAATTAGTCATAGGACTAATTTTGCGCCCAGATTTGGGTCATATGCCTAAAGGAGGTCAAAGACAGAAAAACCCTATATATGCCATATCAGTATTTTGGAGGCATAGAGAGAAGGTAGCAAAAAAAAAAAAAAGGTAAAACACAAATGGGTGCCCATTGGTAAGGGGAATGGCTGAGTAAACTATGTATGAATGTAATGGAATATCATTTTACCATAAGGAAAAAAAAAACTAGCAAGCAGAAGCAGAAGAACTACACACACATACACACACACACACACACACACACACACACACACACACATACAAGCTTGCCATAAGTTAAATAAAAATGACACTAAAAGGCAACCAAATGCTAGTCAGTTGTAATGGCCAGTCTCAATTCTGGAGAACAGATAATGAAACACATCCCCCTCCTTTCATCAGAGAGTGGAAGCTGCCCCAGGTTCCAGAAGGGAAAGACTGGGATGAGTGGCATTTCTGTCTTGCTCTAAAGGTATATTGTTGAGCTTAGAATGCTCCAGCTAAAGTCAATATATCAACAAGCATTTATGAAGCATTTCCTATGTGCCAGACACTGTGCTGGGCATTGAGAATACAAATACAAGCAGAAAGACAGATAGATAAATAGTCCTCGACCTCAAAAAGCTTACATTCTAATTGAGAAAGACAACACATGAAAAAGAGCTGAAAGGGGAAGAGGGAGGGAAGGTACCAGGCATGGGGCATGATGAAGAAGTCTATAGTGAAAGTTGGTGAGAAATGAAGAGATGGCTGGTCTTGGTTCCTTCCATAAAAGTAGCTTCTGGGAGGAGCCATTCAAACAGAGAGAAAGGCCTCGGGGGGTGGAGATTGAAAGGCAGAAATAAATTGTTTTGCTTGGAAGGTTATGAAGAGATAGTGAGGATATCCTCTACTCTTAGGATTGTAATTCATTTGGTATAAAATGAGGTGGATGAATTACAGCATGGGTTCTTCTTTTAAAAAAATAATAATTAATTGTTTATTTTTTCAACATTCACTTTTATAAGATTTTGAATTCCAATTTCTTTTCTCCTTCTCTCTCTCCTCTCCTCCCTCCCCAAGATGGCCAACACCAGGGGTTCTTAAAACTTTTTTGCATTGTGGCCCACTTTGGCAGTTGCTGAAACTTACAGAACTCTTCCAGAATGATATTTTTACATAATTGAAAGAAATGTCAATTTTCACTTAGATGTTAGTGAAAATAAAGATGTAATTTTCTTTCTCCATCCAAGTTCACAGCTCTTCTCCCCTCCCTTATCCGTGGATCTCAGGTTAAGAATCTCCGAGCTAGATGAACTCCAAGGTACCTTTCAATTTTAAATCTTGGAATAACGTGAAATGGATTGATAGACTTTCCTTATTGCTCCTTCCCCCCTTCCTCCTCTGCCACCCGTAGTATGTATGCACACCCTACTCTGAGGAAGTGTGAATGTCTCTGGGAAGCAGTGACTGAAAGGAACTCCTAGGTGGTTACACAGTTAATGCAGCATGTGTTTCAAATCACAATGTGTTCAAAGAGCTTTTCTGTTTTTTAAATAAAGTTTGGAAGCCAGATGGATTCTGCCTCATCATCATAGCTTTTTAGAGAAAGCTTATCTAAATTCTAGGAGGAAGTAATTTAAAAGGCATTCACACCTTCCCTTATTACTTCCAACACCTTTTCTCCCCAGTCCCTCTTCACTGCCTTCCTTCTCTGCACTGACAAACCACAGTGGAGGAGAGGAAAACATAGCTAGAAAGGGAGAAAAAAATCTCTACAGGCTTTCCATGGATGAATCATTGTAATTCCCTGACAATCACCCACAGACAGGTGTCAGCTGCTCTGAGAGATCACCAGATCTCTTCCCCAGGGAGCAACCTCTCCAAGCAGCAAGGCAGCCCTTCGGGCTGATGTCCTCAGATCCAAGAAATTGTTGCCAATTAACAGAGCTGTGATCCTTGACCTGATCAACAGGAATTGCAAGCTGCCAGAGTAGCAAGATCAGTTTCTGTGTACATTTCCCAGTAGGCACGCTCTTTCAGTCAGACATAATCTGTGACTGATGAGTGGGTTGGCATCCTCTCCACCTTAGAGTAGCTTTCAAATTTAAGCTTATTTGGTGACAGCCCATATGAAGGATGAACAAGTTGCTGACAGACATGGCTCATTGAACTGACACCACCCAGGAGGATCTTTCTGTAGATTAAGGAAAAGGACAATAACCATCATCAAACGGCTGGCTCCCAAGATTCCAGCTAGGAAAAACTAAGTTGTGTTTCCTAACTTCTAACCCATGTATTCAAATACCATCTCTGTAAAAAACAAAAAAGGACCAATGTGTACAAAGATATTTATAGCAGCTCTTTTAGTGGTGGCAAAGAATTGGAAATTTAGGGGATGCCCATCAACTGGAGAATGGCTGAACAAGTTGTTGTATATGATTGCGATAGAATACTATTGTGCTTTAAGAAATGATGAGCAAGATGCTCTCAGAAAAATATAGAAAGACTTACATGAACTGATGTAAAGTGAAATTAGCAGAACCAGAAGAACATTGTACACAGTAACAACAATATTGTATGATGATCTATTATGAATAATTTAGCTATTCTAAGCAATACAATGATCCAAGACAATTGTGCAAGACTTATGATGAAAGGTGCTGTCCATTTCCAGAGAAATATCTGTTAGAGCCTATGCAAATCAAAGATACTTTTTCTTTACTTTGTTTTTTTTCTTGTTTTTTTTTTGTTTGTTTGTTTTTGTTTTTGTTTTTGGTCTGTTTCCTTTCACTGAATGACTTACATGGAAATGTGTTTCACATGACTATACATGTATAACCTACGTCAAATTGCTTGCCTTCTCAATGGGGGGGGAAGAGGAGGGAGGGAGAGAATTTGGAATTCAAAATTTTAAAAGAATATGTTAAAATTGTTTTTACATGTAATTGGGGAAAACGAAATATTAAACAGGATTAAAAAAAGTAAAAAGAAATCCCATCTCTGATAGTATCTGCTTTGCCATCAAACCATTTACACTCACTATGTATTAGGCAACTATTTAAAACTACAAATTATAAAGATGTCATAATCTGCGGCCAATGAAGTTATAAGTCCTTACTGTAGTGATCCTTAGGAAACATCTTCCTCTTACTCAAAATTTACTCTTAAAAACAAGTACTGGAGTATTATACACAACCATTTAGGAAGTATATTGGTATGTTGAAGGTGACCAGAAAGGTAAGCAAACTTGAAACCTTGTTGCACAAAAGATCAATTGAAGGAACATATAGACACATTTAGCCTAGAAAAGAGATGATTTGGCTGGGGAGAAGGGGTTAATAGTATGATGTAGCTTTCCTCATGTATTTGAAGTACTGTTATGTAAAAGCAGACTGGACCTGGATGATAGAACCAATATCCCTGCGTAGAAGGTAGAGAGAAGAAAATGACAGCTCACTAGAAGAAAAAAAATGAACAATTCAAGCTGCCCATGGAAGAAATGGCTACCTCTTCGGAGGTGGGCTTCACCAGATTTCCGGAGGAGTCCATACCACAAAGAAAGGTTAAGAAATCTTAGAAAACTGAAATGGACTACCTCCCTAAGCCAAATGCTTGAGGACAGGGTGTGTGTGTGTGTGTGTGTGTGTGTGTGTGTGTAATTTTTTTTAAAAGAAGGGTCATTAGCTGATGAATAATATATATATTTTTTAATTTGGAACACTATTTTATTGATGCCTTGTGTTTTTACATCAGACTTTTCCAAACACACCTCCAACACTTTATTCCATGTGTCTTCCCTCGCAAAAAAAAAAAAATCCCAACTAACACAGTAAGTACCTTTGACAGTATATATAACATTCTGCACACACAGGCTCCCACCTCTCCAAGTCAAGAAACAAGCTTTTATTAAGCACTTACGTGCCAGGCACAGTGGATACAAAAACACTAGCCCTGTCCTTGAAGAACTTACAGTCCAGTTGGGGTGGCAGCACACTAAGAACTGCATACAAACAAGGCACATACAGATCAATTGGAGATAATCTCTGATGGGATGCATCAGAAATAAGAGGGATGTGGAAACCAGGAACAGAGGTTGGGTATGAATAACAAATATTAAGTTAAGTAGGAATTCTTTTTTTTTTTTTGGCAATTGGAGTTAAGTGACTTGCCCAGGGTCACACAGCTAGTAAGTGTCAAGTGTTTGGTCTGAGGCCATTCTTTGAACTCAGGTCTTCCTGACTTCATGGCCGGCTCTCTATCCACTGTGCCACTTGCTGCCCCTTAAAGTAGGAATTCTTAACCATTCCTGTGTCATACACTACTTTGGTAGTCTTATGAAACCTATGGATTCCTTCTCAGGATTATGTTTTTAATGTATAAAATAAAATATTTAGAATTACAAAGGAAACCAATGATTAGTGAAAATAAAGGAGTATATATTTTCTCATCCATGTTCAAAAGCCCCCTAAAATCTGCTTATGAGAGAGATTCCCAAGGTTAAGTTCTCTTGTTCTAGAGGAAGTCAATTCCCTGTCCCTGGAGGTCTTCAAGAGAAGTAGATGACCACTGATTAGGGATTCTGTATACCAAAATACCATTCAGGTATAATTTGATTTGGATGATCTCTGAGCTCCATTTCAACACTGAGATTCTGTGATTCTAGAGAGTAATTCAGGCAAAAATTAGACAAAATAAACAAACAAAAAAAGAAAGCACATCTTTTCATAGGCATCTTCAGCATTTACCCCACCTTTTCCCCTGCCCCAGCCCATACCAATGAAGTGGGTGGGGCCTTGTATTTCAGCATTACTTTGTAAAGTCCAGATTAACTATTCTGCCTACCCAGAAAAAAAGGATTGATTGCTAGATTTTTCCCCCTTCATTTTATATTATACATAATGTCTATTTATATACATTAGTTTCATTATACCTTCTATTCCACTGTTTCCTGTTCTGTCCACTGAGGCCAGTTGGTCAATCAATAAAAGTGTCCACTATGTGCCAGGCACTGAGCTAGACACTGGATATACAAAAAGAGGCAAAAAACTCTCCTTGCCCTAAAGGAGCTCACAATCTAATGGGGGAAACAACAAACAAGCAAAAATGTACAAACAAGTTATATAAAGGATGAATAGGAAATAATTAGAAAAGGAAAGGGACTAGAATTAAAAGGGGTTGGGAAAGGCTTGTTCATGGAACATCCAGGAGGCCAATGTCATTGGATCAGAGTTCATATTAGGGAATAAGGTATAAGAAGACCAGAAAGGTAGGAAGTTAGGGTAAAAAGGGCTCTGAATGCCAAGCAGAGGATTTTGTATTAGATCCTGGAAGATAAAAGAGAACATTTCCCATAAACATTTGGACAAAGAGAACATCTTCTACACTGGGGTAGGTGATGGAGAGAGGGAAAAGATCTCTGAGACTCATTCTAACCCTAAATCCATGATCTTAAGCAAAGAAACATTCTTGAGTTCTTCAAGTAGTATTTATGTGAATTTTAGATCAGATTAATTATAATGTAGAGAGAATTTGAAACTAATTGAGCATTAATTTACTTATTCATTGTCATACCAATCAAACTACCAAATAATTATTTTACATAGCTAGAAAAATAATAACAAAATTCATCTGAAAGAGAACAAAAGGTCAAGAATATCAAGGAAATCAATGAAAAAAATGTGAAAAAAAGCAGCCTAGGAGTGATTTCAAACTATTTTACAACATAAATCATCAAAACAATCTGATACTGGCTAAAAAATAGAGTGGTGGGTCAGTGGAATAGATTAGCTACACAATATACAGTAGTAAATGACCACAGTAAACTAGCATTTGATAAACTCAAAGATCCAAGCTTTTGGGGCAAGAACTCATTATTTGATGAAAAATTCTAGGAAAACTGGAAAAATTTGGGCAGAAACCAGGCCTAGGCTGACTTCTCACACCATATGCCAAGATAAGGTCAATGGGCACATGATTTAGAAATAAAAGATGATATCATAAGTGATTAGGGGAACATGAAAAAATGTACCTCATGGATATTGTTGTTCTTCAGTTTCAGTTGTGTCCTACTCTTTGTGACCCCATTTGGGTTTTTTTTTGGCAAAGATACTGGAGTGGTTTGCCATTTCCTCCTCCAGCTCATTTTATGGATGAGGAAACTGAGGCAAACAGGATTGTGTGATTTGCCTAGGGTCACACAACTAGGAAGTGTCTGAGATCAGACATGAACTCACAAAGATGAGTCTTCCTGACTCTAACCTTGGCAATCTATCCACTATGCCACCTTATCTATGGATAAGGGAAGAGTCTATGACCAAACAAGAGATAGAGAGGGTCAAAGAAAGTAAAACAAATGATTTTGATTACATGGAATTAAAAAGGTTTTGCACAAATAAAACCAATGTAACTCATATTAGAAGAAAGGAGGAAACTGGGAAAAATTTATGGGAAGTTTCTGTGACAAAGCCCTCATTTCTGAAATGTATAAAGGAAGTGAGCTAAATGTATAAAAATAAGAGCCATTCCTCAATTGGTAAATAGTCAAAGGATATGAACAGGTAGTTTTGAGAAGATGAAATCAAGGCTATCAATAGTCATATAAAATGCTCTAAATCACTAACGATTAGAGAAATGTAAATTAAAATAACTCCTAGGTACCACCTCACACCTATCAGACTGGCTAATGTGCTAGAAAAAGAAAATGACAAATGTTGAAGGTGATGTGGAAAAAATACATACAATAATGTACTGTGGGTGGAGTTGTGAACCAGTCTAGCCATTCAGTAGAACAATTTGGAATTATACCCAAAGGGCTATAAAACTGCAGACCCTTTAAACCCAGCAATACCACTACTGGGTATATATCCTGAAGAAATCAAAGCTAAAAAGGAAAAGGATCTATATATAGAAACAATATTTATACTAGCTCCTTTTGTGGTGGCAAAGAATTGGAAATTGAGGGATGCCCATCAATTGCGGAATGGCTGAACAAGTTGTAGTACATGATTGTGATGGAATATTATTGTGTTGTAAGAAGTAATGATGGAATGGTTTCAGAAAAACCTGGGAAGACTTATATGAACTAATACAAAGTGAAGTGAGCAGAACCAGAACAGTACACACAGTAGCGGCACTACTGTAGTGATTATCAACTGTGAAAGACTTAGCTACTCTCATCAAGACAAAGATTCAAGATATTTCCAAAGGACTCATGATGGAAATAGCTATCTATCGTCAGAAAGAAAAACTGAGGGATTCTGAGTGTAGATCGAAGCATACTTTTTTCACTTTCTTTATTTTTTCTTTTTTTGTTTGTTGTTGATTTTGCAACATGACTAATATGGAAATATGTTTTGAATGACTTCCCATGTATAACTGATATCACATTGCTTGCCTTCTCAATGTGTAAAGGAGGGGCTGGAGGTAAAGAGAGGATTTGGAACTCAAAATATAAAAAAATTAATTAAAAAATAAAAAGAAATGAATTAGGCATATGAAACAGTGTGAAACAATATCTAAAATAAGGTTTCTTAACCTTTTTGTGTCATGGACTTTTCTGAAATTCTGGGGACTGCTTATTTGACCAAGGTCAAGTCACTTGGCCTCTCTGAGCTTTAGATACATCTTCCATAAAATGTGGAAGTTAACACTCACACTACATATTTCACAGGGTTGGTGTGGGGGGAAAGCACTATAGACTGTAAAACATTTGAGAAATGTAAGCTCCTTAAAAGAAACTGAAGAATCATATCAGATAATAATCATTACACAGATAGCTAGAAAATTAAAATAGACTACCTCCCTAGGCCAAATACTTGAGGGTAGGGTAAAGGTTTTTTTTTTTTACATCTCCAATCCTTATCTTTATTATATTTATATATATATATATATATGTATATATATATATGTATATATATACACACACACATATATAATTTATATATTATAAATAAGTTATATTTATATTATAAATAAATATACATTTATATATAATATAAATATATAAATAATATAAATTTATATATTAGTAATTATATATATATAATTTCCTAATTACATTTTTAAAAAATTAATATTCAGGTGTTTTTAAAATTTTGAGTTCCAAATTCTCTCCTACCCTCCTGACCCTCCCCCACCCATTGAGAACCAAAGCAATATGATATCAATTACATATGTCAAGTCATGCAAAATGTATTTTATTGTCCACCTAAGCAGCTCCCTTTTCTGAGTGGCAGAGCTTTACTTTTCATTTCGTCTGCTGAGCAAAGATGAATGACATGTCTGAGTTCAAAGAGTAATGAAGTCTACTGGCTTAGGATTCTCAAATTCTTCTTTACTACTTACAGGACCATTGATACAGCACTAGAAGGAACCTGAAAGCTCATATAATATAACCCTTCATTTTACAGAGGACAAAACTGAAGTCTTAGGTTGATGAAATGAAGAGAATGGAAATGGGGGACTTAGTACAAGGCACAATCAGCACAGAGGAAAAAACAATTGAGAGCTTAAAATTAGGGAGAGGAAAACTAGAACTAGGCTGTGCTGCATTGCCTCTTAATACAATGATTAACCTTCATAATGATGGCCTAGAGTCATCCAGAATGGTTCAATTTTATCACTCACCTTAAGAAGGCAGGGAAATACAATATATTGTAGACAGATTTCCATTAAAATGGCTTAAATAATAATAGTAACAACAATAATAATTTTATATTTATTATTCAATAGTTGCCTAGTTTTGTGCTAAGTAAATAAATCATGAAGCATTTATTAAGTACTTATTATATACATATATACATTATGTATATGTATTAATATCCATATATATCTAAGTTTCTAGTGAATAGGAATCAGTAATTAACCTATATTTGAAGTACCATAAGGGTAATGTCGCATTTAATCTTTATATTTCACCTAGAACTCAGCTTGGCAAATGTTGGGCTAGTGGACTTGTGATTTCACTGGAATGGGGAAATCCTGGTGTGAGAGCTCTTTCTACCTCTGAAGACAGGCATATGCCCTGTAACCTATAGTCTTAGAGTATATGTGTGTGTGCGTGTATGTATATGTTACATATATATGTATGTGTGTGTGCATTCATGTGTATTATAATGCACATATATATATATATATCTGCTATAGATATATCTTGATCTAAATCTAGACAGAGTTCATGGAACTCAGGTTAGAAAAACTTAGAGAGTTATCCAGGTTTTGCATATGGTAGGTACTTAATATGAGCAGCTAGGCAGTACAATGGATAGAGTACCAGCCTGGAGTCAGGTAAATTGAGTTAAAATTTGACCTCAGACACTTGCTATCTGTGTGACTCTGGACATGTCACTTAAAACCCCAAATGGGGTCATGAAAAGTTAGTCATAACTGAAATAACTGGAGCACAGGTGTTTAATAAATTTCTTGAATCAAAAAGGGCTTTGGATGCCAAGATAAGGAACTTGAATTTTATCCTATACATAATGGATAGCCCCTGAGAATTTCTCAATAGAGTAGTAGAATGAACACCCTGGGCTCTGGTCAGCTACTTGTTATCTGACATTGGGATATGCTCTTGGTTTCTCTTAGACTTGTTTTTTTCTTCATAATATTAGAGAATTGAGCTAGATAATTTCTCAAGTCCCTTCCTATTCTAAAGCCAACACTTACGGCTTTACCTTTGTACTGTAATGAAGCGCTGACTTCTCTCTGTTAATTACTCTTCCCCATGCCTAGAATGAAGACTTAGTTCTTTGCCATCTTATAGACATGGCTGAAAATGACTGAACAATAAAAACTTGTATTCCCAGTGCTTGGCACACAGTAGTCACTTTCACTTGCTAAATGTTTGATGGTTGATTTATTTACTGAGGACAAAGCTAGGCAATGATTGAATAATAATTTGGTGTCTGGATAAGACATGGAAAATCTAAAAGACAACAATCTAGTAAAACTTAATGTACTTTCAAAAGTACATTAGTTCATTCCAGGACATTAGTTCATTCCAGTACATCAAACAGTCATTTTCAGTAGTTACAGAGTATTAATAACACCAGTACTCTGAGTTCTTTCTGTTTATGTTTTGTTTTTACATTACAAATATTTACAGATGAGTACCACTTAAGGAGAAATCTCTTGTAACAAATTAAAACAGTTAAATAAAGCTAATAATACAGTGACCTCATCTGAAAATAAAAGCAATATTTCATATCTATAGCACCTTCCATCTCTCTTTTTCTAAAAAATTAACAGAAATGGTTTTCCTCCATCCTGCCTCCCATCTCCTTGGGAAAAAAAAAAGAAAATAAATTTCTTGCCAAAAAATATGCATAGTCAAGCAAAATAACTTCCATTAAGGGCTGTATAATATATACATACAGACACAGATACCCACTTATATATGTATATACATACACACACATTTATAATTTCATCAATAACTGTGTTATATATGTATATATTTTCCATCAATAACATATATGTATATATGTGTATGTATATGTATATGTATGTAAGCATGTGTGTGCATATATGCACATACATACATATATTTAAATTCTGTACCTTGAATCTATTACCTCTCTGTCATGGATAGAATGCTTTATAATCAGTCTTCAGGATTCATGAATAGTCATTATATTGATAATAATTTAATACATAATTAACATTTATTGAACACCTAGTATGTGCTAAGCACAACTTTTACACTAAAATTAAAAGATGTGGCCAGTCCCTGTTTTCCAGTCCATTGTAGAGAGATATACAAGAAGACTTGAAAATAATTTACATTAATGAACTAGAACTACCAGAGGAGTGACCAGGATGATGTTGAGGGGAAGATGCCATATGGTTGTCAGTTGAAGGAAAGGAGAAAAGAAGACTGAAGGTGTCTTCACTCTATGGTCATCTTCAAGTATCTTAAAGGTCATGTGGAAGAGGAATTAATCTTGTTCTCCTTCTCTCCAGAGGATACAATTAAGAACAAGGCTGCAGGGTATAGATAATGCAGATTTAGGCTCCATGAAAATAAAACCTCCTGACCAATTAAAGCTATCCCCAAATGGAATGGGCTGCTTCATGACTCAGCAAGCTCCCTCTCACTGGACTTAAGTAGAAGATGGTTGATTACCTCTTAAAACTGTTGTAGGGTAAAATCTAGGCCAGGCTGGAAGAAATGATAAACTTCTTAATGAGAGCACTTAAAAGGGGCAACATTAAATTGGATGTTGAAGTTCTGTTCCCTTTTAAAAAGTCACATCATTTTATACTCGGATTCTGTATGTGATTTAATATCATAAACACGAGCCAAGTGAACCCATTGGACAATGCATTGTAGACACCCAATAAATGTTTGTCTAAAGGTTAAATGAATAAAGCATATACTCAATGAAACAACAATTCATTTACTTGATATTCTAATTTATAAGGTCACCAAAATTTATTAAATATATATTATTTTTGAAACACTGTGCTACTCCTTAGTCCTATAAAGGTCTTTTTTTTTTTAAATGACAATCTCTGCTGGCTAGAAACTTAGTCAATTATGAAGAATGGCTAAACCCTTGAGAAAATGGAATATTTCTCTCCTGATGCAGCTAATCTCTTCTTGGACTCAGTAACTAACAGAGTATACTAAAAACTGGCACATCTGATCTCTGAAATCAGAAGAGCAATATTAGCTTTTGGTAGGGGAGGGAGTTGAATCTACTCTGAGTGTGGGAAGCTAGTTACTCCTTCAGACTTCACCAACCCATTACCTGCGCAGAGTGACTTAAAGGGTCATTAGAGATAAAAATCTAGAGCAGTGAGGCTACTGAGATAAGAGAAAAGAACCCTAATCAGTGACTTAGAGTCACAGGATTTGTGGTTGAAAGGATTCTCTGTCCAACCCTCTCATTTTGCTCATGAGAATGTTGAGATCCAGAACAGAAGATTGAAGTACCCAATGTAATTTGGCTAATAAGTAGCACAGCCAAGATTTAAACCCAAGTCCCCTGACTGCAAATCTACACTGTGGCTTAGTACAGCAACAGGCAAAAATAATTGCTATTCAAATACATTTTTAGAAGAAGGTAGGTAGCCTAATGAATATGGTGCCAAACATTCAGTCAGGAAAATCTGAATTCAAAGTTTACTTCAGATACTTACTAGCTATATGACTGACCCTGGGTAAGTCACTGAACTGCTGTCTATCTCAGTTTCCTCATCTGTAAAATGGGCATAAGTGTAGCCCCTCTCTTATAGAGTTGTTGCCAGAGTATCAAACAAGACAATATATATATAAACATTTACGAAACTTTCAATGATATAAATGTGTTCAGCTATGATTATGATAGGGGGCAGCTAGGTGGCGCAGTGGATAGAGTGCCATGAGTCAGAAAGACCTGACTTCAAATCCAGCCTCAGACATTTACTAGCTGTGTGACCCTAGGCAAGTCACTTCACCCTGTTTGCCTCAGTTTCGTCATCTGTAAAATGAGCTGGAGAAGGAAATGCAAACCACTCTAATACCTTTGCCAAGAAAACCCCAATTGTGAGATCATAAAGAGTAAGACATAACTGAAGTGATTATATAACATATGATGTTTGCATGTAATATGTAATCTAATATTTATTATATAATGTATAATCTAACATTTATATATTATATAACATATCTGTATTTAATATATGCAGTGATATGTCTATATATTATCTATAATATATATAAATTAAACTATATACTTAAAAAAGACCATAACTGAAACGACCGTACAACATGAGGATGATGATGGTGAGGATCACCACGACCATGATGTTGGCAGCTACCACACCATAAGATTTCTGATTTTCCTCTCTGGCTTTCGTGTCAGAAGGACTAGAATGGAACATGTCTGGAAAGCTAGAAGTCACAAGGACTGTCTGACAGACTGTGGAACACAAAGCATCTCATTATCAAGATTTCAGGCTCTGATACTTGCTAGCTATGGACTTACGGAGAAGTTACTTAACCTCTCTCAGATTCAGTTTACTCATCTGTAAAACGGAGCAATTAGCAAGTGTACTTCTCTAAACTCACATGGTTATCTTGGAGGGAGCACTTTGCATTTCTGAAATTGCTACATAAAAGTGTGCTAAGCATTTCTATAAGGATTATTATCTAACAATTAAGTTGCTCAGAAGTTTTTAAGGGCTTTCTTTCTCCTGTATAAAGACATCTAGAGCTGGGGGCAGCAAGAGTGAAAAGGACCATGGCATAAGCATATTTAACATGAACTTGATTATTATTAGAGGTTGAGGAATGTTCCCTCTTAAAAATTGTATGGGCAGAGCCCATATCACCAAATAGCTTTCCCATACTAATAATTATGCATAATTCTTCTAATTACAATTCTGTCTGTCATACAGTTCTTGGTATAGAATTTTCAGCTGAGTATTCTAAGGGATGGAGCCCTCTGTTCCTCTAAATTGGCATGTCCAGTACTATACTTCACTGACGACTATTTTTCTCTGGACAGTTTTCTTTACCTCTGAGCTTAATTTACCTTTAGATGTCCGTAGAGCCTTTGGCCATGTCTTTTATACAATGACATTCAATTCACTTGGACTCATCACTGTCTTAAACCGATGGTTGTGTGCTTTGTGGCCCATTAAAACTTTCTAGTCTCTTATTTTTTTTTTCCTCAAAAGCCTTTCAGAAAACTACAAATCACTAAAGAAAATTATCCCACTTCAGTCAAAGTTCTCTTAACCATGGGAAACCAAATGGAGAACAGCCACCCAAATTAGTCACTCATTGCTAAAGCTGGATGGGATTCTAGGGCTTATCTAGTTGTACCTACTAATTTTACAGAGCAGGAAACTGAAGATCAGAGCAGGAAAATGACTTTCCCACATAAGTAGTTAATGACACAGCTAGGTTTAGAATCAAATTCTCCTGACTCCTAGACCAGTACTCTTAGTACAGGTGATGGAATTTGGAAGATCTAAGTTAAAATTCCTCTCACTATCACTTATCTGAGTCTCAATTTCCTCATTTGCAAAATGGGTATAATGCTGCCTGTAGAACTCATCTTACAAGGTTGATGTGGAGCTCATAGGAGGCACTACCTAGTCAAGTTAACAAGCATTTATTAAGTATTTGCTATATGCTAGACTGTGGTTAAATGGTAGAGATACAAAGAAAGGCAAATACATGGCCCCTTTCCACAAGGAGCTCACATTCTAATTAGGAAGTAACATGCAAACAGCTACATACACAGATAGATAGATAGATAGACCCAGAGTACAAAGGGGAAATAACCTATGAAGGAAAGCACTAGTGATGATCGTGGGGTGGGAAAAGAGTGGAAAAGCCTACTACAGAAGATTGTGTTTATTCTAAGTCTTAAAGTAAAGTCAGACATGAGGAGAGAGAGATTTGCAAAATGTTTTGTAAATGTTAAAGGGTTATATAAATACAGTCACTATTACTATTCTGAAACTCTACACTCCATGACACAGTCATTCAAGTCTTCATCAAGCGTAGCATAAAGAATGATCAATTTCCACCCCAACCCCACCACTATCTCCTAGCTCTCCTTGCCCCTCCACATCCAGATTTTTCCTAGCTTTAACTAGAGAAGGAAGTGCTGCTCTGTTCCCCACCCCCCTTGCCATAACTACTTGAAGCACACCTCCTACTTCAACCCACTTCAATTTCCTTTTCTTGGCTTAAAGAATAATGAGAGTTGAGGTAGCCAAGAGCCTGTGGGAGAAGGGAGTGGTGTGTGTGTGTGGGGGGGGGACAGGATAATAATCCAGCACAGCTTCATGTGTCAAATGCTATAACAATAATAATCATTTCAGGGCCATATTATCAGGACCAGCATCCCGGAAAAAAAAAAAAGACAGCAATAAAGTGTTTCTCTTTCAAGGAAAGGTCACTCAGGTTTTCCACAGTTACATTGTGCTTTTTAAAGCATGCATAGTGATATAATATCTTTTTGGGGCATCCCTTCTCATGGGCCTAGAATAATTTGAGGATCTAGCAGGAAGTAAATGTTTATTCCTGAAAGCCACTCTGCAGCCACCTTTGCTGGATTCTAAGCACCTGGGAGCATTCTAAATACTTTATGTGTTACTCTCCTAGACCCAAGGTTTGCCATGGGGACTGGTTTGCTCCCTAACAACAAGCAAAAGAAACTTGTCAGCTGTCCACCCAATGATCACCAAGGTTTATTGGGTTCTTCAAATTCTAATTAACTTATGGAATTCTTATTGGTCTTTATCTACATCTATATCTGTGAGAAATTTATATATAGAGGCAGGTAGAAGGCTCAGTGGACAGAGCACTAGGCCTAGAGTCAGGAAGACCTGAATTCAAATCCAGCCTCTGACACTTACTAGCTTGTAGTCCTGGGCAAGTCACTTAACCTGTTTGCTTTAATCCACTGGAGAAGGAAATAGCAAACCACTCTAGTATTCTTGCCAAGAAAACCCCATGGACAGTGTGGTCCATGGGATCACAAAGAGTCAGACCTAACTGAATGATTGAACAGCATCAACAATTGGTATGTATTATAATAGCTGGTACATAATATAGCACTTTAAGGTTGGCAAAGTGCTTTAAATATCTTACCTGATATTATCTTTATAATTGCATTATAATATAAGTACTATTATTATTCCAATTTTAAATTAAGGAACCTGAGGCTTAAAGAGGGTAGGTCACTGCACCAGGGTCATACAGCTAATAAGTATCTGAGGCAGGATTTGCTGTCAAGTCCACAAGCATTTATCAAGCACTTACAATGAGTCACTGCTATGCTAAGCACTGGGAATACAAAGAAAGGTTAAAACAAAACAAAACAAACCAACAACAAAACCCAATCAGTCCATGCTCTTAAGGAACCCACAGTCTAATTGGGCAGACAACAGGCCAAAACAAACAAACAAACAAACAAACAAACAAACAACTCTGTATGAACAAGATCTATACAAGACAAACTAGGGATAATCTCTGAGGGAATTAAGGAAGACTAGCAAAAGCTCGTTGTAGAAGGTGGGCTTCAGGTGAGGTTAGAAGGGATCCAGGGGAGCCAAGAGGTGGACATGAGGAGGGAGAGGATTCTAGACACGGCTGCTAGCTGTGAAAATGATCAGAGTTGGGACACAGCTTGTCATGTGTGTGAAACAACAAGGACGACAATGTGGAAAGAGTGGGTGGGTAGGAAGGGGCCAGGTTGTCAGGGGCTTTAAAGCCAGAGGATTTTCTATTTGATCCTGCAGTTATCGGGAAGCCACTAGAGTTTATGGAATAGAGAGGTGACATGGTCAGATACACTAAGGTCAATTTGACAGCTGAGTGGAGCATGGACTAGAATGGGGAGAGACTTGAGGCAGGGAGAAAAACTAGGAGTCTGGCAATAGCGGGATAAGGAGAGACAGCGTAGTAGCTGTGTCAAAGAAGAAAAGGGCGTATATACAAAAAAAGTTACAAAGGTAGAAATCACAGGACCAGGCAACATATTGTACGTGCAAGGGTGAGAGTGAGAAGCTAAGAATGACCACATGCTGTAAACCTGAGTAATTGGGAGGCTGGTGGTGCCCTAGACAGTAATAAGGAAGTTAGGAAGGAGGGAGGGCTTGGGGGGGGGGAGATAATGAGATCAGTTTGGGACATGTTACATTTAATATGTTTGTGAGTCATCCAGTTCTAGGTGTCCAACAGGGAGATGTGAGACTGGAGATCAGGAGCCTGGGCTAGACAAATAGACTTGAGAATCATCTGCAAAGATCCTATTTTGAACTCAAGACTTCGTAATTCCAAGACTAGCATTCGATCTATGGGACTGCCTTGGCTGCCTCAACATTTCAAGAAGAAAGGCATTTAGATGAATTATTCCAGATTCATCCCTTTCACCCAAGTCATCTAGCCACCACTCAAGTTTAGATTCTCATTACCCCTCGTAGACTATTTCAACAACTCCCTAATTGAATTCCTAGTTTTCAGAAACTCCCTTCTTCAATTCATCCTTCATATGGCTGTCAAAATAATTTTCCTAAAGCACAAGCCTGACCAAGTACTCTTACACTCAAGAACTTTCAATGGCTTCCTATTGCTTCCAGGATATTGTAGCTACCTTCTTAGTTTGGCATTCAAACCATTCCATAGTTTGTCACAAACCTACTAATCTCTATTGATATCCAAATGAATGTATCTCTATATCTGTGACAACAAAGTGCTGCAGTGGATAGAGTGCCAGACTCATCTTCCTGAGTTCAAATCTGGCCTCAGACACTAGTTGTGTGACCCTGGATAAGTCATCTAACCCTGTTTACCTCAGTTTCCTCATCTATAACATGAACCATAGAAGGAAATGGCAAGTCATTCCAGTATCTTTGCAAGAAAATTCCAAATGGGGTCACGGAGAGTCTGGCAGGACTAAATAAAACACCACCACCACCATCTCTACCACAACAAACTTTATATCCATCTCTAGGGTCAACATACCCAGAATCCTCTCACAGATACATAAAATAGGTAGGGATTGCATTGGAATTAAGTCAAAAAGGAAGATAAGCTATGCCATATTTTGTCTATTGGTAATTATTAATTTATTTGTCATCTGGAATTTGTACTAAAGTTTATAATGTCACAGGGTCATGGAATTAGGAACTTAAAGAGACCTTCAAGAGAAGACATGTAGACACAGAATTTGAGAATGTAACAATTGGATGGGACCTTAAAGCCATCTAATTCATCCTCTGTGTGTGAATGAAAATCCTTTCTAATCCTTTCTGCCTGCCAAGTGTCCATCTGTTTTATACTTGATGAGCCCCACTGATGCTGGTGTTGGGCAGCAAGAGGCAAAACCCAACACTTCTTAAGGCAGTGTATTCTACTTTTGAATATTTCTAATTGTAAGGAAGATTTTCTTGTGTTGACCTAAATCTATGTTTGTGAAACTTCTACCAACTCCTCCTAGTTTTCCCCTCTGGGTTCAAGCAGGACAAGGTTAATCCCTCGTGTAGGAGATAGCCTTCCAAATTCTTGAAAATAGCAGATTTGGTTCCCCTAAATCTGTTTTTTCCTCAAGATAAAATCCCTGATTCCTTCAACCTGATTCCTTCAACTAAAACTAACATGGAATGTTCTCCCACCTCCTTACCATTCTGTCTATGCTGTTTTGGTTGCATTCTCACCTTGCCTGTAGTACTAGACAGAGATTCGACCTTAGAGGAAGAAAGATTTGGATTTAAGTCCTATTTTTGATACACTGTGTGACCCTGGACAAATCACTTAACTTCTCAATGACCTAACAACTCTATAAGACTATACATTTCAGAGAAGGTTCTAACACTGTTAGAAAGAATTTCATTAGTCAAGAGTTCCATCCAGTCAAGCTTTATGTTATCTGAAAATTTGAATCAAAAGTGGGAGTGATAGCATGCTATCCAGATCTTAGTTTTCTACAGAATGGTTTGAACCACTTAACTCAAAGAGATTAATGGATCTATGTTAACTTGTAGGAGAAGTTAATAGTCGAATGCTACAGGACTTTGTCCCTAATCTCTCTGAAACTTCCACCCTTGGGGCCTTGCTCTCCTAATTGGTGATTGCCTTATGTGGCCTACTATATCAAGCCAGGCTGACTCTAGTCATGTTTCACTTTTCTCCTTGGACTTCTACTAGTCAACTTTATTGCCACTGCACACATATTCCCTATGTTGCCTCCTTTTCTCCTACTTTTTAGTCCTGGACCCATCAGATCAATACTGCCATTGTTACTGATATCATTCCACTTCCCTATGGCTATTCTTGCCATTTCTATTTCTTTTCAAATCAAATTACCACTCCTCAGATAGCATTCCATTCTTTATATTATCTCCCTCTGTTACAAGGATTTGGTGTCATAGTCCTTTCCACCCCACCCCCCTTTTTTAACATCATGGTCTTCTTTTGGCACTATGGGAAAGCCTGTGAACTCCTCTGAATAACATTTTCAAATACATCTAATAAAACACCTAAGTTTACAAAAGAAACCAATTATATTGAAATACCTTTATCAAAGTATTTTTTAATAGTTCATAGGCCCTATTTGAATTGGACCCTTGATTTACTTATCCTGGAAGGCAGGGACTGTCTTCACTTTTCTATTTTTACCCCTCAGAACTCAGCACAGTGCTTGGCAAAAAGGAGCACTTTTTATTCATTCATTCATTGAATCATTCATTCTGCCCGTCTCTTACTTGTATGATGACACACATGGCATGTTTTTCAAGTCTGTGAATGACAAAAAGCTGGGAGGATTAGCTAGTATATAGAATGAAGAAAGTGAACCTCAAAAAGATCTTGAAAAGGTAGAATAATGGACTAAAATTAGAACATTGACATTTAACAATTATAAATGTAAAGGCCTAAAATTACCTTCAAGAAAGGAATTACATAAGTATAGGACAAGTGAGGCATACCTAGATGACAGCTCACATCAAACAGACCTAGGAGTCTTGGTCGATTGCAAAATCAACGTGAGCCAATGGTGTGATCTGGCTGCTAATAAAGTGTATGTAATCTGAGACTATGTTTACAAGAGCATAATGTCCAGGAAATTTTCATCCCATTGTACTGTGGTCAGTACTCTGGTTAGATTATATGCAGATTATGTTGTTCAATTATGGATATCGTGTTTTAGATTAGACACTGACAAACTGGGAAACATCCAGGGGAGAATGGCCAGGATGCTGAGAGGCATTGGAATGGGTTTGCTTGGCCAAGAGAGTAATGAGTAAACATGTTAAAAGGCAGATTTTGGCTCAATATCAAAGTTAAAATATATCTAAGCAATTAGCGTAGTTCAAAAGTGGAAAAAGCTTTTTCAGTAGGTAGTAGGTGCTTTAATAAGGGGGAACTTTTAGCACAGTCTTGATGATCATTTGTTAGGTATATTTCCTGAGTATCTATTATTGAGTTTGAGCTGTCTAGTAGGTAGTTAGTGACTAGAGCTTAGAAGAGGGATGAGTGCTGAGCATGGAAATCTAGGAGTAATCTGCACAGGAGACTGTAACTGAATCCATGGGAGCTGATGAGTATTCCTATTCATGTTTGCATTGGAATTGAGTACCTAAGAGGTCCATTTCAGCAATCAGTTTTTATTATTTCTTGAAGTAAAGAGGATACTTTCATCAACAAATTTATAATCTAAACCAACATCACCTTGTTCACTTGGTAAGCAAGTTTTCCTCTTATTGTTTCTTGTATATATGATATATATGTTTTCTCTTTTCATAGTTTGGGACAAGGCTTTCAGGAAATCAGAGATTGAATATTACAGGGGCAAGGGGATAGCTCCCTAATTAGAAGGCAGAATGGTGTAGTGGAAAGATCAATGGATTTGGGGTAAGAAGACTAAGACTCACATCCTTGCTCTCCTATTTCTTAACTTAGTGACTTTTGGCAATTCATTTCACATTATATAAAAGAGGATCATCAGACTTGGTGAGCTCTGAAATAGGCCCTATGACTGTATAATTTTACTGTTAGCATCCTGGCTGATTAGCCATTGTTGTCAACGTCATAAGTATCACCTATTACCACATGGCCTTCTACGCCTCAAACACCCTCAACATCATACCTCATTCTTTCCCCTTTACTCCCACCATGGAAGATGCATCCCTTCTCCTTGCCAAGGTCAGCTCTGTCACTTGTCATCTTGGTCCTATGCCATCCTCTCTCTTATAAGAATATGCCCCTTTTATCATCTTTTTTCTCACTACAGTCTTCAACCTTTCTTTACGCACTGGCTCTTTCCCTGCTGTCAAAGAATGTTCCAAGATGCCCCTTATAAATATTGACTTGACTTTGTAATCTTTTCAAGCTATCATCCTATGCTTCTCATTTTCACATGTAAAACCTTAGAAAAAGTTAGCTACTTACTTAGCAGTCACTTTTCAACTTGATCAAACCTTTTCTGGACGGTAGCTTATAACCCACCCCACCATTAAATTGAAACTGCTTTCTCCAAGATAATTGACAGTCTTCTAAATGCTCAATCAAATGACATTTTGTCATTACTTGTTCTTGACCTGTCCACAGTTTTTGACATCACTGACTACTTCTTCCTAGTCACACTCTCTTTTCCCTGAATTTTTAGTGCCACTGCTCTCTTCTTGTTCCTTTTTGATCTATCTGACCAGTCCTTCTCTGTCTTCTCTAGAACTGTCATCATACCCTGCCCCTGTGAGAGTGCAATCCGGGGCTCTTAGAAAATCTCTCAATAATTCCCTCTCTCTCTCTCTCTCTCTCTCTCTCTCTCTCTCTCTCTCTCTCTCATAATCAGCTTCTATGAATTCAATTATGATCTCCTATGCAGATGACTCCTCATTCTGAAGAGCCAGCCCTCATCTCTCTCCTGAGCTCCAATCACCAACTACTTACTGGATACCTCAAATTTAACAGATTCAACTTAGAACTTACCTTCCTTCCTAAGTCCATCTGTTCTTCAAACTTCCTTATTTCTGTAGAAGGCAACATCAACCTTTCAGTCACCCAGATTTCCAATCTTGGAATCATTCTCTACTCTTTGCTCTCCCTCATCCAGCCCCAAGCCCCATATCCAACCAGCTGCCAACTCATGTCCATTCTACCTGCATATCATCTCTTATATTTGTTCCACTTTACCTACTCACTCAGCCATCAATCTAATTAATTCCTTTATCACCTATTGCTGAACTATTGCCTTAACGTCCTAGTCTCTCGACCTTCTCTCTACATTTCTTCTTTCTCCAATCTGTCAAATTAATATACCCAAAACAGAAGACTGATTAAGTTAATACCCTGCTCATAAAGCTTCAGTGGCTTCCTATTACATATAGAATAAAATATAAACTCCTCTGACTTGTAAAGTTCTTGATAATCCAATACTCCAGGTTAACTAACTTTCCATGCTTACTATGCATTACTCTCCTTAATGAATATTACATTTTAGCCTAACTGTCTTATTTACCATTTTCCAATAAACAATATTACATTTCCCACTTCTGAATCTTTTCACAGAATCTCATCCATGCCTGGAATGTTCATGTTCTTCAACTCTTCCTCTTGAAATTCCTAGTTGACTTCAAAGCACACCTTAGGGGCTGTATCTTCTTACAGGAGACCTTTTCTGATCCTAGTCTAGGTATCAATGCTTTTCCCAACAACCCCTGTACATATTCATTCAATTTCTATTTTGTATAGAACTGTTGTATGTTATGTTTTCCTCCTAGAAACTCCTTAAGGGCACCATGGGTAGAGCTCTGGGCTTGAAGTCATGAAGATTTAAACTCAAATCTCACCAAAGGCACTTAACTAGTTGTGGGACCCTGGGCAAGTCACATAACCTCTCAACTACAGTTTCTTCATTTGTAAAATGAGGATAATAATAGCCCCTACCTCTCAGGGTAGTTGTGAGAATAAAATTAAATAATCTTTATAAAATGCTTAGTACAATGCCTGGCACATAGTAGACACTATATAAATGTTAGGTATTATTAGTAGTGTTATTATCATTACTATTTTACTTCCATTTTCTTTGCAGGAATGCTTATGTATCTGTGACTTTAGGATTAGTTTCAAGAATTATATTTTCAATTTATCTGTCATTTTTGATCAATTTTCATTGTTTGCACTGAGCTAGAAATTCCCCTGAAAGCCCACACAATGGCAAATCTTTGTTAAATATCTATTTAGAAAAGGTGTCTGCTTATTCAGGGAGATTCAGCAATTGTAGGTTCTTAGAGATGAAGCATGGTACAGTAGGACAATACTAAATTTGTCATCAGAGAACCTCGAGTTTGAATCCCAGCTTTACCACTTACCACCTCCTTGGGTGACCTTGGGCATATCATTTAATCTTTCTGAGCCTCAGGGCCATCATCCATAAAGTGAGTAGGTTGGACTGGATAACCCTGAGGTCACTTTCAGTTCTAAATTTGTACTACAATATTGTCCATGGGTTAAAGATCCTGTGTTATTTGCTTAAAAGGGACAATGAGGTAGCTATACTGTCTTGGAATAGTGACTTTAACATCCCAGAGTTTAGGAATGGAGTAGGCACTCAGTGAATGCTTAAAATGAATGAAAAAAAAAAAAAGAATGAGTAGATGGATAAATACTATGGCAATGTTAACACTGAGTCATTCCTATCATTTTTTTTAAACATAGCTTCCTATGATTTTCAAACTAAAATCATTCAGCCAAACTTCAGAAGTCCATTCATTAATGGGCACATTGTAGTAACATTTTATTTTCTTCCCTACTTCATCTTTCAAATCAAAATTTGTGCCATTTTATCATTTCAGACATTCCCTTGTAGCAACCATAAAAAAAATTGATTCCTGGAATAATAACAGTAAGTGTATGTATGTGAGTATGTATGTATGTATGTATGTTGATTGGTTTTTTCCGGTTATGTCCAACTCTACACGGTTTTGAGGTTTTCTTGGCAGAGATACTAGAGTGGTTTCCCAGTTCCTTCTCTGGCTCACTTTATAGATGAGGAAACTGAGGCAAACAGGGTTAAGTGACTTGCCCAGGATCACACAGCTAGTAAGTGTCTGAGGTCAGATTTGAACTCAGGAAGATGAGTTTTCCTGACTCCAGCCCTACACTTTATCCAATGAGTCACCTAGCTGCCCTGTGTATGTAGTCAGCAAATTAGCAAGTCAATAAACATTTATTAAGTACCTGCTATATATCAGACAGCATGCAAAGCAATGAGGTTACAAAGAAAGCCAAAAGACAGTCTTTGCCTTCAAGGAACTCTTAATACGGTAGGTAAGACAATATGTAAACAATTATGTGTAAACAAGCTATGTGCAGAATGAATGGGAAATAATCATCTGAAGGAAGGCACTAGAATTAAGAGGGATTGAGAAAGGTTCCCTATAGAAGGTGGGATTTTAGCTGGGACTTGAAGGAAGCTAGGGAAGCCAGGTGGCACAGATGAGGAGGGAGGGATTCCAGGCAGAGGGGGCTGGGACTGGGGGTGCATGGGGACCAGCCAATAAAAATGCCCAGGATAGGGAGTTGTTTATCACCCCACCCTCCCAACAATAAAGGGACCTTGAATACTTTTATCTGTCTCTAGCCCTGTTGGTTTTGTATAAAATTCACAAGTATCAAAAACTTCAAATGAATTCAAGTTTCATATTACCTCATAATTTATAGAAAACTATATGGAGGCTGTGAAAGTGATCTGATATCTTCTGTCCTTTTGAGTCTGGTCATAAGTGACATGTCTTATGCAGTGTCTCTTCTCTTGCCTCCCATTTCATTTTCAGCAGTTAGACACCTGGCATGGGTTTGAGTTCTCAGTAGTTATATTATTAAGCTCCATATGGTGCATATTTTCACCTGACATAGTGTCAGCGGTTGTTTCCAAACTTCTTATCAACTTGTGATGTGCTGTTTACAATCACAGGATTTGGAGCTGGAAGACTCGTGCAAATCACATAGTACAACCCAGCTCATTTTACAGATGAAAAAGCCAAGACACAGAAAGGGTAACAGACTTGCCCAAGGTCATGCATGAAGTAGGTGGTGCTTTTCTGCACGCCCCTTTGAAACAGCAGGGCCATCTACCTGACAACTAAAAAAAAAAACTGACCTCTGACACCTCTGCTAATGAGTTAGCAGATGTCAACCGGACATGCTTCAGAGGTGCTGGCAAAATGAAGTTAGGTCTTTATGTCATTTCATTGTTCCCCTCAGGGCACTTCTGGGTCAGCAAATAAAGAGGCACGTCCATTGTGGGACCAGTTAGAAGCTTGACATAAATCCAAGTGTGGGTTAATGAGGGTGCAAACTAGAATGACAAGAGAAGGGATAGAAAGAAGTAACAGATTTGTGTTTGTAGTCAGCTACTTAACTGCCATTTTTTAATCTTGAAATCCAAAAGTCTTCTGCCTGGCCTTTGTATTTATGTTATCCCCATATCTTTCCCCTCTCAGACAATGTTATTAGGCTCATCAGGAAGTCCTATTGATTCTCTGACCTTATTATCCTTTACTTTCATGTCATCCTTTCCATTCCCAGAGCTATCCCTAATAAAGCCCTCCTCCTTCCTGGACTTGTAATTGCCTTTTAACCGGTCTGCCTTCCTTGACTCTCTCCTACTTCCAATTTATCCTGTACCGTGTTGACTCATGTACCATCTTAGATACATCATATTGGCAAGGCATTCTTGAGAAGCTTATGTTCTCGAGCCTGTGCAATAACGTGCAAGCTCTGGAAGGGTCTAACTTCCAGAAATGTACTACGTAATCTCTCCTGTGAGGACCAAGCCCACTATTAATCAATTGATCCATTTGTTAAGGGCCTCCTATAAGCCTGGCAACATACTAAGTGCTGGGGATACAAAAAGAGGCCAAAGACAATCCCTACCCTCAAGGAGCTTACAATCTAATGAAGGTGACAAAATGCAAACAAACTTATACAAAGCAAGCTATATACAGGATACACAGGAAATAATTAACAGGGAAGGAACTGGAATTAAGAAGGGTTGGGTAAGGTGTCCAGGAGAAGATGAGATTTTAGTTGAGATTTACAGGAAGCCAGGGAGTTCATTAGTTGGAGTAGAAAAGAGGTTGATCACCAGGAGCTTAAGATACCACGTGATAATTTAGTTGTTGCTATTATCATAGTAACTCATGGGGTTTTTAGTAAAGTTTTGGGTGATTATGCTATTTGGCATCAGAGAATATCCTTACAGAGATGGAATCAGGGATCTTTGGAAATACTGCACTGAATATTATACAGATCTAATCATGGAATACCTTTGCTAAAGAGTTTTCAAGTCCTGGGAGTCCTCTGTTTGAAGGCAGAAGACCTGCCAGAGATAGTGTTTTAATCTTTTTTAGGGCACCAACCCCTCTGGTAGTCTGGTGAAGTCTATGGAATGACCTCTTCACAGAATAATGTATTTTAAATATTTGAAAGAAATGCTCAATTTAAGTGAGAGGTTAGTGAAAATAACGTATTTTTTTTCCTATCCAAGTTTATAGACCTCCTGAACTAAACTCAAACATCTGTATGAAAGAGGTTTTAGATAGAGTTCAGGAAGTCTATAAACTTGGATAGGAAAAAAAAATACACCCCAGGTAAAGAACCTTTGTGCTAAAGCTTTCCTCTCTAAGGTTACTTTCCATCTTCTTTGTATATATTTTGTAGATACCTATTTATTTGCCTCAGTTTCCTCATCTGCAAAATGAGCTGAGAAGGAAATGGCAAACTACTCCAGTACTTCTGCCAAGAAAACCCCAAATGGGGTCATGAAGAGTCAGACATGACTAAAAAATATCTGAACCACAAAATTTTATTTACATGTCTCCTCCTTTAGAATATGAGCTCAATGAGGACAGGGAATGTTTCTACCTTCCTTTTAGTAACCCCAGCACTTAAGTAGAGAATCTGCCACATATTAACTGTTTAACATATGTTTGTTGATTCATTGCTTGTTTGATTAATTAACTCCTGTCATGTGTGAAATGTTGTGTAAGGTTATAAAGATGCAAGGACACAAATAACTCTACATCAAGAGAGAGTAAAGTAAGTTCATAGGAGAGGTTCAGGCCCTGTGCCACTGGAAAGCCTCTACAAGGTCCAAATCTTAACCTTCAAGACCCAGTTGAATGAAGCCTTACCTTCTCTATGAAGCCTATTTTCACTCCTCCAGAGCACAGTGACCTCTCTGTCTTTGGAACCACAGCACTCACTGACATGCCACATCATGGAGCTCTTAATCTTGTCTATCTTGTGTGACCCACTCTCATTTACCATATGCCAGCTTTGTCTGCATAACTCCATAATTCCGAAGCTAACTTGTTGGGAGTAGGAACCATGCTTTATATGCCTTTTGTAGACTCACAGCCCCTAGCACAGAGTTGAGCCCAAAGGAGGTGTTTGTTTGATGAATGCTTTTTGAATGACTGATTTTATCACCTCCACCTCTCCTGCTCTATGTTTAAAAGAAAGATTTGCCACTAAGTACAGATTGAATCTGTCCTACCAGTCACAGTGGAATAAACTGTTTACCTTTGGAAAGATAATGAACTTCAATCTAAGACAGCATCATGCAGTGCCCTGGAACAATGATTTGCCTAATAGGAGCCTAGAGGAATTAATTGACCTCCCAGAGCTGAATCGTTTATTGCCTAATCTCTAGCAGAATCAGCCAGGCCTGAGGGAGAAAGAGATCCTCCTAAACCACTTCAAATTCCCCTTTGATTTTTTTCTTCCCCTCTACAAAGGGATGAAATCCTTATGAAACATAAATCCTCTTTTTCACCAAAGAACTTATATTTGACTAAGGATTTAAGAAGTACAATATAAAATATTTAATGCTCGGCATCAGCCCTAAAGCCTCCCCATATTGGAGAGTCAAGTAAATAAACACGATTGGATTATAATAGAAGGGCAATATTTCTTTTGGGAGATACTCAACTGAAGTATAAAACCCCCTTGGCCTGTTACTTGTTCTTCCAACACTAAAAAAAAAATAGAGGCAGGCAGTATTTATTTTTTTTTCTACTTTTCAGTGAAAATCAATTTTGATTTTATGATTCAGACTCAAAAAATTTATTTTTCCATTCACTTTCTTTGGTGTTCTAAAGTTTCTTTCAAGAAGCTAAGTCCAAGGGTAAACAGAACTGACAAAAACAACAACAAAAAAGATGTTGAAATATCAGAGAACTTTTGTGATAAAAGCATTGTCCTTTAGACAGCTTCATATTTCTCACTGAGGCATAAATATTATTTGCCATCTTCCATCACTTCACTCCTTTTTGTATATGCTTCAGAAGAACAAAGTGTTGATAAAGTTCCCTCATATTTCCCCTGCCACTATAAATTACGTACTGACTGTCGCTACATTCACTTTGACCTTAAGCAAGCAATACAATAATACTTCCTTAACTATCTTTGTCCCTGCTATACATTCCTGGAAGGTGGTTTTTCAGATGGAAGTCATGAGAGTCTGATTTTTTTTTTTTTATTAGGGGTAGAAAATGAGAGAAGGGTGTGGTTTTTACAGGATACTGTCTGGAGTTGG
This sequence comes from Vombatus ursinus, assembly GCF_900497805.2. Taxonomy (NCBI): domain Eukaryota; kingdom Metazoa; phylum Chordata; class Mammalia; order Diprotodontia; family Vombatidae; genus Vombatus; species Vombatus ursinus. Next base: position 10,912,078 of record NW_020945437.1, on the reverse strand, counting down.
ATTAGATGGCCTTCCAGCTCTGAATCATGTCACAGGGTAAATATCCAATAGCAAAGTAAGTCAAAACCTGGTCATTCAAATACTACCATTTGAAAAGATTTAATATGACTGAAGGACTTTGGGACACAGAGACTAAAGGTTGCTGTTTGCTTGCTTGTTTGCTTTGCGAACCACCATCACCAGTCTAGTGTTCTTGAGGACGGGCAGTAAATAGGAGTTTGGAGCTGGAACAAATAAGATCTCTTGGGAAGAGAATATAGAAGTAACCATAACTATACTAGCTCCCAATTGTGAGGCATTATGATATAGTGGCCAAGAACCCTGGCTCTGGAATTAGAGGATGTGGATTCCAATCCAGCCTTTGATATTACCTGTGTGATCATGGCTAAGTTATTTTATTTTCCTGCGTCTTAGCATCCTTATTTGTAAAATGAGGGAATTGAGCCTATATGGTCCCTGATGTCCCTTCTGGCTCTCAATCTGTGAACCTGTTCTGTATCACTTTTTCTTTTTCAAAACATATTTCTTCAAAACATTCTTCACAACACTGTGAGGTGGGTAAAACTAATGTCATCTCTACAGAGGAGGAAACTGAGGGTCAGACAGGCTAAGTGACTTGTCCTCATTCGTCTTCTGTTGTTCTTGTCATTGGGTCATTTCAGTTTTATATGATTCTTCATGACCCCATTGGAGTTTTCTTGGCAAAGATACTGAAGTGATTTGCCATTTCATTTTTCTGCTTACCTTATAGATGAGGAAACTGAGGCAAACAGGATTAAGTGACTTACCTAGGGTCACACAGCTGGTCTGAGGCCAGATTTGAATTCAGGAAGATGAGTGTTCCTGATCCCAAGCCCAGTGTTCTATCCACTGCACCACTTAGCACCACTTAGCAGCCCTCAAATAACAAGTAAATATAAACCTAAGGCTTCTTAATATTGATACTGGTATCTTTTTCATTGTATACCATTGCCTTTATAGCAGCTCTTGCATGTCAATTGATGAAGACCGGGCATGGCCTGGCCAAATGAAAACCAAGACAGTCTGGAGAATATCTTGGGATTCTTCCCCTGAAAAACTCACAGGATTTATAGCTAGAAGGAACTTTTAGTGTCATCTAATTGCTTCTTATTTTAAAGAAAGAAATGGAGCTTCAGAGAAATAAGGGACTTATTTGCGCGAGGGATTACAGATCATGAAAGAACCATGATTCAGTCCAACATAGATAAACTAAATGCCTACTCTGTGCTAGGCCATATGCTAGGCCCTGGGGGTATAAAACCAAAAATAAAATAATCAAAATGTCAAGGAGTTTACAGTTTATAGAGGAGGATATTCCAAGAAGTACATATATGTACTTCTAGTAGTGAACATAAGATCATTTGAGAGTGAGTGAATGCTAAGAACTAAGGATATTCCAGGAAGGCTTCACAGAGGAAATGCCACGTGAGTTAAACTCTGAAGGAGGTTTAAGACTGTGAACAGAAAGATATAAAGGAAGCACATTCCAGGCATACAGGACATAGCACAAATTCAAGGAAGTATGAGATGGAAGGCCGAGTGTAGAGAAAAAAAAATTAGTAAAATAGTTTAATTGGAAAGTCGAAAGGAAATAATGGGAAATGAGTTTAGAAAGGTGGCTTGGAGACAGCTGGTGGATTTGACCTCAGGTCTTCTGATTCAAAATACGGTGTTCCCTTTATCTATCTATCTATTTATCATCTATCAGTCTGTCTATCCATCTATCTGCCCATCTCCAAAACAGAAAGAGAGTGTGTGTGTGTGTGTGTGTGTGTGTGTGGTGTGTGTGTTGGAGGGAAGAAAGTTACATAAAATAGGGAGAGATACTGCCACTTGAGCTGCAAAATTAGATCACTAGCCTGTTTGGCCAAGGAAGTAATATCTAGTACCTCTGCCCAGTAAAACAGGAAGCTTAATGTACTGGTGTTTTTGTTACACTTCATGGTGATAACAATCATAATGCCCTTTAAAATACAGCTATTATTTTGGTATTTGAAGAAAACCACACTATTCAATTATTTTTCTTCCCCTTCCTCCCCAGTGGAGGGGGTAGAGAGAGAAAAAATTGCTGTGTACTTGAAAAAAAAAATGAAGTAATCAAAGTAAAAAAAAAAGAAGAAAACCATACTTTTCAAAACTAAGCAAATCTACTTTCTGCATGACCCACCTTCTTGTATCTGAAACCAAAACAGGCCAAGGAGTTCTAGATCCACGTGAAATCTTTGTTTATGACCTACATTTTCTTTATGGTGACAGATGTAATAGGCTGATGTAATGCTTCTATCTTTACCAGCATGCTCAGCTATGTTTCAGGGGCAGTTAATTTGTATAACTAGGTGAATTAATTCAGGTTATCTTCACATGCAATAATTGTGCTTTCTTCAATGGTTTACTGGGTTATATTGGTACAGGGAAGGGAATAGGCCTGGTGGCTTTATTCAGGTTTGAGTCCCAATTTTTTCCCTCTTGCTAGGTATGTGACCCTGAACAAATACTCAGCTTTTGAATTTACTTAGTGTATATCTTGTATTTATTTATTTCTGTGCGTGGTGTATTTCCATCACACCAAAAAAATGTAAACTCCTTCACTCAGGGACTTTTTCATTTTTGTTTCTCCTTAGCACCTACCATGGTGCTTGAGCATAGCAAGTACTTAAATGCTATTGATTTAACTTCACAGCCCCAATTTCCTGTATCTTAAATGTGAGGTGGGTATCCATTTCATTTAGCCCCAGTTTCTCATCTCTAGAATGACAGGGTTAGACTCAATGGTTTCTGAGGTTCCTTCTAGCTTTAACTCTATAATTCTGTGAAAAATATTTAATAAACACATTAAGAGAACTCAGAAAATCAGATTTCTTAACTTTCAGTCCTGGGCTCTTTAACAAAGGTCAAAGAAATAAGTGTGGCATGGTTGTTGAGTAAAGAGAATAAGAACAACATGGCACCCTGTTGGGACAATGTTTTCCTATAGGTTGGCACCACAGCGGGAGGGTTAGCAAAGCATCACTTTTGCCCTGAAGCAATCACAAGAATATATTGGACACTGGTCAGAACACAATCTTCTGCTAAGTGGGAACACCAGGAGAGAAAACAATGCCCACTCTTGGGATGTTGTAAGGGTTTCCACAGTGGGCAACAAAGAAATGAGATGGTGTTTTCAAACTATGCATTGAAACAAATGTTTATGCTTTGGGCTTCATGATTCCCCACAAACCTTCTCAAACTAAAATTGTTACAAGTAAAACCTCTACCAAACCAAATCTCGGTAACCTAGGGAATGCGTCATTTTGAAATGGCCACCTGCCAATTTCTACAGAAAATGACCAGAGAATCATACTATTACACTGTCCAGCGGCTGGGGACTAATTTTTGCTGTAGTGTGATATATCAGAAAGAGCCTGGAATAGGAAACAGCAAACCTCAGTTCTAGTCTCTGCTCTACTACTTCCTGTCTTTGGGTTTCTGGGAAAGACACTTACTCTCTGAGTCCCAGTCTCCTCATCAGTAAAGTGAGTATACTAATACTTTCAGTATCTCTCTCAAAAACAGTCACAAGGAAAGTATTTAGGTATAAATATAAAAGTCTATCTATCTATCTATCTATCTATCTATCTATCTATCTATCTATCTGTCTGTCTGTCTAATAAGCAGCAATGGCTCATACTATTTGAGCTAAAGGAAAACTTCTGTAATCCAACATAATGATTTAATTTTCAATTGCTTGTGATGAATGGTAATCAGCAGGTTACTGGACTATAGAATTACATAATTAAGGCTAAAAGGAATCTTAGCTATTATCTAGTTCCTACCCCTGCCCTCATTTGATAGATGAGGAGACTGACGACATATATGTTGTCTTCCTAATAAAATATAAGGTACTCTTGAGACTAGGGATTGTTTCATTTTTTTCCTTTAGATTCATGGTGCTTGTAATTTTCATCCTCTTCAAGAGCAAAGGGCAACAACCAACCAACCAATCAACCGGCTTGTCTCTCTGAAGAATTTTGGAATTGATTGCATGGCAAAGGACCACCCAGCATGGGTACCTGCATCAAAGAAGGCTCTGTGATGTATGAGCAAAGAAGAATTGAAATAGCTCAACAGAAATGCAAGATATGCAAATTTAGAGAATTCACCCTAAATGTTCACGTGGACTGTTTGTGTCTGATCTGTGGTAGAGCATTCTGAGCTCCTATTGGTCTGATCAGCCATAGTCAGACACACTGTAACTTAACTCTAACATAGTGATGTCATTTTGGTCCTCTTTGAAAACAAAGGACAACCAACCAACCAGCCTAACCCATAGTACGCACTTTGTATAAACAAATACAAGCACTAATACATTTATAAACACATTAATATGGCTATGTATTAATTTGGTACGTGTACATGCAATAAGGCTTAGATCTATAATTCAATAGTGTAGGGAACTTTTGAGTGAGGAAATACTTTCTAGTAATTAGGTTGGTATCTCCTCCTCAACTTATCGTTTTACAGACTTGTCTAGACCAACGGTATCAAACTCAAGTAGAAACAGGGGCCACTAATCACTAAAGGGTCCCAATGGACTACATAGTGACTTAGTTTTAAAATGTAACATCATATTTTATCGTATTTTTGTTAATTTTGTTAAATAATTCCCAATTGCATTTAAATCTGGTTCCCACAGAACTTGGGAGTATGCAGCAGTTAAGCCTGTTTGATACCTCTGGTCTAGAACATTGATAGATTAAGTAATTCTTCTGTGGTAAAATAGTCAGTATGTGTCAGTGGGACTTGAATTCAGGTCTTCCTAACTTAACCTGGAGGCTTCTTCTCTATTAACTACTTTACTATACCACACACACACACACTCACACGCACACACACACACACACACATACACACACATGCACACGCTCTTTCTCTCTCTCTCATACATGCATGTATATATATACATACATATGCATATATACATATATACATACATATGCATATATACATATATAAATATTATCTCAGCAAAAATAGAATTCTATGTATATATATTTTATATATATATATACACATAGATATATGAGTGTGTGTATATATGTGTATATATAGAGGTGGAGTTGGAGTCAGTGATACATTTAGCGTTAGGGTTAGATTTGGAGGGTATGTATGTATATGCATACATACGTGTATATACATACACATATATGTGAGTGTGTATGTATGTTTGCATACATGCATGCATGTGTATATTAGATACAAAATACATATAGTGCCTGATACAGAGTAGATGTTTAGCCATAGATTTTTCTGCCTCTTATTTGTATAGAGAGTAGACAAGATAATCTTTAAAATGCCTTCAGAGTCTATTTACAATCAAAACTGAAGGAAAGAAGAGTATAGTGACTTAATCAGCTACAAGTAGTTAAGCCATGGCAGAGTCAAGATTAGAATACACTTTTCCTGGCTCCAAGTTCATTGTCATTTCCATGATACTTTGCTGTCTTTCTATACATGAACTCCAATTTCACAGTATCAAAGGATTTCTGCAGAGTTTATGAATGATAGATGATGCTATTTCTCTCTTCTTGTCATTACAGGTGATATCAATTGCATTAGAATTGCCTTGGTGTAGAATGTGGAACAAATGCATAGAAATTTCAAAGTATGCATTTAGGTCCATTAAGCATCAGTTTGCATAGTCATTTTGAATCTTGCCCCAGGGATTGCATAAAGATTAAATGGAAAGTACATGGAAAGCATGTATTTTTCACCTATTCTCTTATTCTACAAATGCATATGAAGATATGAATAATAAAAATTGTAAGTATAAGTTCTTAACAAAATAAATGTGTACATGAAAAAATTCAAATCATCTAATTGTGTCTCACAGAAATGAACAAAATACAATGAGTCTTAACTGAAGGGAAAATTTTAGATTACAAAAGGTTATGACAGTATTTCTCCAAGAGTTTAAATAATAGAATAATAATGAATATAATTCTTTCTTAGACATGACCTCTATACCTTCCTAATATATGGATTGTTGTTCATTCATTCCAGTTGTGTCTGACTCTTCACGATCCCATTTGGGGTTTTCTCAGTAGAGATACTAAAGAGGTTTGCTATTTCCTTCTCCAGATCATTTTACAGATGAGGAAACTGAGGCAAACAGGGTTAAGTGACTTACCCAGGATCACAAAGGTTGTGTATGAGGTTGAATTTGGACTCATGTTTTCCTGACTCCAGGTCTAGCTTTCTATCTACCATACTAACTAAATGTCCCAATATCTGGATAGCAGTGTCAAAAATAGAGTTCTAAAGTTTGATAGACATATGTTAGGAAGTTAAGAATGAGTTAAACATGGACCTCAAGCAAAGTTGCCCAAGTTTCCCTAGTCTTCCCTATAACACTCTTATTCATGAACCTAAATTTCCTTCAAGAACCACCCCTTTCTTTTGGATCCTCTCATCTCTTGACCTCTGAGACATTACCACCTCCTAGTTCTCAAAATTTGGAATCTATCCTTTCCTCTCTTCTTTCCATTCTTTAAAGTTGGTGCTCTCCAAGATTCTGTCTCTGAACAGCTCCTCCTTGCTTTTGCAGCCTCATACATTCCCATAACTTCTTACCTTTAATGCAACTGCTTCTCAAATCTCTATTTCTAGCCCAAACAGTGACAACATGTGCTTGGAGCTTTCTCTGATCATCTTAATTAACAACATTCTTGTTCCCATCAATACCTGATTTCTACTTCTCTTGGAAAGAAAAAAGGATTTATATAGTAACTACCTACATTCAAAGTACTGTGCAAAGAATTTTATATTTTCTGTTGATCCTCACAATAACCCTTCAAGGTAGGTGCTTTTATTATCTCTGTTTTACAGTGGAAGAAACTGAGATAGACAGAGGTTAAATGACATATGATTTGGACTCATTTTGACTTTGGGCCTAGTGCTCTATCCACTGAGTCACTTAACTGACTATTCTCACATATATGTGCCTCATTTTATCTTATAGCTATCTGTATTTGTGTTATATTCCCCTACTAGATTGTGAGATTCAATTTTGTCTTTCTTTCCTCCTCATCCTGTGCCAAACACATTGCTTTGAAAAAAACTACTACTTTGTAGTAGTTAAGTTGTTGGATAACAATTATGTTTATTGCTTGGAGTAAGCAAAAGAGAAAAAACTTACTTCTGTGTCTGAATTCCTGAGGAAAATATAAGCTCCTTAAATTCAGGGACTCCAGGTTCCTAAAAAAGTGTTTTGAGATAAGAAGTGTGAAATAAATGCTTCTTGGATTAGAGTGGAAGAACATTTGAATGGAGCTCTTTATGAGCACAAAGCACTTCTGATCCCCATAACAATTCTAAGATCCATTTAAGATTTAGGAAATGGAATCTCAGAGACATTGCCCAAGGTCACTCAACTAGTAGATGGAAGAGAGATGGGTACTGAAATTAGATACTATCTCTTCAAGTCTAGTGCTCTCTTCTCTTCACTCTAGTCCTTTATTCTCCTTGAATAGAAAATACCAAAGAACTTAGTGAAAATGTGTAACAGTGGCATTGAGGATTCTTAATCCAATCAATAGTTCAACCCAGGTTTGGTGGTGTTATTTTAAACAATTTTACATGCCTTTCATTTCCCCTATAATGTTTCTGAAACTAGTACAATAACCTTATATTTTCTGAAAATATCTTCTAATTAGGTTGCCTATTAATAGGGTCCTACTTAGAACCCAAGAGACCTTTTCATGAGAAGTTTAGTTCAGTTTATGGATAAATCCAAATAGAGTAGAAGAAGGAGGTTCCGTATGTCTCTTATTGGCTTCTTATAAATTTTTTTTCTTCTCTGGGTGAATGGCTAGCAAGGACACAATTTGCAGAAGAAAAATATCTTGTTTTAAGCTTTTGAATTTTGAGTAGAGAATATAGATGCAAGAGAGAAGTGATTTATTCCTTGATCCTCTCAAAGCCTCCAGGTCAATAGAAAGTAACCCCTTCATTGAGGAAATAGGCATTGTTTTCTATCTTGGGACACACTATGCAAGTTTAAAAAATGTGAGGACTGATTTTAGGTTTCTATGGAAACCTGCCTCCCAAGAGGAATTAAATGGCAAAAATCTGTAGTCTAATTAACTTAAAATGTGAAAGGGATTCTGCAGGTTTACTGGGAAGCTTGCAATGAATGAGCAACAAAGGTCAGAGTGGTCATTTCAGGTGTTAGAAAGGGCTGTTGACGATGAGGTTTTTAATTATCTACCCTCTAGAAAACCATTGATTCGGGGCATCCCCAAATTTAGAAGTCTTACGAGCTTGAAAATAATGTGATGTCATATCTCTCACATTCTTAAGAGTCTACCATGTCCATACCATTGTCCTAGGTGCTACGGCCACCACAAAGTTTAGTTAAGACATGGTTCCATCCTAAATGAAATTCAATTCAGCAAACATAACAAACATTTGTTAAGCACCTTCTCTGTGGCTAGGAGCTGTGCTGGGGTGCAGAGTTATAAAGGCAAAAATGAGGAACTCCCTGTCCTCAAGGATGCTACAATACAAAGAAGGATTTATTAAGCACCTACTATGTGCCAGTCATTGCTCCTAAGCACTTTACAAATACTATCTCAATTGATCCTTACAACAACTCTGCTATTATTATCCCTTTTTTATAGTTGAGGAAAATGAAGAAGACAGGATTAGTGACTTGCCCAGGGTCACACAACTAGCAAGTGTCTGTGGCCACATTACAACCCAGATCTTCCTGACTCCAGACTCAGCACTTTATGCATTGTGCCTCATAGCTGCCTTTACTAGGAGGAATAGACAAACACAATTAACTCTCATACACAATAGCCCATGGTAAGTGTATCAGAGAGGTACAAACCAGTGAGGTAAGTTCTGTTTTTCAGATATGATTTAGTAGATACCGCTATTAGGGACTCATGGAGCAACTTAGTATGCTTTCTTTACTATTCATTTCACACAATGCCTCTGCAATAGAGGTCAGTGCCTCAATTACCCACAGAAGAAAAATCCAGAGTAACAAAGTCTGCTCCAGAGTCACATGGCAAACTTGCAGCAAAAGCAGGGTTAGAATTCATCATCACTGGATGATAGAAACTGAGACTGAAGCCATTTGGGGGAAGCAAAGATAAAAATAAGTCTCCTTTCATTAAAAATTAAACAATGAGTCTGGACTGAGAGGCCTACAGTAGCTCAGATGAATTTTAGACAGCAAATCTCTATTGCAATGAGTCAGCAAAATAGAGATAACAGGAACCTCTGACCACAGTCCAGAGCCTGGGGAGGGGGTGGAGGGAGAGGTAAGGAGCGATTATGTCATAGTTACAGAGCTGCTTTCACTGGCTAGCAAGGGCATAGAATTAAGAGAGTCACTCTACAAAAATGCCATCTATTGGCCCTAATAACATAATACTTTTGACAGATTGATTTATATAGTATAACCTTATATTTTCATAAACCAGTTCTCCCCTTTCTCCAACCCCCACCCCACCCCAAACTATCTCTTCAAATACAACAGCAGTGTAACATGGTACTGATATATTTTATGGGGCATATTGAAAAGAGCACTTGGTTTGGCATCAGTAGACCTGATTTCAAATATCACCACTAGCATTTACTTGCCATATGACCCTAGGCAAATCATTTAACTTCTCTGACATTTCTTCTGAAATTAGGAATAAGACCCCACAATATTATTTTGAAAATCAAATGTAATTAATGCTCTTTTCAAGCCTTCAAGCATGATATAGATGCCAGATATTATGACTCATTTTACAATTTTTGGGGGAGTCACAGCTAATTGGGTAACTATATCTCTCCCTTTCCTAATCCTTCTGTCCCTCCCCATTAATAGCTCATTCTTTCCCCCTCAGTAAGTCCATTCACCTAATAATGTGCACTTGCTATATACAAGGATTTATGTTATATAACGAAGGGAACACAAAAGTGAACAAGGTATGTATTGTCTTTATTCACTAGGACTTTAGCATCTAGTAGAGTAAGGGGTATTAGATAAATATACAATCAAGGATACATTTAGGATCCCAGGATTTTGAGATGGAAGGGAGCTTAAAGGCATTCTTAATTCAACCTCTTTATTTTACAGATAGGAGAGTGCTCAGAGATTTTTAAATGTCATTCCCAAGATTAGAGAAATAGCAAGTAAACAGAAACAAAATTTGACTCTGAGTTCTCTGAATCAAGGTTGAAAAGAAGTGTTATATAGAAGGAAAAGTCTGGTATTTGGAATTAGAGCTGAACGTGAATCCCAATTCTTCTACTCACTATATGGGTGACACTGGCCAAGTCACTGAACCACCAGTTTCTTCATCTGGAAGATGAAGGGCTCAGACGAGAAGGACTCTCAGGTCCCTTCTAGATCTTAAGGGATACTACTACTACTACTATTACTGCTACTACTACTACTAATATATATAGCACTTGAAGGTTTGCAAAACATTTTACAAATATTATCTCATTTTATTCTCACAACAGGTAGGTAGGATTATTATTATTACATTGTACAAATGAAGAAACTGGGGCAGACTGACATCATGTAATTTGCCTAGGGTCACACAACTAATAAGGGTCTGAGGTTATATTTGAACTCAAGTCCTTCTGACCCCGGTTCTTATGCTATATCTGTTGTGGCATACAGATTTCATTATAATCCAAGAAGGGAAGAGTAGCTGTATTTTGTTGATTCCAATCTTCCTTAGTTCCTAGCACATTGCTCTGCACAAAGGATGTGCTTAATAAATATCCATTGAACTTCAGAGGCTCAACCAATTTTTACATGATCCTCAGTGACAGCTGAGAGGGGATTTCATGCATAAATAAAATCACATCAAAACAAAGGGTCCTCTTATTGATTAATCAAAACACAGGGCATGAATTGGTTCTTTGTTGATTCCTTCTCTTGATTTGAAATATAATAGGAGAAATATAAAACATTTCTATTGGGTTTAAAAAAAATCAAATTACAAGTAGAGGATAATCTCATCTGGAGAATAGTCCACACAAGCACCTGGGAGGGGGTGTTTAGTGGAGAGCGAAGGCAAAAATACAAGATGGAAGGCAATATATAGCTAATGTGATCTTAGGCTGGATTAAGAGAGGCATAGAGTTTAAGGATAGGAGGATGATAATCCCATTGCACTTTGACCTTGTCAATACAAATTTATGGTACTGCACTCAGATCCATTCTAGATATTACATTTTAGGATGGACGTTGGCAAGTTGGTGAGCATACAGAGGAGAATGACCAAGATGGTGAAGGACCTTGAGATCATGCTATATGAGGACTGTTGGAAGGAAATCCGATGCTTGCCCAGGAGAAGACATAAGATGAATATAAGCATGATATGCAAGTACTTAAAGGTCTGTCATGTGGAAGAAGCATTTGAATTATTCTGCTTGGCCTCAGAGGGTAGAATTAGGAACCAAGGGTAGAAATTGCAGAGCTGCCTAACAAGCTGAGCTATCCAAAAGTGGAGTGGGCTGCCTTTGGGCAGTGGGTTTACACTCGATGCAGGCTAGTAAGCAATGACTGGATGACAACCTGTTAGGTATACTGCAGAGGATATTTTTCTTTAAGTAGGAGTTGTAAAAGATGACCTCAGGTGTTCCCTTCCATCTCTGAGCTTTCTCTCATTTCCAACTAGCTACATTGCTTTTGGACTTGTCCATCATGCCATCATGCCCCAGGAATCTCATCATTGGGAAGTCTCATTATCCTGCAATATCAAACCAGCCTTGATATTTACATCTCATCAATACCCACATCACCTCTGTTTGGAGCTCCCAAATCTCCACTTAAGGAAGGGTCCCAGGACAGACAGCTCCTCATTTTCCACTGATTGAACTGCTTTTGGATTTCTTTGGATTTCTCTATCATGCCCCTATGCTGGGTATCTTATTCTCCTCCACCCATTTTAAGCATCTTTTTGTATTGTCGCCCCCCACTAGATTGTAAGCTCCTTAAGAGCAAGGATTATTCTTTCTCTTTCTCTTTTGTTCTCTCTCTCTCTCTCTGTCTCTCTCTCTCTCCCTCCTTCCCTCCCTCCCTCCCTTCCTCTCTTTCTTTTCTTTCATATTTGTATCCCCAGTGCTTAGCACAGTACCTGGTACATAGTAGGTACTGTATCAATGTTTATTGACTGCTCTTCTGTGATTCTATAATTCAACTAAATTGATGCTCAAAATTACATTCTTTCTCACTATTTCTCAATATGTGCGTTTTGATTCTGAGTTTTCTAAGCTAGATCCATGACCAAGTACTATTTCCTCTTGTATTTGCACACTACTGAAGCAATGAAGGAAAGTCTTGCCTGTTCAAGTTAACATA
>NW_020945437.1:10683044-10899692 GCF_900497805.2 Vombatus ursinus | reverse complement strand
AATATTTGTATAGCACTTAGCACAGTGCCTGACACACAGTAGGTGCTTAATAAATGTATGCTCCCTTCCCTTAGTAACTGTGGCAACTTGTGTATAATAGGCAGTAACAAAAATAGATGTTTGTAAAATGATAAGAAAATATAGAGAATATCCTCTGTTTGTGACACACACACATATAAAGAAAGCATAAAGTATAAAAAGAAGAAAATAAAGCATAAATTAGTTGCCAAAGAAGTGATATGTATATGTACATATAGGCACAGCTAATGAATATGTTAATTAAAGGAACTGGGGTTATTAAGTCAGGAGAAGAGAGGATTTAGAAGAGACATGAGAGTTGTTTACAAGTATGCCTAACAGCTAGCTTGTGGAAAACAATTAGATTTCTGATTACCTCTGGAGAGCAAAATTAGGAACAACTTACGGAATTTTGAGAGAATCAGATTTAGACCTGATATAAGGAAAAACTTCCTTATAATTAATGTTGAACAAAAGTGGCATAGGTTACCATGGGAAGGAAGGAAATGAACATTCATTAAGCACCTACTCTATGCATGACACTGTGCTCAGCATTTTACAAATATGAGCTCACTTTCATCCTCACAATAACCCTGGGAGATAGGTGCTATCATGATCCCCATTTTGCATTTGAGGAAACTGAGGAAAACAGAGGTTAAGTGACTTGCCAGGGTCATATAAGCTAGTAAGTGTATATAAGACAAGTCCAAATTTGAACACAGGTCTTCCTGAGAATAGAAATAGTTCTCTATCTACTATGCCACCTACCTATCTCTTGAAGGTAATGAGGTCCCTTTCAGTGAAGGTCCTCAAGCAATAGATGGATGACTACTTTCCAGGTATGTCTAGGAGGATTCTTTTCCAGGAAGAGGTTAGATTAGATGACCTGATGTCCCCTTTAGCTCCAAGATGCTAAGAGTGTATGAATGTGTGTGTGAACGAGAATAAATACATATTACATTTAACATATATATATATATATATAAAATACATAAGCAGAACTTTTTTTGTTCTTATAAATATGTGTAACTTTCTTCCTTTTGTCCTATTTTTAAAATTTATGTACCTACTATTGCTATTTATCAGTTATTTATATGGAATAAGACTTATTATCATTTAACTTTTGTTAAACTAAAACCGTATAATTAAGTATGGGTTAAAATGGATAAGTTTCCATCTATGGGACTTAAGACAAATATAAAAATTTAATTCTCCATTAATTCTTGAATTGAGAGACCACAATCACAAAGCAATATTCATTTTTCCTTTATGGCTCAGTCTCTCTTAAGCTCATTAATAATGCAATTATATTTCTGCAGTTAACTCAATGGTAGGATTTGGGTCAGAACAAAGAACTTCCCCTTTACCTGGTTACCTTCCTGGTTACCTTTCACACTCAAAAATCATCTACAAGTTTAGTTTTTCTCTTATTACACACTCATATTCTACCTTAAATTGGAGTTATCTACACATATATCTTGTTTGTCCTTGTAGACTATAAGGGAAAAGGGAAGGAAATAAGTATTTATTCAACACCTACTATGTGCTAGGCCCTGTGCTAAGTGCTTTTTCATTTGATCCTCACAATGACCAGGGTCATACAGTTAATATCTGAGGCTAGATTTAAACTCAGGTCTCCCTGACTCCAAGTCTAGTGTTCTTCTATCCTTAATGCAACCTAGCTAACACTGTAACTCACCTCTGTTTCATACATAGCAATGGGGTGGGGAGACAACATTCGTGAAACTATGGGAAGCAAATTAACCTTCATTCTACCCAGAAGAATCTAAGCTTCAGGGCAAGTGTTATTTCATTTTTGTCTTTATATCTGCAACATCTAGAAAAGTGACTTGCACATAGTATGTACTTGATAAATGTAGGCTGAATTGAATTGGATTAGCCTTTCAACCTCAGTTTCCTCATCTGTAAAATGGGAATAATACTATTTGCACTGTTTGCCCCAGAGTTATTGTGAGGAAAACTCCTTGCAAACTTAAAGGACTAGGCAAAGGTGAGAACATATCATCATGGAAAAACATGCTTTTCTTTTCAGTCAGTAATGTGGAATTAAAGACTTGTGTAAAATAAATATGTAAATGAATCCTATCCCATTTATCTTCATGCATACCACATTTAAGGCATATTCCATTTTTTTAAACAATTTCAAGTTCAGTCAGTCAAGAAGCATTTATTAAGCATCAACTATGTGCCAGATACAGTGCTAAGTTGTTAAGTGCTAGGGATATAAAGTAAAGGAAAACAAAAACAAACAAACAAAAAAAACCAGTTCCTGCCTTTGAGTAGTTCACACTGGAATGGGAGAGACAACATGAAAAGGACTATTAACAAAAGAACTATATACAGGATAATTGAAAGAGAATCAACAGAGAAAGAATTAAGGGGGATCCAGAAAGGCTTCCTGTAAGAGAATGGATTTCAACAGGGAAGACTGGAAGTAGAGAAAAATAGGGAGAGACTTTCAGGCATGGGGGACTGCCAGTGAAAATGCCCACAACTGGGGAATGCAGTGTCTTGTTCAAAGATGAGCTGGGAGGCCAGTGACACTGGATCCAGAGTATGTGTTGGGCTGGAAGGGATAAGAACTGGAAGGCAACAGTGTGTGTCTGTGGGGAGACAGGTTATGGAGAGATTTGAATATCAAACAGTATTCTATATCTGATCCTGGAGGGGCTAGGGAGCTACTGGTGGGTCCCAAAATCCTTTCCTCACAACTCTGTGGAACATGTGGTACAAGTATTTTTACTTCATTTTGTGATGAGGAAGGTAAAGCTAAGAGAAAAAAAATCAGTAGAATTGTCATGAACAATCACATGACTAGTATGTATCAATGCCTGAAGACAAATCCAATCTTCTGGCTGTGGTAAGTGTTCTAATTACACACCAGAAAGTCACTTGAACCTCAGCTCATGCATCTATCAAATGAGGATAATAACTTTCATTCTCTACTTCTCAGTATTATGTGGACAAAAGCACAATAATTATCAACAGGCTTAAAGCATCTTATACCCCACTAAGTGCCTCAGTTCCTCTTCTTTATCACTTTTATGCTTCAATGAGGGCAGCTAGGTGGCACAGTGGATAGAGTGGTAGGACTAGATACAGGAAAACTCAGCTTTGTGAGTTCAAATCCAGCCTCAGACACTAGCTGTATGACCCTGGGCAAGTCACTTAACCCTGTTTACCTCAGTTTCCTCATCTGTAAAATGAGCTGGAGAAGGAAATGGCAAATCACTCCAGTATCTTTGCCAAGAAAATCCCAAATGGGGTCACAACTGAAATGACTGAACAATAATGTATATATTTAACTATATAAGTACATGTTACAGTTATATGTGTGTACATATAACTATATTTCAATTTAACTGACTATAATATATAACTATACATCAATATGATTGTAATCTTACATATTTTATTTTATTTTATTGTTTTGTTTTTAAGCAATTGGGGTTAAGTGACTTGTCCAGGGTCACACAGCTAGTAAGTGACAAGTGTTTGGTCTGATGCCGGATTTGAACTCAGGTCCTCCTGACTTCAGGGGTGGTGCTCTATTCACTGCGCCACCTACCTGCCCCTATATTTTATTTTATAAGAAGCTCAGGATCCCAGGTTAAGTGATCTTGCTCTAATATATTCAAGATCTTTTTAAAAAAAATTTTGGGTCCTGACTGTATATAATTTCAATATGTTAGTTATATATCTCAAATTTGTTTCATTTCCAAATTTTATGAGCGTGTTATTTATGCCATCTTTACCTAAGTCATTGATAAAAATATTAAACAGCTCAGGGCCAAGAACAGATTGCCTTCATCTTTTTCTCATTGTTAAAATGAGGATAAAAATACTTGTACTATCAATCTCACAGGGTTGTTGCAAATAAAGAGCTTTCTAAACCCTGAAGTCTTGTGTAATGTGAATAGTTACTCATCTCCTCCTCCTCCTTCTTTATTATTAACTTCAAAGGCATCAGACATATTAGTTTGGCCTCCATATCTAAGCCACAGATGTTTAGAACTAGTAGAACTGGCAAGGCTTTGAGAAATTAGCTAGTTCTAACCCCATTTTTAATGGATTGAAAAACTGAGGGCCAACGGGCGAAGTGACTTTCTCAAGGTCATGAAGTCACTTTGTGGCACAGTTAAGACTATAACTACAGTCCAATACCAGGTTCTCCCCCACCCTGAGGAAAGATAGGACCACAGTGGATAAAGGCCTGTAGTTCAGTGGCCCAAGACATTCCATTTCATAGGCAGCAGCAGGAAGAAGCAGAGATGGCTATGAAATGGATAAGGAAGGACACAGAAAAACAAGGACGGAGCCAGTGAACATTTGGTGGGCAAAGGAAGGTTTTTGCAAGCCAGTGGTTGTCCCTTTCTGTAAAGTACATCCAAAGGCAAAATGCCCTAGTCTAACTAAGGGTTTAGAAATGGGAATAAAATCAGGGAATTCAGAATGAGAAGCAATGGACTGTTCCCAAATCCATCTTATGTTGGTGCAGACATAAAACAGATTAAACTCCTATGCAAATTCTGGCTTTCCTGGCTTTAAAGGGATTAAAATAGCATGACATCTTCATGGATCTTTTCAAAATCACATCATTTTCTACTGCTGTATTCATCTTGTTGGTGAGCTGCCTAATTATATAAAAATCATTATTAGTTTCAAGTCTGTCAGTCGGTCAGAAAGTCTTCCTACAAGATGCCCTTGCAATGAGCTGGCCACCAAGGGTTAATATGAAAGAAGAGTCTTTATCCCTTTTCTTCATGAACTTGAAATCAACAATGGGGATGATAGAATCTACAGAGTTAAACAAACACAATATTTATCACAGGGAGTTAAAGAGGAGAGGAGGGTCAGCATCCTTCTGGTAGGCTGGATAATAGGATCAATCAATCAGGAAATGATAAATAGTTGTTGAATGAATGAATGAAGGAAGGAAAGATTTTTGGAGGAGGTGGGTTGTGGAAGGAATAAATCATAATGTAAGGAGGCAAGAACTAATGCTTTGAAGCACAGGTACTTGGGGTCCACAGTTAGGATCTCCTTAGATTTTGTTTTCCAGAATTCTTTTGGCTGACTTCTGACCAAAATGAAGATGTCCAGGACAAGCACCAGAGTGGGATTGTTATCCAAGTTGTACAAAGATGTTTATAATATCCGGTTTTGAGTGGGTTGATTTACTCTAAACAGGCAAATCTTTTTCACATCTCTATACTTTACCTTAAACTCTTTGGCTGGTTTGATTCAATTCAATTGGCATTTATTAAGTACCTAATATGTGCCTTCTAAATACCTTACTTATGTCTCCTTCCTCCCCCATAAACTGCTACCAATTTAGCTCAAGCCCTTATTATACTTCACCTGAACTATTTTAATAGCCTCCTAACTGGCCTCCCTAATTCCATTCTCTTGCCTTTCTAGCCCATCCTACACACAGTTGCCAAATTAATCTTTGGCACAGGTCTCACCACTAAGTAAGCAAGCAATCATTTATTAAGCATCTATTATGTTCCAGGAACTATGTCTGGTGCTGGAGATACAAAGACAAAAGCAAAACAGTCTCTGCCCTCAAGGAGCTTACATTCTAATGGAGACAACATATACATATAGTAGTATGTACAAGATGTACAAAGTGGATGCATTGTAATTTTGAAAGGAAGTCACTAGTCACTGGAGGGTTGGGAATGACCTTATGTTTATAAAGGAACACGAGCTTAGTTTTAAAGAAAACCAGGTATTCTAAAGTCAGAAGGAGGGAGGGCGAGTATTCCAAGTTTAGTGGACAGTTAATGAGATAGGAGATGGCAGGTCCTATATAGCATCTCTCTAGTGCCTTTAGTCTATAATATAAACTCCTTATTCGAGAATTTAAGAGCTTCCACAATCTGGCTTCAACTTATCTTCCCACCTTTATTTTTACATTATTACCTTTTAATCTCACTGTGCAAACTACTACTAATTCCCCAATTTAATCTTACCCTTTCCTACTTCTGCATGTTCTTGTTGGCTTTCTCCCAAAGCTGAAATTTACCCTCTAATCATCTCTACCTCTTAAAATCTTTCATTTCCTTCAAAGCACGGCTCAGGTGCTATTTTTTTTAAATGGCAGTTTCTCTGATGCCCTAACAGACAGAGATTTTTTCCTTTCTCAATTTTCCCAGGGCTCTTGAGATGTCTCCTTTGACCTTACCATGTTCTACCTCAGATCCTACTTATCTGTGTTCATGTGACATCCCTTCTATTAGAGTGCAGGCTGCATAAGGGCAGGAATTGTATTGGTTTTCATCTTTACACCTCCAGCCCAGGGCATGGAGACTTACATAATGTGATAACTTAATCAATATTTGCTTTATTAAGTTGGATTGGATTGCTGGTCTATCGTACCAGTTAATGGGAATGAAACTGGATTGAAATGTCAGTCCGTTGTACCAGTTTTCTTTTTTTCTGTGTTAAAGTGACTTCTAGTCGTATTTTATTCCCACATCCTATAGAGATCCATCTTTTTTTTAATAGTAATATTCTCCAAGTGTTGATATATGACTACGAAGCATTGAATATTCTAGTCATCTCCAAATAATTCAAGTTTCAGACCACCAAAAAGAAAATGGGAGAGACATATAGTGAGTATGAACAGGCTGCATAGTTATACTAATGAAGAAATGGATAAGAAAAGTGGAATAAGATCCTGTGTCAAAGAAAAGTAGGACTGGAAAAGGAGCTGAGTGAGAATTGGTTTAAACATGGGGTAAGTATGGTATCCATACCATGCCAAGAGATCAACAGAAAAGTGCCAAGCATACAGAGTTCACTTCCTGTAAAGGTTTTGCTTTAAGACATATATAAGAGTTACAAAGAATGAGAAGTCATGGATTGGTATGGTCTGTAGCAGTGGAGGGAGTAACCATGTCGTCTCGCTTTTTTAAAAAAAATATAAATAAAATTTTTCTTTTCAGTTTCAAATCCTCTCCCTCCTTTCAGTCCCTCTCCCATCAATTGAGAAGTGAAGAAACACGATACCCATTATACATATGAAGTTGTGCAAAACATATTTCTATATTAGCCATGTTACAAAAGAAAATGAAAAGCAAGAAAAATAAAGTGAAAAAAATATACTTCAATCTGCACTCAGAGTTCATCAGTCACTCTGGCAGTGAACAACGGTTTTCCTCTTGAGTCTTTTGGGGTTGTGGATCACTGTACTGATGAGAATAGCTAAGTCCTTTACAATTGGTTGTTGTTACAATATTGCTATTACTGTGTACAATGTTCTCCTGGTCCTGTTCACTTCACTTTGTTCATATAAGTCTTCTCAAGTTTTTCTGAATCCATCCTGCTTGTAATTTATTATAGTACAATACTATTCCATCACAATCACATCCTACAACTTATTCAGGCATTCCTCAATTGATCGACATCCCCTCAATGTTCAATTTTTTTTTCCACCACAAAAGGAGCTGCTATAAATATTTTTGTACATATGGGAGTACCTACATTTTTAATGATGAAAACATAGTTCCATCCAAATTGGAAACATTCTAATTTCCGTAATGTTAAACTAATGTCCTCGGGCATTTTAAAGAGAAGAGGACATTTGTTTTTTACTGTTGGTATAAACAAATGTCCTCTTCTCATTTCATTATCAAAACGGTTGATACCAAGTAACACTCAACTTTCCTGCCTTCCATGGTCTCCTAATTTTATCATCCATTTAATGCATTTAATATTACTGAGTGACTGACAAACCACCTTTTGCCCCCTATAACCGTATGTTTTACAGAAAGAAAGGACCTTCTGGTCCAGTTTTATTATTTTAATGATAAGACCCAAACAGAAAATGTGCTCTGCCTAAGGTCACCCAACTGCCAAGTGTCTGAGTCATTTTATTAATTATCACTATCCCCCTCCACCATTGTCTTTTCCACTTTTTTTAAATATAAAAAAATAAAAATGTATTACCTGGTAGGAATTACAGGTATTTTATTTATTCCCCATTCACTCTTAATTTGATCTTTTCATTTCTATTCCTCTTCTCTCATGCACACTGTTCTGATCCTTCTTGGTTTCTCCTATCCTGATTGGAACAGTCTCTAATGCAGACAGACTTTTCCCTAGGGCCAACAGGATGAAAGAAACTAACTCCAACAAATGGATTCAGTGAGACATTTGAATAGGCATCATGGACTTGATTGAGTTAATCAGTTTAGACTAGGCAGCAACCACAAGAAATAAACAAACAAACGAGATGAATCAGTACAAATGAAATAAGTGCATGTGGTTTCATTTCCCAACTGGGGTTTTACCTACAATTTATAAAATGGATTGCTGCGTTCCATTTTTTGGTTTGCCACTAGAAATTTGGCCCTTGCCAACAAATATTTATTAAAGTTTAGTAACTCTGAACCTGGGGAAACTCATGTTGTCAGATGAAAGTAAAATGGAATAAAATGACTACTAGGTCATAGGGAGGTAGTTGAGAGAGCTTCTTCTGATTATGATTTTTTTTTAAGACTCAATGATGAGAGACAGAGTTATACATAGCACCAAAGAAAATTCTGAGGAGTTCCATTTACTTCATTGTTTCAGACCATACTTTTGAGGCTGGCCATCATACATGCAGGGCAGCAGGGATAATGTGCTATTGCACCTTAATGAGATAGGAGATGGCAGGTCCTATATAGCATCTCCCTTTAGGCCATAATATACACGATGTTTATATTGACCAAAGGCAGTCAGTCAGATCTAGCACATAGTATATCTGACATGTCAAAGAACTCCCAGCTGTATGTCCTGTGAAGCAGACACTCATTCAGAAAACTTTACAAGTGAGCACATTTCATAGAAAAGCCTTTTACTTCTTGGGGCAGAGCAGATTAGAGGAAACTCCAGCCCTGAAGTTAGGAGGAAATAAACCATACTTTTTCAAAATAGACAATCTTAGTTTTGTTTGTTTGTTTGTTTTTTTTGTGAATTCACAGAATCAAAGAATCTTACAGTTGGAAAGGACCCAGAGGTGATCTAGTCTAACATGCCTCCACAAACAGCTTCTGAAGAATCAGAAAACAAAATTCTCACCACCAAGATCCTTGGCACTGACAGATGGTTCATTGAATGTGGTTTTATCAGTGGAAATGACACTAAAGACGTTTTACCATCTGTTTTGCTGCTGTACCCTAAGGACCAGTGGGCCTTTTCAAGTGACCTACAGAAATCTCCTGTATGTGTTGTCTCCCCCTATTAAATGTGAGCTTCTTGAAAGCTGGGACTGACTTGCTTTTCTTTCTTTATCTTCAGCCTTTATCCTCTCCTTTCCTCTCTTCCCTCCCTCCCGCCAGTCTTTTCTTCCTTCCTTCCTGAATCGTTTCTACATCAAACCTATCAAATGGCCATTGAGACTTTATTTGCTTTTGAAGGGAAATTTCCAGGCATCCCAGACATTTTAGATGCCTCTTTAAGAATAGTTTTTTTTACATCAAGCCAAAATTTGCTTTTTTACCAGTTGCTCCTAGCTCTTTCTTCAAGGATGAGCATAATGGGTCTAAACCCTCTTCCATGTGATAATCCTTCAAAAATTTGAAGACAGCTAGAATGTTCCTTCCTTTCCCCCACCTGCCTGTCCCTAAGTCTTTTTTTTTTTTTTTGTCCAGGGTATGTATAATGGCTGAAATTAAGCACCCTCCAAACAGAGCTGGGATGATCAAATCTTACACATCGAAGACAATGGGGAGCTATCTATTAATATGAAATAAATAAGATTTCCAAAATATGCTCTTTCTGTACTTTGGTATGATCTCAGTGATGTATGAATTGCTTGCACCAATGTAGCTTGCTGCCTGCCCATCCATGCTTCTTATCCTGTGTGATTCTTGATCATCTGTTGAACCCCCACACATTATCCACCCACTATCCCAGAGGCCTACTCCAGGTCATTTTCAATTTTGAGGGTACCAGTGGAACACTTGTGATGCCCATCTGTTATTCCTCAAGCATGCCAATATGACCAATCCACAGAAAATGCTAGCCTAATGGAATTGGAAATACTGATGAATCCATCCTAACTCTTCCCTTACGAAAACCTGATCAGCAAAATGGACTGAGAATCAGAAGACCTGAGTTCAAATTTGAATTCTGATTGGAATAATGTCCTTGCACAAGTCACTCAACCAAAGCACTTTCATTTGTAAAATGGAAACGATCTTTACATTATTTACCTGGCAAGGTCTGTGATCTCAAACAAGGTAATTCATAGAAAACATCATATAAAGAAAAGTTATCATGATCATCATTGTTATTTTTTAAATGAGCTAAATGAACAATAACTCCTCATATAACAGGATAACATTTGGTAATTCAAAGTAACTTATAAATGGGAGTTACCACAATCGTCACAAGTGACACAATGGCAAATTGAATACTGATTGTGTGGTAGGCATTGTAGGGGATAGAAAGCACATTGTCCCTACACTTCTGGACCTTACACTCTATCTGGGGAGTTAAACATATAAAGGTAAGGGGCAGCTAGGTGGCGCAGTGGATAGAGCGCCGGCCCTGAAGTCAGGAGGACCTGAGTTCAAATCTGGCCTCAGACCAAACACTTCACAGGTACTAGCTGTGTGACCCTGGGCAAGTCACTTAACCCCAATTGAAAAAAAAAAAAAAGAAAGCAAAAAAGAAGAAAGTAAAAAACATATAAAGGTAAATAATAAGTACATGGAAATAAACATAAAAATAACCACATAATTTTATTGTAATGGAAGCATGTTATATTAGAAAGAACACTGGACTGCATTCAAATCTCAGCTCTGACATTCATTAGCAGTGTGACCTTGAGAAAGTCACCTCATTTCTCTAGGTCACAGCTTCCCCTCTGTAAAATAAGGGATTTGAATTAGATTATCTCTCATGTTCCTTTCCACTCTAACATTTCTCTGATTGCTAGCCTTTCCAAATAATACAAATGATGCCTTCTACCACCAGAATTATAAGCATTCACAGACCTATGACACAATTTTTCAATTCCAATTTTTTCAATTTCATTTTTTTCAATTCAACTATGGCCATCGTGTCCAAAATATTAGAAGGGAACACTACTACTGATCAAGACTGAAGAGAAGGAAGACGGGTTTTGAGTCGTGATTCTGTTTTGCCTTGGGAAAGTCTCTCTGACTTTTTGGCCACAATTTCTTCTTCTATAAAATGTGGGTTGGTTGAGAAAATCAGTTCGGTCTGTTCTTGCTCTGACATTCTTTGATTCCAAGATAAATGAAATGTAACATAGTTGGATAGAGCATTTAACTTGCAGTCCAGAAGACCTAGGGCACTTAGGTGGAGCAGTGGATAGAGTTCTGGGCCTGGGGTCAGGACGACCTGAGGTCAAATCTGTCCTTAGATACTTAATAGCTGTGTAACCTGGACAGTCACTTAACCTTGTTTTGCCTCAGTTTCCTCATCTGTAAAATGAGTTAGAGAAGGAAATGAGAGACCACTCTCATATCTTTGCCAAAGAGACCTCACCTGGGTCATGAAGACTTACTTAGACACGACTGAACAAGATCTGGTTTCAAATCCCTCCTCAGACACTCGCAGTGTGACTCAGAATAAATCACTTAAGGACTTTGTACCTCAGAATCCTCACTCGTAAAATAAGATGTTGGACTCAATGGTCCGTCCATAAGGGCCCTTCGAGCTCTAGAGCTCTAGCCCTAAGAAACACAAACTGTAAGGCAATGAGAATAAAATCCAAGCCTGCAATTCTGGAAAAAAAGCAAACGTCTTACGTACTTCCTATTGTGTGACCAAACCACAACCTTCCCCTTCAGACTTTCTCTCTAATTCACTTACCATGTATTATTGTGTTTTGTGGTTATCCATGTTTGTGCTCTAACACTCTACCAGGCTGTTATTTCTAGGATGACAAGGACCAGGTCTTGCCTGAAGTTGGTGTCACCTTCAGGTTAAAGGCCAGCTCTACTACAGACTACCTGTATGCCTTTGGTCAAGTCATTTAACTCTGTGACTTAGTTGACCCATCTCTAAAATGAGGTACTTAGACTACGTAAAATAGTCTGTAAAATAAGGGATTTGAATCAGATTACCTCTCAGGTCCCTTCCAGCTCCAAACATATGAAGGATCCTAGTTTAGCTGAAACATAGAGTATGGAAAGGCCTGAAGGAAGAGGGAAAGCTGCAGAGGTAAGGCTGGTCATATTCATATGATATTTAAGGTTTACAAAATGCATTCCTCACAACAAGCCTTTGAGATACACAGTGTAGGCATCATAAACCCCCATTTTGGAGATGAGGAAACTAAAGTTTGGAGATGAAAAAGATTTGCTTGGGGTAACGGAAGTTGGCAGAAGCTAGATTATCGAGGGCACTGAATACCAATCGTTCTCATTCAGGTTTAGATTCATTTGATTCATAGAAGAGAATTGTGAAGTAAATTATTAAACATGATTAAATTAAAATTAAACATTAAATTAAATTATTAAATTAATATTAACCCAATTAACCCATAATTTTGCTTTGAAACACTCTTTGTGTCACTGCACAGTGCTATCTATGTGCCCCTCTACCTTTGCCCTGACAGGAGGATTTGGTTTAATCCCATTCCACAAAGATTTAGTAAGTATTTCCTGTGCATCAGGTACCCTGTTAAATCTTGGGAATACATGGGTGAAAAAGAAATATCACTTTCTTTCAAGGAACTCTGTTGTTGTTGTTGTTGTTGTTGTCGTCGTTATTGTTCAGTTGTTTCAGTCGTGGCTGATACTTCATGACCCCATTAGGAGTTTTCTTGGCAGAGATACTGGAATGGTTTGCCATTTCCTTTTCCAGCTCATTTGACAGATGAGGAAACTGAGACAAACAGGGTTAAGTGACTTGCTCATGGTCACATAGCTAGTGAGTGTCTGAGGCCAGATTTGAACTCAGGAAGATGTCTTCCTGACTTCAGGCCTAGCACTCTATCCACTGAGACAATGAAAGTTATTGCTAAAAGTTATCACTAGCTGTGTGACCCTGGGCAAGCCTAAAGGTATTTCTCATTCTGATACCAGCTTGATGATTAAACTCCACAGGGAGTATCTCAAAGCAAAATTAATTTAGAGTAATACCTAGGACAAGTCATTAATGGGTTAAACTGTTTAATAATTTGCTTCACAATCCTCTTCTACAAATCAAACATGGGGAGATGTCTGACTGTGGACATATTCTTTGAATCCCTACACCTGTCAGGTACTGAATTTGTAGAGCTGCTAAAGAATTGGCCCTTGCTTTCTATGTCTTACAAAAGGAGACATAATGAAAGTTCAAGAAGACAAGAGGGTTGGGGACTTTTCTGGAAAAGTCTGACAGGGATGAAGATTTCTGAGGAGTCCTCGCTTGTGATTCCACCACTGGTATGATACAAGCCTTTACTTTCTCTTCTTAGAATGGCTCAAATGAAGGCCACACAGCAAGAGTCAAGAGGAAGCATAGGGAAATTGTGGGAATTACCATCTACCCATGGAGTGGGTCCTTACGTATCAATTAGTCTATCTTCCCATTTTATAGACAAAGAAATCAAAGTTCAGAAAGGGGAAGGGACTAATCAGAAAACTTCTGATCAGAGGACATCAGCTCTGGAAGGGATTTTAAAATATTAAGAGACAGGATGGAAAGGACACTGGGTTTGGGGAATCAAGGCACCTGAGTTTGAATCCCAGCTCTCTTACCTGTGTGAGCTTTCACAAACCATTTCTCCTTTGTGCACTTTATTTTCCTAATCTTAAAATGGGGTGATCAGACCAGAGGATCTCTAAGATCCTTCCAGCTAAAAAGCTATGATCATATCAATACCCTCACTTTACTAATGGGGAAACAGAAGCCCTTAGAGGTGAATCACTAAACTCAGATCACAACTAGAATCCTAGATCACTAAACTCAGAGTTGAAAGACCTGGAGCACTAGTCTGGTTCCACTCCTAGTTCTGTCACTGTGGGCAAATCACTCAATTGTCTCTGAGCCTCAGTATTCTGCTCTGTAAAATGGAGAGAAGAGTTAGTATGGTATAGTAGATAAAGACATCTACTGGCTGCATTTTTATAAAATTTTTAATAAATGTTTGCTCCATGACAGGACAAATCACTTCATGTCTCAGTGCCTTTAACTCTCTAAGACAGGAGTTTCTAAACTTAAGATTTTTCAAACTTTCATGGACCCCTTTGGCAATGAGATGAAGCTATAGACCTCTTCTCAAATAATGTTTTTAAGTCCACAAAATATAGATTGTTTGTCCATAGATGATAACATGTTGTCTCATTAGACTCTGCAATCCTTGAAATCAGGGATTGTCTTTTGCTTTACTTTGTGTCCCCAGCACTTAGCAGGATGCTTGGCACATAGGAGGTGCTTAATAAAAGTTTATTGACTGAATCATTACCAAATAAACCAATTATATTGAAAGAAAGATGTATTTTTTTTCTCACTATTTAAGTTGAGAACTCCCTGAAATGTGTCCATAAACCTCAGGTTAAGAATTCATGTTTTAAGACTATAAGCTGAATAGAAAATGCTGAGTTGCTATTGGTAGAGGGAATTTCCTAACTGGACTTTTCCTACGAAGGAATGAAGTCACCGATCCAGTCCAGAAAAATTTAAAATGGTTACATAATACAGAATCCTTATACCGTCTACCTAATACAGCATTCTATTGCGAGTAAAGTGCCACATACAAATGATCTGCTATTATTTATTGAATACACATGATGTGCTTTCCTGGGCACGATCTATCTTCTGTGGAGGCCACTGGGTCACCTCTCATGGAAATTACCTTCTCAGAGTGCTGCCACCCAAGTACAATGAGGCCAGTGCCAAGGAAAGCAGGTGCACTCGGTGCTCAAGCTGGCATGGCTTTGGGTAGGTGAGGATCTCTGCACGACCACCTGGAACATTGGCATGGCTATCTCGTCTCCTCATGAAGCCACGTTCTCAGGAAACCCAGGGTTAGGATGAACTGGACCAGTTAAATATCACAAAATCTGAGAGCTGGAAGCAACTTTAAAGAGCCAAGGCCAAGAAAACTGGCAAATTCCTGTGATTCCATTTCTGCAACATCCCTCACATCTCTTTCATCCCCACTGTTACTGCCCTACTTCAGGCCTGTGTCACTTCTCCCTTGAATTTTTGTTATAGCATGCTAACTGACCTCCTCTCTCAGGCTCTCCCTTGGCCAATCCCTCTCCCATACAGCTGCTAAATTTATCTTTGGCACAGATATTGCTTACCATGTTAGCAAAAAGGCTACTTTTTTGCCCCGCTCAAAAAACCTTCAGTATTTCCCTCTTGCTTATAACATAAAATACAAAGTCCTTAGCCTGATATTCAAGGCCCTTCACTGTCTAGCTACAATCTACTTTGTAGCCTAATTTCACATTATTTCCCTTCACTCATGCCATACTCTGGTCAAAATGAACTGAAAGCTGTTTCTTCAGCCTGATACGCCTCTCTGTACTTCACATGAATTCAAACAAGTTGTTTCCATGCCTGTAGTGTTCTCTCATCTCGTTTCTGCCTTTTCCCACTTAAAAGAATATACACTCCTTGAGTTCAGGGACTCAGTCAATATTTATCTT
This sequence comes from Vombatus ursinus, assembly GCF_900497805.2. Taxonomy (NCBI): domain Eukaryota; kingdom Metazoa; phylum Chordata; class Mammalia; order Diprotodontia; family Vombatidae; genus Vombatus; species Vombatus ursinus. The sequence continues at coordinate 10,884,042 of NW_020945437.1, read as the reverse complement.
TGTATACCAAGTGCCTGTCTTAAACCAATGTTTATTGAATTAAATTAAATGACTTGCCCAAGGTCGTGCAGCCAACTATTGACTGCAGCCATGCAGTCAGAGAAAGGACTGGAACCTTGGTCTTTGACTTTCCAGTCCAGAGACATTCCTACTACACTCATTTCTATTTCAAATGTTTCTCACTCTTTTCCAAAGTATACTTTCTATTTCAATCAAACCAGTCTCCTTCCTGTTTTTCAAATGTACAGGGCTCATTCCTGCCTCGGTAGATTCTCCTGCTTTGTTTCTCTTTCCTTAAGTGTACTTCCTATTCTTTCTACTTAACCAAATTCCACACCTCTTTTAAGGTCTGGCTAAAGTTGCATCTCCTCTGTGAAGCCTTCTCTGATTACTCCAGCCCTCATCGCCCTGCCCTTTCTCTGAAATCCCTCAGTCTTTTCAATTTGTGCCATACAGTCTAGTAAACGGATTATACAATACCTTGTGTCCTTGGCTATTTCCCCATTTATTATTATCTAAACAACTAGTCTGAAAGCTCCTAGAGGGTGAGGACTGTTTCTTACACTTTTAAGTCTCCTGCTATGCCTAGCACTACAATGGACAAAGAGTAGGTATACAACCAAAGCGGGTCGATTGTGGGTGAATGAGCTAACACAATTGACCTTGGTCAAGTCATTTAACTTCTCATAGATTAAATGGGGTTAATAATACTATGTATGTCATAAGATTGTGCATTCATTAATTCAACAAACCTATCAAGATCTATGATGTGTGCAAAAAAAGGTAATATATGTGAAGCACTCAGTAAATACTAACTAATCATAATAAATATTTTAAAGAATCAGAGAATCACAGAATTTCAGAGACTTTCAAGCACTGGGAAGTTACCACTTTTCCAAGCAACTATTTCCCTCTTATTTCCCTCTAATTATTTGGAAGCTTTTTTTCCTGATATGAAACCTAAATTGGCTTCTTCCTGAACTGGATGAATATTGGAGATACAAATAATGAAGTGAGAATCTCTCCTCCTAAGGAGCTCACATTCCAATTAGCTGAGGCAGTACTTACAGGAGGGCTCAGCAATAAGGTAAATGGAAAAGATGGCATGATTTTAGGTGGGGAGTGAAGATGAATGTTTAACAACTGGCTCTCAAAAATGTATTCATGACTGTTTTCAAGTTTAATCTGCATTATTAACATTCTCTCCATCACTTTTTGAAGTCTATACCAGGGGTGGAGAACCTGCAGCCTCAAGGCCACATGTGGCTCTCTAGGTTCTCTTGGTCTATACAAACAACAAAAGAATAAATCAAGGCCTGATTTGGAGTGTTTACTGATATCTGGGGTACAAATTCTTACACTGAAAATTTAATAAGCAGCCCCCATCTTTCATATGAAACCATAGGAGTTCTTACTAAAGGAGATAATGGCACTGCAGACAGTATGGCTCAAGAGACCTTATGAGAACAATGTCGCTATTGTGGTTGAGTTATTTTCAGTCATGTCTGACTCTTCATGAATCCATTTGGAGTTTCTTGGCAAAGATACTAAAGCAGTTTGCCATTTCATTCTCCAGCTCATTTTACAGATGAAGAAACTGAGGCAAACTGGGTTAAGTAACTTGCCTAGGATGTCATACATCTAGTGTCAGAGGCCAGATTTGAACTCAGGAAGATGAATCTTCCTGCCTTTAGGCCCAGCCCTTTATCCACTGTGACAGCTAATGGCAGAGTCCAATACACTCCCATCCCTCATTTTCCTAGAAGGATTGCGCTTGTTGATTCCATGTTTATGCCCTCTAGCCACTGGAGCCTTCATTACCTTCCTTCTTCCCTGTAGGTATTTTATATTTATTCTACTATTTACAAGTTATCTCTTCCACTAGAAGGTAAGCTCTTTGAGAGCTAGGACTCTATTTTTGCTTCCATTGTATCCCTAGTGCTTAGCACAGTGCCTGACACATAATAAGTGTTTGATAAATGCTTGTTTATTGATAAATTGTAGGTAGATAAAGACACACATAGATGGAGAGAGACAGGTAGACAGACAGACAGACAGACAGAGGTAGTTAAATGCTTGTAAATTAACTAACTATCCATGAGATGCAAGATACCATATCCCTGATCATACTGGAAGGGAACAGTGGGCTTGAAGGTCTGAGTGGATTTGGAATAGTTCTGGGTTACCTGGGGAATGTGGGAAGGAGAATCAACATCCAGTGGGATGAGAACTGGACAATGAGTGTGAGGCAGGCTAGCACATATAGGAGCATGCGCATGCGCACGTGTGTGTGTGTGTGTGTGTGTGTGTGTGTGTGTGTGATTTCTTGGCATGTTCCCAGGAGTTCATACTCCTGTGGGATCTCAAGGCATGCCTTATTTATTATCAGTTCTAGAGGTTTTGCCATTTAAAAAATCATTAAAATTATACTGGAAAATTTCCATGTTTATTTATTTTTTATCCTAAAATATTAATTATGAATAAGTCATATAAAATACAGTTAGGTATATCTGTTCACACTGCTTTGATCTTTCCAATAGAGGAGCAAAGGACAAGAACAACCTACACATATTTGGGTAATGATCAATGCAGTCTAATAAGCTCCAGCAATTTAAGCAATGCATAATTTCTATAATTTTGTCCTAACAATTATCATAAATTAGTACTAGTCACCGCAATTTTATTCTTAAGCAATTTTGTGTGAAAAATAATGATAATGATAGCAACTTCATCAATATCAGTTGGAATCTGAACCAGTTGCCAAGACATTTTCCTACCCATCCACTCAGGCTGTCTTGCCATCTTCGTTATCCACCCTGGGGCTCCTCTACTTCTCCCCACCTAGAACAGTATCTTTTGGACTCAGCCTTCAAAAATCATGCCCCTAGTTTCTGGAACAGTTAATATACTCAGTTTTTTAACTCTCATACTGGGATTGAGAACAGCTAGTCAATCACAAGCATTTATAAAGCATTGATCCAACCCATGATATCCAGCAGTCCAGCCCTTGTCTTATCATATCTACTTTGTTCTTTCTCTCTTCTTTCCTTTTCCTGCCCTAAAGAAAATAATAAAGTGCATACACTGCCCATGGACCTTTTCACCATTTCAGTGACTCCTCAAGCAAAATTTGTCTTCTTTACCATTCACTTTTTGAGTTGTCTCCCGATATCAGAAAAGAAGTTCCTTGAGGGCAGGACCTCTTTCATTTTGTGTTTTATTGCCAGTGCTTAGTAGCCAACATATATTAAGTGCTTATTAAATGCTGTTTTGCTCCTTCATTCATTCATTAATTCATGTAAGGGGTAATAATAGAGAACCTATGTCTATATGATTAGTCCTGGATTCAATTCCCAATTGTGCCACTATAAAGTGATAGACCACAAATTCATTAGTAAGTCAGAAAATAAGTCCTTAATGGGGAGTTGCACAATATCCAACAATTTACTAGGGAAATTAAAAAAAATAGGGTTCCTCCTCCCTTTTTTTTTGTTCCTAAGTAGGTCATGACCATCTCTCAAGGCCTATATCAAGGTCCCCATTAAGTTCACTTTATCCCACCACATCCCACCATTCTGCCCATCTTCTCAATCCATTTAGTCTTTATTGGATGACTGAAATAAGAAAAAAAAATACTAGAGTTGGGGGTCAAAAGACTTGGGTTCTAGTCCCAAATCTCATTCATACTAGCTCCATGGCTTTGACTAAGTCACATGGCTGTTCTGGTTCTCAGTTTCTTCATCTATAAAATGGGAATAATATTTAGTAGCCTACATTCCCCTCCCTGCCCCCAGGATTGTTGTGAAGATAAAAATGATGTATGTGAAAACAGGGTTTTACTTCTGCATTGAGAAAACCTATGAAAGGTATTAATATTAAACATATCATTCCTTCTACCCATCATACACTGATATTTAAGGATCAGTGACTTCATTAGCATGAGTCATCCTTCTGTTAGGTCAGAGCACAAGCTGTCTCTGCCTTCATAGATGGTTTCATAAATGGCTGTGGCCATATCAATTTATCATTTGATGGTGAGCTTTTATACACTTTGTTAAATGGATTCATCAGCATCCATTACTAAGCCTAGGGTGTGTGTGTGTGTGTGTGTGTGTGTATTTTGGTCCGGACTTATGAGTTCATCCATGCTGGGAGCTTTCTAGTGAGGAAACTCCCTCAATCAATATACATGGGCTATACTTTCATAACTTTTATCTTAGAATTTTGCCTGGGGAGCTGAGTTAAATGAGTTGTTCAGGGTCATACAGGCAGTATATATCAAAGGTAGTACTTGAACACTTAACAGTTTGATGCTGAAGCCAGCTTTCTAGTGTAGTGATAGGGTGGTAGACTTGGACTCAGGAAGGAAAGGGTTCAAATCCTGCCTCTGACACTAGCAATGTGACCCTAGGCAAGTCACTTCAATACTGTTCCTCAAGCAACTCACTGAGTTCTATCTATTAAGTGATATAATTAGTTTTGTGATACACATTGATGGAGGGAGATCTTGCACTGGGAATTACTTATGATGTGACAATCATAGGTTCCTTCATGTCTGTCTATCTATATATCTACCTGTTTATCTGTCATTTCTGTCAACTTATTGGTCTCCCTTTCTTTCATCAAGGGCTACTCTTAAAGGGAAGGTGCCATGTTTTATACTCATTTATATTCACCTACAACTTACATGGATGCTCGATAAATACTCATTTACTTACTAAAAAGGATTGTAAAAATAATAGGAAAGACAAGGCAGGTTGCAAACATAATCTAAGAGAAAAAGAGACTACAGGCATATTAAATAGAATCAAGCTTTGTGTTGGGAGGGAGAGGTTTTTTTTTTTTTAATAGAACACACATTTACATTTTTTGCAGAACCACAGACTGTAAGGGTTGGAAGAGACCTGACAGGCCACTGTGAATGAAAAAGATTCAAAAAGGAAATGTGGCTTAATGATTGTCAGGTTTGATGGGTAAGGAAAAAGGAGTTTTCCACACACATAGTAGGACAGCTTGGGCAAAAGCTTAGATATGGGAGAGTGAACTCTGGGTGCTAAGGATGAAGATGTATCAGGGATGGGGCAGAGGCTTAGGTCCCTGCCACAGCTCAAAATGATGTTCATGATGGTATTAGTAATTCAGGAGATTTGAAAAGGATTATCAAAAGTTGATTTGAGCTCAAGGTTAATGAGAAGTCACTGGAGGGATGCAAATAGCATGGTGATGTGGTTGAGTCCTTGTTAACACTACGTTCATTTGTACCAAAGTCCAATGAAGCAGCAGATTCTAAAATCGCTTCAGGCAAGGACTCTGCAGTTCTACATTTACATGGGGAGAGGTTGGAAACGTGAACTCTTCAATGCTGCTTCTGTCCTGTAAGAGGGACCTTCATCTAAAGAGTCAGACTAAGAGGCAGTGCAGGGAGACCCCGGTCATCTGCATATATCTAATACACCGAGATGATCGAGCATCTCTGGGGAATCCCAGCCTGTTCACCAGGCTGTGGCAAATTTCCAGATTGTGCAGACTATCTGTGGTTATGTGGAAGGTGGCAACTCAGCACTGGTTTATAAAAATATTTTTAGAAAGCCTTGATTTCTCCCAAGATTTTGTAGAGATGAAGCTTTGACATCCCTGGAAGGTAGCTGCCCTGGTATGGCCTCCTTAATCTCTTCGGGGAGTTATTGAAGAACAATGCCACTGTTGCTTAGTCATCTGTTATGTCTGACTCTTTGTGACCCCTTGTGAGGTTTTCTTGCCAAAGATACTGGAGTATTTTGCCATTTCCTTCTTCAGACCATTTTACAAATGAGGAAACTGAGGAAAACAGAGTCAAGTGACTTACCTAGGGTCATTCAGCTAGTAAGTGCCTGAGGCTGGATTTGAACTCTGGCCTTCATGATTCTGGGCCTGGTGCCCTATCCATTGTGCCACCTAGCTGCAAAATGCTCTGAAAATGCTATGAGTTCTCTGTAAAAGAGGTTTAGCAAGTGTTGTATGCCATGTTTTTGGAGAACTAAGACAAAGATGTTTGTGTGTGTGTGTGTGTGTGTGTGTGTGTGTATGTGTGTGTGAAATCTACTGCCCACACATAGAGTATTTATTACTACAGCAGATCTTTTATAGCTTGACCAAGTTTGGGAAACCACTTTGTTCCCAAGGATGTTATAAACAGATATTTTATTATCCTGATCACTCATGACAAGTTAGTAAAAAGACCCTTCTGTATTTGGTGGCATCCTGCACAAAATAATCCAAAAGAATGTTTTCACCATATGGTTGAATCTGCACATGGCTATAAATTGTGCATTATAGAGACAAACTGGGTTAATATTTAGTTCCCCTCTCAGGATTCCAAGAATGATATCCAACCTCCTAGACTAATTCATTATTTCCCTAATGCTGTGATTTAAAGGTAACTCTGATTTCTTAGTCCATGCTGCTTTTATTTAGTGTCTCCCTGCCCCCAATTTTTTTCCCTTAAAGTAGAAAGGGTATAGTACCCATTATGAAGTTTAGACATATTCTTTCAGAGACAGAAGCAATATTACTGAAGTCAACTGTTAATCTGTCTGGCATTCCCAATGATAATATTGGGATCACTCTCTATACCATCAACTCAAAGTGGAAAAGTCCCCAGACTCATAGAATGATAGACCTAAAAGGAATATCAGTAGTTACCTCTCCAATCCAATCCCTTCATTTTCTAGATGAGGAAAATCAGTCCCAGAGATGTTCTGTGACTTCCCTTTGATTGAACAGGCAGTGAGTGGCAAGGCAGTACTCCAACCCAAGGCATCTCAATCAACTATGACTCCTCTCCAAGGGATGAACATGGTACAGAAATAAAATGTGATCTCATGGAATGGAAAGGCTGCTGAGTTTGGAGTCAGGAAAGCCTAGGTTCCAATACTACTTCAGAAATTTACCTAGCTCCATGACCTTGGGAAAGCCACTTAAACCTCTCTGTGTCTCAGTTTCCTTTTTTGCAAAATAAGGGGAAAATGGATTTGATGGTCTCTAAGGTCCTTTCTAGTTTCAAATCTATGATCCATCATGTCCCCCAACTGGTTCAAACTAACTGAAGTCTTCCTAAACTGGTCAAGCTTCCACTTAACTATCATATAGGCCAGCCAAACTCTTAGTCCATACTTCCCCAAATACAGCAATTCCTGCCTCATATGTTACGACTATTTCAGCTCAAATTTCTGCCTTGTTTTTTTTCTTCTTTTTTTCCCCCTTACTCCGTGTTACTGGAGATATTGGGAAGGCAAACCACTGTGGTAGATCCAGCCAAATTGGCCTACTGCCATTCCTCATACACAAAATTCCATCTCTCATGTCCATGCATTTGTATAGACTGTCCTTCATGCCTGGAATGCCTGTATCTCTGATACTAGAGTCTCTAAACACAGCCCAGGGGGCACCTCCTACAGGAAGCATGGCCCATTGTCTCTGAGTCTTAGCTGCTCAATCCCCATCCCTACCAAAAAATACATTGTGTTTACATATGTATATGTGTATATATATGTGCACACATATATATACATACTATATATGTGTGTATATTTATTTCCATATGAAATGTTTATATATATACATATATATTTATATGTGTGTATGTTTTGTCTGTACATCACATATATGTATATATAGTTATCTGTATGCATATAGAGTTTACAATAGTTCCCTTCAGTAGAACTCCTTGGAGCAGCTAGGTTGCACAATGAATAGAGTACTAGATTTGGAATCAAGAAAATTTATCTTCCTGAGCTTAAATCTGGTCTCAGATACTAGCTGTGTGACCCTGAGTGAGTCACTTAACTCTGCTTCAGTTTCTCATCTGTTAAATGAGCCAGAGAAGGAAACGGCAAACCGCTCCAGTATCTCTGCAAAGAAAAGCCCAAATGGGGTCACAAAGAGTCAGACACGACTGAAAACGACTGCACAACAAGAGCAACAAAGCTCCTTGAGAGAAGTGCTATTTCTTGTTTGTCCGTGTATTCCTAGGATCTAGCAGGGTATCTGATGCACAGAAAGTATTTAATAAATGCTTGTGGAACAGAACTGAATTAAATCCCCCTGTCAGGGCACAGGTGTAGAGGCAAACGGACAGCACTTTGCAGTGACCATCTCCATTTTAGCATCCTGCAGCTCGAATCAGGATATGGTTTCAGGGTATACAGAATGTGCCCTGTGCTTCTAGCTTCTCTGTGTTCTCCTTCAAAACTCTCAGAATCTCCCTGAACCTCATCTCCCCCCACCCCCAGCTGACTGAACTGCCCACACTGTGACTCTCCTCACCTTCATTCTCCCAACCCACCCCCCTTCAAAATGTTCTTTCTTCCCTTCCTCACCCTTCTATTGGTTGAAACAGTACTAAAAATAGTTATGATTTACAGCCAGTTTACATTTTTAAAAGTTTAAAAAGTTTAAAAGTTATGTTGGTGACACATTCAATTTGAGTCAACAAGTGTGTTGTCACTATTGAGAAAGTTGATGGGATCTTAGGCTGCATTAATAGAATTGCATTGTCCAAACTAAGGTGGATGGTGGGTCATCCTACAACTGCATTAGGTGACATCTCATTTATATTGCTCACTTCTGAGCATCACAATCTAAGAGTGTTATTTGATTCCCAAAATGGTGATTGGGATGGTGAAGTGACTCAAATCAGATAGTGTGGGGAATGGTTAAAGAAAATCAGCTGGGTGCGGAAAACCTTGGAAGGTGGAGGTTGGGAGGAGGTATGATGAAACTTGATAGCTTTCTTCAAGTGTCTGAAGGGTTCGCATGTGGAAGAGGGATCATATTTATATGGTGTAGAAGGTGAGTTGAACTAGGACCAATGTGTTGTAGTTAAAGGTAAATGAATTTCAACTTAATGTAAGGAAGCACTTTGTAATAATTAGGGCCTTTCAAAAATGAAATAAGATGCCTTGGTGAATATTGCGCTACCTATCAATAAAAAGCACTCAAGGAGAGACTGGAAGAAGAATTTCAAGGATGTTGCAAAAGTGATTACACATTGGGGAGGGAGTTGGACTCAAGGATTGCCAATGTCCCATTAACTTATTCCCAAACTTATTTGGCCTACTGCTCCCTTTCCAAAAAAAATTACTCAGCACCCCCATGGAAATCTTTTTTTAATTTGCATCATTTCCAGAAAATGTAAATTTTTTTAAAAAATGACATCTTAAATTTAATAATTTATTGTAAATTTGTGGGTTTTTTCCTGCATTGAAATTTTGATGATGCAATGTTGCATCAAGAAACTGCATAGGATTGTATTGTAAACAAGTCATTACAAGCACATATTCCTTCTGATGCATACTGGACTTCCTGACAATGAACAAAATGCTTGCTTGCCAACACTCACTTGTTAAGACCTGTTGGTAAACTTGACCACTGATTGGTTACATTATAACCAATTATAACTTGTGATAACTGTTATAACTTGCTACAATCATTGTAACTTGCATTTTGTGTGTTTATTTGGAAAATAATGTAATCACTAAGACTTTAACTCTCTTATACAACAGATGAAATATACAAATGGTTTTTTTCAAAATTTTCTTCTGTTCCTTCTTAATGCTTCCACCACTCCCTTATTTTTATTTAATGCCCCACAATTGCATCTGAGGCTACTACTTCCTCCACCCAGGACCCCCTCCAGGGGGTAGTACTGTCCACTTTGGGAACATATGTATAAGACCTTAAAGCATTATGTAAACTTGAGTTATTGAGGTTTACAATGAATATGAGATGAGATAAGCTATATGAAAGTGCTTTGAAAACTCTAAACCACTATACAGGTGGAAAATGATATTACTTATTATTATGACCATTTTTAGCAACGGTCTTCAGAACCCCAGAACAATCAAGCTTAACATTCTATAAGATATGCATAACCTATTCTTTCTTTCTCAAAAGGGCAGCCAAAGCCTGATGGAAATGTGGGTCACTCAGTCAAAGAATTTCCCGAGAATATTTCAACAATGTCCTATAAATGGTGAATAAGATTGTGGCCAGTTCACCTTCCCCAGCTGATGACTTGGTAGGGCTGTCAAGTATGACACTATCAAGTCCACGTTTCCATTTCTGTCAAACCACTTTGGCTGAAGGTAATGTATCACAGTGGCAGAGTCACAGAGGCACAGATATAAATGTGCTTAGAGAGATGCTTGTTACTATAAGTAACACCAGGAGGAATTTAACTTTGAATCATGCTTAACATTTTTAAATGATGATAAACAGTTCTCACAAAATATTTTGTCACTTGTATATTTTATCATTTAGTACAGGCGTAGTCAAATATGTTGTCATGTCTGGGGAATGCAATCATTCAATTTAATAAATGGTCAAAATGAGAAGCTAAGCTTTTGATTTTGACACAGGAAGTAATCTCTCCCTCTTGGAATCTCCACTGTTTTGTTTGTACCTCCCCTCCTCACTTATCATATTACATTTTGTATTTGTAGTTTGTTACTCTTACTGGTCTATAAATTCCTTGAGGGTAAGTACACTGCCTCATTTGTCTCTGCAGCAATCAATCAGTCAACAAGAATTTACTAAGTCCATCTACATCGTGACATATTATATTTGGTGCTAGGGATACAAGAAATTAAACTAAAAGGTCCTTGTTGTCAAGGGGCTTACATTCCATCGTGAGAGACAACCCCCTTCCATGCCCATGATATTGCCTAGCATGAAAATAGGTAATTATAACATATTTGTTGAATTTTGGTACATTAATAAACATTTATTGAATACAACTGAAACAGAAGAATATAAACTCCTTAAGAGCAGAAACTTTCTTTTTTGTCTTTGTATCTACAGCACCTTTCTCAGTGCCTTGCAAATAATAACCACTTAATAAATGCTTGTTGAATCACATTAATAGCAAAATTACTGACTTCAATAGATAATATACTGTAGATCTTTTTATTGAATTTGATACAATGTCAAGTATTTACTTCACACAAATACTCTACAGTTACTATGCATATCTTTTCATGACCTATGAAGCAGTCAAGTCAACTACTTTGCACAGACAGCTAGGTGGTATAGTTACTGTTTTTCATCTTTTGTTTTAGAAAAGGACCAATGGCATCATGGGGGTGATGTCTTGACTTGTATATGAATTGGATTTAAGTGAGGCAGAGTTGCATAAAGTCAACAGCCTCACTTTCTCTTTCAGAGTTGTTGAGTCCAGTGGCAAGACAAAACTGAAGAAGACTAGAGATGGCCCACAATGCAGTGGATGACCTTGGCATCTTTAATGTCTGATCAAGCTCTAAGCATTCCACAGCTCCTGCTTCAGCCACCTTCATGGAACAAATTGTTTTCATCAGCCCATTCCATCAGGGGCATTCTTCACATGCTTGGGGTAGACATCCCCCTAACTCACAGACAAATTTGAGGCCTGTAGGTTACTATCATTCTAGTTTAGCCTGTCTACTGAGACAGTTTTACCAGAGTATGGCCTGTGCATGCTACAGGTAGAACTACAGGTGAGAGCTGTGTGGCAGATGGACACCAAAGGTGGATAAGCAGCTCTGAAAACAGCTCAGCAAGCCCTCACACCAGAGGCACTAGTCCTCCTTGAACATGGGGTGGCATAGTAGAGAGGGTGCAGGCTAGAGAGTCAGACATAACCTTCAGACACATACTAAGAGCATAACCCTGGGCAAGTTACTTAGCATCTGTCAGCCTCAATTACTCCATTTGTAAAATGGTTATAATAGTACCTACTTTACAAGGTTGTTGTGAAGATCAAATATGATAACATATTGGAAATACTTTGCAGACCTTCAGGCACTATAAAGATGTAAGTTGCTTATTATTGCTATTGTTTTTGTAGAAGTAATAATAATAGTAACAATTGTCATCATTAATATTATTATTATTTGTAGAGTTATAACAACTTCTCTGCAACTTCTTGCCTCATCCTCCTGGATTTATTCCCTGGGTCAAAGCGGAGAACATTTGATCTTACTTCCATTGAAAACCTTTCAAATATCTGAAGACAGTGACCATGTTAATTAATCAATCAAAAATCATTTTTCGGTGCCTACTATGTGCCAGGCACTGTGCTAGGTGCTGGGGATAAAAATTCAATAAATGAAATCATCTATACTACCTACATTCTTTTTTTCCAGGCTAAACATCCTCAAATTCCTCCATGCTCCAATGAAGCATATTTGTAAAAAGGTCCAAGAATATTATAGATTAAACTTTTCTCAATGATCTTTAAGGTTTTTGCCAGCTCTAAACCTTAGAAGTCAAAGCAGTCACTAGGAACTTGGGTGCCTAGAGCAAGTAACATGAAACATCCCCCCATTAACTTTCTAGAGTCAAGATCATTGGGTGAAGGAGCACACCCTAGGATCTAAGGACACATGGTGAGAGATATACAAGAAGGTTAAGAGATAGCTAGGGAGGAGGCTGGGGGTAGATCAGATAGAAGCTCCTATAAGGTATTCTGGAGAAGGAAGTATGCCATCTGTACCTTCCTATTTCAACAAAACTCACTCTCCTCTCTCTCTCCCTCTCTCTCTCTCTCTCTCTCTCTCTCTCTCTCTCTCTGTCTGTCTCTGCCAAAAAAAGACAGCATGACTTAATGAGCAGAGGGCTAGCCTGAGTGAGGAAGAGTTAGGCTTAATTATTACTTCTAATAGTTCCTGCCTGGGTAACTACAGTTAGATCTTGGTTAGCATAAATAAGAAATTCCCTGAAATAGTCAAATTATTCTAATTCCTACTGTATTTTTCCATTGAGCTGGAACAAATTACCATATTTTTACATAATTATAACTTCAGATAGTGTGAACTCAAAATATGAGGCTGCTTCAGGGGACTCACTGTTCACACTAATTGAGACCTAGCTGCATAGACAAGTCAGGAGGCTTCTCAGTTGTTGTTCAGTTATGTCCAACTCTTCATGACCCCATTTGGGATTTTCTTGGCTAAGATACTGGAGTGCTTTGACATTTCCATCTCCAGCTCATTTGGCAGATGAGGAAACTGAGGCAAACAGGGGTAAGTGACTTACCCAGGGTCACACAGCTAGTGTCTGAGTTCACATTTGAACTCAGGTCCTCTTAGCGTCTCCAGACAGCTAAGACTATGTTACAAATGAATTGCTAATCTGTATCAGTGAAAGGAGTTCACCAACTGGGAGTTCCATATATGGCTGTAATTATGGGTCTGAACCAAAAAATAAATTATGCCTAACTAGGAATTAAACCCAGTTGTTTTTGGCTGTAGAAGGAGTTCAAATACTTTTAACACCCTCTGCTTTAGGGCAAAGTTCAGGTTGCCCAGTCCTAGTTGCGACTAGGTTATTAACGTGTTATTTATGACTCCTATTTCCAATGCTATTCTTCAGAAACTTTTTAACACTCCTGAGAATTGAAGGAAGCATGTGCAGCTAAGACCCTACTTCCTCCCCAGCACATTAAAAATTACCTTCTAAACAAATAAATGTATCTCTTATCTGTTTCCCATAAACCTCCCTTTCTACTGACAGCACTTTTGGTATTCTAATGATTACAGAAATATCCTGAGATCTTTTTACCTGCTGGTTTGCTGTTTAGGTTTAATAGACATTGTTAAGGATTTCAAGCAATTTGAGTATGTCATTACTTGCCTTGGAATAACAATTTCACTTCATAAAAACCTCTGTGATGTCTGTCTTCTTTGTTCTGTGTGGTATGAACAATAGAACTGGCTGATTCACAATGTGCAAGGTAAATCCTGGTTTAGCAGATAGAAATACGGGCAGTAATAGAGAGAGAGAGAGAAAAGATATGCTATTGATGTCTGGCGATGAATCTACCAAGCTACTTCCCATATTTTGATTTGTCTGGGTTTCAGTTCAGAGCTGGAAGGCACCTGAGAACTCACCTGGTCCAACCCTCTCATTTCACAGATGAGGAAGCTGAGGCCAAGAGTGATTAAGTGACCAAGATCACACAGGAAGGAGTGAGCCAAGATTCCAATCACGGTCCTCTGATTCCAAATCTAGTTCAAAGCACCCCCATGGCATCACTCTATATTGCCATGGTTTAAAAGTAATGCTATTAAAATGCAGATTGATTGGGAATATTTTTAGACTTGAAGAGAAACATAGCTTTCTCTCCTACATGGTTAAAAATGTTAACTATTTCTGGTTTGAATTTATAATCTTTTTGTTTTAGAAATTTTAGAGAAAACAAACAACAATAATGAGCCCATAGCAATTTGGAAATCATTTACGTAGAAACTTCATGTGATCAGAACAAAGCCAAGAGCAAGGCAGCAAGATAAAATGTTTTTTGCATGGCTGAAGAAGATCTCACAAAGTTCTCACAATGGAGTGAGGTTGATTTCAACTTCATATAAGGAAAAAATAAGCCTAAAAATTAGAGCTGCCCCAAAGCAGAATGGGATGTCTTGTATGGTAATGAGTCCCCCATCACTGGGAGTATTTAAGTATAGGTTGAGTGATTTGTTAAAGATGCTGAATATGGGATTTGTGGCTCCCATAGTTATTGGATTAGATTCAATTTTGATTTAGTTCAACTTAACAAATATTAGTTATTACCACTTTGAGGATACCAGGTCAACTGACAAGTGAGGATAGAAAGCAGCAGTTGTGAAAATTGGCCCTGAGAACTACACCTTTCTCTCTCTCACTCTGAGGCTGCCTTTAGACAACATATAAAAATGAGATAGAAAGAGAACTTTAGGTTGTTGTTTATTACAGACTGGCTCTCCATACTTTTAATTTTTATAGCTATTTGTTGAGATGAACATAGTAAGGCAGGTAAAACTTCTGCATCTGGGTGTGTGGGCATGTGGGAGGATGGGGTCTCTTGTTCCTGGATGGCTTTCCTTGTGAATTTCCATGTTTCCCATGTCATGTCCCTGGAGATATCTTTATGGAGGCTAAAGTGCGGGCTTCTGAGTTCTGGAATGCAGAGAATATGAAAGATTTGGCAGTGATGGAATTGTTTCACAAGGCTGGAGACCACAGCATCCTTGACAACAACTTCTGGGGTGATCCTTCTTCTCTCACTTGGCCCACATCACAGGCTGCGGCCAACAGACAGAAGTCACAGAATCCTGACATTAAGTCATTATTTTAAGCCAGGTATGGTCTTTGATGTCCTTTGGGATCCCTTAAGCTCCTTAACCTCATTGGTTCAAAGGGCAATCAGTGAAGGTATTTGGGATCAGAACTGACTTAATCAGCCTTGTGAATTACTAGATTCCCTTGTCAGTACTAAGGAGGATGGACCAGATAGGAAAAGAGGCTAGAATTAGGGGATGGGGCAGTTATTTGGTTATTATAATAGTCCATGTGAGGACCTGTTGGTTAGTTAATGAGTGTGGTTGTAAAAAAGGAAGAAAAAGATGAAGGGAGTGTGCTGAAGAGAGATGAAATGATTTGGTGACTTCTTGACATGGGGAGGCTGAGGAAAAGGAAATACGCTAATGCTGTCTCAAAATTGTGGAGCCTGGTGACTGTGGGATAATAGCAATATTGTCAAATCAAATAGAAATGTTAGGAGGGCTGGCAAGTTTTGGAAGGACTCTGATAAATCAGTTTTGGACATGTTGAGTTTGAGGTGATGGTGATTCAGCTAGGTCAGAATATCTTTAGTTGGTTGGAAATACTGGACTGAAATACACAGAAGGGATGCAGGTTTCAGATACAGATTTGGAAGTTTTACTGCAAATTTGGAGATGGTAACTGAGTCCAAGGAATGCATGAAATTACCAAAGAAAAGAACATATACTTTACTCCTTACAAAGAACAGATAAGCTCCCTTCTTCCCTAGCACAGCATTGGGAGGAACACCTGTGTTCCAGTCTAGCCTTAGACAGTTACTATCTGGGTAACCATGGGAAAGTCACTTCACTTTTGTCTGCCTCAGTTTCTCAAATGTAAAAT
Source organism: Vombatus ursinus (assembly GCF_900497805.2). Classification (NCBI taxonomy): domain Eukaryota; kingdom Metazoa; phylum Chordata; class Mammalia; order Diprotodontia; family Vombatidae; genus Vombatus; species Vombatus ursinus. The sequence continues at coordinate 10,868,103 of NW_020945437.1, read as the reverse complement.
GGACACAATAGCACCTACCTTCCAGGATTGTTGTGAGAATGAAATGAAGTATTTATAAAATACTTAGCAAAGTGCCTGAAACATATTAAGCATTTAATGAATACTAATTCCTCTCTTCCTTCCCCTTTTTGTTACTATTAAAATAAGTTCTTTGTTTCCTTCAAAGTTCAGCACAAGTTTCACCTTCTTTTTGTTCAGTCATTTTTTAGTTGTGTCAGACTCTTTGTGACCCCATTTTGGGTTTTCTTGGCAGAGATGCTGAAGTGGTTTGCCATTTCCTTCTTCAGTTCATTTTATAGATGAGGAACTGAGGCAAACTGGGTTAAGTGACTTGCCCAAGGTCACACAGATAGTAAGTGTGTGAGGCCTGATTTGAACTTACGAAGATGAGTCTGATTCCAAGCCCAGTACTCTATCCACTGTGCCACCTAGCTGTCCAATTTTCACCTCCTATAGAAAGCCTAATTTGAACCCCCTCAGCTGCTAGTGCTCTACTCCCCTAGAAAATCATGTTGTGCTATGATGAGATTAGAGAACTGGCTAGCATCTGTGAAACCCCCTGCTACTGAAAATGAGTTGAGAGCTGGTTTGATGAGGAGGAAGAAGCAATGGACTCTGTCAGAAGATCTGATTTCTAGACCTATTTCTGCTACATCTTAGGAGAGGACTCCTTTCACCTCTCTGAGCTTCAGTCTCCTGATCTGTAAAATGGGCACAGTGGTACTCATCTCATATGCCCATTTTATAGGAGTAGTGGCAAGAGGAATGCTTTGTAAATTCTAATATGCTATATACTTTCAAGCTATGGAACATGAATTAATTTCTTTAGCTCACAGATCAATGACAATTTCTATTTCCCTGTAAAGAACCAAAACCTGTGCCAACAAATGATGGAAAACCTACCTCCACTTCCCTGTATGTAATTGATTTGACATTAAGAGGCAGTCTTGGTTTGCTTATGAATTAAGGGCTGGGAGAAGTTGCCTCAGTGGAATGGTTGTCTCCAGAGATAGTAAGTTCCCCATTACCAGAGATCATTTCTTGAGGGGCTGTAGGGAGAGAGGGATTCCTGCTTACAGGAGAATTGGACAAGCTGGTCTGGTCCATTCCAGACCTGAGATTCTGTCACTAAGGATCTGACTGGGTATATTACCAATTTCTATTATTTAGTTTCAGCTAGGCCTTCACTATAGCAAGGCAATCTTTTTACTTATGACTGAGTTCTTATCCTGCTTAACATGGCAGCTGCTCCAAACCTTCCAAAGCCTTCTCTCCTCAAGTTTCCCATTCCATCCTCCCCTCTCAGTTAAATATTTAATTTTTTTTAACTGAGAAAATTGAGGCTATTGATCTTAAGCTTCTCCCTTTTATTCATTTCATGAACCACTGACATCATCTTCCACTTTCTCCTCATTTCATCTGGTCTGTGATCATATAGTAGGTATTGTCCTTGTCAAGACCTCTAAATGTATCCTTGATCCCAACCCATCTTCTCTTCTCTAGTAGATTGCTTCCTTGACCATCTATCTTTGTCTCTATCCCTGTTTCTAAGTCTGTCTTTGTCTCTCTAATTTTTAGTCTCTCCCTATTTACTGGTTCCTTCTCTGCTTTCTCCATGCATGTCCAGGTCATACCCGTCTATACAAATCTATCATTAGATTTTGCCATCACCATATGCTATCATCCTAGAGCTCCCTTCTCTTTCTTAGTAAAACATCTAGAAAAAAAAGCTTTCTATACTCATTGCCTCCTCTTCTACTCATCAACATTTATTTTCTGACTCTATCAATTAAATAAGACTGCCTTCTCCAGTTACCAATTATTCTTTTTTTTTTTTTTTTTTGGCTAGGCATTGGGGTTAAGTGACTTGCCCAGGGTCACACAGCTAGTAAGTGTTATATGTCTGAGACTGGATTTGAACTCAGGTCCTCCTGACTCTAGGGCCAGTGCTCTATCCACTGCGCCACCTAGCTGCCCCACCAATCATTCTTAATCACCACACTGAATGGTCTTTTCTCAGTCTTCATCTTTCTTGACAGCTTGGCTGTGTTTGCCACTGCTGACCACTCTCTCTTCCCTAAGATGCTCTTTGGGTTTTTACAGCACTACTATTTTCTGGATCTCTTCCTACTTCTCTGACCACTACTTCTCAGACTTCATGCTCAATCATTGTCCATATCATGCCCCTTAACTCTGAGTATATGCCTAAGGTTGCATCTCTTTTCTTCTCTCTCTTGGTGATCTTATCAACTACCATGGGTTTAGTCACCATCCCTGTGTAGATGAGTCACAGATCTTTATATCTTGCTGTAGTTTCTTTCTGGAACTGAGTCACATGTCACAAAGCACATACTGGATATTTCAAACTAAATGTCCTAAAGACTTCCCTAACTTACCATGTCCAAAATATTACTCATTTTTTCCCATCAAACTTCCTTATTTCTTTTGCGAGCATCACCATTCTTTCAGTGTCCCAAGTTTATGATCTTAGTACTAGCTTCTTCTCTTAGCTCTCCTTCCCCCACCACAGACAGCAGTAACTTGCCAAATATGGTCATTTTTATTTCTGTAATATTTTTTCCTGTATCTTATTTGACCTTTTCTTTCTACCTATGCCACCACTTTTAATTCAGGCAGCCATTATATCTTGCCTAGATTATTGCAATAATCTCCTAATTGGTCTCCCTGGCTCAAACATCTTCCACAGCCGATCTATCCTCCACATAGCTGCCAAAGAGATTTATCTTAAGTGTATTTCCATTAAGGTCGCTTCCCTACTCAATCAATAGTCAACTCCTATTCTCTCTGGGATTAAAATAACAAAGAAACAAACAAACAACATAATTTTTTGATTGACTTTTAAAGTCCATCACAACTTGACTTTATTCCAAACTTCTCATCCTCATTCTACATTATTCCCCTTTTTGTACTCCATTGTCCAGCCAAACTGGCCTTCCCGTTCCTCAAGCACAACAGTTCACCTCCTCTCTCTGTGCCATGCCCCATCCCTACAGAGCCCTTTCTACCCAACTCCACCTGATAAAAGCTCTCTCTTTCTTCAAGAGGTCAAACACTACCATCTATGTGAACACTTTCCTCATCTCCTCAACTGTTACTATCATCCTCTCTAACTGATTTGTATTTGTGCTGTCTGTGTTTATCCTGAATATAATTATCATGTGTCCCTAAAGAGAATGTAAGCTGCTTGAGGGGAGAGTATTCTTTCATTCTATGTATTTGTATTCCCTGCAGCTATCACTATGCTTTGCCCATAGAAGGTGCATAATAGAGGCTTGATGACTGATACAAAAAGTGTGACTACAAAGTAATGAGAGGCATATTTTGATTAAATATACCCAAATATGAATATTCACATGTGTTTTATTGACATCTCCTGCAAGGCTGAGGGGTAAGGAAATAGTGTTAGATTTCTATGGCAGTAGGACAAAAAGTCCTGCCCTGTTATGAAATTTATTAGGCATGAAAAAGTAGTTTTTTGGGGCAGCTAGGTGGCGCAGTGGATAGAGCACTGGCCCTGAAGTCAGGAGGACCCGAGTTCAAACCCGGCCTCAGACCAATCATGTGACACTTACTAGCTGTGTGACCCTGGTCAAGTCACTTAACCCCAGTTGCCTAAAAAGGAAAAAAAAAGAAAAAAAAGTAGTTTTTTTATAATCATACTATGTTTTAACAAATAGTTATTAAGTACCTACCCTTTTTGGAGTACCGCCAATATGGCAGAGATTTGGAATACAAGAGAATCGGTAACTAGATATAAAAAGTGAGAAGGCAAAAAGAATAGAAGTTAACAACATCAAGGATGTTGATAAGAAAAGCTTGATGAATGGTGGTATCCTTAGTGAAGAAGTGAAATCAGAGGTAGGGGTTTAGGAGAAAAGCAATAACTAGCTCAATTTTATACTCAAAATTACCTGCTTTATATACCTTTCCGTGATTTTGAATAATTTTTGGATTATATCCCAAGATCAAATCAACGCTGAAAAGGTTTCAGTTGCTGGGCCCAAATAATATGCTTCCTATCCTCAAGAGAGTTTCCAAACAGGAGATTTAGACAATACCTTTGGAATAAGTGGATAATTGTATATAGGAATGGGTCAATATCCACTTGGATGTGCTGGGTCCAATATGGTGGTTTAAAAAATAATGTGCTCAAAATACAGCAAAAAACCTTTTGTAATTTTCCTTTTCCTTCCATTCTTCAACCATGGAGTTCTCCCTAGTTCTTTAGGGTAGTTTTGGCAGGAGCACAGAGACTCCTCCTGATCTACATGTTGGTAACCACATACTTTACTTTACACCGTCAGCAGAAGATTATTTTCCACACACACTCCAGGTTCAAGAAAGATCAGAAGCTATATGCTATAGTTAGCTAGGCCACATATTCCAAATTTACCAACTCCTCACTTAGACTTGGAAAGCCAGATGGACATGTCTGACCCAAACAGTCCAGCAGTCACAGGGTCTCACAGAGAAGACTTGAACTCAGGTCTTCCTGACTCTGAGGTCACCTCTTTGTCCATAATGCTGTACTGCCTTACAGTTTATAAAGCATTTTATATTCTGGACCAGAAGTCAGGAGATCTGTCTTCAAGCTCTGACTGCCGCTGACTAATTCTAAGGCTTTAGGCAAATCTCTGCCCCATATCTGAGCCTTGGTTTTCTTATCTACCAAATAAGGGAAATGAACTGGACTATCTCCCACAATAAGTGAATCTCATATGATACACATGACCACCCTATCCAGCAGTTGGAGAATAAATTATTATCCCTGTTTGACAGATGACTTGCCAAAAGAAACACAGGTCATACATAGAAGAGCTGGGACCCAAATCCAGATATCTGCTTTCAAGCCTAGTGTTTTTATTTTTTTTCTTATGAGGTATCTTTCTAACTGCTTCATTATATAAGTATATATATATATATATATATGCATATGTATATATATGATGACTTATATTTCCCAATATCTTTGTTTTTATATCATGTATTTCCCAAAACTTATCTTTCCTCTCTCCCCCTCCTCCTGTAGGCAGCTAGGTGGCTCAGTGGATAGAGTGTAGGCCCTGGAGTCAAGGAAGACATGAGTTCAAATCTAGCCTTAGAAACTTACCAACTATGTGACCCAGGGCAAGTTATCTAACTTCTATCTGCCTGTGGTCTTCAACCATAATATGGGAATCATAATAACACCACTCTCCCAAGATTATTGTGAGGAACAAATGAGATAATATCAGTAACACTCAGGACAGTGCCTGGTATATAATAGGCTCTTGATAAATGTTTATTCCCTTTCCATTGCTTAAACAAAAGAATCTAAAAGAGAGAACAAAAAAAAAAACCACTTCAAAAAAAACTATCTAATACATTGAAAATGTCTGACATCACATGGAATATTTCTTACTCATAGTCCTCAACTTCCAGGAAGAGTGTGAGGTGCATATGAGTTTTCAGCCACTGATAACAACTCACATTTATATGGTACTTGACATTATATAAATCACTTTATTAACAACAATCACATGAAGTACATATGGGTTTAGATTAAACTTCCTTTCCTTGTCTGACCTTCTGTTACTCCAGGATGACAGGAGATAATATTTTTGCTCAAGCCAACATCTGGTTGAGATAATGCTCATCCTATGATCTCATGTCTGATGGCAGTGAGAGAGACACCAGCATGTGAGATAGCAGAGAAGCGGGCCAGACTGTTCTCATTTTGGCACTCCCATCGACTCACCAAACGACCCTCACCAACTCAATTCTCGGCTTTGGTTTCCTACCCTGTGAAAGGAGAGAATTGCAGCTAGCTGTCCTTCAAAATTCCTTCCAGTTCTAGAATTCTATGAGTACTGAAAGGGGAGAGATATGTGCAGAAACTCATAAAATGACATGATTCCCTGGGAATACAAATATGCCCAGTCTAATTTATGCTGAGCTTGTATGGGCCAGGAGTCCTTAACCTTCAAACCAAGATGTTTTCGTAATGCATAAGTTCTTCTTCCCCAAGGAATCCATAAAACAGAAGTTGACAAATTGCATCAAGCTCATTTCAGGCATATGAGAACATCATTTAAAAAAACAAGAGGAGGAAGGAAGAGAATAATCTTTTATATAGAACCTACTATGTGCCAGGCACTATGCTGAGTGCTTTACAAATTCTATCTCATTCGATCCCCACAACAGCCTTGTGAGGTTGGTTCTGTTATCTCCTTTTTGGAGTTGAAGAAACTGAGGCAAAGAGAAGTTAAGTGACTTGCCCAATGCCACACTCTCTGAGGTCAATTTTGAACTCAGATCTCCCGGACTACAGGTTCTATCCTTTTGCACAACCTAGCTGCCTCAACAAAATGGAGAGACAGTGTGATGTAGTAGATGTAGAGCTCATCTCCAAGCAGGGAGACTTGATTCAAGAATGACTTCTAACACAAAAAGGATATGTGAGCTTCAGCAAGTCATTTAACTCTCATCATCAAAAACGGTTTTTGGTACGTATAGTTTCAAATATACTTCTATTTGGTAGATATAGTTAGGTTGAAAGTTAAAAGGTAACTATATTGAAATACAATTTTCAATATCTAATCATCTCTCTATCTCTATCTATCTATCTATCTGTCTGTCTGTCTGTCTGTCTGTCTGTCTATCTCTGTCTCTGTCCTCCATTTCTCCCTTCTCCCCCCAGCCCTGACAAACACATACACACACACACACACCAATGGGATCATAGAAGCCATCTGGTCCAACCCATTTTTATAGAATTTGGTAAATACAAATCCAAAGGGTAAGAAAAGAAAGCTAGGATCAAAGAATCCTCAAACTTTGTGGTTTTGGAGATGGAAAGGACCAGAGAGATGATTTAGTCTGACCTAAATGTTGTTTTTTCCACATGACACTTCATCTCCTCTCTCAATACCTTTGCATTGCTTGTACCTAATGCCTAGAGCATACTCTCATATATTACCAATAGTGACAGGAGAATGGACCTAGGGAGGCACAGCAACCTGCCCAGACTTTGCCATATCATAAGAATTGAGGTACCTTTACGATCATCTAGAACAAAGATTCTTAATCTTTTGTTGTGCCATAGATCATTTTTAGATCCAGTGAAGACTGTGAACCCTTTCTTTGAATAAAGTTTTTAAATTCCTAAAATAAAATACATAAAGTTATAAAGAAAAAAATTAAAGAGCTATTAAAATATATATTTTAAAAATAAATTCATGAAATCTAGCTTAAAAATTCCTGACTGAGAGCAACACTCTACAAATGAGCCAAATGAGGTCATGAGGTTAAGTGAATTAATTTCATATAAACAATAAGAGTAAAACATGATTAAAATCTAGATCTTTGGACTCTGAATCCAGTACACAGCTGTCCTTACTCCCATCTCCTCTAATCTCCTCAATCAAAATCCAAACACTACATATCTTTCCATGATAGTTTTCTTTGTAAAATACTGTTAGCATTGAAACCCCTTTATATACTATGCCATCATAGCCAGGAACCCTGCAAAACCGAGATGTCAGGTAGAATTACATGTATGTGTTATTCAAACTAGGAGAATTATGAGCTAGTGGGCATGATATAGGATTCAGCACCCTTACTCAGTCTCATAAAAATCAGAGAGAGTTAATACTTCTGGTGACAGAGTTCACAGGGTAAGGGAAAGGACATAATTCAGCTAAGAGATATGGAGAAAATCAAGCAAGTCTGAAGACATGAAATGAATATTATACTTCTTGTCCACATTTATCTAAATCAAATCTCTAAGGGTGTTTCTATCAGTAGTTCCCGGAATCCTAAGGCTCTGAAAATTATACTTAAAGGAAATTTAGAATAATGGCTATCCAAAAAGGCTCTAAATTCTGCATTTAATTTTGAGACAGTTAATTTTTCTGACATTCAAATCCACTGGCTGGCAGCACAGAACCTTTCCAGCTATGTTCGAAGGCCTTCTGGCCCCATAAACAGAAAATGTTCCAGAGAACAGTGGCCTAAATCCATTGATCCAACACCAGTCATCCTTTCTGCCACCACCTTGTTATATTGCTCCTTTATTACAGGGAGTTAGAACAGTGTAATGGGTTAGTTTAAAGAAGACCATTCCAGAGAGCTTTGGGGCATTACGGTTTATTGCAACCTGCCAAATGCTATTATGCTACCAAACTCTGTTTTATGACCTTCAATCAGAAGCAGGGGGCATGATGAGAATTTAAGAAAGCAGAAGAATTGACGCAACATGCATTTATTTTGAGAGCAGGCTATGGCAATCAGGTTCTGAGACACAGTTGATCTTAAAAGCCCAAGAAATGATGCTCTCTGTAACACAGTCCCCCATTGGACAGGCTGCGCATTCACAGATGAGAGCAGGATCCCGAAGCAGCTGCTGGAGGAGGAGGACAAGCAGTGCTGCTGAGGTAGGAAAGAAAATAAGCAGCTTTTTGTAAAAGCCACTGAAAGGCATGAGATGGTTGGCAAATACTTGGATATAACAGGAAGCCACAGCAAAAGGCCTACCCACCAGGCACTGGGGCCCCAACCAAAGTACCATGTGAGCCATGAGAGGGAGCTGAGACCAGCAAGGGATTTTTTTTTTTAAACAAATAGTGTTTATAGCTACAATCTAAAGGTTAATTTTCACCTATGTACATTGTGGAGGCTCAGTTGAGCTCCCAACAGGGTTATCAACCTTGACAGATAGGAGAAGTCATATTTTTAATCATTATTTGTCTGCCTGTTCCTGCCAGTCCATCTCTTTCTCTTTCACCATAAATTCATTCATTTGGATCCATCATCACTATTCTGATGGGGTTCTCCTGAGTCACAAAACCAATGATCCTGGACTTGCTAATTCCATCAGTTTGGGAGTTCTCAGGTCTTATGTTAAGCAGTTTGTTTCCTTATAGAATTACAATCTTGAAACCACGAAGTAAATCTATTTTCATATTACCTTTCCTATGTAACCCACCCATCTTGTTCTGGGTAATAAACTGACAACATTACAGAACGCGTTACTGACTTGCATGGAGCTCCTCATCTGTCATGAGCTTTGTGGCTGGGTACAAGGGTCAGCATCACACAGTGAATAGAGGGCAAACCTGGAAGTTAGGATGACTAGAGGAAAAAATTTGCCTCTGACATACTTCATGACCACAGGCAACATTCTATGATTTTAAGTTACAGATAAGTTGCCCTTAGCATTAGGATTTTTACATCAGGGAGGAGTTTCCCACACTGATTAAATAACATATTGGCACTGCTTTGAAAGGTGGTGTTGGCTGTTGTGTACTAGGCTGAGGAGGAGACCTTCAGAGATGGTGCTATAAAAAGTCATCAATTTAATATATAGTCCTTATATGTAAGGAAAGACAAGAACTGGATGAAGATAAAGGGGGAGGAGGAGAAAAAAATGAGAGGAGGAGGATGAGGAAAAGGTTAACTTTTTTGTGTCATGGACATCTTTGGCAATCTGGCAAAACATATGGACTCCTTCCCAAAATGTTATTTTTAAATATATAAAATAAATACATAGATATATGTATATAGTAATATATATTTACAAAAGTATATGCAAAATATATAGTTAAAAAGGTAACAAAGGTAACTATATTGAAATGCAGTTTTCAATATCTAATCATGTATGGATGTATGGATGTATCTGTCTCTCTGTCTATTTATCTATGCTAAAACCCTAATAAGAAGCTTTGCCTTGAAGGAATATCCCTTCTCTCTCCAACTCCCCTTCCTCTCCCCTCCCTCCTCCTCCTCCTCCTTCTTCTCTCTCTCTCTCTCTTTCTCTCTCTCTCTCTTTGTATATGTCTCTGTCTTTGTTGTCTCTTTGTCTCTGTCTCTCTCTCTTGTCTCTCTCACACACACACACGCACGCGCGTATACACACACACACACACACACACACACACACACACACACACATACACACACATCAATGGGACCTTAGGAGCCATCCAATCCAATGCATTTTATAGGAGCTTAGGTGGTTCAATGTATAGGGAATGGGATTGGGAGTCAGGAAGACCTAAGCTTGAATGCTATCTCAGATACTTAACTATCTGTGTGACCCTTAGAAAGTCACTCAATCTTTGTACGCCTGAGTTTCTTTATCTGTAAAGTGCTCCCAAAGGTGTTACGAGGTTGTAATAAGATAATATTTATGAAATGCTTTGTAAACTTTAAAGCAATATACAAATGCTTGCTATTATTGTACATGAGGAAACTGAGGCACAGAAATCACATAGCTGGTGTCTTGAGCAGAATTTGAACCAAAGTTTCCTGACTCCAAGTTCAATGCCCCATACATTATTCCATGTTGTCTGTTTTTCTGTCTCTCCCTTTCCCTCCATTTCTCCCTTCCTTTCTCTCTCTTCCCTTCTTCTATCTACTCCCTTCTCCTCTTTCCCCTCTCATTTTCCCTAATCACATTCTCTGTCTTCGTTCTCTCTTCTTCTCCTTCTTCCTCCTCCTCATATAGATATTGTGTGCATATATATGCATATACTTATATATGTGCATATATGTATGCATATGAACATATACATACACACAAACATACATATATTATACATCGTATGTTGTTTTCCTTCATTTTCGAAGAGGACCAATGACATCATGGAGTGATGTCTTGACTCACACATGAATTAGATTTAAGTGAGGCAGAGTCACACAAGGTCATCAGCTTCCCTCTCTCTTCCAGAGTCATCAAAGTCCAGTGGCAAGATAAAAGTCAAGACAACTAGTGATGGCCAGGGACCAGTGGCTGACCTTTTGACCAAGCTCTAAGTTCTCCTTCAGCTGCCTTCATGGCCATTGGAATCAGTTGTTCTCATCTACCCATTCCACCAGGGGAAGTCTTCACATGTTTGAGGTAAACACCCCCCTAACTCACTGATGGGTTTGAGGCCTGTTGGTCACCTTCAACCTGGTTTAGCTTGTCTGCTGAGATGATTTTACCAGGGTGTGGCTGCTGTACATTCTACAGCTTCTTGGAGCCACAGGTGAGAATTGGGTGAATCACGTGGACACCAAAGATGGACGGGCAACCCTGAAGAGGGGTGAGTAAGCTGTCACACCAGAGGTGCTAGTCCTGTCTGAACACCTGAATAGAGGGTAAGTCTTTACAATTAGGAAGACATGGGTCATTCAAATCCTGCTTTTCACTCTTGTTAGCTGTGTAACCATAGGCAAGTCATTAAACCTCTCAGAGTGCTAGCTGATGCTCAAATACAATAAATTACAGCAAAGACACTCATTTGCTCATTTGAGTTTCAATGTTGAGTTCCTATTCTAATGAAATTTTGGGTCTGGATGATAACTTTACACATGTTAAATACATGCATACATACATACATACATACATACATATACATATATATATATATATATATATACACTTATATAAACATACCCATTTTGGTACCTATCTTGATGTCAAAAGATTATGTCATACCACTCAGATGATTGGCTGTATACCACTGTGGGAGAAACGACCTTGATGTTTCCTACTTATCTCAAAAAATACTTCAAATGTCCAGATGTCTGAGTCTTTAACCCTTCATTTCCGTTACTGTTGAGCGGCGAGGTGGCACAGTGGATAGAATGCTGGGCCTGGAGTCAGGAAGACTCATATTCCTGAGTTCTAATCTAATCTCAGATACTTACCAGCTGTGTGACCCTTGGCAAGTCACTTAACCCTGTTTGCCTCAGTTCCTCATCTATAAAATAAGCTGGAGAAGGAAATGGCAAACCATTCCAATATCTCTGCAAAGAAAACCCCAAATGGGGTCATGAAGAGTCAGACACAACTGAAAAACAACTGAACAACAAGTCTTTAACCCTTCATTTCCATTACTGTCATGCATGCTAAGAGGATTAAAGGAAAACCCAAACAAGTTAAGCCAGAAGGGATTCTATAATTATTTCTGAATTAGTATTCTGAACAGAATTATTTCTGTTATTCTAAATGGGAAATTTTAAATGTTCCTGTAGGTGGGATTGAAGCATTTGGAAGACTGAAAATGATAAGTAACTTTTTGGTCAGTTACGAGCTCTTCACTTAAACAGAATATTGGTTAGAACTCACATTCTTATAGCACTAGAATAAAGTGTGCAAAGAACTTTGGATGCCTAATTTCATTTGATGCTCAAAACCATCCTGTAAATTAGGGAGTATCAGGACTGAAAGGAGCACCTAATTTAGAGCTGTGAGGGAGCTTAGAATTGATCTAGTTCAACCCTCATAGTTTATAGATAGAGAAAGTAAGGCCAAGAGAATGGGACTGGCCCAGCTCCACAAAGAGAATAAAAGAGCAAGGCCAGGATTCAAGCTGTCAGGAAACACTAACAAATGCTCTATTTATTTATTTATTGACTTTATTTATTTATTAAAAGAAAGTTGCTTTGAATTTAGGAAGGTCACTGTGGGTGGCATGACTAATCCATTATCTACCCTAGCCCACCTGGCTCCTCTTCCTACAAATCCCACCAGTATCTGTCACATACCTCTTGATATATTGCTTTTGAATGAAGCTACATCCAAAAATTTACTAGACAGCAAGGTTTCTCAGTGATCTTTAAAAGTTTAAGTTCAAGGTACCATTGTATCCATGACTAAAGTTTGTATTATGTGTTTGTATTGCTACACAATACATGGCAGAGTGGATAGAGTTCTGAACCTGTAGTCAGAAAGACCTGAGTTCAAATATTGCCTCAAACACTAGCTGTGTGACATTGAACAAGTCAATTATGTTTTTTTTTCTGTTTTCCTCATCTATAAAATGGGAATAATAATACCACCTACCTCAGAGTTGTTGTGACAATGAAATGAGATAATATTTGTGAAGTGCTTAGCACAGTGACTGGCACATAGTAGGCAATTAATAAATGCTTATTCCTTTATCAATCTGAGTCTTTGGCTTGAAAGGTACATACTATCTAGTTGCTATTAATGACTGACAGTGGAATAATATATTGCGGCTTTCAGGAGTATGTGTCTTTTGGCAGGATCCAATTTAATTTTATATGACAAATATTTAATCAATCCCTAGTATGTCAAAATTGCTACCCAAAGTGAGCTTAATGTCTTAACCAAAAGGTACTATTTTACTGGTAGAATGGTGAGCATTAGCAACAGTCTGGGAAGTGGAGGCAGTAGAGAAGGGCATAGGGATATACTTCGTGGTATAAGAATTCTCAGTGGGGTGATCCAATTCACAATAATACTATTGTCAATAATAACAACTGATATTTGATAAAAAAAGATCTCTGGGATCTCTGTCAATATGGGAAATTTCCTATATGGGAGCTCTTTTCACCCTGTGCATATGACAGTCCATATATGACTTAGGAGACAAGTTATATTTCATCTGAGGTTGTTGTTATTATTGTTTAGTCATTTTCAGTTGTGTCCGACTCTTCACGACCCTATTCGGGATTTTCTTGGTAAAGATACTGGAGTGGCTTGCCATTTAATTGTCCAGCTTATTTCAGAGATAAAGAAACTGAAGCAAACAGGGTTAAGTGACTTGCCCAGGGTCACACAGCTAGTAAATGTCTGAGGCTGGATTAGAACTCAGGAAGAATCTTCCTGACTTCAGGCCTAGCACTCTACCCACTGCATCACCTACCTGCCTTCCAGTGCTAAACCTGAGAGCCAGTTAAGTTAACTGTCCTGTTTGAGGTTACATGGATAGCTAATTCAAGACAGGCCAGAGTTGTGGTCTCAGTGCCCAAATTCAATGCTTTTTCCACTTCCCCACACAAATGCCAATTTCTAACTTAGCCTTTTCAAACCACAGTTACTCTTGTATTATGGTTTTCCTCAGGCTGTTGTAGTCAGCTGTTGTGTTCCTTCTTTCACATCTGTGCTTACTTTACATAGGTCCCACTTCTCCCAGTTTAGGATGATGTTGAAATTTTGTCAGAATTGATCACAAGCTTTTTGAAAGAACCCATCTGCAGAACACTAAAATCCTCAATGGAAAATTTCCCTTCAGAACCATTCAAGCTTAATAAAAAGTATGAGGAAAGAAAGAAAAAAATAATAAAGAACACTGCATTGGACATGTTCCAGGCCTTAGCGCTCACTAACTGTGATTCTAAGCAAACCATTTGACCCCTTTTGCCCCAAATTTCCTCAATAAAATGGAAGGAGTTGAAATAGATAATATCCAATGTTATTTTCAGACTAAAATAAATACTGTGTTGTGATTTAAACTTATATCATTATTAGACTTTATTCTCCTCAGTCTGTTGCCAACTTTAAATTTTAGCTCATCCTTAAATTACATTAAATAGGAAGAGTGCCATGGCCTAGGGAGGTGAGGCCTGGTGTGCACTCCCCTAGTTGGTCCACATATGGAGTGTTGTGTCCAGTTCTAGGTACTCTGTTTTACACGGGGCTCTGATAAACTGGGGAAGATGTAGAAGAAGCCATCCATGAACGTAAAAGAATTTGAAGTTATTTCATATAAAGATCGTTTTAAGGAACCAAGATTGTTTACCCTGGAGAAGAGAACGCTGAGAAAATGTGTCTGAAAGGCTGTCACACAGAAGAGAGATTAGGCTTGTTTTCTGGTACCAAGAAGGGAAGAAGTAGGATTAATGAACAGCAGCTGTATAACAGCAGATTCAACATCTCTGACTGCCCTCCCATAGTTCTGTGTGGTTATTATAACTGTATTTAGAAAATAACTTTATTATACCATCTTTCTGCAAACTATGTCAGAGGTAAGAGGCAACAGCAACAATAGCAGCAATAACAAAGACAATAATACTAGCCTACATCTGTATAGTGCTTTACAGTTTATAACGCACACTCCTAACAAAAACTTAGTGAAGTAGATAGCATGAAGTTTCATTGACTCCATTTTAGAAGGAAAAAAAAAAAAACAAGCTAAGGCTGAGATAGGGGAGAGAATCTTACTAACCTTACTCCATCATAAAGCTGAGACTCCAAGTCCAGAGGTCTCTCCAATATAACCACACTGCCTAGTAATTCAACTCAATAATTCAACAAGCATTTATTCTGCACCTACTACGTGACAGCAACCATAGTCATGAAGGATACAATAACAACAACAACAACAACAAAGAAATAGTTCTCACATTTAGGGAACTTACATTCTTCTGTAGGGGAGAGTATCTTAAGAATATCACTACTGGAAATAGCTAAGTCCTCTATAAACTTAATGAAACTTTCCTAGGGTATTTATTTCTTTCGTTTCTGAGAACAATTTCTGGTGACTGAATAGTTCTTATTTGGCCTGTCAGCCTCCATATCCTGTATTCCATTTCATTAGCATATTAATTACTAGCCCCGTGGGAACCCAGAAAGTTATAACCTACAGTTGCATTATTTCACAGGACAACTCATTTGGGCACTTTACAAGAAACGCAAGATTTAGGTTTTAATATAAAGCCTGAATTTATCTTACCCTCTCCAATGTGATTTCTTCAAATTCGTATTCAATTTCTGTTCCATTGACCTGTGGAGAAGGAAAAAGGCAGACATTAAATACACATCATTTTTTTTTTAAAATATGCTGCATTAAAATAAAAGATGCTAGGGAACAGTGTTTGTGTGTCTAATGGAAGGGGGGGGCAGTGAATGTTATCATCTGGATTATTCATGAGTCAGATTTTCCTGGCTTCAGGGACTATGTGTATTCATCAAAATGAAAATGTAATACAAGCCAGTTTAAAGGACATAGGAAGTTAAACTTCACTGGGAATATCCTGGGGTCCTTAATCCCCTAAGTGTGAACATTTTTTTCTCCTAAGTTAAATGAAATACCCATTTTAAAATGATAGAGGATAAGTAACCTACAAGCATAACTTTGCAGATAGAATGAAAATCACATTGAAAATGCATTTGATGCAATGATGGGACATAGAATGGAATGAGCACTTGACAGTGTTTGTAATAAAAACGGTACAAGAGTATGCCATTCCTTCTGGTAAACCACCACCCTTAAGCAGTATGTTAGGGAAGGAGACAGAAGACCCTGCCTCCTGATTATTAGATTAGGGACAAGCAAGTCCATTCCCATTATCACTGGGTCATATTTATTGAGAAGCCCTGGTGTAAGATCCAATGTTTTCTCTTCTTTGACAATGAGGAAAGAAGGAAAGAGAAGTTACTTGAAATTCCCTGTGAGTAACTATCTAAGCCATCCAACCAAGTTGTACATTGATCTCAAGCCTAATGGAGAGAAATGCATTTAAATACAGTCAGACAACATATAACATATGCCTTGGAATGGAACAGATGTGCAAATGCATGAAAGGTAATTTTTCAACTATCTTTGAAGTATTCCTTTCCCATATTTTTATGTGTCAGCAGTCAGAGTTCTGCTCAGTGCAAGGGAATGTCTAGGAAAGAAAAAAAAATCCTTAAATTGGCTGTTTCTTTTGTTCTGAATGTGATGCAGAATTGAAACAAAGCTCATCAGTCATTTGGGATATCAACCAGCAGGGTTCGGAATAACAACTACAAAACCATGATTTGCATATAGTGCTAACTGCTGGCTTGCTTTCCCCTTAATTCAAAAAAGCTCACACATTCTCTGGTTTATGTTCATGGACAATTTGGGGTTTGTTCTACTAAATGATGTAAGAAAATGACAATACAGTTTGAAGTTTAACTTAGGACTAATTTATTCAAGGCTTAGGTCAAATGTTATGTCCCCCATGAAGGCTTCCTGGAGTTCCCTTCTGCACTTGAACACTATCTCTTCCTTCTCCTCATCCCCCTGCCCCAAGTAATCTAGACTTATCAGTTCTTGGGACACTTTATAATGTCTTTTTGCATTTATAATATTTTAATGTCTTGTATTTCTCTCTGTCCATACCTTATCATGCACTGAAAGCAACTTTAGTGCAGAGACTATATCTTTTGCTCTTTATCTGAGTAAAGTCCTGGAAGAGCATCTTGAAACCAGTAATAGATGTGTAATACATGCTTTTTGAACTGATTGAATGAATAAAATGTAACAATAATCAATCAATTAATATTTGGTAAGGATCTACTAAGACCAGATACACACAAGGCATTTGGCAGACAAAGACAAACATGAAACAATACTTGCCCTGGGGGAGTTTATAAGCAAGTAAGAAGAGACCAAGTATACATATAGAGATACATGCAAAATAGATAGGAGATTATTCATGGTGAAGGCAACAGTAACAAAGGGGATCAGGAAAAGCTCCATAGAGAAAGGGACCCTTGAGACAAGCCTTCAGGGAAGCTGTAGCTTCTAAGATAAAGAAGTGAGAATGTAGCCTATTATAAGCAAGGCTGGCACAAAGCATGGAGAAGAGAGAGCAAGTATTCTGTGTGAAGAACACTAAGAAGGCCAGTTTGACTGGACTTTACATGAAAGGCAATGATATGTTATGAAGCTGGAAAGATAGACTGAAGCTAGGTTGTGAAGATCTCTAAAAACCAAATCCTAGAATTAAGAGGGAGCCACAGGAGTATACTGAGTAGGGGAATGACATGGTTAGAGCTGTGATTTAAGAAAATCACTTTGGCAGCTGATTGGGACAGAGATTGAAGTGTTTTGTCTATACCATTGCAATAATATGCAATGGAGACTGCTTTGTATTATATGCATTTCTGTATACACCTTATCTCCTATAATAGACTACAAACTTTGTGAAGGGTTTTGTCTTTTTCCACTGGCATACCCTTCATCCACCTCCCCCCAGTACATAAGTACAGTTATCTCTTCCACATCATGGGGGTTAGGGGCATGGGCACACCCACAAAACATGTAAAATTTTTTGGTCCTCCCTTTCTACCAGAAAAGAAGTCTGAATTTTTTTCTTTTTCTTGCATGGGATGCTGATGTTATACAGTACCATACATATATTTTATGCATTTCTGAGTTTCTAAACTTTTTCTGTGTCATCTGCTGGCCTTCATGCATCATTTGCAGTTTCCACAAAATTCCCCCCACCCAAATTCCCATTTAATTTCTTATGCCAGCCTGTGATATATCGAAACTGCAGTGGGGAAAGTTACACATGGAAGAGATAACTATACTATAACCAGCCTGTGGTGAGGAGTGTGCTTTGTACATATTCAGGGAACTTCCTTCAAGCATTTGAATGGTTGCTTTACAGAAGGCAATTTAGCTGCTTGGTCCCAAAGGCAGAACTAATACTCAGAAATGGAAATTATGGCAAGGTAGATTTCAGTTCAATATAAGGCAAAATATGCAAACAGTGAGCCCCAACTTAAAATGAAGTAGGCCGTTGCTCCTTGGAGGAGAGAGTTTCCCATCACTGAAAGTCTTCAGGGAGAGAGGTGGGATGCTCATCCATCAGTGACCCAGGATCAAAACTAGAACTAAGGCTGGAAGGGGTCCTAGGACTCGCCTAGTCCAATCATCTCTCTTTACAGACCAGGAAACCTCTGGAGAAGTTAAATAACTTGCCCAAAGTCACATAGGCAGTAAGCTCATCTGATTCAAACTCAGGACGTTGGTCCTCTCTCCAATTCCTTGTTCACACAGTTGCCAAAGTGATTTTCCTAAAGCACAAGTCTGACCATGTCACTCCTCGTTCAAAAATTTCAGTGGCTTTCTGTTGCCACACTACCAGGCAGGCAAACTCATCTTCTCCCTATTTCTCAAAGATCTATCTATCATCTCTGTCTTTCTATATGGTGACTAGACATACCTAGAATTTATTGCCTCCCCCTTCCTCCTGTTGAAATCCCTTCCTTCAAAGCTCAGCTCAAGAAGCCTTTCCTTATTTCCTTATTCCATTATCTTCTAATGCCTCTCCATCCTGTCTCTCCCCCATCTCTATTACCCAGGACTTCTAGAAATCTGTTTTGTATATATCTACATTTGTACATTTCTTCCCCAACAAAACATAAGTTCTTTGACAAAAAGATGGTTTCCTTTTCCCCTTTGTATCCTCAGCCCTTAGCACAGTTACTGGCACATACGAGACTGTTGAGTTGATCATGACTCTAGTGTTCTCACTGCTGCATCATATTGGATGACACTGATGGGATACATTTGGGTAGAGGTTGGATCTCTGGTCCCATTTAACAATTCTATCATTCTCAAATTATTAAGGGTTTGTTCAGGGAATTTTAAATGACCAAACCATCAACAATTATGATGTGGAATTTTATAAGCCATGGTACATCTTCTCAACCCTGAGAATGCTGAAAACGTGGCAGTCCTTCTACAGGCTCTGGAGTAAGATATATATTTTTTTCCTCATTACATGATCTAATTGGTTAATCACATTTTACTGGGTTACTACATTACCAAACAGCCCTAAACAAAATTTGATTTTCTAGACTTAAGGAAGTTAATGGCTTAATAAATGGTGGCTGATGGTATTACCAAGTAGATTGTAGCTGCTCAGAGATTTTTATCATTTGTGTCTAAAAGTAATAATAGCCTAGATGCACAGGGGGATGATAAGGATCTGGCAGCAGAGGACCAGGGTTCAAATAATAGTCATGACCCTTACTATATATGTGAACTTGGATTAATCACTTACATTTTTTAGGCCTCATTAATATCCTTTAAATTTTACATACTTAGTCATGCATATCCACATATGCTTGGTTTGAGAGCTTTATTGATTTTTGAGGGAGAGCTGGTAGAGTCTAGGCATGTTGGAAAGAGGGGGAGAGGGAAAAAAAGACTTTAATTTCTTCTTTGAAGGCTCTTTCTGGCTCAGTCATCAATACTCCACACCTCTCCTTCCCTCCTTTCTCATGCTGCAACCCTACTAGTAGCCTCTGATTGCACATAGCCTTTGTCAAGGGGTCAGACCACATGTGTTAATAGAAGTGGCTTGAGACACCATACATACACATACATACACATGAGCGAATGTATAGGTTTCATTTCATGGGATATCCCCCAGTCTATCAGATCAAGGCAAGGTTAATTCCATTCCATAACTGGAGAAGGGGATGGGAGAAAGGGAAAAAGGGTTCACTATGGGACAAAATGAGAAGACTGAGTTAATCTAATCTTTTTTTAATTTATCAGTGTGATTCTATAAAGCTTTTCTTTACTCCACTGCTTCTAGAGACCTTTGTTTCCTGTGTTATTAATGATTTTTCCTTGATAATTAATTTATTTTTATTTTTCAACATTTATTTCCACAAGATTTTGAGTTTTAAAATTTCTTTCCCTCCCACTACTCTCTCTCCCCCTCCAAGATGGCATATAATCTGATATAGGCTCTACTTATACATTCATATTAAGCATATTTTCCCCACTAGTCATGATGTAAAGAACAATTAGAAGTAATGGGAAGAACCAAGAGAATGAAGCAATAAAACAAAAACAACAAAGGAAAAGGAGAGCAAATAGTATGCTTTCATCTGCATTCAGACTCCATAGTTCTTTTTCTGGATGTGGATAGTATTTTCCATCATGAGTCTTTTGGAATTATCTTAGGTCCTTGCATTGCTGTGAAAAGCCAAATCTATCAAAGTCAATTATCCCACAATGTGGCTGTTACTGTGTACAATATTCTCCTGGTTCTGTTCATTTTACTCTGCATCAGATCATATAAGCCTTTCCAGGTTTTTCTGAAGTCTACGTGCTCATTATTTCTTATAGCACAATAGTACTCCATTACATTCATATATGATAACTTGTTCAGCCATTCCCCAGTTGATCAGCATCCCCTCAATTTCCAATTCTTTGCCACCATAAAAAGATCTGCTATAAATATTTTTGTACATGGGGGTCCTTTTCCCATTTTTATGATCTCTTTGGGATACAGACCTAGAAGTGGTATTACTGGATCAAAGGGTATGCACAATTTTATAGCCCTTTGGACATAGTTCTAAATTACTCTCCAAAATGGCTGGATCATTTCACAACTTCACCAATAATGCATTAATGGTCCAATTTTCCCATGTCTTCTCCAACATTTATCATTGTCCTGTTCTATCATTAATGTTTTAATGTAATCACCTGTGGAGGAAGCAGCTTTCCTCTACTCATGAATTCTCAGTGATCCAATTGATGAGAATTCTGGTGGTGCCTTCAAGGCAAAGTAATGATAGAGTACTTAACTTTTATTTGCACAATTATGGCCTTCCAGGTCTTCTCATCATCTCTTCATATCATAAAGACTATTAGGTACTAGTTGTGGGAAATATATTGCCTTAATTGACCTGCTATGTTAGTCAGTATGGCACAGTAGGAAGAGTTCAAGGAAGAGTTAGAGACAGGAACACCTTCGTTCAAATCCTTCCTCTAACACATGCTTGCTTTGTGACCCTGGGAGAAGTCACTTAACCCCTCAATGCCCTGGACAACTAAGAGTTATTGAGTTGCGTTAGTTGGAAAAGAGAACAGCCACATTGATCAAATAATGGAACATCCAGACATTGGAGGGACCTTAGAGATCATCTAGTTAATAATTAATAATAGCTTTATATTAGTGTTTTAAAGTTTCCAAAGTACTTTAAAAATGTATTTCATTTTAAACTCACAACTCTGGGAGGTGTGCTGTTAATAACCCTATTTTACAAATGAGGAAACTAAGACAGACAAAAGTTAATGACAATAATAACAACAACAAAAAACATTAATATAGTACTTAATATATGCCAGGCACTGCACTAAGCACTTTAAAATTATTAATTCATTTGATCCTCAGAAGAACTCTGGGAGGTAGGTGCTATTATTACTTTTGTTTTACAGATGAGGAAACTGAGGCAAACAGAGGTTGTGACTTGCTAAATGTCATATAGCTAGTAAGTGTTTGAGGCTGGATTTGATCTCAGATCTTCCCAACTCTGGGGTCCATGCTCTTACCACCATGCTTCCTGGATGGCCTCAAAATTGTTTAGATTTTAAATGGGCAAGTTCAGGAGGTAGTGAGTTCTCCCTCACTATAACTCTTTGAGCAAAGGGTGAGTGAGAACCTGGGTAAATTGTAGAGGAAATTCTCATTCAGGAATTGGACTTGATTGCCTCTGAGGTCCACTCCTACCTTTATTCTTCAATATATATGCATATATATACCTATATGCAGTACAAAATACTTCTTCCTCAAATCTTAGAATTCCCATATTATTTTAAGATTCATTTCAGGTGCCACTTCCTAAAATGATCATATCTAAAAATGTGACAGAAAGTTAATGTATTTCTGTCTATTGGAAAGAGGGTTTGCAAATATGGTTCTCATTCACAAAGCAAGTAATTCCTGCATGTCCTACTTATGATTTAAACTTGGGTATCAGACTGGTTCTCTTTCAGAGCAAGACACTGAGAATCAGTGGCCTATAGTAAAAAACAAAACAAAAAAAACCACAAGTGTCTTGCCTTTAATGCCCACTCGTGGGCCAAAAGATGAGGAATGTGCTAACTACTACACAAAATCACACAAGTAAACTGAGGTCAGTAAAGTGTTCTAGACTTACAGTCAGATAATCTGAATTTCAGCTGTGCCACTCGCTAGTTGTAAGACCTTAGGTAAGTCCTCTAACCTCTCTAGATCTCAGTATTCTCATCTATAAAATGTGGTTGAATTAAATGGCCCCTGAGGTCCCTTCTAGTTCAAAATCTATAATTTTAGAGAAGTCAAGAGCCAGTGGATAC
This sequence comes from Vombatus ursinus, assembly GCF_900497805.2. Taxonomy (NCBI): domain Eukaryota; kingdom Metazoa; phylum Chordata; class Mammalia; order Diprotodontia; family Vombatidae; genus Vombatus; species Vombatus ursinus. Next base: position 10,845,469 of record NW_020945437.1, on the reverse strand, counting down.
AGTATACATTGAGTGGGAAGAGGGACATTAGTGATGTACTGGAATAGAAGCTCTCTAAGGATGGGAACTATTGTTTGTTGCCTATACATTTTACATATGTGTATATGTATATATGCAAATATGCTTATATAGGTACATACATATATACACATAGCCAATGTGGAAAATTGTTTTGCTTAGTTACACGTATTTGTTAAAAGAGTTTTATTTTTCTTTCTTTTTCAATGTGGGGAAGGAGATAGAAGGGGGAGAAGATGAATTTTTGTTATCTTAAAAACATAAAATTAAATTAAGAGAAGAAAGCACAACCTTCCTATTCCATAGTATGCACCAAAAATTGCTTTAAATTGGGGGGAGGGGAAGTCATGGGTCATGAGGGCTTCCTTATGGGCATTCAGTGGAAAGAACACTGGCTTTGAAATTAGAAGATTTAAAATCCCAGCTGTGCCTATGGGACCTTGGGAAGTTACAACCTCCATGGTCCTCAGGGATTGGCTTAGATAAGATTACCTTTGAAGTCTAGGATATTTTCCCAACCTCTAAATTCCACGATGCCCATTGCCACACACATGACTTGAATAGATCTCTTTCCTTTGTGTTTTGTGCACACAGATTCTGATCCAGATTGGCAATGTGAAACTGCATCTGCCTATACTGACTGTACTTCTTACTTAAAGTGACTGTCTGTGGCAGGAAATATGTTGTGGAGCTTAATCTTTGGGAGCATATGGCCACATTGCTATGATACTTCCCCCAAGAAATGTCTGGCTCATTCCCAGTAATGCCACCATCTCCCTGGTGCCCCTGGCCTGGGAATTGAGGAGTTTGCCCTATTTCCTCTGCAGCTTCAGATAAGCAGAGTTAGCTGGGGAAAGCTGGAGCCCTTTCCTAAACAGCATTATTCAAATCCATCTTTTCTTCTTAGTCTTCCTCCAGCTTTCCTATCCTCTTGTTTCAACCAGTGCAATCATTAGAGGCTGGGCTAGAGAAGAAACCTGGTCTAGTGCTGGGTCTGGGTTCAGTTAGCTACACAACATTGTGTAATCACTAAATCTCTTTAGACCTGGATTCTCACATCTGTAAAATGTACAGGCAATAGATAATGATCGCTAATGTCTCTTCTACCTCTGAGACACCACATTATATATGGCACCTGTTAAAACTGACATCTGAATTTGGTCACATGCTATCTGATGCCAGTGGGTATCAATTTAAAAGAAAATGACAAAAGACAGTTCCATGCAAAGCTCATCAAGTAAATTATTCTCCACATTTGGCGAATACTCTTTCACGGGTGCTACCTCATTGTGCTTGGCACATAGCAAGTATTTAATAAATGCTTGTTAACTGATTGAGTAAACTGCTGGGAATGTGATTCTCCACTCTCAAAGGTTGGACCAGAAGAGTTCAAATTCTAGTACAGCCTATCTAAGGTCAAAGGGCTTCATGAGGGAATGTAGTATAGTAAGTAGTTAGAGCTCTGGACTTTGATTCAGGAAGATCTATGTTTGAATCCCATCTCAGATACTTCCTAGTGGTATGGTTTGGGGCAAGACATTTCACCTCTCAGTGAAATCTGTAAAATGAGGGGATTTGATCTATTGATTTTCTGGTTCTTACTCTATGATACTATTATCCTAAGTATAGGCTCAGTAGCAGAAGGTGTCTGTCCTTCAGGTATCAGACTAGCTTTGAATAGACTACTTACTCAAAGCTGGGCCACTAGGTGATTAAAAAACAGTATGTTTGCCAAGCAACTCAGGAGAATCATCTGCTAAAGTGTAGGGGGAGTGGCCAGACTGATGAAATTGTGAATCATATGATCCAAGTTTTTATATCAAAAAGAGCCCCTAGAGACCATCTAGTCAAACCCCATCTAATTTTACAGATGCTGAAATTGAGGCCCAAAGAAATAAAGAGTTTTTGACTTCCCCAAGGTCACAAAGTAAATGGTACAGTCAGGTTTCCAATGGCAAATCCTATTCTCCTTAGACTAAACTGTACGTACTGCCTTTTGAAGTAAGGAAGTTAATTAATATTGATGTTACTGCTATATAGATGGACATATCACTGGGCTGATATGGAATTCTAATGGTGATCACAGCTACATTTATTCTGCCTGTAAACTATGACTCCAAGTTAAGAGATTCAAATCTTAATTAAATAAACTTCTAAGTTCAGTGAATCATTAAACTATGGCTTCCACCAATTAGGGATAAAAATTAATCAGTCACCAATAATTCACTCTGATTCTGAATCATTTTTTTGAGACTTCAAATTTGCTCTACCTTTCCAATTAAGCCTTTATAAAATAATATATAAGCCTGCCAGCTTTAAGAAGGTGATCTTGGACTTTCATTTGCAATAAGGTTTTTTCATTAATCATAATTGATAGGTTAGATATAATATATATTATATATAATACACATATATAGATACAGACATATATATATACATTTAATTTTATAAAATATGCTAAATTGGCACTATTGTTTTCCCTTGACTGAACAAGGGAAATTGTCCAAGGGTTGAATAATGCTTTTAGGTAGGTAGGTAGATAGATAGACAGATAAATAGAGAGATAGACTTATAGACAGATATGTAATTTAGGGTTCTTCTGATAAAATAGAAAGAACCACACCACAGTCATGGGAACTTATTAAGTTCATATGGATCTGAATTAACTTAGCTCTGCAACTGGCAGCATTCACCCATGTTCTCCGTATGTTCCCCTGAATCTTGTCATTAGGCAATATGCCAGAGTGAAAGAATTTGGACACAGAGTCAGCAAGCCTGAACTCAAGGCCTGATTTCTATACCTCCTATCTTTGGAATTGTGAAAAAATAATTGAATCTTTCTGAGCTTCCCTTTTCATATTTGTAAAAAGGGGATGTTAAAGAACATTTGTGCTACCTAAATCACAGAGTTGTGAGGAAAGCACTAGGTAAACCTTAAATCACCATGTAAAAGTGAATTTTATAATGGCAATATGGTTATTAAGTGCTTGAAGGTTGAGTACCAAGTGGATTACACATAACATCAAGTACACAGGTTGTTCTTGAAGTATGTCACCCACAGTCTCTGATGCTAGCTTGCTATGTCACCATGGCGAAATAACCTCAACTCACTGGTCTTTGGTTCCATATCTAATGAGGTTAGATTTGGTTATTTTTAAGTTCTTTCACATCTTTAACTTTCTATGAATATTAAACTAATCAAAGAGGCAAATACTGTTCCAAGAACAGTAAATGGTATCACAGAAGAAATTCATTGAGTATTGCCTCTTCTTATATGTTAGGAAACGTTAGATTTTACTTGTTAAAATCCTAGAGTCCTACTCCCACTTCCTCATAAACTATCTCTTCAAGTCACTTATCATTTGATATCCACCCTTACTACTCTCCTGAAACTCTACCCTTGCAGTTTGTCAAGGATGTCTGAATCACCAAATCCAGTGAGGTTTTCCCTTTCTTCAACTTCCCTAACTTTTGTGTAGTATCTTGGCATTGACAATCTCCTTCTCTTTCTTGAAATTGTTTTTTGATTCTGGAGACACTACATCATTTGGGTTTTAACATCTCCAAACACTCCCTCTCCTTTTCCCACTGGATCCACTTCCTCTTTCTACTACAATATTGGCTCCATTTCAGGGGTGTGTGGGTACTGGCTCATGAGAGCTGATTGTTAAATTTTCCATGTGAACATTTATATCATGGGAATCCAGAAATCATAAGAGCTGCAATTAATGGCTAGATTTATTGTTTTGTTGATCATCTAGACTTCAGATCAAGCAAATGTTAATTATGCAGACTAAACTGAAAAGTGTGTCCTGAGTTTGTTTGTTTGTTTTTTCCAGAGAATGGTTGTTACACATTTATCAGCAAACCTTTCCTCCATTTCTTCTTTCATCTTCTTAATACTCATATTTCTCAAAGCCCTTCATTTTGTAGGAAAGAAGTCCTTTAACATAACGCTTGATTCATTCATGTAAAATATACTAAATACAATACAATTAAACATGTAGTAAGCTCAATGTTAGGTAGTCAGGTGGCTCAGTGAATAGAACACTGGACCTAGAGACAGGAAGACCCTAATTCAAATGTGACCTCAACCACTTCGTAGCTGCGTGACCCTGGGCAAGTTACTTAACCTCTGTTTGCCTTAATCCACTGAAGAAGAAAATGTCAAAACACTCCAGTACCTTTGCCAAGAAAACACCTTAGACAGTATTGGTTTGATATGGTCCACGGTGTCACAAAGAGTCAGAGATGACTGAACCACTGGACAATAACAACAAAAGCACGATATTAATCAGGGCTCTTTCCATGATGAAAACAAACGTCATGATCACTGCACTGAAGGAGTCTATGGAAGTTTACTAAAGTGAGACTGTGATAAATGCATGGGGAATATTGAACAGAAAGGCATGGAAGATTTAGGAAAGGAGGGCTCACTTCTCCCTAGGATATTCAAGGAACTCTTCATGGAGGAAGCAGAACCTATTTAGGCACTGAATAAATATTAAAAAAGAAATAAAAAATTTAAAAAATCAACATAGAGAGAGATGGGGAGATGATTTTTTTTTTTGCATACATAGGGGAAAGCCTGTGCAAATGCTTGGGGTAAGGGAGGGCAGAATGAGCTTGGGGAATGGTAAGTCATCTACAATTCAAAAAGTCCCCAAACATAATTTCTTTTAGCTTCTTAAATCCATTTGCACTCAGTTCAAATACTATAAAACACAAACAATAATTAAGCATTTGTTGTGCAAACAGCCCTTTTCTAGATAATGGAGGGAGTTGAAGTATTTCAGTAAGACCTGCCCCCCCCCAAGCAAAGTACAACATGATATACACACTTATAAATCCTTTGAAATAAAATAAAAGATGATCTACTCAATGGGGAGAAATAAAGTACAATTAATCATGTGACAAGAGTAAATGATAACCAATGGACAGCCCATGTCCTCCCATTGGTGTTTACAAAAAAGTCAAGAGATTAACCAAACAACAAGCATTTATTAATCCCCTTCTATGTGCCAAACATGGCAGCTAGGTGGCTCAGTGAATAGATTGCCAGGCCTGGAGTCAGGAAGACTCATTTTCCTGAGTTCAAATCTGGCCTTGAATATTTAATAGCTGTGTGACTCTGGGCAAGTCACTTCACCTTGTTTGCCTCAGTTTCCTCATCTATAAAATGAGCTGGAAAAGGAAATTGCAAACCACTCCAGTATCTCTGCCAAGAAAACCCTAAATGGGGTCACAAAGATTCAGACACAACTGAACAATAATGTACCAAGCACGCTAAGAACTAGTGATACAAAATAAGAAAAAAAAAACATCTCAATGAGCTTATATTGAAATGAAAGGTCTGCGGGAAGGCCTAAAGCAAGCTGAGTGGGTCCCCTCAGGCAGCTTTATGGGAGGAAATGAAGAACATTTGCACAGAATAGGCAAGAGTGATTGGGCTGCAGTACAGGCTGTGGAAGGGAGTCCCCTCAAGCTCACAGGTCTCTTTCAGTTTCAAAGTAACTGTAACTACTCTTGCTAGTTCTTTGGGTTCCCTCTAGCAAGAGCTTTACTTCCAGCCACCCTGAGAAGTGGACAGCATCAGAGAAACTTTTCCTTCAGTTCTGTCAAATCACTTAAGTCAAAAATTTCTGACAATATATTGCTTCTATTCTCCCCTACCTATAAATCACTCTTCCATTAGTTTTAAGAGCCAATCGATCAACAAAATGACATTTATGGAGCCCCTACTTTCATCTACTTCCAAGCCAGTTTTAAAGGCTATCACCACTTCACTAGCTTAGAAAGAAATTAAAGAAAAAAAAGGTGACACTTTTGGGTTTTTTCTTTGGGTACTTTATCAAAGGTGCACAAATAACTTTTCTGAATTGGGTGATTCTGCTTGTGGAGAACCTTGGGTAGTGACTACAACCACTCAGGCATTTATTTTTTAAGTTAATGTCTTCCCTTTTTTCCCCTTTTAATATCACAATCATTTCCCCTTTTACCATTCTCTCTTGGATCAAGGAAAACAGTCAAATGAAACTGACCAACAACAACTATGTCTGTCCATACCTACCACACTTGGCACCTGCAGTCATTGAAACGCTAGACTTAATATTAGTCATTTAACTTATTCTGCATTCAGCTGCCTTTCTAAACTCTTTTATTTACATTATCATAGTCATTGTTTTTCCTCTAGTTATGCTCATTTTACTTTGTATCAGTGCATACACGTCTTCTCAAATCTCTCTGAATTCTTCATACATATATTTTCTTACCGCATAATAATATCCCATTACATTCATAGTCTATATCCAATTAATGAATACCCACTTTGCTTCCAGCTTTTTGCTACCATAAAAGTGACATTATAGATATTTCAGAACATACAAGACCTTTCTTTTTGTTTTTGGTTTCTTTGGGGTACATATCCATTAGTGAGATTACTAGGGCAAAGAAAATTTAAAATTTGCCTTGACTTTATCCAGCTCAAATAACCTTGATGATTGCTGCATTGAAGGATCTGCTGGAGGGTTTCTCTGTCCTCCTTTCCCCAGACCTGGGAGGCTAGTACAAAATAGTTATGGTCCTGGCTAGTTTATGTAGCATTTTTATTGGTAATTTATTCTTGCTTACTAGCCATATCATGTGAAAAATTATGAAGAAGATGAATTCAAGAAGGAAACTTCAGCAAAGTATTTCTGAGACTATCAGGCCCCTAGCCCTGGGTTAGCTCTAATCCATTTTCAATAACAGAGAAAGCAGGTAATGTATTTTATAAGAAATAAGAAGAAAGACAACAAGCTATGATGTCCTCAGTAGGGGAATAAGTCCATAGGGGATGGCTTTTGTGTAAAGCTTAAATGTGAGTGTTGAAGAAGCTTCCTTAATGGTCTCTGCACTTATGCTATAACTATCCTAGCTCAGGTCTAATGTTAGTGAAGCAGGTAATTAAATGCTTTTAAAATCAAGTTTTTCAAGAGGAACTTGGATCAATACTTATCCAGGCACATATACAGGCTGGGACTAGCAGTTAACATGTTTTCCATTTTTTTTTTTTTAACACTTAGTTTCATTCCTACTTAAAAAAAATACATCCACATCTGAAGTGCCGCATGAAGTATGGTAGCACCCACAGTTGGCAGAATGGATGGAGGGTCATACTCAATCAGGAAGAAATGAATTCAAATCTCATTTCTGATATCAACAATCTGTGTGACCCTGTATGAGTCACTACACATCTTTAAGTTTTGCTTTCTCATTTGTAAAATGGGGATAGTAATACCTATAATCGGTAACTAGGTGGTGTAGTGAATAGAGTGCTGGGCCTGAAGTCAAGAAGTACCATCTTCCTGAGTTTAAATCTGGCCTCAGAAACTTACTACCTGTGTGACCTGGTCAAGTCACTTAACTCTATTGGCCTTAGTTACCTCATCTGTAAAATGAGCTGGAGAAGGAAATGGCAAGCCACTCTGGCACCCTTGCCAAGAAAACCCCAAATGAAGTCAGGAAGAATCAGAAATGCCTGAACAACAATAGCGAAAACAATACCTATAGTAGGTGCCAAATGAGAGGTAACAGTGTAGTGGACAGAATCAACCTCAGTGTCAGGAAGGCCTGTGTTCAAGTCCCACCTAGGATACATACTGTCTGTGAGATTAGTAGAAGTGAAGATGGAATACACTAGAAACATGAGACCTGGTCTAAAGAAACACAGAGAGTCAGAAGGCAGCAGCTCAAAATTGATGAGCCTATCCCCTTCCTACCTTTTCAGTCTTCACTCCTTTACTCCAATCCATGCATTCTACAATCCTACTATACTGGCTTACTTGGTGTTCTTTGTGCATGATGCTTCATCTCTCTTCTCTGTATCTTTATGCTAGCTTTACCCCATGCCTCCTCACTTTGCCCTCTTTGCTTCCCTAGATTTCTTCAAGATGCAAATCAAATTCCACTTTCTGTAGGAGGCATTTCCTGCCCTCTCCATTCCCTTCCTTGCTGCTAGTGCTTGTCCTCTGAGATTGCCTTTCATTTATTATGCATATATCTTGTATGTACCTAGTTATTTACTATCTCCCCCCCCCACTTTAATGTGAGATCCTTGAAGGGAAGGATTATTTTTGCCTTTCTTTGTACACTAAATTTTTGGTACAGGGCCTGGCACATAAGTACTTAATAAATGCTTATTTGCTGATTAACTGACAAGAAACAAGAAAAAAGAACACACGGTGATGTTCTCAGTAAGGGAGTAAGTCCATAGGGGGTGGCTTTTATGTAAGGTACATTCAATAAGCCATTTCTTTACCTTTAGAGGATATCACGAAAAGGACTAATGATAAGTATCTATAGCCTGCTTTTAGAGATCTCTAATTTCCATCAGGATACAAAAACACTCTGTATACTAAAAAGGAGAATTTGTGTACTTATGAAGCTCTTTAAAAGTTGCTGTCCTAAAAAAGCTCCTTTATTTGCTCCGTAAGTTAAATCCCAACCTAGGACTACTTTTGCCAAATGAAGGGGGTGAGGTGGGGGTGAGGGGGGGAACAAGGCCTTGGGAGGCTGCTTTAGCACTCAGCCCTGCCAAGACCACAAGAGAAAACACATCTGAAAAAAATGAGATCCCACTTTTCCCATGACTAGCATTGAAGGAATGAGTCCTTTTTTGCCAGGAAGCATTATTAGAATCTTTACTAGGAGGATTATCTCCATGCAAATAACCCTCCTGTCCATATTACCTAGCTAAATGGCCAACCATTAAGTATCTCAGAGTCTAGGTATGACCTCTCCAGAGATAACATCAAATCTCATAGGTAACTTTAAAACATTAGCCAGTAACGTAAGGAGTACTCTCCAGCTTTCTTAACGTGAATGTACAAAACAAAGAAGTGTAAGACAGGATCAGTCAGCACTCACTTTTCACAGAAATCTCTGTCCCCAGTCACCCAGGCAATATGTTCAGTGATCTTTGCATAAGACACTAAAATGTAAAGACTAATGTTGCATGACTATAATGCTTTTTTAAAAATGCTTATAGCTTTTCACTTTCTTAATATCAAGCAGCTTTCCAATGAGACTGCTGTCTTTGGGTCCAACTTCGAGCACACTTTATACACAGATTCACATGAATCTGCCAGTAACCAAATGTACAAATTGTGATCTTGTGAGAACAGCCTTGTTTTTAAGTGAGGGTTTCAATAGTCTAAAAACAGTAGAGTTTTGGAGAGAGGAAGACATTCAGACTTCAAAATAAGATATAACTCCATCTCTCTGAATAGACAGCATATTGTCTATGCGTGTAGGTATGTATAATACATTCATACACATATTAACATGTATATATGTGTATATGAACAGGTATATATAATGTATTATATGTATTCATTTGTAGAACCAGGGGAGAAATCAGGAACCGTGATTTTATCAACAGGGGCAACTCCCTATTAGGAAGTTTTCTCCATTAATGATTATGATAACTTATCTATAACTTTCAGTCTTAGTGAGTTGCCTGGGACAGTAAAATGTTAGAAGGATTAGGTACATCAATTGTGTCAACTGAACCAAGATTTTTAAAATGAATAAAGCTTTTTGTAATTTTTAATTCTCCTATAATTTCTCCCATCTGTACAAATACACTTTAAATAAAAAATAGGTATAAGCAGATATTACAATTTTACTTTGAAATGAGAAAAACATTTCATCCTACTGCATCTAGTATGCACAAATGTACTATGTCAATGGGTGCACCTTTGGCATATTTTTCTATTCCTGTTCTTCTATCCCAAGACAAATATGAGTCAGTGACAAGATTTGAACCTAGGTCTTCCTGGCACCGAGTGTGTAGATACATAAAGCTGGGAAAGACTATAAGTAGGGGGTCTATCGGTGGCCTGTCTATCCATTATTCAAAGTTAACCATGTTAATTGGGAGATGTTCATCAAGCAATTAGTCACTGAGTCATGCATTTTCCAGTCATATCAACCTTAAAAATTATCTATTTAAGTATAAATGGGTTGCCATAGATGTCAGTGGACAGAAGACCCTGACAAATGAAATCATGGAATCATGAAATATTGCAATCATGTGTGGATGTAGACAGACCACTTCATAGATACTATATGTCTGTGTATGTGTCAGTACAAATATTGATTCACAAATTCATCATACATAGAGTGCTCAAAGGAAGTAAAATTTGATGAATACAGATTTCAGAGACTTTAGGACTTTAGAATGCCAAGTTATCCTTTCTACTGTTGAAAACCTGTGGGTTTTCATTGCAAAAAGTTACTAGTAAAGTACTTTTGTATTCAAAAGAACATTTCAGGGTTTCCCAATGAAGATTGTACCCACTGAGTTGATGGTACAGTGAGAAATGAAAACCAGGATTCTTCTTTTTCAGAATTTGGCTTGAAAATCCGTGAACAGAAAGCCACAACTCTCTTTAACCCTCTCCTTATGTTCCTCCCACCTCTGCAAACTGTTTTTCAATGAGGCACAAACTGGCCTGTAAAAACCAGAGCCACCCTTAAAGAAGCAGGCTATCAAACCAAGAACAGCAAGACTATTATTTAGCATAATATTGTTGAAGAAATTAAATTTTGTAGCTTCTAATTTAAATCTCTTTTTTGGGGTATGTATATATATATATATATTTGGGGGGTATATATATGAAATTCAAGCTTGAAATCAGGGGACTAATGGAGACCAAGAATCAATTCAACACATTCCTTTCAGAATTTTGGTGATAGAAAGATAGAACATGAGGAGGCAAGATGAGTAGTTCAACTGAGTCCCATTTTATATAAAGGTTATCCTGGAAAACAATCCTTAAATTGCCCACAGAGTAGACACACACACACACACACACACACACACATACACATATGCTAAATGTAGTTAGGTAAAACCAGTATGTCATTGTACACAATTACAGCAATATAGTAATGATGATCAACTGTGAAAGACTTAGTTACTCTGATCAATACATGATCCAAGATGATTCCAAAGGACTCATAATGAAAAATGCTATCCACCTCCAGAGAAAGAACTGATGAATTCTGAGTGAAATATTGAAGTATATATACATTAATTTCTTTATTTTTTCTTGCTTTTTCAATATGTATGGCTAATATGGAAATATGTTTTGTATAACTTCACATGTACAATTGCTATATTTCTTGCCTTATCAATGGGGGGCATGGATGAGGAGGGAGAGAGAAAATTTGGAACTGCTAATTAAAAAAAAGAATAATATAAATGATGAATATATAGACATATATATTAAAATATAACTAGGAAGGCACTAGATTAGGATCTGTCTGAAAGAAAGAGGTCTGATTGAGAAAACACATGTAGCTAAGATGGTTACTATGAAAACAATTGAATGTAAATTTATTTTTCACCAAACCAGGCTACATTAGCAATCATAAAAAAGCGAACCTAGGTCAACTTCCACTTAAAATGATAGAAAACAAAACAAGTTAAAGACTTAGTTGGCTCAAAAACTGTTAAGGAAGGGAAAAATAAACATTCTTGAAAGAATTTCAGAAATAAACTTAATTCTATTAAATAATGAATACATACCAGACAACTTATTCTTTCCTGTTCTACTTTGAAGTGAGACTGGATACAAGAAATTCAAAGAAAAGGGGGAGAAAAGTGATTCTAGCTTACCAGAAATGGTAAGAAGGCGAACAAATGCTGTTGAAAAGCAGAATATGGGTATGATGGAGAGGAAAGTCTAGAATCACACACGGTGGCACTATGAAGTGGTCAAACTATGAGAGCAAAGCATGCCTTAGATTGATTCAATTCTCCATCTCATTTTCACTCCAGGCATATTATGCTTGTGAGAAAAATAGGCAGAATCTCAGGCAATGTAATTTCCTTTTCTCTCTCTGAGTTTCCAGAAATAAAATTAAGCTTCCTTTAAAGTAATCCTTTTTCATAAAATGAAACTATCTTTTACGGAAATCTCCAACTGATGTATCCAGTGGCAGGAATAATCACCACATCTCCTCCTTGGGAACTGAAAGTATGTCCAGTTGGGAGAGTGGGTGTGGTGGAAAGTTATTCCAAAGTTCTTTCCGTGAACCAATGGAAGAAACGATGGTTAACAGCTCCTGTCCTATCAATATCCATTCCCTATTATAAATTACTAAAATCTTGAAGAAAAATTCCCACCCATCTTTATTCCATACCACCACGGAAAATAACAAAGTCTGTTGATCTAAACATTTCTGGTAAATAATCAGAAGCTACTTCTATAGAAAATTGAGAGTCTAATCTAGGAATATCATGTAAATCTGTCTGTCAGAGGAGTGGGGGGAAGGGCATAGTGAGGTTGGGTAGAAAAGACATTGGTGGAAGACAGGGGAAGAAGATCCATCTTCCTTACTGAAAAACAGTAAAGCTTTTGAAAAGGTGAGGTAGTCATTGTTAAAGCAGATGTCCCAATTTTCTGGGAAATTCTATCCAACTTTCCTAAAAGTGAGTTTCAGGGGCCAGGTAGAAGCCCAGATAAGCTTTGTTAGGAAAGACTATAAATGAGCTATGGCAAACAGTTGTAATTAGAATGCTCAAAAGAGAGTATAATACCATTCACGTCAACTTCTTAAAGCAAACTCTTAAATTGGCTTTCTGTATTAAAGAGCTCAAAGCTTCTGGAAAAGAGAGGCAAACATTGAACAATGTACTTTGGCATGCTGAGGCAAAAGGCTAGCAAGATCCCAGGATCACAGAATTTCAGGGATGGAAGGGACCCCAGTGCCTGTCTAGTCCAACCCATAGATCCCCATAAGAACATACCTGATGAGTAGTCATCTAGTCTCTGCTTGAAGTTAATAAATGAATTAATAATTGTTTTCAAATGAATGCACTCTCTTACTGGAACCAAGAAAGAAATGCAAGGCTAGTGTAGGGGTGGGAGTAGAGAGGAAGGAAGGAATTTGGACACTGAGTTCAACCTAACATACCGTCAACTAAATGATGGACACAGTGTAATGAGTGCATAGAACACTCTGTTATCCCAGAAGGGAGTGATTAAAAAAAAAAGCCAAGGATGGATCAACATAATGGTAGAGTTATATCTTGGAAATTCTCTGAGTTACCTTTATCCATACATCAGGGCAGAGATGGTGCAAAGACTTTCTGGGGGTAGAATTTGCCAATAGGTAGTAACTACAGATAAAAAAAATAACCTAAAGGGTAATAGATCCACGAGAGAAGAACTCAAGTCATTCAGTTTTGTGAGTGTGGGGGAAAATAGAATCAGGAAATCACAGAATCACACACTTGGAAAGGACTCAGAATCTTAAGCTGTTCTAATTATCCAGCAATCCCTACAGACTCTTTCCTGACTGGAAATCCTCCTTCTATCTATTGTAGGTAGCTAGGTGGCATAGATATAGCTCTGGACCTGGAGTGAAGGAGACCTGAGTTCAAATCTAGCCTCAAATATTTCCTAGTTATGTGACTCTGGGCAAATCACTTAGCCTTTTCTTCCTTAGCTTCCTCATCGGTAAAATAAGGACAACAATATTGCTTATCTCCCAGGACTGTGGTAAGGATAAAATGAGATACTATTTATAATAGTAACAGCTAGCATTTATATAGTGCCTTCAGGTTTGCAAAAACCATAAATGTTCTCTCATTTTATCCTCACAATAACCCTGGGAGATAAAGGCTATTCTTTTAGAGATGAGGAAACTCCACTGCTTAGCACAGCACCAGGCAAAGAATAGGTGCTTACTAGATGTTTACTGAAGGGCTGAACAGGGGTTAAGTGACTAGCCAAGGGTCGCAGAACTAGTATAAAGTGCTTTGTAAACTTCAAAGGCTCACACAAATACTAGCTCCCATCAGTAGCAGCAGTAGCATTATCATCTTGTTCATATCCAGTTACACATTATCTCCCCCACCCATGAGGGTAGAGACTGTTTTTGTCTCCTGTTTTAGGGCTTAGCCCAGGGCCTGGCACATATTGAGCACTTAGTAAATATTTGTTTTCTGACTGCTAGCTTCTGTGAGCAACTCTCTGTGCACCCAGCCCCTTTGAGACTGACTCTAGCACTGGTGAGAGAGAGAGAGATAGAGCTGGCTCCTGTCATTATCAAACATATTCTACTAATATTTTAGTGATCTGAGGAAAGGGATTTTAATTGATAGTAACACCCCAGAGGCACCTGAGGTGTATTGTTCAAATGGTGACTATCATATTAAAACTCAGAGAACACTATTTTGTAATGTACTTATTTATGGTATACTATTGTGTATTGTAATGGATAGAGCACTAGGCTTGGAAAACTGAGTTCAAATGTGGCCTCAGACACTTAGCAGCTATTAACTCTGTCTGCTTCATTTTCTTCATCTGTAAATGAGCTAGAGAAGGAAATGACAAACCACTCCATTATCTTTGCCAAGAAAACCTCAAATGGAATCATGGAGACTCAGACACAACGGAAAAGACTGAACAAGAAGAAATTATAATTACTTGTGTTTATGCTTTTGCCTCCCACTTTCCACCCCAAAACACCCTACAATATAAGCTTCATGAGGGCAGGATGTGCAGCTTCTCTAAATTTTTATGTCTCCACTAACGTCTAGCACAGTACTATGCACAGGAGAGATAATAATATGCTTGCTGAACTGAACTGCAATGGACTTTGGGCAAATCATTTTCTCTTAGGCTTTTTTCTTTCTTTTTCTTTTTTTACTCATCCATTACAATTAGAAAGACTAGACTAGTGGATACTCTGAAATTCCGTTCAAGCTCTGACATTTGGTGAGACTTTGATCTTGGGAGGTGCTTCCTCTTGGCAGCTTTCCCCAAGGAAAGTTTCAGCAACTCTTTATTGGTACTTAACAAACTGAGAATAACTAACATGGCCCCAGAGCAATGGGAGTGAGGAAATAGAGCACACATATTTGTAGCTCAAGGCAAAAGAGAATCAAGAATAAGAGAAACAATAAATGAAAGGCAAGAGAGTATCAGGTCATTATAAATATGCCATGTTCATTCTGGGTTACTTGGAAAAACCTGGCCTCTCTTTAATGGTAAAGGTACTCCAGGGATTTTCTAAAAGCCAGAACTGAATTTCTAAGCCAAGTTTAGCATCTCAAATGCATAACTCTTGTAGGAGGGAAGATGGCTACCAAAAACCTACTGGCTTCTTCCTTGGTGTTTTGTGATCAGTACAGACCACAAAAGTTTTTAATCCCATACTCTTAATGAGTGAGAGTGCACCTCATAAGAATATCAGGCTTAAATATGATCCTTGTAATCATGACAAAGGTTTTTTATATTGATGTGGACAAAATCCTTGATCAAATGATAACCTGTCTGGATACACTTAACCAGGCTGGTATTTAGATAATCAATATGTAAAAAATAAAACTTCTCTCCCTGTTCCCTAGATGCATCTGTACTGAGGAAGACCTGAGTTCAAATGCAGCCTTAATCACTTACTAGCTACTTTGACCCTGGGCAGACCACTTAACCTCTCTCATATTCAGTCCCCCCAACTCTGAAGTGGGTATATAGCACCTCCTACCTCACAGATGAGATAGTATTTGTAAAGTGCTTAGCAAGATGCCTGCCACATAGTAGGCACTTAAATACTAATTCCTCTCCTTTCTAGCATCATTAAGGCAAAGTAGATGGAACTAACTCTCCTATTGCCATACATATCAATGTTTTATGACTTATTTTTCCCTTGAGACTCATCTCTTTGTTTTGTTTTGTTTTTGTTTTTTTTCTAGGCAATGAGATTAAGGGACTTGGCCAGGGTCACAAACTGGGAGGTATCAAGTGTCTGAGGCCGAATTTGCATTTAGGTCCTCCTGACTCCAGGGCTCGTGCTCTATCCACTGTGCCACCAGGCTGCCCCTCTTGAGACTCATCTTAGTGTAACTTTATGACACTTGCTTGCATTTACACGGTACTTCCAGGCTCACAAAGTGCTTTCCTGATTAACACTCCTGTTAGGTAGAAAGTTTAAGTATTATGAGTTTCATTTTGCATTTGAAGAAACTGAGGCTCAGAGGGAAAGCCCATGGTCATATAGCTAGTAAACATCAGAATCAGATTTAAAACCAGCACTCCTGATTCCTCTATCATACCACACTATTCTATCACTGTATCAAAATATTGGGGGGGTGACATTCCTTATGATGCTATTCCATGGGAAGTGACATAAAAACTTCCCTAGTCATTATAATTTGAATGCTTTCTAGAAACTGGCACAATTTCTAGAAATTTCTAGAAAAGATGGCACAGTCAATAGAGCTCTGGGCCTAGAGTCACAAAGACCTGAATTTAAATCTGGCCTTAGGCACTTCATAGCTATATGATCCTATCTAAGTCATTTAACCCTGTTTGCCTCAGTTTCCTCAAATGCAAAATGATGAAAATAAAAATACCTACTTTTTAGGGCTGTTGTGAGGATCAAATGAGATAATATTTATAAAAAGCACTTAGCACCATGTCTGGAATATAGTAGGCACTAAATAAATGTTTATTCTCTTCCCTTTTCTACATATGTGTGTCCTTTCATTCAATGCTTTAAAAAAGCATTTTAGCATTTCACAGCCTACTTATACTCCATTCCACTGCCCTTTATGTTGATACCATTTTTAATTTTCTGTGGTCAGTGTGTTTCATGATTTGTAGCCTTATAACATCCCTGGGAGGATAAGTTTTTGCAAGGACTTTGGGATCATTAAAAGTGCTACTCAATTTCTCAAATACATCTAGCTGCATGTTTCCTATTTGGTCTTTGGTCTATAATCATTAATCTGAAACACTTGCCTAAGAGACATTCACCAATGGAATAAGTTTATAGCTATGTTTCCTAATCTAAGTAATATGAAATTTTTAATCCTCTTCGTTTTTCCAGGGCGAATGGTTAAAGCACTTTCTTTGGTGTATTTATTGCTATTTCTAAGGAAACTTTGGTAGTGTTGTAGGAGTAAGTGTACATTATTACAATGTTTTCTTGGCTTAGGAGTACATATAATGCATTTCCTGGAATAGGAAACTCTTTCATTTGAAACCAAAATAAAAAAAACTAAGAAACTATAGAACTAAAAAACCTACTTTTGGTGAATATCTGCTTTCCTGTTTTAACATGTCATGTTAAAAGGTCTTCCCTTTCATGTCAAGGTCTTGCCACAAATTGAAAAAAAATTACACCCTTACAACTGGAAATTTTTCAATATTCAGAGTATCTATGTATTCTTCTTAAATCTCATTTAATGTAACACATTTATTCATCACAGAGAAACTTATTTCTCCCCTATGGACCATAGTTTCATCTTCCATAAAATAAGGGGGACAGACATCTCTAAGGTCTTTTCTAGATTTATAATTCTGTCATCTGTGACCTGTTACGTATCAGAGACAAAAAATATAAGACATGATGCCTGCCTATTTGGAATTTAAAGCCACGGAACTTAAGACATTCATATATGAAAGGGTTAACATGAGACAACATCTGTGTAGCACAGAGAGCAGTAGATTCAGAGGCAGAAGACTTGGTTCCAGATCTCAGCTCTATTGTTAGGAGACATATTGTAGCAGACTTATACGACCTTGTACAAATCACTTTATCTTCTTTGGCCTTAATTATTTCATTTATGAAATAAAGGAGTTGTACAAGATGATCTTCAAGGTCCCTTCCATCTCTGCCAATCTAAGATTCTATGCTGTTCAGTATTATAACAAGATTTCATAAGAGGTCAGAATCAGAAAGCATCCATTAGCACAATTACTCAGGCCATAATGTGCACCACCACCATCACCACCACTCCAGAAGTCAGTTAGTCAGTCAAAAAATACTTATAAAATATCTCCTATGTGCCAGACAATGTACTAAATGTTGGGGGTCCCTACTGTCATGGAACTCACAGCCTAATGGGCAAGACAACATGCAATCAACTATGTAAAATCAAGATGTCTAGAGGATAAAGGAACAATAATTATAGTGGGAAGGCACTAGAATCAAGAAGGATTGGGAAAGGCATTTTGGAGAAGGTGGAATTTTAGGAGAGACTTGAAAGAAGTCAGGGAAGTCAGGAAGCAGAGATGAGGAAGGAGAGCATTCCTAGAATTGGGGACAGCCAGGGAAAATGTCTGGTGTCGGGAGATGGAGTGTCTTGTGTGAGGAAGAACAAGGAGGTCCGTGTCACTGGATCAGAGAGTCTATGGAGGGGGATAAAGTTTCAGGAGACTGGAAAGGCAAGAAGGGACCAAGTCATGATAAGATTTGAATATCAAGTAGAGTATTTTATATTTGATACTGTAAATGATTGGGAGCCATTGGAGTTTAGTCAGTAGAGGGTTGACAAGATCAGAAGTGGGTTTTCTCTTCCCTGGTGGTCTTCAAGTAATTTTGTTGTGGTTTTGAAAGTTATCCCTTTTAGAGGCAGACACGTTTTTTATATTTCAGAGATTCTTAGTCTCTGAAAAGCTTTTAGTCATGTCATGTCATGTTATGTTATGCTATGTTCATTATGTTATGTTATGCTATGTTATGTTATGTTATGTTATGTTATGCTATGTTATATTGTGTTACAGGGGGGATTCTTTTCAGGAATGGGTTAGTCTAGAAAGGTCCTTTCCCACTCATATCTTATGACTCTGTTGCTTTCCCTATACTGCATGTGACAGGCAAAGAAGGCTTCATACTGAACCAAAGCTTCAGATTATGTGAATCAACACAATCTATTTGGTGAGGGTAAAAGAAAGTAGCCTGGCTGCAGAAAGGGAATCCTATTTTAGACTAGTAAGATACAAAGCACGACAGAGACAGAAGGGGTTCCTTGAAAGTCAGGTTGGCGAGTTCCCACTCTCTACTGCTGGGAAAGGGAAACCATGCAAGTTTTCTTGAGCAGGAGAGTGTGATAATGATGAAACTATTCAGGAAACTTAAGCTGGCAGTACCTCTACCTATGCTGTTTATTTTTTTCTGAGTCAATGACTGATTGGGAATGAGATATGAAGGAGAATGGAGAATCAATGATAACCCTGGGGTTTCAAACAGGGAAGGCTGTATGAAAGGAAAAAAAAACAGTTAAGCTACAAAGGTAAATAATTAGTTTAACTGTATGCATATTAAGAGGGTGCTGAGAATTGAAGGCAATGCTTATGACAACCCAAGCCCTGTTGATTTAAGGCTCTTACTTTGTCTCTTATATGGGTCCCTTCATGATATTTATATGACCACCATCTGGTACATTTCCATGGCCTAGGGTATAGGGCACCTAAGCTGGAGTCTGGAAGACCTGGGTTCAGATCTTGCTTTAGACACTTACCAGCTATTTGACCTTTAACAAGTCACTTAAGCTCACTCTGCCTCAGTTTCTGTAAAATGAATGGCTTATAAGCTTCTGAGGTCCCTTGAAGTTCTAAATCTATGGTTCTATGATCCCTCATCTGAACTACTGAAGTAGCCTCCTTCCAATTCTCTCTTTTTAACTATCTTTCCTTTCTCCAATGAATTACTCTCACCACTGCCCCAGTCATTTTTTATTATAAATCTGATCATATCCTTTCTCTCTTCAAAACTTTTCAGTGGTTCCATATTACTAACCAACTGGCATTTAAAGTAACCTACTATCAATTAATCCATAAGCATTGTTTAATCACTTACTATGTAATCAGGAAGTATGCTAAGCACTAGGGAATACAATTATAAAGGTGAGAATTACATTCTACTGGGGAGGGGGATGCAGCTTGTATCTTATCCCACATTCACCTAATACTTATATTTAAGATACTTACTCTGTAAATACAAAGTGATTAAGTTGGGGGAGGGCACTAACTGCTGGTAGTGACTGGCATCTTATAGAAAGAGAATTATTTCATGTATTCAAGAAGTGGAATGAGAAATGAATTTGTAGGTCTAGGTTCAATTTGTCCATCCAATACTTTATAGAGCTATGACTTTGAACAAAGAATTTCTCTGAGCCTCTATTTCCTCATCTGAAAAAGAGGCATATTATTATTTCTAATTCCTTCCTCAAAATGTTATTTTGTTTATTAACAAATGTTATAATTGTTTATTAACATTTATGTTAATCATAAACATAATAATAATTAATATTGCATATAGTAAGAGATGACATTTTCATTATGATCTGTCCTGAATTTCTGAGGGTATCTCAAGCGAAGTATAATTTCAATGAAACTCTGAAAGAGGAATATTCTTTGTTAAACCAAATCCCTTCAATCTGGTTTTGCAAAATATTATGACTGTACGTAAAGTATGGTATATATGTAGGAGAAATGAAGATTGATTTCTGTATTATCATGAAGACTAAATGGCTATTGTACTCACTTCCCTTTGAATGGGTCCCTGATGGCTTATATTATTTCATTTCTCATATGAAAGTATCTATGATGGGATGGGTAATCTATGTATATTTTCAAAACATTAAAAAGAAAGTCCCCAATGTATAAATTATAATTAATTGCATAGTCAGAGTGGCCATTCAATATCGCCATTATTTAGAGACTTGCACAAAGGAAAATGGCAGAACTTCCAGTACCGCTCCATATGGATAAGAACAGGGCAGCTGAAATAAACACCACACAGATACTTGGCACACGGAAATGAACAACAAAGGAATCCAAAGTACAAATGACTAAAAGCTTCTCAGAGATTAAGAATCTCTAAAATATATAAAAAAGTGTCAGCCTCTAAAAGGGATAACTTTCAAAACTACAACAAATGGTAATACTAGCTCACATTTCCACGGCTTTTGAAAGTTAACATAGTACTTTTGTCAAAACAACGACGTGCAGTAATTATTCTAAGTATCATACTTGGTACATTTCCATGGCATAACGGATGGGACAATGAACTTGGATAAAGAAATTGAGGCAGACAGTAGGTAAGTGACTTGGTTAAAGTCACACAACTAGGATGTGGTAATGTCAGGATGCAAACCCCAGTTCTTCCTATGTGAATGAATTTTTGCCTTAAAATGTATAAAGTGCATACTCTCTGTAAGCTCTTGAGATACAAATCACAAACAATACATTCTCTGACGTCAAAGAAAACATAATCCAATGGGGGAGCCCATGCATAGAAGAGGTTTCAGCTTCGAGATAGCTATAAAGGCTCTAATGATTCTTGGGACTTGGCCTTTAAGATGACTCCCAGTCATGTTAGTTTGTGTTTACTTTGTGTATGGATTTACAGTAGAACTGGACCTAGAGTCAGGAAGACCAGAGTTCAGTTCCTGCCCCAGATTCTTACTAGCTGTGTAACCCTGGACACATCACTTAACTTCTCAGTGTCCCAGTTTCCTCATTTCTAACATAATAAAATGAATAGCACCTGCAGCACAGGGTTATTTTAAGGATCAATTTAAATATGACACTATGTATAAAATGCTTTTGAAACATTAAAACATTATGAAATTTTAGCTGTTGTCATTATCATCATCATCTTCATCATCATCATCACCATCACCAACACTTACTGATATGTATACACATTGCTCCCCTAGTAGAATACAAGAATTTTGAGGTCAGAGGCTTTTTTTGCTCGTTTGCTTTTGTCTTTGTATCCCAGAACCTGGCACGAAATAGGCATTTAAAAAAATGTTGAATAAATGAATGAATGAATGAATGAATGAATGAAAAAGGGAACCTTCAGAGAGGCAGCATGGTACAGTGCAGAAAAAAATTGAGTTTGGAGTCAAAGGACCTAGGTTCCAACAGGGGCTTTACTATTTATTAGTCATATGACCATGGACAAGTCATTTAACCTCTATGGGTCTTAATTACTTATCTCTAAAGTGATAGGATTAAACTAGATAACAATCTCTAAATCTATGATTCTTTATTGTGACATCATGATGATGCACCAAAGAAGAATATTAAAAAAAAGTACCAAATGTTCAAAAAAGAGACTAATAAAATCCTCTATATTGAGGGTAAAAATGGTCATATCATTGACCATTTCTGTGAGAAATGACTAATACTAACAATATATTGTCATTTTTATACTACACTGAGGAAGCTTAAGTGATTTATAATGAATCACTCTAACTTTAGGGAACAAGAAAACTTAGTGCTTCCACTTATTGGAATTTTGTCTTCATTAGTAATTCATTAGTAATTCTCAGAAGAGTCCAAAGCTATGAGGAAATGGATCCAACATAAGCAAAGTTGATTTCTCTCTTGGTTTTGTTTTTAGAGCAACTGAAATGCCTTTAATGGCCTCAAGCTGATAGACTAGATTGGTTGTACAAGGGTACAGGGAAATGAATAGTATTAAACTAGTCCATTCTGAAGCTAATGGGCTGCCAAAATATCAAAATAAAATCAGAACGTAATTTGCAAATGAATTGTGCACATTCCTCCAGAGACAGAAAATATAACTAGGATTGTCGACAAATGACCAAGTAAATGGTTTATTTGAATTAGAGACAAGATAAAACCATAAATTACAGTATCAAGCTTCTGTTATTACTTTTTTTTGAAGGGGCGCTTCCAGAGAGCTAGCCAAGGATGATCTACAAAAATTCCCCAAGAACATAATAATCTAGAAATGTAAAGAGGAGGGGCCTGGATTTAATGGTTCTGCCAGCTATAATATTTAATTGGATTCATCGATACAACAACAACTGGAGTAGGCATGGTAGATTATGGTTTCTGTTGTGGAAAAGTAGAAAAGTATAATTAGGAATTTGTTCCATACATCAAATGAGCAGAACAACTCTGAAAAACCTGACCAGATAGCAGCCTGTCAGAGAAAAATCTCTGTGTATGTTGGGAAAGGATTTTTTTTGGGGGGGAGGGGTCAGTGTTAGTAATTTACAATCTCAATAGGAGTCAACAGTCTAATTCAGAAGCCAGAAAACTAATATTATCTTAGGCTGCATTCAGAGTACTATGGCAGCCCTGACCCAAGCTTCCCTTTTACTGCTGAAGCCATCACCATCTTGTTAGACCTCCAGGACCAAAAAGTATTGGTGTTATACTCAACTTCTCACATTCACCTAGCCCACAGACCCAATCCATTGCCAACTCTTGACATTTTTACTCTAACAATCTTTCTCATACACATCCCCTTCTCCCCACTTCCACAGCCACCATCCTAGGTCAGGGCCTTACTGCTTCATGTTTAGGACTATTGCAATAATCTTCTACCTCATCTCCCTACCTTCTTCTAATCTATTCTCTGCTTAGCTGCCCAAACGATTATTTTCTAAAACATTGCTTTGACCATGTCTCTCATCTCCCCTGCTCAGTGAGGTCCAGTGACTCTTTATCTTCTCTAGGACCAAATATAAATTCCTCTGGCAGTGAAAGCTTCTGGCACTTATGTTCCCCATTTTCCTCCACTTTACAATCCAGCTACATAGCCCTACATGCTGTTCCTTGCACACAGTACTCTATCTCCATTTCTGGGCCTCTGCCCAGTCTCTCTCCCATGTACGTAATTCTCTCCTTCCTCACCTCCTTCTCTTGGTTTCTTTCAAGTCTCAGCTCAACTATGCCTTTCCATGGAAGCCTTTTCCTAGTTCCCAAGGCTGCTAATGCCTTCTCCCTCCAAGATTACTTTCTATCTCATCTGTATATATTTTACATGTATCTTATTACTTTTATATTTTTCTCCCTTAATTATTAGCATGTGAACTCCTGGAGAGAAATGTATATTTTTACTTTTACTTATATCACCACAATTTAGCACAATGCCTGGTATAAAGTACTTAACATATGCTTGTTGACTTGCTATCACTTCAGCTAAGAAAACATGGACAACTAGAGAAAGCTGTACTCTCTCCCACAGTGTAACAAACTTCCCCTCTTCTACGTTGTAGACTGAGTCCCCAGAGGGGATTGGGATTTTAATAACACCAGTATGCATATTATCTGCAATTGAATTTAATTCAGTAAACATTTATGAAGGGTCTCCTATACACAAGGCACTGGGGATACAGTGATGAGAAGATACAAACTAACTTCTCAAGAAGTTTACAATCTAAAGGCATTGGTGAATAACTGATTCAAGAGAGAAAAGGATAAGTGCAAAGATTTCCAGGTGCAGTGCTAGGAGGGAGGCATCAGTTTACGGGGTAGGAGGTTGTTTTGTGGGGACAAATTATAGAAGGCTTCAAAGAAAAGTTGATATCTGAAAGAAAGGCTATTTCAGCAAAAAAAAAAAAGAGTAGAGAGGAGTCTATTGCAGGTAAGAAAGATCCAATTAGCAAAAGTCAATAAATGGAAGAAGGAAAGACAAGAAATATATTTTAGCTTGGCCAGACCACGGCCAAAGGCAATAGCATGAGAAGGTTGAAGAGAAAAATGAAAGCCAAATTGTAAAGACCCCTGAATTTCAGGTAGGAGAGTTTGTATTTTACTTAGTAATTCTGGTTCAGTCCCATTACTAGCTATAAGAAATTGGGCAGATAACTTTACCTTTCTCAGCCTCGTTTTTCTCATTACTAAAAGGAGGGACTAAAACTAGACTGGACTCTACCCAGCCCTAAATCTGTAATTTCATCACATAGTAAATCCTGATCCAGGCCTACTCTTATACCCCCAGAGTTCCAGTTCTAAATTTCCAATTGCCTGTTGAACATTTCCATCTGGATGCTTTGTCAGCATCTCAACCTCAGCATATCCCAAATTGAACTCATCATTTTCTGCCTAAAATGTCTCTTTTCTCAAAGCCTTTCTATGTCTGATTCTGGCATTCAGAGTTCTTAAGAACAACAACAACAACAACTCAGGCACATTTTCCTCTTCTCTCATGATTGTCTTCCCCTTAACTTAAGTGCCAATTAACTGCCAAATAGTATTGATTTTATCTGCAATTTTTGACAAATATTCTCCTTCTTCTCTACTTTCACTGCACCTGTCCCAGTTCAGATCCTCATCTCATCAGATCTCATCCAAACTGTTAGAATAGACTTTTAACAAGTCTCCTACTCTAGTCCTTCATAGTTTGACATTTTCTTTTTTTTCAGAGCAGTTAAACTTCCTAATGTGCAAGTCTGACATTTCACTCCATCACTCAAAAACATTTGTTGGCTCCCTATTGCCTATAGGTTATAATATAAACTTATTAGCCTGGTATTTATGGTCCTTGCCAACTTAGCTCCAACATATCTTTTCAGTCTTATTTCACATTCACACTCTTCGCCTACTTGACAGTCCCCAGGACATTATGCAATTTATATTTTGAACTGTGCTAATAGCTCTTATCCAATCTCATCCTGTACCCTCATCTCACATGGTTGTTGTGAAAAGAATGTTTTTTTAAACCATGAAGTGATGTGAGCTATTTCTGTTAGGCCTGTAGAATAGTTATATCAAACTATATTTTATTCAGTGCTATTCTTGCCATTAAATTTGTGCTATAAAAATCAGCTTAAACTCCTGGTAGGAAAGACTTGGTCATGATTATTTTGAATGAATGGGAACTCATTAATTCAGACATTAGTTGGTTTGTTTGTTTTTTTGATTTGATGCATTCATCAAAATTAGAGGGGGCTCAAATAGCAAACACAGAACATGTCGAGCTTCCATATTGATAAAGGAGAAGGAAGAGGAGGTACTATAAACCCCCAATGGTGAACTGCAGCAGATCATTGCATGACACATAAACACTGATAACAAGCTGCTGGTCTCATTAGGACCCAGACATGCTAAGTTCTAAATTCCCTCATGTAGGCTGCTGAGTGTTTTTTTTATTACTTTCAAATGAAGTCATTCATCTGTGCAAAATGAGAGAATCGAATATTCATGAGATAAGAGATAATTTTTGTTATCCCTGGAGAATTTTTTTAGGCTGTTTATTACCTGCTGAGTTCCAACTATATGAAAATGGATTAAATATAATTTACCAATTAAGCTGATGCCAGTATACATTCATCAATTCTTAATGATGGCTGATTGTTCGCAATACTAGGTATGGATGAGGAATAAAGGTATGGACATATAGCTGAGTCAAAGATATTTATGCCCAAAATAAGTTTCAACATTTTTTTAAAAAGATGAAATCAAACAAGTGAATTTCATAAAATTGAATCTCAGAGATGAAAGGTCCTTCAAGACCATCTAGTCCAACCCCATAGGTGAGCAAGAATTTCCTCTAGTCTATATCTATGTCAGATTGTCAGCAAATGTCACCACACAAAATGTGGTAACAAGAATTGAACACAATATTCCAGAAGCAGTCTGCCCAGAGGGCACAGTACAGGGCAACTTTCACCTCCCTGTTCTACATAGCATACTTTTATTTATGCAGCCAGGTAGCACATTAGCCTTTTTGGCTGCCCATTCCAACTACTGACTCATAACAAGTCTATAGTTTATTATGACCCCTTAAGGAGTTATCTAGAGAAAGCACTGTCTAACTGTACCTTTCCTATTCTATCCTACCCTAACCTATCCCATCTCAACTCAATTTCTACTCTACTTGCACAGTTAAATTTTGGAACCTATGTATAGAAATTAACTTTTGTATCTTTTTTACTTAGTTAAATTAGATTGAAAAAAATGTCATTAAGAGCAGCTTGACTGTTATGATCAGTTATTTTCATATGTGTATGTGTATGAGTGAATAATTGTGCAGTTAAGACAACAGTCCAAATGACCAACTTGATCACTAAAATCAATATAATATTTGGGACCCCAAAAGAAGATACTCAAGTTTGGGTTAGTAATTGTTTAGCATGTCTAAAAGCAAGCCACCAAAATGTAATCATAAATTCATTCATTCACAAGTATTTATCAAACACTTATAACATGCAACATAGGGTGTGATATGCTAGAAAACAATTAAATAATGTAAAGCTCATGTTCTCAAGGATTTAATAATACAGGCAGAGTAAATATGCATTTACATAATGAGTCTTAGCTCAGCTTTCAGCTTTAATAGCTTAAAATTTCACTGACTTTTGATGCACCCTATATAACACAACATGATAACTATATAATATTAATCTACATATCGACATACCATTGTTAGTATAGTATTAATACATAAATGAATGTGGTATTGTTATCTATATAGAATATGATAAACACATAAATTAATTATAAAAATGTGCTATGTAATTACAAGAGGGAGAGATCATTCATTACCAGTTGGCAGATATGGAAATGATTTGTGGAGAAGAAGCAATTGAGATAGGTCTTGAATGACTGGTAAAAGATGTCAAGGGGCAGAGATACAGAAAGAAGGGAAAAAAGGAAAACATTCTAGATTGAGGGAATGTCATGAACATTAAGTGTAGAGAGGGAAAACATCCATAAATCACCATAACATAGTTCTCTAGAGTTGGCAAAAATCTTTCCTTATAATTAGCCTATAGATTTTTGCAAGGATTACTTGTATTCTATTTTTAAATTTTTAAAAATTTTTTAAAAAATCAATTTTTTTTCTTTTTTAGGCAATTGGGGTTAAGTGACTTGCCCAACATCCCACAGCTAGTAAGTGTCAAGTGTTTGGTTTGAGGCCGGATTTGAACTCAGGTCTATCCTGATTTCAGGGCCAGTGCTCTATCCACTGGGCCACCTAGCTGCCCCCTGATTAGTTGTATTCTAAACATGAGGACAGTGAGAACTGGAGAGATTAACTGATTTGCTGATGATCCCACAAGCTAGTAAATATCTGACACAGAACTTGAAACTAGGTCTCTTGACATAAGTCTACTAACCTAGATCCAATAGCACATTGGCTTTCATTTTTGATAATTATTATTTGGATGAAGTATATATTGCTTCTTACGAGATAAGGCTGGAAAGGAAGAATGAAACCAGCTGATGGATGGCCTTAAATGCCACACTAAAGAACTCTGAATTTTTTTTGTTAGGTAATGGAAACAACAAGTGATTAGAAACAAATAAAATCTTTCAGGTGAGTGGTGTGATAAGAGTAGACTTGCTTAAAAACTTGTTTCAGGACAGAAACTGTTATATTTTTTAATGTCAAATATTAAGCCTACAAAGCGACTGGAGTTCTCAGTAGACCATTAAGCTCAAATAATGAGGAACATTCTCTTGTTGAATTAGATGAAATCAGATTAGGAATGAAAAATAGCAAAACAGTATTTATATTATGTATTACCATGGCATCTTAAATCTTATTATTAAGAGTTCACATTTCTTTTGTGCTCTATAGTTTCCAAGCTACTTTCCTCAGAAGATCTCCTTGAGAGAAGTATTTTTACTATTATTTTGTAGTTCAGAAAATTGAGGTGCAGAGAGTTTAAGTGAATCACAGTGGAAGAATCTAGGTCTTCTGACTCAACCACTGGTGTGCTTTTTGCTAAACCATGCTACCTATGAAATTCAATCTTCTACACTCCTCTTGTGAATCCAGAGAGGATCACAACCCTTGGTTCTATTCAAGTGCATTTTTACATGGATGA
The DNA here is from genome assembly GCF_900497805.2 of Vombatus ursinus. Classification (NCBI taxonomy): domain Eukaryota; kingdom Metazoa; phylum Chordata; class Mammalia; order Diprotodontia; family Vombatidae; genus Vombatus; species Vombatus ursinus. The sequence continues at coordinate 10,817,064 of NW_020945437.1, read as the reverse complement.
ATCATGGTATGTAGGCTTGTTCTAGATCATAGCTTTGATCTATATTCAGTTAAAATAAAACCAATTTCTTTAGAGCCATATCTCGAGTTGTCATTTCCCTGGATACTCAGGTAGACCATTGGAAAGACAAATCATATACTTGCATATAACAAATGCAATTAAATGGCAACCAAAAAAAATCCACACAAAAGGTACAAATATATTCACCAGAATGAGACACATTTCAATGCAAATCTTCAAGAAGAATGGAGGAAAAATAAAGATTACAAAGAACTGTCGTCTGTGGCAGAAGCTATTAATCATATCACAATGAAGAAGTAATGACTGTCTTACAGTTGTGCAATTCTTCAAGGTGAACTTCAAAAAGAAGGAAGCCAATTGAAGGAAAACCAAGAAAAAAGTACATGAATCACTGCGGAGAATTAATTGGCAGAATTTCGTAAATGACTCTCTTAATAAGCAAATGCAAAATTTATTCCTGCTTTTTAAAAGTCAGGCTTTAATGTTTTTCCATGTGAAGTGTTTTTAGAATAGATTTCTGTTTTCTTTGATTTTATCATTGTCTAGATTTCCTCTTCTATTCTCTTTCTCCTTTCCCAAAGAGCTAATCCTTAAATCAAATGTTTTTAAAAGTTAGAAAAAAAGAGAAAAAAGTCAGTAAAACTGACCAAAACTTTGAAAAAAGAATCTGACATCTTAACAATATTTCAAACACATCAATCCTAATCTTTGCAAAGTATAGGAGGTAATATCTTGGCATATCTATTCTTTGTGTTCTTTAGAATTTTACATTAAGTTTCAATTGTTTTGTGGTAGTTCTTTCCATTTATATTGTAATAACTTTGTATATTTTTTCTAGCTCTATTTACTTAACTTTGTGCCAGTTTCTATGTCTTTTCAGATTTCTCTTCATTTTTCACGCTTGCTGCTTCTTACTTTACAGTAATGTTCTATTACATTGATGTACCATAACTTGTTTATAGAACATTGGGACACTCCCAATTAATGATATCTACTTAGTTTCCAGTTCCTTAGTACCACAAAAGTACTGCTACAAATATTTTGCCGTGTATGGAACCTTTCTATTTGACATTGATACACCTGGGTATATCCCTCATGGTGGAATCTCTAGCTCAGCAATCAAAGATATTTTAGCCACTTTATTGGAATGATTCCAAATTGCTTTCTAAAATGATTGTACTTATTCAAGGTGCCACCAACAATGTCTTTCACCCACTCCATTATGAATTATTTTGATCTTTCGTTATCTTTGCCCATTTGATGGTATTCAGATATAGCTCCAATATTGTTTTGATTTGTATTTTTATTATTATTAGTGATTTGAAGCATTCTTTCATGTGGCATGTAAAAGTATTTTTTGAAAGTTGCCACATGATCTTGATCACAAAAGTATACTTAACTTGCAGCTAATTAAGAGTTACTTAGGTGCTTGAAATGTTTTACATATGAATGTATAACAATGAAAGCTCCATCCATACCCTACAATTAGGAGGAAGCCTTATTATAGACTTGAAGCTTAAGCAGAAGCCCAAATAAGGAGAGAAAAAAAGATTGGCAAATAGGAGTGAAAGAATAAAACTCTTTATGAATAAAGGGAAGCACATGGACAGAGAGTGAGGAACCTTACCCCAGGTACTGAAGCATCTAAGTGGCAGTAGACATCAAAGTCACTGTATGATCCTGAGCTAGTCAATTGACTTCTCTTGCCCTTAGTTTCTTCATCTAGCATCTGCCTGACAGGGTTCTTTGTGACACCCAAATGAGACACCATACATAAAATATTTTGAAAATCTTAAAGTGCTACATGCATGGTGGTGTTGTTGTTACAGCATCAGGATGAAAAGAAAACTTAGAGGTTATCTAATCTAACTCCATATCAACAGCATGAACATCACTGACAAATTCATACTTATTTTCCTCCAGTGTCAGGGAATAAGGTGATTCTAGAAACAGCTCATTCTATTTTTTTTTTGAACAGTTCTCATCGTTAAGGAATTCTTTCTTGAAATTCTTTCACAATCTAGTTTCCATAGTCTGGGATTAAACAAAGCTTGGTTAATCACCATTCCACAGAACTGAACTTCAAACATAGACTGGTTAAGCATCTCAACTTCTCAATGTGTTCTAGAGAAGTTTCATGCAACTTAATGTGAAGTTCATGATTTTATAAAATGTTTCTGTGATTATTTATTTTTCACAATCTGCAGACTTATTGTTTCTATATATTTGGTACGGATGAATTTTAGGTAAAAAGAATTTTGAAAGAAAGATGAGGTTCTTTTTCATGATGGAAGGAATATTCAGGAAGAACTTGAAAGCCGAAAAAGAGATAACTTGAGAGATTGAAGGAAGCAATTTGGGACACCAAAAGGGAAAGAATGAAGGAAGCTTAGGGGAAGAAGCAGGGCAAAGACTGATCACTGCATTCCGAGGGAGAGAAAGTTGGGATATAAAGTGAGATAAAAGAGGCAGTGAAAGCCATGAAAATCAGAACAAACTTGATCAAGAAATAATTGTTATTTTATTTATTTTTAAATTTTTTTTTTTTTTACAGAAAAGTGTATCCATCTTTGGACCTAGGAGTTTGGTGCATGTATTTTAATACCTTCCATTGTTATACCAAAGTCATTTCCTGATATGCCATGCCCCCTTCTCCTATTAAGTCTTTTTTTGTAACAATCAAATGAGTTAAAATTCCTAATTTTATCTTTTTTAGATGTTTACCCACAACTCTAGCATTTATCAAAGTATCTAGCACATAGCAGGTGCTTAATAAATATTATTTATTGATTGATTGAACTCTTAATTCTGCTGTTTAGAACCAAACAGAACAATTCTAATTCCAACTCCACTTAATAGCCCTTCCCTTCAAATACTTGTAGAGAGCTGTCATATTTTCCCTAGTCTTCTTTTCTTGAGGCTAAACATTCCCAGTATGTTGAACCAGTCCTCATGTGGCAGGACCATGAGGTTCTTCAACATTCTGTTTTTTCCCCCTCTGGTTTAGCAATGTCTTTCTTAAAATGAGAGGCCCAGAATTGAATGGGTATGATGGAGGGTGCTGGATTCCAAGTCAGGGAATTTAGGTTCAAATCCTGATTGTACAACTTATTAGGTGTATAACTTTGGGGAAGTCACTTTTTCCTTCTGAATCTCAGGAACCTCCCCCACCCCACCTTTTTTGTTTAAATGAAGGGGTTGTATTAGAAGACTCCAAAGGTTTCTACTTCTAAATTCTGTCATCCTATTAACTGGATGGAACATAGGAAGAAATACATTAAAGATATTTCTGGACCACATAATAACATGGCACTAGAAAGCTCAGTAAAGAACTATGTAACTTAGGACACAGCCATGTGAAACATTAAAGAGACTAAAATGATCTATCTATACTTCTGCATGCTCAGGGAATAGCACTGATTTTCATAACACATGCAGAATAATTATACTTATGATGTTTTGCTAATAGAATGGAAATAAAAATCCAATAAACACAAAAATCACATCTACCAAATGAGTCCAGTGTTTTGAGAATATGGGTATGTGTTTGCATTAGTCAATACTTATTATTAACACAAACAACATTCTTGCTGATCTGATTAAGCACCATATGGAAAGTTCCCCAAATCTTTACAAGAAACAAAATTTAACAGTAAGAAATACTGTAAGTGAGAAATGGTATGTTTTAAATAAAGTGATAAATGACAAAATATATTCAAGCATTCACTACATGTAGATTATTTCTGGCAAGAACAATACATATATAAACTTATTACTCTCAGCCATCTCCCTATCATGCCACCTATACTTCTACCATCATCTTCATTTCTATCTCCTGCCTCTCTATGCCTTTCACTCTGCTCCTAGCTCTGAAAGGTGAACTTTCCACATATCTTACCTGTAACCCTTCCTCTATACCACCATGAGTAGCCAACTCCATTTTGAGCTCCTGTTAATGTGATGTCTTAAACTAGACTGTAAGCTCCTTAAAGTTAAGGACTATGTTGCTTATATTTATGTCTCTAGTACTTAGCACAAAAACAAGCACTTAACAAATTCTCTCTCTCTCTCTCTCTCTCTCTCTCTCTCTCTCTCTCTCTCTCTCTCTCTCTCCCCGTCATTCTGCCCCAAATGTGAAAAAGGATTACTTGAAAAGAATCAATCTATAAACAAATATTTATTTAACACCTGCTCTGGGCCAAGCACTGTGCTAGGCGCTGAACAGACAAATGAAATAACTCAAACAATCTGTACTCAAAAAGATCTTTTACAGATCAACACCTGCTCACCATAAAATATGTGTAGTACTCTTTGGGAAATTGTGAGATTTCTTTTTCCTTAGATGTACCTAGGGATCATCCCTTTTTATCATCAACTTGAAAGAAATAATTCAAAATTAAAATATGCAGCAAAATGCTTTTCTTGTTCCAAAGCCTGTAAACATACACACACTCAGTTTTAGTATCCTGGAATTTGATGGACAAAATCTATAAAATGAAAGATGGTTTAGGCACTACATTTCACAAAAGATATTGATATGTCAAAGGGTTTTAAGAGTAGGGTAACTAGTATGGTTCAACTCATGCCATGTGAAGATTGTGTGAGGGAACTATTAATATTTATCCTGGTCAATAGAAGACTTGTGGGGTAGCAAGTGGGACAGAATGCATCATAGCTCTCTCCAGTGATTTTTAGAAAGTTTTTTCCAAAGTTTTTTTTAAAGTTTTTCATCCACTGGATTGGATTTGTTTTGCTTGAACACAGGATTAGAAGCGATTGGTAGAAGTGACAGAGGGACAGGTGTTGGTTTGGTGTCAGGGAAAAAAAAACAAAAGAAAAAACCCAACAACCAAATTCACTAACAATTAGAGCTATACAAAATTGGAATAGACTGCTTCAAGAGCTAGTGGGTTTCTTTTCACTGGAATTCTTCAAAGAGGCTGGATGGCTACTCATTGGAAATGATATAGATTCTTGTTCAGGTATTGAGTTGGACTACACGGCATTTGAGAGCCAATCCAACTCTTGAAAATTCCTCTCTTCTATGATCTCTAAGGGTCTTTCTAACTTTAAATCTTATGACATATGACAATGCTTGCTTTTCTCTTCCTTTAAAAGTAAATTTTGGGGATATTCTTTTATTCATCTATCCATCCATCCATTAATCCATCCAACCATGCATTCATCCATTAAATTAATATTTGTTGATATGACTTGAATTTCCAGTTTCTCTTGGTTCAAGTTGAGCATACCCTGGGGGAGGGGGAAAGTTCAAGTTCCACTGGGAAGGAGAAGAGGAGGATGACTAGAGAGCAGGTGGCATTGTTTTGTAATGACTGGAGAGTGGCATAGTTGCTTGGTTCTGGGAAAGATAAGGTGAGTGCTCACTTATCAGAATTCAGGGTCAAACAGACAAGAGTCTGAGTCATCAACTTTCTTTTACTTGAGGGCCTCTAGTGAGGGGGAGCCCATTAACTTCTGAGTCATTTCATTGTACCTTTGGGAAAATTGCAAATTTAGGTATTTTTCCCTTACATCAAACCTAAATTGGTTTCTTTGTAGATCACACACACTGGTTCTAGTTCTGCACTCTGGGGGCAAGCAGGTCAAATCTAATTCTTCTTCATCATACTGGCTCTTCTAATATGTGAAGACAGTTATCCTGCCCCATCTAAATCTTCCCTTTTCCATGCAATATTTCCCATTCACCTTCAACCCAGCCTCATATGGTATAATCTTGAAAGCTGTCATTACCCCCATCACCCTCCTAAGGATGGTGTCTAGTTTAATGGCTTTTAAACAATAGGCCACCCAGAACTGAACCCAATGCTTCAGATGTTGTCTGACCAGAACAGAGTACAAAGGGCAACTGCCTTGTTATTCTTGGAAGCTTTGCCTTATTTAGTCCAATATGACACTAGCTTTCTTGCCCATGTGGTTCCATTACCTCACAATATGTTTACCATCATTCAAAATTCAGATGGACTGTTATCTAGGTCTACCTCATCTATCTTGCTTTTTTGACCCAAGTTGTAGACTTTGAAACTTATCTCTTAAACTTCATCTCACTAGATTTGGCTCAGTTTCTATTATTGTAGCCAGTCACAAGATTTTTAAAAATTCTGTTATTCAGCACATCTTTCTTTTTTTTTTTTCAATTTAAAGCACTTTACTGCGTATTTGTCAAGGTGATAGGCAGCTTAGAGCACTTTACTTTTTTTTAATGTAAACAGTATTTTATTTTCCCTAATTATATATAAAGATAATTTTCAACATTTATTTTTTATAAGATTTTGAGTTTCATTTCCCACCTGCCTTCCCAAGATGGCAAGCAATCTGATATAGGTTATCCATATGCAATCATGTAAAAAATATTTCCACATTAGTCATCAGAATATCTTTCAATTGGTATTTACAGTTTAGAAATCTGTCCCTTGTTGTCTATATTCATAAAGATGTCCCATCAGTTCCTTGTTCATTTTATTTGCTGTCAGTCACTGCATTCACCTGACAAACACTGCACAATAAATGAGAACATTGAATGTGTTCATTATTTGACAGGTACTTAGTAAGCACCCTCTGTGTACTGGGACATACAGCAATAGGTATTGGACTGGACTATGTTCCAAAGGAGCCTGCAAACTAAGGGGAGAGAAAGGGGTGAGAGAGGATTGATACAGCCATATCTGTGTTATGGGAATATCAGCTTATCAGCGATATGGAAGATGGACTAGAAAGCAAAGAAAAATTTTCTACCATTTCCTCTTCCTTCAGACACAATAAATTTGTAGTTGACCTTAAACACAATTCCAGACCTATGACAGCCAGTCTTCATAAATCCCCCCCAAAAAAGGATACTAAACACATATATTTTATTATTTGCAGGTGATGTCCAATATTATCATGTTCTTGCATTAACTTTAAAACCTCTTAAAATTCTTTCTAAGTCACTTCTGGTTGTATCTCTGACTTAGCATGGTATGAGAAATTGCGGTAGGAGCACCATCTGTTTTGTGTAGGTTGGGTTGGATTCCCTTTAAGGAGTGAGAAAGGCCATTATTGGCATCAACAGTTGTTTGGCTTCCTTGCCACCTGTGGTATAAGGGCCTAATCTATGGGGAGCTGGATGGAAAATTTCAGTGGTTATCCCACTGCCTGGGTGACAGCAATGCTTTTTTGACTTAAGGTGACCAGTTGTTGTAGTGAATGTAAAGGCCTAGGAGACTAGCTCATTTATCGGAATTGCTGTCTTTTTAAACCTTAGTAATTATACTCTTTTATTCTTTGTTATTATTGTCATTTTAACCATATTTTTATGATACATGAATGTCTCATTATACGCTAATCCCTAGTCTGAATCACTGTAGTGATATATTAGCCCTGGACCAGAGAGCAGTGGATTCCAGTTTGATAAGTCTTTAAGTCCATTTCCTTCTTTTCCTGGATGTATGCCTCAGTAAGACAGCAAAACTCTCTATTTAGTATACCACAGTAACAAAATATCATCTAAGACTTGGTGCCTAAGTTCATGGATACACATGAAAGTCACCATCATTTTACCTGAAAGGAAAAAGTGATTGCTGTCACTGGTCATCACTAAGGTGGTGCCATAGTCCAAAGTGAAGTCTTATAAAAATGTCCATTAAAACAGTCTAGTCCCCTCACTCCTCAGTATACTTATTTACAGCATTTCCACTGCTGGGCTTCCTGTGAATCCACAGTTCTAAGTTTAAAACTAATTAAATAACTATACAACAACTTTGCTAATTCCCATTAATGAGAGAGGAGCTGATTGCAGATCACTGATTTGGTGAATTTGCAAGTGAGCAAAAAAACAAAAACAAAGAGATTAAGAAAAACAAGGTTAATGTATGGCATGATGCAAAAGCAAATGAGTTTAATACTTGGGTATATTTCATAAAACTAATCAAGTCTCTTTAATGGGAAACTTTAGGATAGAGGTCTTCTGTTATTTTTTCCCTTGGAAGTAGCTTGAGAGTTCTTCAGTTTCAGTTTGAAATGATTGCACCAGGTTTCTGGGCAGGTGGATATTCTACTTGCTAATGTTTTGTTTCCAAACAATAGCAATATTTATGGATTAGAATTGACAAGGAACTAGACTTGAAAGGAATTAGAACTGGTAAGTCCAAAGATGAGCTGCATAGAGAGTGTGTGAATTTTCCTTATTTGGAGATTTTTCCTAATGATCCCATACCTGAGAGTGATAATGAATTCCAGCACATAAAGCAAATTCAGTTGAGTAGAGAGTGGGGAGTGGGAGCTGTGGAGTATGACCATTCCTGTGTGTGCTTGATGTAGAGTAGAAACAGGTTATAGGAGATGGGGAGGTTGAGGAACTGGTCAGTGTATGACAGGTTCAGGCTCTGGGGAGGAGGAAATTGTGAGTGGGATACTAGACTCAGGGGATCAGGGAACATATCATGGAGGTCTACACATGTTAGCAATAAAGATCTGGACAAGATGGAATTAATTTTGGAGGAGGAAATGTGGTGACTGAGTGATGGTGACAGTAAGGATCCGAAAGTGTCAAGTAGAGGGCAAAGAGTATTCCAACTCCTCCTAGCCCTGTGTATCAACAGGCATGAGAGAAGGATCAGCTGAGATTGGAAAGGTAACTAAAAGATGTTGCTGCCTTCAAAAGACAATTGGATTTCAGTGAAGAAAAGAAGATGGAAAGGAGGGGAGAGATAGAAGGGATGACAGGAAGCTTGTTAATAATGGAGGTTTCCAGAGGGCATAGTAGAAAGGGAAGGCACAGAGGGAAGGACCACAGGATGATTAAGATTGAGTTTACTAAAAGAGGGAGACAATGGATAGCAGGAACTCCTTTCACCAAAGGGTCCATGTTAGCCTGGTTGTTCCTTATGGCACAGGTACCAAGGTCACATGGTATGCTAGGGGCAGTTCACTCCAGCAGGAAAAAGGACTCTGGGAGAGTCTCATGATGGCTATGAGCTCATGGCCTGTGGAAAGACTAGAGGAGAAGAAAGGGAGCTGGCCAGTCAGGTGGCCAATTCTCTGTAGGGAGGGAGCATAACCTTCCTCCCCAGACAGATGTCGGTGCCTGTGGCAAAATGCCATCTACCCAATGCTAGTTCTGGTTCTAGCTATAACCAACTCTCTCCATGAAATAGTTAAAAAAAAGAAAAAGAAAAAGAAAAATTCTTCAGACCAAGAGGCACCACAAAATGGAGAAGATTGCTTTGTGATGAATAGGGAATTGACTATGTAAGATAGGAAACAATAGCTAAAAATCTAAGAGACCCTCTTTTATTGTAGAAACGTAAGTAATTGTGTCTTCTATGGATCAGTGTCTATATTAATATTTTTTAGTTTAGAAAATGACTTGGAGAAGCTCAAAGTGAAATCATGAAGTTTATAGACAACACTATGTTCTTTTAATTAGTGAAATGCAAAGTTGATAAGTATAATACATTGAAAAATTACAACTTCTCACAATCTTACAATGTTTTGTAGTTGCAAATGCTTTAGATTTGTTTTCTTATCTGATACTCCAGTCAGTCTTGTGTATTCGGAAGTATATTAGCATTCCCATTTTATAGATAAGCAATCTGAGGCTCCAATATGAGGCATGTTGACTATGAATGGCATAAAAGAGATCAATTAGCTTCTGTGAAAATATTCAGATAGAAGACCAGCCCTTATTCTCTGCATGCTTTTAGACTTTTCTGAGTTGTAGTCTTCATTTGGTCTTAAGATTTATAAAATAAGGGGACTGGGCTATATATTCTTTCAGGTTCTTTCATCTCTAATTCTTATGAACTTACAAATTTAAAGTAATATTTTTAGACTAAATGTGATTTCATTGGCCTAGGGAATTCCTGGTGAGAAAGAAAGATAAACACTTACTCTATAACTTAGAGTTTGAGAGAATTCCCTAGGGGTACTGAGAAGTTGAGAGCCTGAGATCACACAATCAGTAGATGTCAGAGGCAGGACTTGAAACTAGGTCTGCCTTACTTGTAGATAAGCTCTATCTCTATTATCTACTACCCCACCAAAAAGGGTTGGGTGTGGTTTGTCCTTTGTTCTCAAAGAGGACCATGACATCAGGAAGGTGAGGCCATGACTTGCAAGTGAACTGGATTTAAGTGAGAGGGAGGGTTGTGTAAAGTCACTAGCCTCAGTTTCTCCTCTGGAGCTATCTAGGTTCAATGGCAAGATATAGATCAGGACAACTGGAGATGGCCCAGGATGCAGTGGAAGACTTTGGCCTTTTTAAGCTAAGGTCTTTCTGAGTTCTCACCTTGCCTGAGGCACCCAGTCTAAAAGGATATGACTCTCAAAAAGTAATTTAGAGGGGGAAATTTAGTCTACATCTTCAGGATATCCAATGTTTACCTACTAGTTGCCACTTAAGAAAGTTTCTGTTTATTTCTGTGACTCACAGTGTTTTCTACAATAGTAAGCACAAAATAGTACTATCATAACTATTTTTGAATTCATTTCTTTACCTATGTGTCATTGAAAACATTCCCTGAATGTTTAGCCCAACATAATTCTATGCCCAAGATAGGGCAAAAGAAAACTGACTATCATCAGAAAAAAAATCTGAAACATCAGAACTCATTAGCCAATCCTTGTAGCCATAAAGCCATGATTTGTCATTACTTACAACGTGGGATACAACCCTTATTGCCCCAGAGAGGAAGATGAAACAGAACGGTATAAAAGTACAAAGAAAGGCAATTAAAATGATCAAAAGGATGGAAGTGATTACTTTTTAGGATTAATTGCATTACCTTAATTATATTAGGAATCCATCTGATAAAATTAAAAAAATAGAGGATATGACTACAAGTATGAAGTTTTCATTTGAAATATGTTAATTTTTTTAAGAAAAAATTTTTAGACTTTTTTAAGAAACCCTAGGTTTATTTGTTATTCCTTTAATAAATAAGAGGCTAGCTTATAAAATACATATGCAGAACCAATATCAGGATACTATGCTAAAAATGAGACCACTGGCCCTTCCATTTTGTAGAGGAGATCATGGCAGGTAGAACAGAAGTAGCAGCTCAAATTGCTGACTAGAAAGCTATAGATGAACTATGATGGGAGAAATTAATGGCATTCTGTCCAAGGATCCTGTTTAGAAAAGTAAGTGCTTGCAGAGTTATGGGAATGAGATAGGCAGATGATTACAATCTTTCCCTAAAGAGTTGCCTTGGATAGGCTAGAAAGAATCTGAGAATAGGCTGTGTAAAAGGCCTGGGACAGTCCATGGGTAAAAGAAGGGTGAGTGGGACTTTTAACAGTTAAGTAGTTGAGAAGAATTTTCACTCAGTTTGTACTTAGAAGTTGTTTTTTTTTTCTTAAGGAAGTGAAGAGGGACTGCCCTCATATTATTAAATTGCTTTGAAATATAAAATAAAAGTTAAAAGTATGTGGGCTAATTATTAAAATGTGTATGTTAGTATAGAAAGTACAATCGGGTAAAGCAGAAATAGCTTGATGTAATGGAAAGAACATTAATCAGTGCATTTCTCCCCTGGTTCTGCTTCTGACTATATCTTTCCAACATGCTTTCACTTCCTTCTCACCCTAGAGCATACCTTAAAGCCTGTGGCTTTTTCAACCTGGAAAATCCCTACGGCCTTTTCTCCCATTGTTGAGTTTCTCCTAGAGCCTTCATTTTGGGAAGGGCCTAGGCTGGTCATTCTTCATTCCTCTTCTAGCTCTGATTCTGATATGCACTTATGCCCCACTGTGGCTACCTTTCCCTCCTCTACTTTTCATCTCCCCTTTCTATGTCTTCTTTCCTCATTAGAATGTAAACTCCAAGTACAGGGACTGTGTTTTTGCTTGTATTTTTATTCCTAGTACTTAGCACAGAGCTTGGTACACAGTAGGTATTTAATAAATGCTTGTAGACTGACAGTAATTTGCCCTCTCAAGACCTGAATTGGAATTTCAGCTCTTTGACTTACTGCCTATATGCCGTTAATCTCTTTGTCTATTAGCTTTAACTATAAAATATTGTTATTAAAATTAACAATTCCTAAAGTCACTTTGAGTTCTGTCTTAGGATTCTATGGTTCTGACTAGGTATGTAATACTCTTAATTGTCACCATTATTGTCTTGTGGGATTTTCTCTGAAGTTAATTCATGCAATTGGAGTAACCTTGCACCCCATCCTAATCATGTGATTGAAATAGTAAAGAAATCTACACACACATGAAATGTGTAGACTGGCTAAATACCATAATAACCATAGTTAGCATTTATATAGCATTTTAAGGCTTATAAAACACTTCATGTGTGTTATATCATTTGAACTTCACAATAACCCTGTGAGGTGTGTACTATTACTGTCTTTTATTTTTTAACAAATGAGAAAACTGAGGCTCATAGAAGTCAGATAACTTGCCCAGGGTCATAAAACTAGTAAATACTTAAGGTGGTATTTGAATGCAGGTCTTCTTGGCTCTATACCCTGCATAGCCTAGTTACATCTAAATACAGTCTCTTGACCAAAGCTATACTTGAGTTTGAGGGGTGAGTAAAAACAGGAGGTCAGTATGACTCAAAAGAAATAAATCTGGACATCATAAAAGAATCATTATTTCCAACCACAGATAAAACATAATACTCTCAAAAGGTAGTAGAGACTGACAGTTTAATTACATTAAAGAAGCATTTAAATATATTTAATAGCTCCATTTTAGGTTGTTGAGGTAAATTAAAGATTAAAATAGGCTCAGGCCATAGGTACTCCCTATTAACTTTGAAGTTACTGCCAGGAGCTCCTCTTATGAAATTAGGGGACCCAGGTTGAAATTCTGGCTTGGAGATCTGCTAGCTGTGTGACATTGGACAAATCAATGAACATTTCTGAGCCCTAATTTCTCCATCTATGAAATGAAGGGGTTCAGTGGAAAGGATGCCGCATTTGGATTTGGGAACCTAGGTCAACTCAGCCCTGATTCAAGTCTCAGCCCTGCCACTCATATGGCCTTCCTTGAGCAAATCATTTGATGTCTCTGGGCTTTAGTTTCCTCATAGAGAGGCTGGACTAGATGACCTTAAAAAATCTCTTTCAACTCTACATATGTGATCCTATGATAAGATGGACTCAAGATCCCATCCAGTCGGTCTTGCTAATAACCATCAAGGGAAAGCAGGAATCATAATCACATAGTCCAAGTAGAAATAGATCCTATAAGTTAGTTGGGCAAATTGTCTTTCCTGTGTCTGTGACACCATCAATCTTTATCTCCTTGTTCCTGCTTAGCCAATCTGGTTAGCGATTATTACTGACCTTCTCTTTCCATTCACGTCTTGGCTGTCTTTATCTTGATGTGATAGGCTTCCCTGGAGGTAGAACCACTTGTACTCAGACTGTCATACTGCTTAGCTAAAGTACCCCACTCTGCTTTTCTTATCTTTCTATTCTTGACAGCAACTGGGGACCTGTTTGGTGGCTCCCTTTCCCCTAGGGCACAGAAAAGGACAGGAACACGATCAACTTGAGGAGGTGCATGTGTGGGACAATACTCAACCTTTCCTGTAACACCACCTGTGCTGCTAATGTCACTTCAAGGACAGAAGTGGAACTACAACCAAAAGAACAGTGAGACAGATGACCTGGGTTAAAGCCTACTACTGCCACTTACTCCCTCTGTAACCTTGGGCAAGTCACTTAAGGGAAGGGAAGGGAAAGGAAGGGAACAGGAAGGGAATAAATGTTTATATAGTGCTTACTATATGCTGGGCACTATACTAAGTGCTTTATAAAGATCATCTTATTTGATCCTCATAACAACCCTTGGAGATAGGTGCTGTTGTTATCACTTTTTACAAATGAGGAAACTGAGGCGAATAGAGGTTGACTGACTTGCTTTGGCTCACAGAGCTACTTTAGTGTATGAGGCTGAATTTGAATTCAGGTCTTTCTGACACCAGGCCCAGCTGTATTGCCACTATATTGCTTCCCTGGGCCTTAGTTTCTTTATCTGTAGTATGAAGCTCTTAAACAACATGACTTCTAAGGTTCCTTCCAGCTTTACAGATATGATTCTATGATTTACAAAATGAAAGAGAGATTATAGGGATTTCATGACTTTTGGTGGTCCCTTTTAGTTCCACATCCAGGATGCCATGACCATATAATAACAGAATTCCCATCACAGAGATGGACAGGGCCTTAGTGACCATGTAGTCTAAATCACACAAAAAGGGAAATCCCACAATAACATACCTGACAAATGGTCATCCAGTCTTACCTTAATGAAGAGGCTTCTCTGCTCTCCCTCACTAGTATGTACGGATTATTTTTTCTTTTTTTCTTTGTATCTCTAGAGCTTGGAGCAGTGCCTTACACACACTAGGTTTAATGCATTTTACTTTTCCTGCAAACACTGCCTAATGGTTAACCTACTCCCGTTTTCTCAAGCTCTACTAAACTCTTAACTACAGAAGAACAAACATCGCTCCTCAACCTAAGATGTCTACTCCTTCCTTCCCATCCTCCTTAACCCTGCTCCCTTTGAGTCCTAATCCAGATCTACTCACTCTTTTCACTGTGCCCTCTGGAATGCCTCCTTCATAATTAACAAACTTACTTTCATTTTAAATCTCTTCCTCTCTCATACCTTTCATCTTGTGGCACTCACTGACATCTGGCTTCCTCCTGATAACAGGGCTTCCTTTGACACGCTTTTCACTCATTCTTCTTAACTTAATGACCCTGGGGGAGGAAGGGATAGAATCCTCCTTGTTTCCATTGTCACTTCTATACTTTTCCTCTACTATTATTATTCAGCAATCTTTTCTCTTCTGAGGTTCATTCATTCCAAATGTATTATCCAAATTTAGATTTGAGTAACTCTTATCTACCTACCCCCAGGACATTCTTTCTCCTTCCCCAATTAGTTCAATGACTGACTCATGGCCTGCCAGTTTACCTCAATTCCACTCACTTAGATATAAATGTTGACTTTTACTATGAATACACTAACTTCCTAGTTCCTTAATCTTTTCAACTCCCATGATCTGCACTTCCATTCCACTTCAAGTATACTCAAGGTTGGTACACCCTTGATCCTGACATCACCCACAAATGCCCTACTTCCATGCTCAAGAACTCTGAATTTCTTCTATTTGATAATCTTTTACCTTTCCATGGATCCCCAATGCCTCACTCCTCTTAAATCTACTCTTTATCTTCACCATGACTTCCAATCACAGGTCATCATCCCACTCTAGCTAATTCTTCCATCTTCCTAAGATTAGCCCTTTGGTGAATCAGTTCAACTCTATACTGTCATCTTTAATTTACCAAACATAACCTTGTCAAATCCCAAACCTGGATTAATCCAAATATGTCTCCTTTAGTTCTATAGATGTAAGGCTTACCAGGAGTAGAGGAAATTTAAAGAAAATGATAGCTCAGTCTACTACAAATTTATGCTAATTTCAAAGGGTCTACAATACAGCAAGTCAATCCTATTCCTGCAGCCTAATTAATTCCCTATCTCATTCACCATACTGACTGTTTCAAACCTCTTCTTTCCCCAAGCTTCCTACTCCATTTTCTCCCACCACCCTGTCTGCCAAAAAAAATAAAAAAGAGGCCATTCATCAAATACTTCCTCTTCTGCCCTCCTTCTTATCTCTCCCATCCCCTCTCCCCTTTCCAATGTTTGATAGTTAAGTGACTCCTGTGATTGTGAAGGCCAACACATTTACATATATCCTTTATCCCATCCAGTTTCATCTTTTCTAGCAGATTGTCTCTAATCATCTCACTCTCTCCCTAATCATCAGTATCTCTCAATCTAATGGATCATTCTTTGTAACCTACAAACAGGCTTAAATTTTTCCCATTCTTTGAAAAAAATCTCTCACTAGATCCTACCATTCATAATAGTTATCATTCCATATTTCTCATCCCCTTCTTAGCTAAACTCCTCAAAAGAGTCTGGATATGGGGACCAATAGTTAGCTGTATATCCTCCATCACTACATTTGTCTTTTACCTACTTTATAGTATGCTACTTGAACCCTGCTTAAATGCATATTGTTATCTATAAAGTACTGGATTTTAATAAGAGCTGTAATCTTAACTATGAACTGCAACAAGCTACAAATTAACTGATCGATACAGAAGAATGATTTTTAAGTGTTTCCTAAGCTCTCAACAGGAATCATGATATGGTCCAGTAATCAAAGGACCTAGGTTCAAATCCTCCCTCTGCAACTTACTCCCTGTGTGACTTTGGGCAAGTTACTTAACCATGTTGGGTCTCAGTTTCTTAATTTTTATAAAATAAGAAAGTTGGACTTGATGTTTTTAAGGTCCATTTCAGCTTTAATCTATGATCCAGTCTCAAACAACTGTAATTTTTGGTACTCTTCTTTCAGTCAGTTGACAATATAGGAAAACTTTATTAAAAGTGTAATACTGTGTGTAGAGAATTAGCTATGTCAATGAGGAGCTAAAACATTTAAGGGGAGAAAGGATAATCTCTGCCCTTGAAGAACTAGAAGAAAGATAAGGCTGAAACACAGAGAACAACAATATATAGAAAGACTGAATTTATGAGAAATTTAGTCAATAAAGTTCTGTGTGGAGTTTGAGTAGAAAGGTCAGTACCAACTGGGGGGTTATGGAAGAGGGATTCATGGAGGAGTTGGCACCAGACCTGAGCCTTAAAATAACACATGATTTTAAAAGGCTGATAAAGACAGACTGTGTTCCAGGATTGGGGTCTAATTCGATTATGCAAATGGTGGTGTTCTGAATGGAGTTTTGAGTGCTGGGAACAGCTAGTACAGTACTGAGGCCCTACCTGAGGTGTAATAGTATGAATTTTTAATGGATCCAGTTGGGACACTATGGTGATGTTTTCTAGTTGTATTCAGCCATTTTCAACTCTAAGAAAAGTCAGATAGTGAGAGGTAATCCAGGGTTAGGGATTGACAGAATACTGAATGGTACTAGCACACATGGGCAAGGGAGTCAAGTATATACAGCAGTGCCCAGTTGAACTGGTTAAATAGAAGCTCATTATCATTAAGAGAGAATAAGTTCACAGAAATGTTGGTGAGCTAGGGCCACAGAGAGGGAGAGAGGAGCTTCCCATTACAAAGAGAATAAAATGTAGCTTTAGGAGAAGGGAAGAAGGGGAAAAGAGGAAAGCACAAGAGATTATAATAAGAGAGGAAAATTTTTACCACAGAGATGCCATTATAGGTAATAGTCAGTTATAAGGTTTGGCTGTTCCTGTTGGAGGGTAAAGTGGTATAAAGTTAAAGATCATGAAAGTTCCTAAGATTGTTGAACTAGGAGGTCAGAGTGTTTCAGGGGAAACCATGTGTATGCTGAAGTCTCCCATATGAGGGCAAGAGTTAGATTGGAAAGATGAGATTGATTTGGAACTGCTACTAGGAACTTCAATATATTTGGGATAACAGAGAAAAGGGGTTTCCATCCCTAAGAGGTGGCAATTTTTATTATATATGGGATTGGAGGAACAAAAATTGGATATTTGCTAGTCACATGCCTGTGCAGTACCAGAAGGTTTGAGCCTTTAGGGTTCAATGATAGTACAGGATGGCAACATCACAAGCATTCACTCTCCAAACAGAGAGCAAGTGGGTACCTATTTTTGTTTGGGTGTGGGTTGTTGGAAATTTAATCCAGAAGGTTTGACCCTGAGAGTCCACTTGAAACTTGTATAATTTAGCTCCAGATTACCTTGTAGTTTTATTTCACATTATTCTCAATAACACGCTTCAGGGTCTAGCCAAACTGGTCCACTTGTTATTTTTTCTCTGAGGCATTTCATCCCCATTCTCCATGACTTTGCACAGGCTGTATCCCATGTTACATCATGTCTGGAATGTACTTTCACCTCCCTTCTGCCTTTAGAATGTCCTTCAAATGTAATTCAAGGGCCACTTCCGGTAGGAAGTTTTCCCTCCTTCCTTCTGTTGCCCTCCTATTGTAAATTACTTTGCATTTACTTAACTTGTATTTCATATTTGATTTTTAGAGTGTTTTGTTGTTCAATAGAATATAAACTCCTGGAATGCAAGGATTATTTTGTTTTTGTCATTGAAGGTCCAGTACATAGGATGGTATTGGACACTTAGTAAGTACTTAATGAATGTTTGTAAACAAATAGGCAGGTAGGTGGTATAGTGGGGACAGTGTTAGGTTTGGAGTCCAGAAGACCTCAGGTCAAATACTGCCTCAGAAACTTGCTAGCTCTGCGACCGTGGGAAAATCACTTAACTTGTCTCTGTCTCAGTCTCAGTTTCCTCATCTATAAAATAGCAAAGATAATAACAACCTTCTTTCTAGGGTTGCTATGAGGATCAGATGAGATAACATGTAAATCCTTTTGAAAAATTTGAAGCATTATATAAATATCAGTTACATTATTATTATTATTGTTATTGTTATTATGCTAGCTCAGTAGTTACATGCCATGATGATGGGGGATGAGGCATACCCCAAAGTATTCTCAGTGGGGAAGCTAGCACATAGCTCTGTGTACGATGACCACCTGATCCTTTGGGGTTTTGGTCTAATGTCTGAGGCCATGGTCAAGGTTATTCTAGGCTTTTGTCTGAGGCTTTGGTTTTTCTGATTAATGACAATGTGTCAAAAGCTTATTTAGAAGTTCGGTTCATGGCATCATGCTATGGTGGGTATGGAAGAATGAAAAGGATAAAGTCCATATTCTCAAGCACTTTGTAATTTAATCAAGATGGGCACAGTTGCCAATAATACAAAGCAGTACATGTTAACTAGGTGCAGAAAAAGGAGGTTCTTGAGAAGTATTAATGCAGTATTACTTTTCTAATCCCACCGGAATGGGAAAGTGATCAGCCGAGTAAAAGGGAGAACGTGTTCTCAGGGTACCTTAATGATGCAAAAGAGCACACAGAAAGAAAGAAAATCAATAGAGGATTTAAAATATTGCTCTTTCCATTTTGACATCTAACCTCATGCCATTAAATGTTTCAGAATAATGCATATTAAAGGACTGAGTGTCTTTTTAATGCTGAGATGATAACCACGTTTCTTTTTATCCCCGTGGCCTGAGTGACTTGCTCAAACAGAGGTCACTGATGTCTAGGCTTTTGATTAATATTTTAATTAATCCCAACAACAGCCCAGATTTCCAAAGAGGACTCAAACTCTTAATAGAGTGTATGACATGGAACAGAGAGGCTCTCAGAGGTGGAGGCCAAGTGACACACGGCATTAGATGTATTAAGTGGAGTCATTTTCCAAGGGCATAATATGCCCCAAATATATGGGTGTGCCTGGGGACAAAGAGAACCACAGTGTGGAATGAATACTCTGACTTTTGATGATATTCAGAAAAAAACAAAGATGCTCTGGAGCAAAATCCAGGGTGATCTACAAGCATAATGAGAGATTCTTATTACACAGAAGAGCTCAAACATTCAGCCAGCAACCAGAGATAAACAGCCTCCCACAAATGCTTAAGTGAGCTTAACTCACCACAAATAATTCATTTTACACCATTAGAGTCAACAGTCAAATTAATTCCCACATCTGCAATTTGCCAAGTCTAAGGTGTGCAAATCACTGAACTTAGAAAGAAAGCTAATTAATGATGGGCTTGATGATAACCCTGAACTAAGAAGATGAACCTGTGATAGATTAAGGAGGTGTGAATGGAGGAGGTTCTTTGTTGTAGGGAAGCATCACAAATGAATAATGATGCTGGAGTATCCTGGAGGTTCCTTTAATGCAGATTTTCCCGCTGGAGGCCTGGGGGCCATTAGTGGTCCAGCTGTGGTCTTTGGTATCTATTTTTCTCTTCACTAACTTCCTACCCCATTTCCCTTCTCAATCTTCCTTCTTCCTTTGCTCCCACCTATAAGCACTACACAGTTGTACATTTTTAGAACAGGGAATCTGGGTGAGTAAAAACAGGTAAAGAGACCTACATACAGAAAAATGAAGAAACTAGAATAAGCATTTTTTCTAGCATTTTCATTGGGAAATTGACCAAGAATGGATGACACAATTTAGTTCACTTTATACAAAATCCCTAAAGATAAAATGCTAGTTCTCAACATGAATCCATTCCTCCTCCCTCCTGTCCCTCCCTAGAAATATTGTCCTGTGGAAAACCCTAATGGACAGGGCACTGGTGGAGCTATCAAATTCAGTAGAGCCCAAAATGGGATTCTTTCCTTACTAAGTCTATGAGTGGCAGTTTTCTCATCTAAGAAATGAAGACAATGCCTCAAAAACTTGTAATGAAGAAAAATTCAGCTTTATGGGGAGGATTTTATAAGTCTTAAAACATTCTCTACATAAATGTCGGACATTTTCATCTTTATCCTCATTTTCATAATGAAGCCAGATTCACCAATGCTCAAGTAATGTATATAGAAGAACAAGCAATAGAAAAGGGATCTGGGCTTTGCAGAAGAGCTTGGAAAAAAAAAAGAGAAGGAGAGAGCAAAGGGCAGCACTAGAATTGCTTGCCTTGTATTACTTCCCCTCCCAATTTCCCCTCCCCCTGTAATTATCACTGGATCACTGCTAATAACCTTCCTCAGATAGTTCGGTGAATTAGCTAATTAACAGTGTGAACTTAATGGTATGAAAATAAAGAGTACCAGGGCATAGCTGAACATTGGAGAAGTCCTGACTAATGTGGAGCCAAAGGCCTCAAAACAGAAAGAAAAAAGCGCCAAGAATCTTTTGAATTCTTTGATCTTTCACTCCTGAACCTTACATCATGTTGACAACAGCTCCCATTTCTATTTAAAAAAAAAATAGCAGCTCACATTTCTACAGTGCTTAAAGGACTCCATGCAGAGAGAATAGTCCAAGTAAGAATATTTCCATTTTTATAGAAGAAGATAGGGATGCATAGAAAAAACTGGATTAGTTGCCCAGGGTCACATATCTTGTAACCTAACTTAAAAAACAAGTTTATCTGCTCTTAATTAGTAGAATATTACATCAAATTATTCAACAAGTAACTATGGTTAGCTTTCTTTTATAAAAATCATTATCTCTTGTTTTTAAATCATTTACATTTTCCAACATCTTTTTTTTTTTAATAAAGAATAAAACAGAAAAGGAGAAGGCCTCATCCAAACTAATAAACACACCATTCAAGTATCCCATTTTATACAATGTTCTTCATTTATAGTCCCCAACCTCAGAAAAGAAAGGAGAGAGACACATTCACATAATTTACCTTTGTATCCAATTTTTATCCTTTTACATTCACAATATAAAATTTTGACTGTTTTGCTGATGTTATTCATTCCTTTCATGTTATTGTAGTAATTTTGGATATTTTTAAGCTGCTTCTGCTTACTGATGATTGTATCAATCCATGTAAGTCTTCCCAAGCTTCTCTGTATTTATCTGGCACTGATACTTCTGTTACTCTGTCTCATGAACTGAACCAATAGAAGCTGTGCCTGAGAGGGAATGAAACCACTAGGCTTTGCACTTACTTGGAACATGTGCTCTCATTTTTCCATACTTTTCCCACCCTGCCCTTTCAGTGTTTTGGCATCTTTCCTCCCTGCCAGCTTGAGATTTGAGAACTGTAATCAAACCAATGCCTCTGTAAAGAGATTCTGGTATTGTCAATGGACTGGTCTATTATTCTGTTCACCATCTTTGTGACTGCCCTGGCCAAAACTCCCCTATATATATTGTCTCCTCCATTAAAATGCAAACTGTTTGACTTCAGAGACTCTCTTGTTTTTGTATTTGAAATCCCAGTACTCATGAGATTGCTTGACCCACACTAAGTGTTAAATAAATATTTTTCCTTCATTTACAATCATTATTTCTTACACTATAGTATCATATCACTATATTTATATGAATCAACTTATTTCACATATTTCCTAAATCATGAACATCTTCTTTGTTTCTAGTTCTTTGCTGCTACAAAAATGCTGCTACAAATATTTTGATGAATATATTACCTTTTTTTAAATCAATGGCCTTTTTGGACTACGTGCCTAGAAGGGGAATCTGTGGATCAAATATGTGGAGATTTTACATACTTCCTTAGCATAATTTAAAGCTGCTTTCTGTAATGGTTGGACCAAATCCACAGCTCCATCAATGGAATGTTATTATACCTGATTTCCCACAATTTCTTTTGACTGTCCATATTTCATTTATTTATTTATCAATTTTCTAGGTGTGAAGTGAAACCTCAGGGAAGTTTTGCTATATGTCACTTATTTTTAATGAGCAATAATTCTTATGATTGGTAATAGCTCGCAATTCTTCCTTGGCAAGTTTTTTTTCATGTATTTTGACTTTGGAGAATTGTTCTCGGTCTGCTATATTTGAGTTAACTCCTTAGGTAGCTTGGATATCAAATACATATCCAAGACACTGGATAAGATTTGATCCAATCAGTCATTTTTTTTTTCTCATCCTAGAAGTGTTAACTGTGTTCATGCAAAAAATTTGCAATTTGATGTATTCAGGAGTATTTATTTTATATTTTGTGGTCATTTCTATCCCACATCTGATTTAGAATTCTCCCTCTAGCCATGTCTGTGAAAGGTGCTTTATCTGATTCTCATAATTAAAAAAATGTTATGACCTTTCACATTCAAGTCACATATCTATTTTGAATTTATTCTGGTAAATGGGATATGATCTTATTCTTTCTGACTCTAAATCCAACCTAATGCCTTTGTGCTTCTCTTAGCCACTTCACAAATTTACAGAACATTAGTGTTGGAAGGATCCTTAGGAGCCATCTAGGCCAACACAGACCTGAAAAAAATAATCCCCAAAATGACAGCCCTGACAAGAGGTAATCTCTGCTTGCTGTGTGCCGATACAGAGGAAACCACTACCTCTAGAGACAGCCCATTCCACTTTGGGATATTTCCAATTGTTGAGGGAGTTTTTCATGGCATCAATTCTAAATTTGCCTGTTTGTAGTTTCTTCTTATTACTCTTGGTTCTGCCCTTTGGGTAAAAAAAAAACAAGTCTCATCTGCCTTCACATAGCACAAGAGATATTTGAAGATACCTATCACATCACCTTTGCATCTTCTCTTCTGTGGGTTAAAAATCTCCAATTCCTTCAATTGATACTCAAATGACATGGCCTCGATACCTGTCCTCATTCTCGTCCATCTCCTCTGTATACTTTTAGTTCATCAATGTCTTTCCTAAACTCCTGGAACACCCCCTGAAAACACTGCTGCAAATGTGGTCTGACCAGGGAAGAGAACAGCAAGAACAGGACCTCATTATTTTAATGACAGCAGTACTTATGTACTTATTATGATCTATTTTAAACTATAGTTCTTGGTTCATGTGTTGTATTCTCCTAACAGAATTCTAATTCTAAGATAGGCAAGGCTTATGAGTCATTAATCTTTCTATCTCCTCTAGCACCCAACAGAGTACTCTAGTATGGAGGAGGTACAATATGAATGCTTGTTGAATATAAATTTGAACTTTCTTTAGGAAGAATGTTGATAGAAAATGTTGAGGCTTTCTCTAAAAATATGGAACCATGGGGAGATTCTATGGACACAAGACTTACTTAGTTCTCATTACTTGGTTAATTAGAGTGAGAGAAAGAAAGGAGGCATACTCACAAAATAACCTCCCTTCAAATGAACTAACCCAAATATTATTTCTTGTCCCAGTTATCTAGAGAGTTCTAGCATCATTATCCATTATAACTATTAGCATTCTTATTATTAACCTTTTTTTGCATATCTTTTTTTCTTCAAAAGCAACTTAGTCAAGCAGTAGAGTGGTGAGCTTAGAGTTAGGAAGGTTTGGGTCTAAATCCTGACCCTGGTACTCAAGAGATACATAAGTGATAATGAAAGTCACAACTTCTCAAAATCAAAGATTCCTCAATGATAAGTAGTAACCTCAAAGAGTTATTGGATTGTGAGGGTCAAATATGAAGTGTTAAAAGCAATATATGTGTATATATTTATATAATATATATATATATATAAAACACACATACATATATTACACACATACATTTATACACAGTATATATGTGAGAGTACACATATATTTGAGAAATTATTAATATTACAGTGAATATTAAGTACGTCTATCTCTGTTGACTGGGAATATTGATTATAAATGGCCATTTTCAAGATTTGATGAAGTGAAGGAGATGGGGGGGATGTGTATTGATCTGAGGATATATTTGGATTAAAACAGAACAAAATCTAGAGTTAGTCAACTTAAATGTTGTTATATCTCACCTGGCCCATTATAATAGCCTACAGACTGGTCTCCCTTTCTATAGGTTCTTTTCCAATTCTTCTATCATACAATCTCAGAAAAAAAATTTCTAATGTGCAAGTCTGATCATGTTTCTCCTCTGTGCAAAGACCATCAATAGTTTCTTACTGTCTATTGAACAAAATAAAAACTTCCTTGTCTGGCATTTAGGGTCCTCCACAATATATGTCCAATTTATGCCCAACTCTGACACCTTCCATATCCCAGTAAAAATGGAATAACATAGATTAGAGGAAAAAAACCCAGTGGATTTGGAGTTAAGAGAATGTAGTTTCAAATTCTGGCTTTGATACATACTTGACTAAGTTACTATATTCTTTGTACTTTCCTGTTCTAATCTATAAAATTTTGAGGCTCTTTCCAGCTCTAAATACTACCCTTCTATGATTGCTTACCATTCTAGGGTCTCATTGTATACTTTCCTGCCCCTAAGCCTTTGGTCAGGCCATTTCTTAAGCCTATACTTCATGTCCCTTCCCCATACTCATACAAGTCTGAGATAATCTTCTCCCTCCTTTTTGGCTCAGTTTAGCTACCATTTCATTCACTGTAAACCCTCACTCAACCAATCCCCTTTATGAAAGTGATTTTACCTGTCTGGAATGTACAACAGATTTGATTAAAGCCAGTATTCTCACTAATATTGATAATACTATTATAAGCTAATAACAACAGTAACACTAGTAGGAGTAGTCGTAATGCTTCATGAGCATTATCAGTTTTAAATTTCCCTAGTGCTTTTGCTTTCCTTGATAAAGTTTTTTAACAGGGGACAAGAAGATCTGTACAATAATCTTAACCTGTTACAGTGAGGGATATATTACTGTGCTGTGTACCATACATCATAAACACATATAAAATGTCATCCCGAATCAGACTGAATTGAGCCTAGTTTCTTCTGCTGTGCTGGATGCTGTCTTTAAAGATGGGGGATAAGGACAAATGTCCTTAGCATTTCAGGCAAGTTTTTATTAAGCATCTTCTATGTACAAGACATTCTGTTAGGCAAAAGCCAAATAGTCCTCATTCTTTAGGGGTTTATGTTCTAAGGAGCGGGGACAATAGTATATGTATATACACATATGTGTACATACACAGCTGGGTGATTCAGTGGATAGAATGCCAGGCATGGAGGTAGGAAGACTCATCTTCCTGGCTTCAGATGTAGCTCAGACACTTACTAGCTGTGTGATCCTGGGCAAATCACTTAACCCTGTTTGCCTCAATTTACTCATCTGTAAAATGAGCTGGAGAAGCAAATGGTAAACCACTCCCATATTTCTGACAAGAAAACCCCAAATGGGATTATAAAGAGTTGACTGAAAAATAACTGAACATCAAACACACATACATAATAGACAAATAAATAAATGTGTGTATGTTTATAATACATATATACATACATACATATGAACAACATAAAGGATGGTCCTTGACAGCTGAGATCTAACCACATGGAAGGGGTTGAAAAAGAGGTTTTAAAGTAACAGTAAAAAAGATATGACCATACAGGTGATTTCTTTATGATATATGAATTATTCCCTTTAGTAAATAAAAAAAGTTAGCAATGGGATATAGTGAAGAATGATAGGCCAAGTTTCAGGATTATCTTCAAAAGTCAGTTCCCTGATTCTGGGATAGATATTTTAAAAGGAACTCAGCAGCAACATCCTTAATCTGTATATGGGCACACTTTCCTTCCCTCACCCCCTTGCTAAATTCATTTTTTTGTATTTTCTTTCTCCAGCAAGAAGCTAAAGAAGGAAAATCCTCAAGCGCAGGGACTCTCTTATTAATATCCTCGGCACTTAACATCATGATTGGCATATTGTAAACACTTAATAAATGCCCTATGTCTATCTATCTTTGTCTGTCTGTCTATGTATCTATGTATCTATGTATCTATCTATCTATCTATCTATCTATCTATCTATCTATCATCTATCTATATATCTATCTGATACATCTCTTAATGGGAACAGTAGAAGATACCTGCAACTAAAAAAATGGAAGCTCTAAGGCATCATGGAGAGCTAGGGAAGTGGAAATGCAGGTAAAGACAACCATCACTACCACAGAGCAAGGGCCCAGGACTCTGAGAATGAGGCTTCTTGGGTCAAGTGAGAATCAGGTGCTTTGAAACAGATGCTTCATTGCTACACAGATGTATGTCCCCCTGCCCTCCCACATCCTATGATACTAATATTATATCTCCTTCTTCCTCTTAGAATCTCTCATGGAAAGCTGAAAAAGTTATCTCAGGAAACATGGAAAGTATATTCACCTTTCTTAATTTCAGATTTTACATTGGCTTTGTACAAAGCCTTAACTGCAGGATTTCTCTAGTCTGGATGTACTTATTGGAAACTACAGAGCAAGCAGCTAATGGGGAAATATCCTCAGAGGGGAGTTAGAGATAGATTCTCCTACTGAGATGTTTTGCCAGAAGCACTGTTTCTGTCTTGGATTTCAGAGCTAACAAAAGGGTAAAGAAAATTAGAGATCCTTTGATACTACTTGTCAGAGTTGAAGGAAGATTGTTTACATGGAAAAAAATAATCTATTTGGGCAACAAGTAAGTAGGATGGGAAGGGCAAGTAGAATGATCCTTGCACCAATCCTTGTAACATATTTCTATGAGCTTTAAAGCTTTTTCATTCCATAAAAAGTCCTCATCTGACTGGAATTTAATGAGAGGAGTTCTCAATAGCAGTCCACTCTGGAAACTTCTGTTCTCAAATTCCTATGGCCCTCAGAGCAAAATGCCTACGTACAGACAATATGCCTTAGCTTCTTGATTAACCTAATTATACTCTTCAATAATTAGGTATGTCAGCCTAACCAACTGAAGGGGCTTTTCACTAATTCTACAAATGCTGAATATGGGTTGACTCGTTAGTGCACAGATAGCTAGCTTTCCCTTCCTTCCAGGCATGGATACTTCATCTTATGAAGTTTCATAATGAGTCTGCTGGGCAGCTAGGTGGCACAGCGGACAGAGTGCCAGGCTTGGAGTCAGGATGATTTCAAATCTGGCCTCAGACACTCACTAGCTGTGTGACCATGGACAGTCACTTAACCCTGTTTGCCTCAGTTTCCTCATTTGTAAAATGAGCTGGAGAAGGAAATACCAAATCAATCTAATATCTTTGCCAAGAAAACCCCAAATGGGGTCATGAAGAGTTGGACACAACTAAAAATTGACCAAACAAAAAATGAGTCTGCTGAATTACCCATCCTCTTTTGTGACCCATGGAGAAAATCATCATAGATCAGTAAAAATAAATACTTCAAAGTTCCTCAAGAATTCTCAGAATGATAGAGTATCTAGTGGTTATGGTTATCGAAAACAAAACAGTAAAAACGGTATTCGTAAAACCATTTACATCCTCAATTACAATCTATCTAATCTCTTCACTTCTACAACTAGAGGATCGGGGAAATAGATTATCTTTAAAACAATCACAACCAAAACCAACCTTACCTTCAATTTGGATGTAAGGAGATATAGATTATCATGGGCTTTTATCTACTTGCTCCTTTTGGCATCTAATTTTGGTTATCTTGATAGGTTATTCCATGCATTCTATTTTTTTCCTTGAGATACAAGTTTCTAACACAAAAGATCATTATTCTTTGAGTCTCAGGCAACTGAGTTTGAACATAAAACTCCTCTGGGCTAAACATCATTCTGTGCTTTCTGTAGAAAGTGGG
Source organism: Vombatus ursinus (assembly GCF_900497805.2). Classification (NCBI taxonomy): domain Eukaryota; kingdom Metazoa; phylum Chordata; class Mammalia; order Diprotodontia; family Vombatidae; genus Vombatus; species Vombatus ursinus. The sequence continues at coordinate 10,789,006 of NW_020945437.1, read as the reverse complement.
ATAATCAAGCTACATTTACCTTAAGAGGCTGTTCTCTAGGCATAGACTATACTTTCTTCAAAACAATTAAAAACTACAACAAAAAGGCACTAGTGTGCCATCACAGGTTCCTAATGAAAAGTCCCCCTGGGGTATCTTATAAATTTCAAGCCAAACAATTTAAAGCTACAAATAATCAGGGCAACTTTCCAAGCAGCAACCCAGGAGTGGAGGGAGGAAAACAGGTGAAGACTAAGACATGATTTTAAAAAAAAACAGAAAATTAAAGGGCAGTTGGGTGACACAATGTGTGAATTCCTGGCCTAGGGACAGAAAGACTCATCTTCCTGAGTTCAAATTTGACCTCAGACATTTACTAACTGTGTGACCCTGGGCAAGTCACTTAACCCTGTTTGCCTCAGTATCACATCGGTAAAAATGAGCCGGAAAAGGAAATGGGAAACTATTCCAGTATCTTTGCCAGGAAAACCCCAAAATGGGATTATGAAAAGTTGGATGTGACTGAATTGACTGAGCAACAACAAAATAGATTTGGAATCAGAGAACCTGGGTTCATATCCTGACTTTTCCATTTACTCCTTAGATAACCCTGGAAAGTTTTTTTTTTAACATCTTTTCTACCTCCATTTCCTGTAAAGTGAAAAGGAAGAACTAGACAGGCTTTAATATCTCTTCCTACTCTAAATCTCTGATCCTATGATCCTTTTCAGTTCTGACATTCTGTAAATTGAGTTGGTAAAGACAGTGATTAGAACATGCCACCCCCAAACTTGTCTCTGTATGCATATCACATAATGTTCTTGTGTTTCAGTTTCTCCAACTATTAAGCTAAGAAACTCACATGCTAGCATCGGTGATAAATCCAACCTCCAAAAGATAATTTTCCTCTATAAATGTTTAAATTCCTACAGGTTAAAAGGCTATATTTCAAAGAATCACAGATTCATGCAAAACTCTTCATGATTTGAGAGAGTACTTCACATTCTGGCCCTTTTGTACTTTTCTGGAACTTTTCCTAACTTCACTTTCCTCTGTGATCTGTGATCCATAATCTGTGATCCGATAAAACGGATTTTTATTGAAAAAAAAAAAAAAGGATCTCGCTTCCTTGCTGCTGCTTGCACAAGAATCTCCGTTGCTGACTCCATGAATTTCCCCTGCCTGGAATTCTGTCCCTCCTCTTCTCTGTCTCTTGGCTTCTATGGCTTCCATCAGTTCTAGCTAAAAGACAAACTAACAAACAAACAAACAAAAAAAACCTCACGTTCTGCAAGAGTCCTTTCTTAGAATTCCTTATTCTTGTCACTTTCTTCCTGAGATTATCTCAAATTTATCCTGTATATAGCTTGTTTGTTTCTACTGGTTTGCTTGTTTTCTCTCTCATTATTCTGTAAGTTGCCTGACAGCAGAAACTGCTTTTTTTGGGGTTTGTTTTTGTTTTATTTTTGCTTTTCTTTGTATCCCCAGCAGTTAGCACAGTGCCTAGAACACAGTAGGAGCTGAATAATTGCTTGTTGACTTGACTTAAGATTCTCAGAATGGGAAGGACCCTCAGAGATCAACTAGTCCAATTCAAATCTGAAAAAAAATCATCTTTTCCATATGCAGTGGGTAATCATTTGGGTTAGGCTTCGTTGGACAGGCCAATGCTATGGAATCCACTTCTTCTCTGTTCCATTTTGTGGATTGTCTTAATTTTTATGAATGCTTTCCTTAAATCAAGTCTACATTTGCCTCTTGGAAACTACTATCCATTGCTCCTAGTATTTCTTTTTGCAACCAAACAGAAGAAATCTAATCCTTCTTCCAAATGACAGTCCTTCAAATATTTTGAGACAGCTATCACATGTTCCATGAGGTATGACCTCTAAGCTATTTACCACCCTGGTTGTCTTCCTTTAAGCATTTTCAGGCTAATCAATTCCCAACCTCCAATACAAAAATTCCTTGTTACTTAGTCATGGTGATTTTTTCTTAAATGCTATATTTGAGACATCTCTAATATACCAATGCTGACAGACTGCATCATGCATCACACAGAAAAGAAAGGAATGACTATGAGCAGAAGACTTTCTAATACAGCATACATCAGTAAAAAAGTGACAGTGGGAAGGGGTTACCTCCGTGAGTAGAGTATCATTTACAATTCTGTACAAGGGACTCTTCAGAGAAGAGATTAGGTCTGCCTATAGGACCTAGAAACTAACCAAAGCAAAGGGAAGAAAAGTCTGTAGTTGTAATGTGCTGTTCTGTGGGGATCAAGGGAAGGGTTAAAATTGTTTTGTTTTGTTTTTTTTTGTTTGTTGTCCTTTTCAGTTGTGTCTGACTCTTGGTTAGGGGTTTTCTTTGCAAAGATACTGGAGTGGTTTGCCATTTCCCCTTCCAGCTAATTTTACAGATGAAGAAACTGAGGCAAACCAGGTTAAGTAACTTTCCCAAGTCAGATTTGAACTCAGAAAGATGAGTCTTCCTGACTTCAGACCCAGAACTATTAGCCTCCTCAAAACAAACAGCACTTTTCTCACTTTCCCCGTATAGTAGGATTTGAAAAGTATCCATTGGAGTACTATTCCAAAACTGGATCTTGGAGAAGTAAACACGAGATAGCTAATTGCATTAAAAATGTAATAAAATGTAATGAGGTCAAGGTAGGTATATAAAATGAATTGAACATTACATAAAGTACCAGGGGTTTTGTAAAAAGGCTTGGTTTTTTTTTTCACTACTCCTTTTGTTCCCCCAAGTTTGATGTAGGGCTCTTAGATCAACCCATGATCAACCTACTTTAAAACCATAGGACAGAATATAAAGATTTTGAAGTCATTAAAAAAAATTAGCCTGAGTTCCCTGTTCTTATTCTTTCCTCCCTGACCAATCTTTTACTCTTCCTTATTTTATAACTTAAATCTCTGTTTCTCCAAATTATGGTTTTATCTTTTCTCATGGATAATCCTTCATTATTTCTTCAAAGTGTTAAGTGAAAAGTAAAACAGCATTCTTAAAAAGAGCCAATGAGTACTTCAGATGTATATGTGTGCATGCTTTTGCAGATTTTGTCATTTCAACTTTTAACTTTTAGGTTCACAGATTCCATTTCAAGGTCTTGCTATTCAGAAAACTGAACCTACAAGTAGGCATCTTGTTTCTAGGTTTTAATATTATTTAATAGGCATGATTCATATAGCACATATTTATACACGCACACTTCTTCACAATTTACAAAATGCTTTTCTCACCAAAAAAACAAAAACAAAAACAAACACAAAAGTAAGGGAAAGATAGTTCAAGGATTGGTAGTCCCATTCCATAGATAGGAAAACAGAGGTTCAGAGAGTTAGGTGAGTTATTAAAGAACATACAGCTAGGAAGTGACAGAACAAGAATATGACGAAAGGTCCTTTGTCTTTTGGGTCAATGCTATTTCCACTATGACATTAGTACTATGTTGGGGTATCTAAAGTATAAGCAGCAAATGTAATATGAGATACAGATGTTGATTAAAAGTGTGGTTTCATTTCAGTAGTGACACTAAAAATTAGAAGCTGTTAAGTTTAAGGATGACACAGATGGGGGAAGCTTTGAAAGAAATTTGTCTAAAGTACAATTAGATGTCTACCTTTTTCTCTCTCATCCTTAGCTTTCATTAAACATAGTTCAATCTGCTCCCAGATTTAATTAAGATGTTCTTTCTAAAGGTTTTTTACCCTGAATCTTTATTTTGGAGACAGTCTGCAGATAGGGAAGGATGAACATGACTATTATCTCATAACCTTGCTTCAAAAAGATGCAGAGGAAAGAATGACTCAGAAGTATACCTACAGGGAGTCACCAGAGTGTCCCTGGTACTATCTCCTGTCTTTGTCCTGGCTAAAGGTCTAAGGCAGGGGTGGGGAACCTGCGGCCTGGAGGCCACATGTGGCCTTCTGGCCACATAATATTCACTCAAAGGGCTACTGTAGTGAATCCAAACTTCACCAAACAAATCCCCTTAATAAAAGGATTTGTTCTGCGAAACTTGGCCTCAGTCAAAAGGCTGCACCCAAGGACCCAGAAGGCCACATGTGGCCTCCAGGCCGCAGGTTCCCTACCCCTGGTCTAAGGCAATTCCCACCCTGACAACTGTGGATAGCATTAGAAAGGAACATTACATTTCAGCGAAGGATGCTAGACCTTTTTCTTAGTTCAGTAGCAGAGAAATGAAAGATAATCTGAAGAGTAGGGATTTTTGACTGCTGAGAAACTGGAATTATTAAGAGCAGAGATTTGGAAATGGAAGGAACCTTAAAGATCACCTCATTTGACCCTGTTATTTTACAGATGAAGAGACAAATAAGACTGACTTATGCAGTGTCACACAAATAGCAATAAAAAGAGAGGGGGTTTGATCAACATCCTCTGACCTTGCATTCAGTGCTCTTCCACTATATCATGGCTGCTCGTAATTTTTCTATTTTCCCTCAGGCATTGTGTTGTTGAGTGTTCTGTAGTTTCAGTCATGTCTGACTCTTTGTGACCGCAATTAAGTTTTTCTTTTCAAAGATACTGGAGTGGTTTGACATTTCCTTCTCCAGCTCATTTTACAGATGATGAAACTGAGGCAAACAGGGTTAAGTGACTTGCCCAGGGTCACACAGTCAGTAAGTGTCTGATGCTAGATTTGAACCTAGGAAGATGTTGAGTCTTCCTGACTTTAGGCCTCATACTCTATCCATTTCACCATTTAGCTGGTTGTAAAGCTAGACAACTAGAAGAGAATCACTTTTAATGTTAGGACATGCAATAGTCACCCCTTATGATGAAGTTATTCTTCACCTTTTAAGTGGTGGCTTTTTCTCAGTGCTTATACTGCTGATGATTGGAAAGGAAACAGAAGCAATTGACGGTGATTGATATGCTATGAGTTATTTTGAAAGAATATGTCACGAAGAGTCAGATGCTACTGAAACGACTGAACAACAACCCAATCAAATTCTTGCTTATCCCACATTTTTACTGTTGTTACTTCCTCCTTATGAGTCTCAACTTTCAGATCCATGGTCCCCAAATCAATTAAAAGGAAGGGTGAAGAAGGCATTTATTAAGCATCTATTATGTGCCAGATACCTTACAGAAATTATCTCATTTGATTCTCAGAACAACCTTGGGATGTAAATCCTATTATTATCCCCATTTTACAACTGAAGAAACTGAGGCATACAGAGGCTAATCGACTTGCCTAGGGTCATGTGCCTGTCACGAGCCTGAGGCTAGATTTGAACATAGGTCTTTCTGAGTCTAGCACTAATGCTTTACCAGCTTCAATATCTAATTGCCTTGACAGAGGCACACCACTACAGGGCCATTATCAATATTATCTTTCATACCCACCATTGTTTAATGACATCTTTTCTTCTTAATGCCATCCAAAACACACTTCATATTTAATGAATATTGCTTCATCATATTACCTCTGTCTGTCACCTTTATGACACTCTTAATTCCTTCTTAAACTTCTGTTTTAATTCAGGTTGAATCAAGCTTTCTGTAGCAGGGTCCTCTGATGTGACTAGTGACTACAAGGGTGCCATAACTTTTGACACAATAGCAATGGTGTATAAGATGGGTACAAAGTACTACATGAAGCCAGAGGAAGGAAAGATCATTTATGAATGGGGACATAGGAGAAGGCTTCTTGGAGGAGGTGTCATCTAAGCTAGGTGGTATTTCTTTCTTTTTTTTTTGATCTTTTTCTTGTTATTTATTTAGCATTTTATTTTCCCCTGTTACATGTAAAAATAATTTTAACATTTGTTTTTAAAACTTTGAGTTCCAAATTCTCTCCTTTCCTCCCTCCCCATTGAAAAGGCAAGCAATTTGATATAGGTTATACATGTGTAGTCATGCAAAACGTATTCATAATAGTCATGTTGTGAAAGAATATATAGATAAAAATACTCAAGAAAAAGAAATTTAAAAAAGTATGCTTCAGTCTGTATTCAGGCACCATCAGTTCTTTCTCTGGGTATGGATATAATTTTTCATCATAAATCCTTCAGAGCTGTCTTGGATTATTGTATTGTGAGAATAGCTAAGTCATTCACAGCTGATCATCTTACAATATTGCTGTTACTTTGTACACAGTACATTTCACTTTGCATCAGCCCATACAAGTCTTTCCAGGTTTTTCTGAGAGCATCTTGTCCATCATTTCTTATAGTATAATAGTATTCCATCATAATCACATTCCACAATTTGTTTAGCCATTCTGCAATTGATAGGCATCTCCTCAATTTCTACTTCCTTACTCTAAGAAAAGAGCTACTATAAATATTTTTGTACATATAGGTCATTTTCCTTTTTGTTTTTTATCTCTTTTGGGACAAGCTAGCTAGCAAGGTAGTATTTCAAAAAAGCAGAGATTGGGGACTGGTGAGGGAAAGGGAGATGGCATGGAAGGGGGAAAGAGAAGGAGAGAAAGTGGTTGAAGAGCACATTCCAGGCTTACGGAATAGCAGTAGTAAAGCCATGGCAAGTGGGAAAATATTGGGTATGTTACCAGGGACAGAATCCTCCCTACTTGTGGAGACAAGCCTGTACTCAGATGGGCCTTTTGTTCTCTTTAATTTTCTACATCATCCTCTCTTTTCATGCTTCCCAGGGGTTGGCACAGTGGTTGGAGTGCTGGGCCTGGAGTCAGGAAGAATCATCTTCCTGGGTTCAAATTTGACCTCAGATACTGACTAACTGTGTGCCATGCAAGTCACTTAACTCTGTTTGCCTCAGTTTTCTTATCTGTAAAATGAGATGGAAAAGGAAATGGCAAACCACTGCAGTATCTTTGCCAAGAAAACTCCACATGGGGTCATGAAGAGTTAGAGAAGATTGAAAATGGCTAAACAACAATAAGGTCCCTTAGTATTATAGCTATGCTATATGTTAATTCTCATTGGAAACTCCCTCTCCTTATTAATTTAATAAAGGTATTAGGTATCAGCTAACAATTGAGGCAGTTAGGTGGTGCAGTGGATAGATTTCTAGACTTGGGAACCAGGAAGACCAGTTCAAATCCTGATCCAGTCCCTTACAAGCCCTGTGACTATGGGACAATCACTTCAATTTTCTGTGTTTTCTCATCGGTAAAACAGAGACAGCATCTATCTCACAGAGTTGTTTTGAGGATAAATTGAGATAACTTAAGTGTTCTGCAAGCTTTAAAACATCCTACAAATGCTAGCTATTATTATGATGATCATTACAAACTGAATAATTATGAGCTGGGGATATAGATGGGTACCTACAAATGGATCCATGGCCCTGAATGAGCATCATGGAAATGGCCCTGATGAAATTTCTAATTGCTTTTCTCTGCCCCAAGGGTTTGCAGTCACAAGGGGACAAAGAAAGCACAGATCTTGGTGCTTATGTTCAGTACAGTATCCTTCAAAAGGTATTAATTAGTTAGACATGATGTTAAGAGACTCACACTCCAAGAGTCTCGAATCTGCCACTGATGCTGTGTGATGTCAGGAAAGCTCTCCTTCTTCCATCAACCTTGGATTCCTTATCCGTCAAATTAAAAAGCTAGACTAAATAATTGCTTGAGGCTCCTTTTAGTTCAAAATTTCTAGGAGCCATTTTTTTTTCCTGCATATTTTTCTCTCCTGCCTACGTCTGGGGGAAAAAATGGTCAGAATACCAAAAATTTGAAGCGTCACGGAAGAAAGAGCAAAAGAAACACCTTTTGCAGCATCTCTGTTTAATATAATACTTAATCTTATCTTCCTGGAGGAGAAGGGACAGGATTTATTTAAAGGCTGCTACCTATCAAGCTCAGGAAAGTCATCCAAGGGAAAAATGTGTCTGTTGATCAGGGATACAGTATTAAACACATGTAGAAGGTTTTTAAGGCATTATTTTATTTTTTTTTTCCCCTTTACTGGGCTAACCTCTGCAGAGCAGATAGGCATATATCAGATAGCTTTACTTTGAGCTTTCTAAAACCTTGAATATATTCATGCCCAGTATATGAAATTGTACAACATTGGGGTGAAGAGGGAAGGATAGAAAGGTGAATAAAGAAATCTAAAAGGATAATACACTGAAGCACAGTCATAGCATAACAAAATCACAGATTCAGAGGTGGAAGAAACCTTAGAGTTTATCTAGCCCAACCTGCTCATTTTACAGATGAGGAAACTGAGGCCAAAAGATGTTAAGTGACTTGACCAAAGTCAAATAGGTCGCAAATGGCAGAGGTGGGGTTTAAATCCATATCATGTGACTCTGATTTCATCAATCTAATGGTAAGTGTTTTAACTCTACTTCTTTAAAATATTAAAGACTTACACAGGGGATTCCTTCATTCGCATAGGACAGGCCTATCCAAGGTCACTTCAAACTATCAAGATTATGATTTTAATTAAGAGTAGATTTTATTATTGCCTCCCTAAATTGAGATGCTCCTTGAAAAAAATAAATAAATCCTGTGATTCCCATTAATTTTGCTTTTATAAAAACTAGGAGTGGTTATCCATTTCTCATTTCTTTGTCAGAAACATTTACAATGTCCTTCTGGAATCTCAGATTTCCCTTCATTTTTTAATCAACTTAAGCATGTATACCAAGGAGCTCTCACTATAAAGACTATATACTTATGTTATTCTAGAATAAAGTTTTCCAAAAGGTTGAGTTAATATATTGACTTTTAATGAGATTTATTTGAAATTTTTTTCAATATAAGTTAATTTTGTCATTCAGGCAATACTTTAAAAGAAGGAAATGTTCTTATGCAACATGACTAAAGTATCCCTAGGGGACCTCGAAATCTTTTTTCTATTAAATAGACCTGAAAATTATGCTAACTAGAACTTGAAGAGGGAAAAACAAGATATAGAACACTTGGGGAACAAGGAGACTGGGAAATTTAAAGAGATCAGCTCAAGGTTACTTAGTGAGTCACTGGCAGAGGTGACATTCCAGTTCTCAGTTAGAAGGAATATCAAAATTGTTAGGTTCCCAATAAGAATGCATCACATTTTTTAAAATATGAAAAATTCTTTGCTTTTAATTTGATCACTGAAATATGGGCTTGCTATAAAATTAAACAGAACACGGAAAAGAGGATTACTGTATTCCACTCTGTAGCAAGGTCATTTTCTCTTAAATGCCGAATAGGATGGCCCCTTCTCAGTTGTCATTCTTGTTGACCTCTCTGCAGCCTTTGACGTTGCAGACCATCCTCTCTTTCCTGAGTAGTCTTTTCTGTGTGGATGTTTGTTATACTTCATTCTCCTGGTTCACCTCTTGCCATTCAATTGCTCCTTCTAGTCTCTTTGTTGGATCTACTTCCTGTAGGCAGGGGTGCACCTCAGGGCTGTCCTTAGCCCTATCCTCTTTGCTTTTGTTTGGCATTCAATATCCATCACAATCTGAACCCAATCTATTATTATTGGGTATTTATAACAAGCATTATATAGTGCTTTAAAGTTGACAGAATACTTTACATATATTATCTCATTTGAGCATCACAACAACTGTATGCTATAGGTACTATTATGATCCCCATTTTATTAATGAAGAAAATGAAACCAGAGAGCTCAGTGACTTATGTAGGGTCACACAACTAGGAAATATTTAAGGCAGAATTTGAACTCAGTATGTCCTGACTCTAAGCAGAGTAGTGTCTGGGTAGCTGAATGATTCTCCTTCATATATTTTATATCTCAAACAAACTTATACTTGCTGTTTCATGTATATAACCATTAACTTCCTGCCTCTACATCTTTGAGCAGGCTTCCCCTAATGTCTGGAATTCATTCCCTTCTCACCTTGGCTTGTAGATATCCTAGCTTTATTCAAAGCTCATATCACATGCTAACTCCTAGATGAGGCCTACTCGGATTCTTCCCAGTTCCTAAAACACTCTCCCCCAATGCCTGAATTAATTTATCTTTACTTTGCACATTCTTTTTATTTATTTATGTTCATGTTGTTCCTCCCAGAAGAGTATAAGCTCCTTGAGGGCAGGTACAATTACATTTTTGTTTTTGTATACACAGCATCTAGAACAATGTCCAACTTTACACATAGTAGGTCTTGCCAGAATTATCAGAATGTAGTTTATATTTATCAGGTCTCAGGTGGTTAAGATAGGCATAAAATGGGTCTTTATATCTCTTTTTAATAACATGGCATAGGAGAATGAGAAGACCAGGGTTCCAATCTCTCAGGGCTTCAATTTTTGAATATATAAAATGGTGATAATAATATTTCCAGAACTATCTAATGAGATCATTGCAAGGAAAATACTTTATAAACCTTCAGATCCTATATACAATAGATTATATTATTAATATACATTTTCAGAGCAAGCAAAGGGTGCAAAGCATGAACAAGATAAAGATACTAATAGTAGTTGATATTTATGTAATTCTTTTAGCCTTTGAAAAGCATTTATAGGAATTATCCCACCTGAGCTTCAAAACAACTTTATGAGGCAGGTATTATAAGTATTACGGTTATCATTATCATCATTATTCCCATTTTACATATCAGAAAACTAAGGTCCAAAGGTTGAATGATTTTCCCTTAATCTCAAGGCTAAGTGTCAGAGTCAGGATTTGAATTTATGTCTTTCTTGTTCTAATCTAGGACAATATTCTCTCTTTTTTCTTTCGTTCTTTCTTTCTTTTTTTTTTAAGGGCAATTGGGGTTAAGTGACTTGCCCAGGGTCTCGCAGCTAGTAAATGTCAAGTGTTTGGTCTGAGGCTGGATTTGACCTCAGGTCCTCCTGACTTCAGGGCCAGTGCTCTATCCACTACGCCACCTAGCTGCCCCTAGGACAACATTCTCTACCTCACAATTCATCACTTAATGAACATAAACCAAAGACCTTGAATCCAGTGCGGCACCGTATTCCTGAATGTACAGAGCTGACCATATGTAGATGAATCTCAAAACAGCTGAAACACATAAACTATAATCTGCATTTCTGAAGGAACATAGGAAGAATCTTTATATTTCCAATTTTAATAAAACCAAACAATTCAAGTACAAATACCAGATTTTTATGATATATAAGGAAATATAAGGGAAAACAAAACTTTAAAAGACCTTTTAATATTTGGTCTTACCTAAGTGCCAGCTTTCAGGAAGAAGGGACAGACCGCATAATTTTTTTAAAATAATTCTTCTGACTAGTTGACTAGCTCAAGTCTCAGGCTAGCAGGCCTGGAGGATTTCCCTTAATTCTGTCAGCATTTTCTGTTCTGAAGTGTGAGCTTGGCATCTGAGAGATTAGGGGCCTAAATTGATACTGCTCAAAAGTAAAGCTTCTGTTCAAAGAATTATCTCTCTGTTCTATATTCCTATATCATCAGAATAAGATTGGTTAACTTTGCTAAAGTATGCCTGGGAATTGGGATAAGAATGATTTAGGACACATTGGTTGCCCTTTACCTAAAGGTGTCAGGGATTCTGTAACATGTTTTCTATCACCCAAGGCCATGTTAGTGTATGTGGGCATCTTCTTTCCTAAGTAGAAAGGGAAAGAGAAAAGGATGTAAGAAAAGAGACAGGTGTGAGATTCTAAGAGAAAAGAAAGGATAGGGAGGGAGAATGTGGGAGAGAAATGATATAGGAGAGAGAGAAGACCTTACAATGTAATAGGAGAAAGATGAGGAAGGGAGGGGGAAAAGAGGGGGGGAGAGAGAGAGAGAGGGAAAGAGGGGGGAGAAAGAGAGAGAGAAAGAGAGAGAGAGAGAAGAGGGGAAGAGGGAAAAAGAGAGGACAGGGAGGAGGAAAAGAGGGAAAAAAGGGAGAAGAGGGATGAAGAGGAAGAGAGAAGGGGAGAGATGGAAGAAGAGGGGAGGAGAGAAAGAAGGGGAGAGATAGATGAAGAAGAGATAGGAAAAAGAAGAAGGAGGGAGGGAATAAGGAATGAATCTACTTGGGATGTTATAGTGTATCTTTTGGCTTACTATAGTTTTTACAGTAGTAGAATTAATATAAATGTATACTTAGTGGTACAACTTACCACTGAAATAAAGATTACAGTTGAATTTTTTACTAGAAATAATTCTCATTATCAGTGTTTTTTCACCAAGTAAGCTAAGGGCTTTGTTCTTCCTTGGATCTTATAGAACACAATACTACGTCCACTGAACCATCTACTGAACCATTCAATAATCTTGCATAAACACTGATTATAATACATAAGGCCATGTGCTAGGTGCTGTATAAAGTGAAGACAGAGCCCTACTCCCTGTCCTCTAGGTGCTTACAATTTAATGAAGGAATAAAAAGTTGATATATGACAGGTAAAAAAATTCCTGTGGTACAAGACAGCATGGGATGGGGCAAAGAGGAGATCAAGATAAAACAGAGTGAGGTAAGCAAATTACAGTGGAAGAAATCACTTTCATCTAGGGAAAATCAGGAAAAGCTTCATGGAAAGCAGGTAAATGGACTGATCCTTGAAGCATTTCAACAGAGGAACATGTAGAAGGACAGTTTTCCCAGCACAGAGGGTGGCCTGTCTGTGTGAATACAAGGAAGGTGGGTGAAAGCGGGGAGAAGTCTCAGTTGGCAGTCTGCTTGGTAGACTCATTGAGTGTTTGAAGTAGAATAGTGTGAAATGAACCTGTAAATGCAGGCTGAAGAGAGATCATGGAGTTCCTTATATTCCAAGCTAAGGAGTTGGTTCACATTTTATAGACAAACAATGAATAGCCACTGAAGGTTTTAAGGAAGGTAGTGACAAGGTTGGATTTATACATGTTATAGATGTTTAGGCATCTGTGTAAAGAATACTCATTAGGGAGGTATTAGGGAGTTGTTGTTCAGTCATTTTTCAGTCGTGTCTGACTCTCCATAATACTCTTTGGGTTTTGTTTTTTGTTTTTGGCAAAGATACTGGAGTTGTTGGCCATTTCCTTCTCCAGCTCATTTTATAGAGGAGGAAACAGGAAAACTAGGCTTGCCTAGGGTCTCAGAACTAGTAAGTGTATGAGGTAAAATTTGAACTCAGGAAAATGATTCTTCCTGACTTCAGGCCCGGTGCTCTATCTACTGGGCCACCTTGCTGCCCTGTATTAGGGGGTAACACAGTAGAAATAATGGAAGGTCAGAACAAGGTTGCACAGGATTCTAGGTAGAAAACAGACCCCTGCTGAAATGGCTGACAATAGGGTTAAGAATATGGACTGAGAGATGAAGCTAGAACAGGGATGATGTTCCTGGAGAACCGAGAATGATCAAAGGATATTATTGAACAAATGTCATTATGAGGGTCAGTAATTTCAAGCAGAAGGAGGCAGTGGGAGAGTTAGCAGGGCAAGAAATTTTGATCATAAAGTGGAATTTCAGAGTCCCTGCTTCTGGTTTCTCTCACCCAATCCATCCTCCACACCACTGCCAAACTGGCATTTCTAAAATACAGATGAGACTATGTCACTTCCCTACTCAAACATCTTCAATGGCTCCATGTTGTTTATAGGAGAAAGCACACAAACCCCAGGCTGGCATTTAAAGCCCTTTACAATATGGATCCATCTACCTTCACAGTCTCTTAGTCCTTTATCCCCTTCCACAGGCTCTGTGTTCTAGTTAAACTGGCCTGCGAGCTGTTTCCCATGCATAACACTACATCTTTCTGCTCCCCACAGTCACAGATGTGGTCATACAGGTCTCTAAGGCAGCCCATCCTCATTTCTGCCTCTTAAAATCCCATCATATGATACCTTCAGGGGAAAATCTGGCTGCAGTGAATGGAGCAATGGGTGTGTTTTCCATGGAGGCATTTTCTTATTCTTTCCCTTCATGTGTAGTTCCCTTCGGTTTCAGAAACATTCAGTGAAAGTGGGAATTATTTGCATAGCTAACCATGGATTTAGCGAATATGAAAAGACAAAGACAGAACTAATTTTAGGAAGCATCTTATGAGATAAACTATTGGATAAAACAGAATACAGACACACACATACACACACAAAATCAAATGATTAGTTTATTATGTAATTTTTGAAAGGAAATCAAGAGAAAAATTATACTCACATAAGGAATAGTATCCAAAGTATCTGTGTTGACAATAATAGGAGCAGGGCTGGCCTAAAAAAGGGGGGAAAAAGAAAACACTTAAAATACTGAATCTTCTACTCCAAACAAAGGCTAGGTTGCTCACATTTCTTTCTTACCACATTTAAAATAAAATACCATGAGAAGGAGAAATAATACTCTCCTGTGAATTTCCCCTCCCTTCTGCACAGTCCTATCACATCCTCTGAGATTTGTGCTGTTCTGGAAAAGGGCCATTCTGGGAATTTGAATAAGTGATAACATTTCTGACATTTTTTCCCCCGTAACAATAACTGTTTTGCAGTAGAAAATGCAAACGACAAGGAAATTGGCACAATTAAACCATGTCTAACATTTATCAAACTCGTCTTTCATTCTGGCACTGTTGCCCTTTAAGGGATATGTATTAACAAGAAATGTTTTCACTAGTAACTTAATGGATCATTTTGTTTGATGACATCTTTACCTAATTCAATCCTCAACAGCTCGAGCTTTAGCATGTGCCAAAGGTACAGAGCTCATCTTTGCACGTGCACTTTTTGTTTCTGATATGTATACAGCTCCTCTCTCTCTCTCTCTCTCTCTCTCTCTCTCTATGTATATTTACATATAACATATACATAAACTATATGTATATATACACATATGCATATCCACTCATATGTGCATATATGTCTACATATAGTTAGTTTAGACTGTGATTTCATCAGTTTGGCAGTACTTCTGGTGTGGCAATTTCCTTCACTGTTAGGGATCTGGAACTCTTCTGTAACTTTTTTTTTCTTTCTGGCGACTGGAACTTCTCACTGTCCTGAACTTCACTCATGGCCTGACCCCACTGCTGATCAGCACTGAAACTCTGACGTGCTCAGGGCTAGTTAGTTCCTTCTTAGATTGCCTTCTCTCCCTCCTCCTCCCACCCACCCATGATGGTGGCTCACCATATTGGTGCCAGACCTGGTACAGACACCTGATAGCTTTAGTCCTATTCCAGGGACTCAGGATTTCTTAAACAATCTACCAGCCTTGGACTCCCCTGTATCAGAGACTATAAGTATGTGCCACCATATCTGGTATAATAATTTTAAAAATAAATTTCACTGATATATTTTGTTTTTATGTCACCTACATTTCTCAGTGTATCTGCATCTCCTGCCAGAGAGCCAACCTTTTTAACCAAAAGTACAAAAGAGGGGGAAATAGTTCAGCAAAACTAACCAATATAGCAAAAAAGTCTGATATAATATGCAATATTTCACACCCCTAGTTCCTTGCTTTTGCAAAGCAGGTGAGGGAGGTGCCTTCTCACATTTCTTTGTTGATATTGTCTATAACTTAACAGTCTTAGCAGGTTGCCTAGGGTCACTGATATGTTAAACGACTTGCTCTGAGAACAAGTGTATGTCACAAGCAGCATATAACCCAAGTCTTTCTGACTCCAAGACTGACCCTTTAGTCACTGGGCCATGCTGCTTCTGGCTCTGTAGGATATTAAAAAATCAATCTAATATGATCTAAAAGAATGCTCAGCATGTTATGCGTTTCTTCATGCAAACTCTCATATCTCCCATGAAAAGATAATGTAGAATCTGAGCAAAGTTGATATAGAAGGGCTACAAGCAAAGTCATTAAAAAGTACAAGATGGTAATCTCCATTTGCATCGACAAATCTAGCTTCCTGAATATTGAGTAGACAGAGCTTCACTTTCTTGTTTCCAAAATTTTCATTTGGGAGGAGTCCCTCATACCCCAGTGGATCTCCAATCTCCTACCCAAGTTGTAGATTTCATTTAGATAAAGAAAATTGTCTATTCTTTTGACTTACTGGGAATGTTATATAAATTGCAGAATGATTGGCAAGGACATAACTTTGGGGACGGATCATTAACTGGGCTCTTTGGAATTAAAATCTTTCCTGTACATATTAACAAAAGCCAAAGGGAACAGGGCAGTAGCCTATGAATTTGAATGAATACCTGGATTTGCAGTAAGAAGTGTGACTTGGGGTTAGTTATTTAACCTCCTCTGGTCTCACTTTCCTGATCTATAAAATAAGGGTGATAAACTAAAGGATCTCGATGAAATCTCTTCCTATTATGCATTTTGCCTCTATGTGATATATCAGCCAGTCTTAATCTCCTTAGTCTTCAGTTTGCTCCACTGTACAAATGTGGTAGTTGGATTACATTGTGATCTCCAACTTTCCTTCTAGCCTCAAACTTCTGATCTTCTGCCCCTTAATGTATACGTCACAGTGAAAGTTCATACTTCAGCCAAAGACCAAGTTCATATTTCAGTCAAAGGTGTGGGAAATTAGCACTTACTTTATGTCCCTGAAAGTATTTCCAACTTGGAAATTAGCAAACTGTGCTAATGATCTACAGCGGATAGTTAATTGTAGATAAACAAGAGATGTGACATACTGTATTTCAGCCAAGAGAGACTTTTATGGCTCTCAGGGGGCAGAGAATAAGAGAAGTCAGCCAGAGAAGACAGAGAAGTGAACAGCAGAATTCCTGGTTAAAGGGGACAAACTTCATCAGAGAGTAACAGAGTCTTTTCAGGGAGATTGACAAGAGGCTTCTAAAAGATTTATTTTCCAGAAACATGTCTCTTATCACATGACTCTCCTGCTCAAAAACTCACCATGGCTCCTTATTTTCTACAAACCAAAGCCAAAGTCTTCTTTCTGACTTTCAAAGCCTCCTAGACCATAAATTCAATGAGAGTCAGTACTATGTCCTATCTAAATGTTGTATCTATTCCCCTTGGCACCTAGCACATTTCTTTCCTTCCTTAATAAATGACTGCTGATGTTATTTAGTCTGGCTCCAATATGCCAATCCATCTTGGATTTTACTCTCTTTGAATGCCTCCTCTGCTCTAGTTGGGCAGTCAGGCTGCTTTCTGCTTTCTACACTTATTCTCACTTTTATGCCTTTGTATATGCTCTTACCTCCACATTGAATGCCCTTTCTTCTCTACTTTTTTCTAAATCCTTCCAGTCTCAGCAGAAGTTCCACCACCTCTAAAAAAACCTCCCCTGATGACTCCAGTCCACATCAGGCACCATTTTCCTTTGAACTGCTATCACACTTTGATTTAGAATGACATACTCTAAAGTTATATGCCTTTTCTACGAAGCTTTTCCCAAGCACAGGTTCCATCTCCACACTAAGACTGTAAACTCCGTATGGGAAGGGAGAAGAAATACTTATTTTGTATCATTCAGAGTGCCAGCATAGTGTTCTATAAATGCTTATATAACCAGTCAAACGATAAGCATTTATTAAGCATCAACTATTCGTGAGATGGTGCAATGAAGGTATAAAGGCCAAAAAAATGACCACTGCCTCCAAAAAGGTTTATACATACATTTTTTTGTCTACAGATATTTATACATATTATCTATCTCTCTGGGCTAGATCTATAATGTCATCCCTACATTTATTTATATCATTTGATTTAGATATCTGGGTTTGTATATGTATATATGCACATGTGCATATATATGTGTGTATATGTATTTGGACAAGATGAGAAGAGGAACTCTGGATGACAAGTTCTAGAGAGTTGCCTAAGGCATTGAGACATTAAATGATTTACTCAAGGTCACATAGCCGACATGTCAAAAACTGGACTTGAACTCAGATCTTCCTGATTCCAAGGCTGGTTCTCTATGCACTACATCTTACTACCTCTGTTCCAAAAAATACACGCAAAATAAAATAAGGTGATTTTAGGAGCTGGATACATACAACCAGTAGCAAAAGTAACACTTGAACGGAAGCCTCTTCTAAAAGGGGATGGAAGATGTATAGAGTCTAAAGAATAATACTAATCAAAGACCAAGTATGGAAGCAGGTAGGCTACATTTTTCAGAAATTCAAGGGGCCTGACCCTGGCTGCAGTAAAGTTAAAATGAAGTGGAAAAATTAAGGTTAAATTGTAGGTCATATTGAGGCTATTTATAGAAAGTTATACATTACCCCTATGGGAGTGGTAACCTGGAGGAAATCAGGAGAACATGTATTTTTCAACCCAGAGTATAAAGCACACTTTCTATAGTACAGAGTGTGCCAGTTGTTCTGTCCCTAAATCTAGGCCTTGTGATTTTCAAGACAATCTCTATGGGACGTATTCTCTCAGTTATAAGTGCCCAAGTCTCTAACACACAAAGAAAGGAAGGGGAAGCATATACATAATTAGGAAAGTGACTGTACTCCCAAGATAGAAGCCCAGTACCAACTCTGGAAATTCTGAAAGTGCTATGAAAATGCTACCTATCATCCTCATCCTCATCCTTATCCTTATCCCCATCATACTGCAGAGCTGCAACTCTGCCCTGACAAAACAAAACCTACGTTTGTTCAACAAACATTTATTAAGAGACAACTCCATGGGTTACCCTGTGCTGGGTCTGCAAAGATTAAAAAAAAAAATCCCACAATCCCTCCCCTTAAGGAGTTTGTCATCTCGCAAGAAGTTTGAGGAAGGGGGTAGAAAATTTAGCGTCCTCCTTTGCAGAATGCATGGGTGGGGCTAGGTGATCTCTGGGGTCCCTTCCCAATTTAGCATCCATTGCTTCCATAATCTACTTATTTGTTTGTTTTCCCTTTACTTTACTTTCTTCTCCCTTCTTGTGGGCTCTTCAACTCATGGAATTTATGAACCAGGGGACAGGAAGGATGTACAAATAATGCACAATAACATACAAAAATAGATGTTAGAGGATGATCTTGTCCAGAGATGTCAAAGTCTTGCTGCCCGCAACAGAACCAGATTAAAATGTGATTGAGAAATCTTTAATAAAAATAGCAATACAATAAAACATACTTACTACTGTGTTTTAAAATTAAGTCATCATGTAGCCAGCTGATATCCTTAAGTATGGATGAGTGGTCCGCTTCCTATTTGAGTATGACACCACTGATATAGTCCATAACAAAGGTCAAAGTGACAGGTAAGAGAGATTCAAGAGAGGAGAGTCTCTTGTTCCTGACAGTGGGAAGCAATGCCTATGTCCCCTCCTTTCCTTTCCCACACATCCTCCCGCCCTCAATCCTTCCCTCCCTCTCTTTTCCTTCTCTCTCTCTCTCTCTCTCTCTCTCTGTGTTTCTGTCTATCTTTATCTCTCACTCACATATATAGTGAAATGTATAGTAGAAAGAATATTTGACATGGAGTAAAGAAACCTAGTTTCTTCTGGTTTTAGAATTTATAGTATAAGATGAGTACTTTTGGTCAAATCACTTCTCCCCTTCAGCCTTCAGGTTCCTCACTTCAAATGAGGGGTTGGAATGCATGATGTATAGTGTCTGTTTTTTCCAGCACTTACACACTAGGGTTCTAAAGAGATACCTTCAGATGCAGAGGCCTCTGCAGAATCCCAGATTCTCAAAGTTGGGAAGGATTTTCAGAGGCCGGGGAAACCAACCCTTTCCTGACTCAATAATGTGCCCTTCCCCACAAAATACATGCATAATCTTAACAAGTTGTCCTGCAGCTTTTGAGGATTTTTAATGAAAATGGGCCTACTCCTTCTAAAAGTAGCCCATTCCATTTTGAACAGCTCCAGTGCTGGTCAGCTTTCCTTGCATTGAGCTTAAATGGGTGTCTTAGCAGCTTTCACCCATTGCTGCCCCCTCTAGGATCAAACATAAGTATAATCCTTCCTCCAAATGATTACCTGTCAAATATATGAAGAGAGTCATCCATTAAAGTTTTTTTTAGGCTAAACGTAAACCATTCTAATTCCTTGTTCTCTAGTCTTTTCCCATTCCTGGTTATCCTTTTCTGGTCATACCCCCAACTTGTCTATACTCTTTCTAAAAACTGGTGGCCACAACTGACCAGACTATATATTTCCTATATGGTCTGATGAGGGCACAGAGAGAGCAAGACAGATCACTAAAATGTAGAAAAAGGTTGTATAATTAGAGGCATGTTATCTACCTATATCTACATGTTGCAGTTTGTAAGACAACTATATGGGATGTGTCTTTGCAAATATAAGTATCTCCAAGTCTCTCTTATACAAAAGGGTATATACACAGATATACACGTGTATTATATATGTATAAACACATGCACACACATATACATATATTATATATATATTT
This sequence comes from Vombatus ursinus, assembly GCF_900497805.2. Taxonomy (NCBI): domain Eukaryota; kingdom Metazoa; phylum Chordata; class Mammalia; order Diprotodontia; family Vombatidae; genus Vombatus; species Vombatus ursinus. The sequence goes on along the minus strand of NW_020945437.1, from coordinate 10,768,832 downwards.
ACACATATATGAAATTGTTATTGTTGTTCAGTCATTTCAGTCGTGTCTGATTCTTCATGACCCCTTTGGGGTTTTCTTGGCAAAGATACTGTCAACAAAGTCAAGTGACTTGCCCAGGGTCACATAGCTAGGAAATGTGTGAGGCCACATCTGAATGCAAGTCTTCCTGACCCCAGACTCAGTGCTCTATCTACTGCACCACCTAGCTACTCTTATATATTAAATACATATGTACGTATAGCATATTGATATATAAAATATTTATACTTATACAAATACTATATGGTATATAAATCAATCTGTATGTATACATATATCAATCTATGTGATAAATTATATATATTGTGAATGTAAGTATAGCTATACATACATACATATATGTATATCTCACATACACACACACATAGCCTTGGTAAGCTTGGCATAAGAGCCAGAAACATTACAATCAGCTCCAAGCCTGGTCTTGTTTTCTTTAATTTTTTTGTCATTATAATTATTAATGACTTGGATTAAGTTTGTGGATACCACTGAGGTTGGGAAGGAAAGTTAACCCATTAGGTGATAAAGATCAAGATTCAGAAATAAAGCAAGACTTGAACAAGCTACCTAAACTGATGCACTGAAATTCAACAGGGATGAATATTAAGGCTTGCATTTAAATTTGAAGTTCAACAGTGCCAATGCAGTAAGGCCCAGGAAGCCTGGGTTCAGCAGGGATCACCAGTGTGGAATGGAAATCTTCTGTTGCATTCATGAAAATTTTGGACAGATTTCATTTGGAGGATTATGTCTCGTTCAGGGCACCAACTTTTTAGCATGGCATTGAGAAAATAGAATGCATTTAGAGGAGAAGAAGGATTTGATTTTAAGAGAACTCAAAATCACATCATATGAGAATTTGTTGGCGGGGGGAGGGAAGGTAACTTAGTCCTATGGCTGATAATTTCATCCTTTTTTAGAGGCAGGTATGTGGAGTGGTGGATAGAGAGCTGGGATTGGAGTCAGAAAGACCTGAGTTCAAATTTGACTTCAGACACTTACTAGCTAGTTGACATTGGACTAGTCAATTCATCTGCCTCAGTTTCCTCAACTCTAAACTGAGGAAAATAGTGGCACCTACCTCCTTCCAAGCTTGTTGTGAGGATCAAATGAGTTAATATTTGTGAAGTGCTTAGCAGAGTGCCTGGCACATAGTAAGTGCTTCAAAAATGTTTGTTCCTTTTCTCTTCTAGACTTTTAGAATCACTAACTCATAGTTGTTAGTGTTTTTGAAATTAATTTATATTTTTTTGCATTTACTTTTTATATATTAGTATGTGTATAGTTGCTCTCTCTCCTTCATACTCTCAGTCAAATATAAGCTTCCTGGGGGCAGGGGCTGTTTTTTTTTTTAATAATACTGGTGCCTGACATAATACCTGGAATATACTTGGTACTTAATAAATGTTTGCTGAATTAAGAGCATCCAGAGTGTAATTACTTCTTGGTATTTTCATAACCTAACACACATACTAATAAGTGTCTGTTAAGAGAACATTTAGAGGAAATGGTAATTATATTCTCAAGTTCTATTTTGTGGAAGATAGATTAGAGTTATTCCCATGAAAATACAGAAGGCAGTACAGGGACTATTGTTCTGATGTATAAGATCAGGGTTCAGTATAAGAAAATTCACTTTGATAAATCCATTTTTCACAGTGGATTTCCAGGAAAGATAGTGAACATCAATGGCAGTCTTGAGCTATATCCACATACATATATCAGCGCAGGGTAAAGGTAGTAAATGCACATGGTCACCATAGATGGGTGGAATCATCATAGAAATGGGTTGAGATACATGGCCCATTCACCATTAGCCACCTTATTATTCTTCACACCTGAACAGGTATGGGCCTTTCAGCCTCAATCTCTACTACTTCAATGGATTCCCTGCAACCATCTAAAGCTCTCTCAAAAGAAACTCTGGCAGTGATCATCTATCTACTGAGGCATGAAAGGCTTTGTCATATATCAATGGAGGAAATGCCCAGAATAATTAAAGCAGGACCTTTGAAATAATGAGAAAATCAATCAACAAACATTTATTAACCAACTAATATGTGCCAGGCACTCTCCAAGGTGCTAGTGAAAGAGAAAAAAATGAAATACTACCTATCCTCAAAGTACTAATTCTAACATGGGATATAACCTTTGCATATATGAAAGAATAAAAACTAGGTGTTTGGGTAGTTGGGGTATGAATTGGCGATGAGGAGGAATCAAAAAGGACACATATATTAAATGAACCTTGTCTCCTCTTTTCTGCCTTTTGGTCTCCCTGGCTTTAAGACTCAGGTCCAGCTAAAGACCCTAGGGTCAAGCGAAATATAAGAAGAGAAAAATAGGTCAGTGATAATTCTCTCTCAATAATCCCAAGATTACATTGGCCTTTTATTTTTAGTTCACCTTTGCTATAGCTTGGAACTGATGTTAGCTCTATAGTCAGAGAGACAAATGGATAGAAACTAGAGACTCAAATCCCTAACAGCTAGTGTCCTCATTCTCAAACTACCTTGTATTTAACTACACTGTATATATGTATTTATTCACTTCAGATTTGTATATATTAATATATTCATTTGTTGTTTTCCCCATTAGAATGTATGCTCTCTGAAGACAGGAACCATGCCTTTGCCTTTCTTTGTATTCCCAGTGCTTAGCATAGGGTCTGGCACATAGCAACTACTTAATATATGTTTGTGGAATGATTGTACTGTGATTTGAAGGGAATTAGGGATTCAAAATGCTAAAGATGAGAAGGCAGTGAATTTGAGGCATGGCTGATAGCCTGGGCAATAACTACACTATCCTAGCAGAAATACTGACTCTGATTTCATTGACCTTGGCATATACAGGAGGCTAGGACACTTTTAGTTCTTGGAAGCTACTGTCTCCAGAGTCATGGTGAATTCTCACCACTGCTGCTCCTGTTATGGGATCAGTTAAATGTGGGAGGATTTGATTACTCATATCTTTGCAGCAGAATTTTTGGGTGCCAAGAAGTAAGGATGCTGTTGTTGTTGTTGTAAGTAGTTTGATGAATGCCCAGACTAGGAAGTGGGTTTAGGCCAAAAGGGTAAAAAGTACAGCACTTGGTATGAATAGCGTTTGGAGAATGCTGGCAGAGAGAGAAGAGTCCAAGTAATATATCTGAAGGATGCTGGGATTTGCAGAATGTTGGCATCTGCAAACTTTGGTCTGGGGATCTCCCTCCCGTGTCATCATTCAGTCTCAATGCTTTGAGGGCTTTTGAGGGGGTATGTTGCAGATTTTAATGTTAGTCTGAGTCATGTTTCTTGTTGCTACTGAGCTCCCACACACCGTATATACTAATCAGGGGAGCAAACAATGCTAAAGGTAAGGTATTAAATTGAGCCTGGTATTGCCTACCTGAACTATATCACCTGGATTTGCTTCTAGTTCCTGTCTGTAGAGTAAGGTGCTCAGGGACACTAGGCAATGTAACCCATTCACTCCTTCCCTGTCCATGAAAGAAGGTCCATACTTTTCTTTTTAATTTGGAGCAGATGCTATCACACACTTTTGGAGAGATTTTTTTTTGTTGTTTTTGGTCCCCATGGTGCCATGCCTGTCTGCCATTCCAGATGTTCAGAGCATTGATTTCTTTAAAAAAAATACAGAAGGATCCCAGCTGGAAGCAGCTCTTTCTATTTGTAATGGAGGGAGAGCCTTCTGGCAAGCTCCACTGTGGGATGTGTGAAGATGGGGTAACCAGAAGATCAGGGACAAAAAAGAGGAAGCAACAGAATGAAAGGGAAGAGATGGAGACATAGGAGCCCTGGGCAAAACAGGAAGAAAAAAAAAGAGCAGATGGAGGAAATTACTAACTCAGTATTTGGCTTGAGATTCTTCCTGCCAGGAAGGTTTCACAATGAAAGATTTTGCATACCTTTACTTCATGCAGGCTGACAATTTGCAATTATTCATAAGTCAACAAGAAATGTGCCTGATAAGCCTGAGGAAGGGAAGACAATATCTTCTCCTCTTTGAAGGATTGACATATAAAAGAGGGATTAGATTATTCTCTGCATGGTTCCAGAGTGAGGGAATTTAGTGTCAGTGGGTTTCAAAGTGGGAGATTCAAATGAAACATAGAGAACTTGCTAACCACTAGAGATGTCAAGCAATGCAAGAGGTTTCCTGGAAAAGGACAGTGTGCCACAGCAATCCAGATGTTTAGTCAGATGCTGGGCACACACTTTTCAGGATGTTGTAGAGAGAGTCCCTGCTTCACCTAGTACCTACAGTAGATAACTCCTAAGGTACCTTCCACCTCTAAGATTCTAGAGTTCTCTGTTTCCAGACCTGTGTTTCTGATCCCTTTTTGTTGTTCAACCTGGGGGTCCTTCACTACAATAATATCTCCACAGAGAGATGGAAAAATGAAAGCAAATTACAGATATTTCCAGTTAAGTACCTATAATAATCGGTCCATGTCCACCATGAATAGCTGTCAATGAAAACATTTATCAAGTACCTACTGCACGCACAAAACATTATGCTAGGTGCGAGGGAGAAATAACCAAAAAAAAAAAATAGCCCCTGACCTCAAGTTGATTGTATTCTACTGGGAGACATATCAGGCATGCAATAAGAAAATAAGTATAAGATGATTTGAGGAGAGAGAGAAAACTCTAACACCTGAGGCAGTAAACGGACATGTTAGGGGAAGGTTCCATGAAACAAGATATACCTGAAACTAGCAATTTTTTTTTTTGCCTAACAGAGTTTTCATATTACCCAGGGATCTTATTCTAATTAATGATTGTAGCAAATTTAATAGGGAAGGAATAAGCATATATTAAGTGCCTACTTTATGCAAGGCTCTGTGCTAAGCACATTTGCAAGTACTATCACATTTGATTAACTTTATTTCACTCCATGTAGTGACTCAATTTAACTCAACAAGCTTTTTTTTTTCAAATTTGTTTTTTTTTCCAACAAGCTTTTATTAAACAGCTTTGATCTCACTGCCATTGTGCTTGGTGTTGATATACAACTCAAAGTCAAAATATTTCTTGCCATCAAGAAGCTTAAGTTCTACTGGGGATTGGGGTAGGGAGGAGGAGACAACATGTACACTACTAACTCAATATAAAATGTAGGCAAAATAATTTTGAGTTGGTAGGGAAAACCAGAACCAACTGGGAAATCAAAAAGGCCTCAGAAAGAAAGTGGCGTTTGAAATTGGAGGGATCTGGGGATTATTTCAAGAGGTGACTGCAGTGAGGACAGAGAATGTTCCAGGCACGAGAGACAGCCCCCACAAGGACATCATGATGGGAGATGGAATATTGTGGATGGAGAACAGCAATTAGATCAGTCTAGCTGAAACATAAAAGGCATGAGGAGGGGGAGCTAATGTAAAATAAATATGCAAAGACAAGTGGAGTCTAATTATAAAGGGCTTTAAACACCACACAAAAGTAGTTGATTTTATTGGAGTCAATAAGAAACCACTGAAAATTCTTGAGCAAGAGAATGTTATGCTGAGACACATCCCTTAGGCATACAGTTTTGGAAGCTGTGTATATGATTGGAAAATGGAGAGGATGGAGGTAGGATGACCAATTAGGGAGCTATTGCAATGGTGCAGGTAAAAGGTATCAAGGGCTTGATAAAGTATGGAAAGAAGGGGATGCGCATGAGAGATACTAGAGAGATAAAATTAACAAAACTTGGAAACTAATTTTATGAAAGGTGAGTAAAAATGAAGAACCAAGATGATTCTAAGATTGCAAACCTGGGCAACTGGAAGAATGTTAGTACTTTAGACAGAAATAGGAGAGATTGAAAGAGGGATGGGTTTTCGGGAAAATATAGTACTTTCTGCTTTTTACATGTTGAGATAGTAATACCTATGCAATGTATAAATTCAAGTGTCATCTGTGAGGAGCTGATGTTTTGTGAATGAATAAGGACAAATACAGAGATACAGACAAGGTTCCAAGCCTGAATATTGTGTACATATGCACATAGGAAGTCGAACATAGATGTTGATCCAGCAAAGGAGCTAAGAATGAATGCTCAGACAGGTAAGAGGAAAGCCAGGAGCAAGGGAGCATCTAGGATGAGGAAATGTTCAATGTCAATGCAGAGATTTCAAGGATTAAAACTGAGGAAAAAAGTTTGTTCACTAGTCATCTGAAAGATAAATTGTAATGATATAAAAAGGATTCCCATAGAAGGAATTCTGAAGGAACACCAAACAGGTGAATTGATGAATGAATGATTCAAGTATATGGGGATAAGGTAGAGGAAAAACCAGAAGGAGGATTAATGTAAGATCAAACCTTGGAAGGGCTTTTAGAAAACATTTAGTCTCACCCCTTCGTTTTACAAAGGAAGAAACTGAGAACCAGTGAGAGGAAGCTGTTCAGGATCACACTAAAAGACAGTGGCAGAATGGGATTTTAATCCATTTTGCCACCAAGTTTTACCTTCTGAGTCCATGTGACCTTAGACTCCATTAATAGAAGCATAGAATCCAGAATGAGGCATAGAATAGAAGCATGGAATCTAGAATGATAAGATTATGGTCTGTCCTTGTGAAATCATAGCCAAAGTTCCGAGTTAGATTTTAGGCATCACACTATCAGAAGGACACAGGCAAGATGGAATTCACTCATTCATAGAAGGTTGACCAGGAGAGTGAAAGAATGTAGAACTATACCATATAGGGACTGCAGATATCTGTTGAAGAGAAGATAACACAGGGTAAGGAGAAGATCATGAGACTTATCTTCAAATACCTAAAGATTTGGTATATGGACTATAATTATCTACCCGCAGAGCTGAGAGTCTAATCATTGTCTCACAACTACAAGTATAGAGCTTTTATTACTATTATTATACCATTTTGGCTATTATTGATATTATTAATAATAAATCATTATTATTATATATCCCACAAGTGCCTAGGATACCACTGCTCTGAATACAGAAGCCAGTCAATGTTTCTTGAATAGGTGTTTCAAATTCTTTTGCTGAATTTTGAAATCCTTCCCAATTTTTCAAAGAAATTTGAAATGTCCACTGAAATTTTTCTCCCTTTCCCCAAACACATGCACAATTGTCAAACAAGACAATGCTATTTGCCTGTTAACCTTCTAAGAATTTGGAAGAGTGATAAAATAACGTGGGAAGCAGATACAAACTTCTTTATGAAATGGAAGGTTATTTTTATTATTGCATTTAGTTCTGGACTCCTGAAAGCAACCAGATGAAATTACAGAGCTTTGGAACTCAAGTCTGAAAGACTTAATTCAAATCCAGCCTCAGATTCTTAATAGCTGTGTGACCCAGTGTCTGTAACCACTGTCTGAATCAGTTTTATTCTGTAAATGGGGATAATAATAGCACTTACCATCTAGGATTATTGTGAGGATCAAATGAGATAATATTTGTAAAGTGCTTCACAAACCTTAAAGTCAGAAATAAATGCTAACTACTATTCCTGCACTTTGTTTTTCTACCTCAATAAGACAAATCCTACTTCTCAACAAAAGGTCTCCTTTCAGAGTCACAGTATCAAAGCTCTAGAGCTAAAAGGGCACTTTAAGATCATTAATGCAACTCATAATTCTTAAAGATGAGGAAACCTTATCTATGTTGGTTTCAAAACGGAGAGAAGGAACTGGGGAGAGGGACCTGGGCTGCCTAGAGACCACAGAGGTTAATTGACTTGCCCGAAGTCACAGAAATTGTGTCAGAGCCAGGACCTTAACCCTAGTTCACTGAATTCCAAACACTTTCTGCAGCATCTGTTCTAGCCCCTAAACCCCTTGGAAATCAAGTGTATGAGATGGTGACTTGTCAAGTTTATAGGGATATTGACATATGTGAGCCTCAAATCCAGGTCATCTGGTTCTAGTTTCAGCACTCTTATCACATTAAGCCATTCTTCATTTGGAAACGAGAAGGAAATTTATATTCTAATCACATCATTTACAAAAACAAAATCTAGTCTCTGAATTATTTTCAGAGACTACATGTCCAGAGCTCTTGTTACTATAGCATTCTGGTTATTATTATATTTTGAATCTCCCATAGTACTTAGAGCATTAGAGCTCTGTGTGCAGAAGCTGGTTAGTGTTTGTTAAATGAGTGTTTTAAATTCTGCCATGGAATTTTAAATCCTTCAATATCTTCATATCTATTCAACCTCTTTATATCCTATTGACTTTGCATTTTGTTTTTCCTTCTTTACCCCAATCTCTTGGCAAAGGAAATCTCTTAAAATAAAGGATTCATGTGATTTGGGATTGTTGAGACAGCATCGTCATTCAGCTTCTTCTTTTCCTCCCTACCTAGGAGCTTAGACTAGAACAGAGCTTCCTAATTACTGAAATTTGTCCTCATTTTATTCAACTTTTTTTAAAATCATTCTGGGTCATAGTCAAGGAGCTTGGAAAATCTAGTTCTGCCTAATAGCCCAGCTTTGAAGGTGTGTGTCACTAGGGATCTCATTTAATATCACTTCAAATTTCAACAAATATTTATTAAGTACTAAGAGCAGATGACTGAGGGGGTGGGGGTGGGAAAACAAAGATAAATCAAACACAGGTCCTGGATACAGAAAGCTTCAGATCTAATTGAAGTCCACATTTGTATTGTAGTTTTTTTATGGTTACAACACAATCCACATACATTCTCTCATATGTGCACATGTTCCTCCCAATAGCCCTCTGAGGGAAGTACGCAAGTGTTATTATACCCATTTTACAGATAAGGAACCAAAGACATAGAGAAAAAGTAAGCTCCTTAAAATTCCCATACCTAGTTAAGAGCATAGCTAGAAATTTGAATCTAGGTTTTCTCTCTCCCAGACAAGTGTTATTTCCACTATACCAAGCTGCCTCTGTCAGTATTAGATCAGAAAGAAAACCATGGGGGAGAGAAAGCTGAGCTGGCATGGCTACAAGAGAAGTGGGTTATGCTTCCTCCTGTTTAACCCCTAAACATCCAGGATGTCCTGGTTGCCATGGACAACAGAAATGAAGCAGATACTTTGTTCTGGAGGTGGCTAAACATTTGGAGAGTTGTGGTGGTCATCTAAATATCTTTGTGAGATGGGTAGAAAAACCAGTGAGGAAACTGGAGTTTAGAAAGGTTATGCAAATTACCCAAGGTCACACAGCCATGTTGTTTTTTTTTTTTTTTCAGTTGAAAGTAGGAAGAATTTACATATTATACAAGAAGTAACAGTGCCAAGATTATAATCTGGGATTTTTTTTTTTTGGCAGCTAGATGATGCAATGCACAGAACTCTGAGCCTGGAATCAAGAAAACTTGATTCTAATACAGCCTCAGACATTTACTAGCTGTGTGACTTAGGCAAGTCACTTAACCTCTGTGTGCCTCAGTTTTTTCAACTGTAAAATAGAAAAAATGATAGCATCTACCTCCCTGAGTTATTGTGAGAATCACACAAGATAGTATTTGCAAAATGTTTAGCACAGAGTGTTTGGCATGTAGTAGGTGATTAATAAATGTTTGTTTCCTTCCTTTGTTCTGTTCTGAAACTTCTGGTGCATTGATAGATCTTGCCCCTATTTGCTTCACTAACACATAGTGGGTAGGGACCTGACCTGTTATATGGCATAGGGAACTCCCAGGGGAGCAATTTCCCTCTGATAAAGTAAGTGTGCACCTGTTTTATAACATTCTCTTAGAGAGTTTCCTGAGGTAATGAGAAGTTATATGGTTTGCTCAGGGTCATATGGTTTGTATGTCTCAGAACCCAGGTCCTCATGATTCTGAGGCCTGCTTTCTATCTGCTATACCATTGCAGCTCTCATTTAAAGAGCACACACACACACACACACAACACATATGTGCATATGTATATGTGTTTGTGTGCATACACACATTAACACAAACATACATATGTGTATATATACATATCTATGTATACACAAGCATGTATATATCATGTGTATATTCATTCACATAAATATATAAATACCATGTATAATATAAGGTAATTTGGGGAGTGGAAGGCAGCAGTAGCTGGGAGCTTTAAGTACAAGTCTAATGATTGTGAGTGCATTCATCATAAGATTAAGCCTAGCAAGGCATGTTCATAGAAGCTTTTTACTCAATGACTTTCTACTAGGTATTTTTTTTTTACCCAAAGTCCTCATGAAACTTTCCATTTGAGGCAGAGAACAGGAGCAGAGAAGAATTAGCAACTGTGGATGGTGTACTTAGACCAATAAAAGTCACAGATCTTAGAAAAAGTGAAATAAATTTTGTTACCTAAGCTAGGGAAGAAATTTCAGGGCTAGACCTCACAGAGAATTCACCAGAGGCACTAATCTTTAAATGAAGTTTATAGTGTAGAATATTTTCGGCATGAAACATTGTCAGATTTTAAGAGCTTGCTTTATAAGTTGAAGGATTGTTGTTAGCTGTGAAAAACTGTCTCTTTTTTTCTCCTTTGCCTCAAAAATATTTTAAGCCAGATTTTGCAGTTGCAGGTGGGAGGAATTTACCCACTCTTCAGTAAAGTATATCCGCACCATCACCAGATTCTGATGATTCAACACAAGTATTTCTCAATGAGCAATGCCATTAAACAAATTTCCAATTCTGCACCTGGTGTCCCGTTTTCTGCAGGCTCCAGATGCATTCATACAGTAATTATGACACCGGCAGTCAACAGAGAGGCAAACTACCCAAATGAATGAGGATAAAAAGAAGAGAAAACAGGCAGATACAAAAACATATGCAAATTAAGACAGTTCTAAGGTTTCACCTCATACATACATTGGCAATAATGATAATAATAATAATAATAATAATAAAAGACCTAAGCATTGGAGCAGCTAAGGAAAGACAGGCACCCTTATACATTCTTGGTCAAAGTGTGAAATTGTCTAACTGACCTTGAAAATCATTTTGAATCATGAAATATCAGAAAACTATCCCTACTCATTTACCCAATGATCTCACTCCTGGCCAAGGATGTGAGAAAAAGTGAGGTCCTATACATTCCAACACAATGCTTCTTATGGTCACAAAAAACTAGAAACAAGGTGCCCATCAATTTAGAAATGGATAAACAAATTGTGGTATGTGGATGTGATAAAATGTTATTATTTTCCTGTAGGAAGCAATGAAATTTGAGGAACTTAGAAGAAAATAGTAGGTAGGAAAACTTGCGTGATCTGATACAGAGTAAAGAATGAAGAACTAGGTGAAAAATGTACATGAGGATTAAAATAATATAAATTCATTAAAACATAGACAAACTATGATTAATTATAATGACTAATCTCAGTCCCAGGGAGTAGTTGACGAAAAACTTCTTTCCTCTTAGTTGAGAGGTAGAGGATGATGGCTGAATAATGTTTTATGGAAAGTAAACTTGGAGTAGTGGATAGAGAGCTAGCTTTGGCATTGAGAAAATGTACATTCAATTCCTACCACTGATATAGATAGACAGAAAGACAGATAGCTATGTATATACATAGATGTATGTATCTATACACATACACACATACATACTTATGTATATATGTATCCATCCATCCACCCATTTATCTAGTTAGCTACCTAGCTAGCTAATTCAAGGTCCTATTGAACCTCTGAGTATTCCAGGCAATTCTTTAAGACCTCAAGTTGAGAAGCAGGTGCTATTTTGCTAAGGTAGAAGGTCTTTTCTCATTGGAAGTATCCTGAACTACAAAAATAATAGAGTGGGGCTAGGGAGGAGGGGAAAAATGTTGCATATACTGCCAAAGTCTCCAACAGTTGACAATGCCTAACTTGTTTCTTTGTCACAAGGAACGTTTAATGGTTTGTTTGTAGAGGGCAGGAAGATTATATATCAGGAAATGACTTCAGTATAGAACTGAAAGGCATCAATAAAACATTAAGAAAACATAAAGAAATAAATAGATGAAATTCCTTGATCCAGAGAAGGCGGGGAATTTTGGTAAAAAAAAAAAAGTCAAAGAGAAGATAGAAGCAATCTGGGGGAATATGGTATTTTCAAACATTTTTACACCAGTTCATGACCTAGTCTAAAGTAACACTATATGTGTGTGTGTGTGTATACATACACATGTACATATACACAAATACATACATATACATATATATAAATTGTATTTCAATACTTTTATAATCCTATGTATTTTATTTTATGAATTTAAAAATATTTAGTCTAAGAAGGGGTCCATAGGCTTCATCAGATTGCCAAAGTGGTCTATAATATGAAAAAGGGTAAGAGCTTCTGTGACCCCAGTGACACTTATCTATCCCTTCTTTCATCATGTGTTACTTTGCTACTTGTGAGATGAAAGCTCACAGAGGTAAATTCTGTCATTTCTCTTATTATTAATTATTTGAAGCAATCATTCCTATTTTTGCAATTCTTTTGAAATCTTTTTTTGTTTCATATCTTCTGGCAACATCCATTGGAAGGAATGACTCTCCCTCACTCCTTTTTTTCTTCCTCCTCTTTCCCTCCTCTCTCCCTCTCTCTCTCCCTCTCTCTTTCTCCTCTCTGTCTCTTTTCTCTCTTTCACACACACATGTTATATGTATGTGTGTGTGTGTGTGTGTATAACATCAGACTGCAATTTGAGTTTGTTTATGCAATTGTATTTTCCCCAATTGTTAGGAGTTTCTCTTCTTTATCCTGGTTTATGCAAAATATTTTCAACTTAATGTAACTATTTTTTTTTCCTTTTGCACTCTCCTCTATCCTGATTTGGTTAAGATCTCTTGACTATTTATGACAAGTGTCTAATCTTGTTGTTTTCTCCAAAAAATTTTAATGATGTGACCTTAAATATTCAGGCCATGAACTTATTGTGGTGTATGATGTAAGATGTTGGCCTAAATCTAATATTGTTTTTTTTTTGTTAAAAGAGATAGTTTTTGGGATGGGGAAAGTGGTGAGAATCAATCAATCAATGAAGAAACATTTGATATGTGCCAGACACTGTGCTCATTGGGAAATGACTAGTATTAAACAACCAACTAAACAAAGAATCCCCAAAGAAATCAATAAAAAGGTTTTTTTTTAAGAAATTGGGCAGAACAAGAATATTTTTGAGTACAAAAGATTAAAATAAGAATGCCTTTAGTAAAGATTGGTGGTTTAAGAAATTAACAGGTGAATGTTTTGTTTTTCCTCCAACAAAAAAGAAAGGTGATTCTCCTTTCTTCCAAATCCCAAAGTTGCATCACTTTTTCCAGTGTTCTTTTTTATTCAATACCACAGCACTGTGCAAAACTGTGCAAAACAATTATTCCAACAGCTTCCATGGTGATTTTCACAGTCTAACTAACAACTCTATAGATTAAGTGATACTTCTATCTTTTCTAATAGCAAATCCATTCATAGCCTCCTCTTTTTTTCTCTCTAGAAGGAATTGTGTTGGAATTATAGCTATACCTAATGGCTATACTTTGAATAATCTGGTATTTTAATTAATAAAGAAATACTTTTTAAAAATGCAAGTCATATTCCTGTAATTTTGGGGGGTTGTTTTTTGGCTATTTATCACATGATGGCCAAACAAACTTCCAAGGATGAGTCTGTCCACATTTATCTATGTTGGTCCTTAGAAGAGAGACACATAGTTCAATGCTGAGCATACATGCTCCAAGTCTTTTTAGCTTGGTAGGATATACCCTATCTTAGGCTCATAGGATCATGGAATGGAACTTAGAGGTTCCAATCTGGTCCAAAGCCTTCATACATAAGAAGAAAAAAATCCTGAAGCCCAGAGATGAGATTTGCACAAGGTGATGCAGGTAATAAGTGACAGAGACAGATTCTGAACTCAGGTTCTCTGTTGCTATAGCCACCACCATGGCCTATGTCACTATATTCTGCCAACGTAGCCCTAGAGAACCTAAGGTTAGCTCTACTCTCCATTGAAGCATCAGAAGCAAACTTTAGCAGAGTACAGTTTATGAGAGGTGAGAACTCTGGACCAGACAACTGAATTGACCATGATTGAGGATGATGAGTTTGGGTAATATTTAGATTCCAGAAGTACAACACATACCGGATGAGTACATTGTGAACTAGGACTGACTGAAGCTCGTCACTTACAAATCCTATTTAGAGCTGACCTAAGCTTGGCGCCCGATCAAGCTCCAGATTTGAGGCAGCATCTGGGGAAGAGATGCCACAGCTTCCAATGCTGGTTTTCGGAATATGCTTTGTGCGTCTAGGATTACTTCCTCATTGTCATGTAATGGCTGCCCAGAGATTTCAGAAGTACTGAACCAACTCAGGGTCACTGGCCCCTGCCTTCATTCCAACATCAATCAAGATCATAGATTTAGTGCCACAAGGGATCTTGTAGGCCTCACAGTCCACTTCCCTTCCCCACGTTTTGTTTTTGTTTTTGTGGTTCAATCAGTTGTGCCTGACTCTTCGTGACCCCGTTTGGGGTTTTCTCGGCAAAGATAATGGAGTGGTTTGCTATTTCCTTCTCCAGTTCATTTTACAGATGAGGAAACTGAGGCAAACAGGGTTAAGTGACTTGCCCAGGGTCGCACAGCTAGTAAGTGTCTGAGGCCAGATTTGAGCTCAGGAAGATGAGTCTTCCTGACTCCAGGCCTGATGTTCTATCCGCTCTACCACCTCACTCACCAAGCTACTCCCTCCCTGTCCCCCTACCCTGGATTTTACAAATTAAGAAACTGAAGTCAGAGAGCTTAAGATATTTTCCCAGCATCACACAGCTATTAAATGTCTGGGTCAGGATGTGAATCCAGGTCCTCTAGGCTCCAAGTTCATTGGTCTGTTCTTTATATGATGCTTCTTCTTTCAAGTCTAACATGTGTGGGCAGGAAATATATTTCTGATCCTTGAAGTATTTTCCATTTGCCCATTAAATTCTTACCTAATTCTCTAAAGTCTGACTCAAATGACACCTCTTCCAAGAAGTCATCCATGATGCATTTCCTGTTAGTCATCATGTATTGCCTAGGGCCTCAAAAACTCTTATGGTATCAGAGGCCATCTCACACAATCAGACCAAGAAATCCCTTTATAACACCTCCAGCCTTCGCTTGAAAGTCTCCAGGGAGGATAAACCTACTGCCTCCCCCAAAGGCAGGTGATGTGATCAAAGAATGTCAGGCTTGCAATCCAGAAGACCTGAGTTTGAATACAGTCCCAACGCTTGTTATGCAACACTAGTAACTTCTCTAGGCCTCAGTTTTCTCATCTAACAACAACAGAATTTACTTCATAGGATGGTTGTAAGCACCAACAGAGACAATATTTGTAAACCTCTTTGCAAAACTTAAAGTGTTGTATAAATGCTATTTGTTATTATTATTATTATTACATATTTAATTATAGAAAGACTACTATGATGGCCTCTCCATCTTTTGCTTTTCTTTGTATGCTTAAGTGACTAGCACAGTATCTGAAAAACAGTATGTGCTTAATAAAGGGTTACTGACTGAATGACCTCTTGGAAACTTCCATTCTCTGCTCCTACTGCTGCCTTTTAAAGCCAACCTTATTCAATCTGGCCTTATCTCTCTCGCATGTGGCAGCTCTTCAACGATGAAGATAGCTATCACATCACCCTTGACAATATCTCTACTACTTGATTTGGTGTTATTCATTTATTTTGGGGGGTTATTTATTTTTTGTTGGGAGAGGGAGATCAGTGACTTTGATTGTGTAAAGAACTTCCAGTATAGAAACCCTCTCCACCAAAGCTTTTTTTGTAAGCCAGTCAAGGTTAAGTGACTTGCCCAGGGTCACACAGCTAGTAAGTATCAAGTGTCTGAGGCCACATTTGAACTCAGGTCCTCCTGACTCCATGGCTGGTGCTCTATCCACTTAACCACTTAACTGCCCCCAGCAATATTATTTTTTAACATAGTGTTAGAGAGTTTCCTGAGTGCACCAAGAGGTTAAGTGATGTCCCCATAATCAAACAGCTACTGTTCTAGGGAAGACTTGAACTCATGTCTTCCTGACTCCAAGATCCGTCCTCTTTTTGCCATAGCAGACTTTCTTTCATGTAAAAGTATATATTTCAGGGAAGTCCCTCACCTGAAGGCTGATCACTAGGTGATGAACTTTAGGGGTACCACAACTCATCTACTACTTGAGGGGGTGGGTCTTCCTAGTCCTTTTGAAGTTCAGCTGAAGTTCCATCTTTTATGAGGCCTTTCCTGATACACCTTCCCCGATACACCTTCCCCATCCCCAATGCTTTTCCACTCTCTCAAATACCTTACTTGCATATATTCTGTGACCACATGAATATTTTCCCCCAGTAAAATATAAGTTCCTCAAGGTCAGGGAGTATTTTATTTTTTGTCACAGTATCCTCAGAGCCTGGCAGCTAGTCAGTACTTAATAATGCTTGTTGATTTACATTTATCAGTAGTGATGGTTCCTACGCAGATGGCATTTGATTATTTAAGCGTTGAAGCACTAGTATTAATAATCAGAGGGAAAAAAGGAGACAACATAAACGAGTGTTGCATTGGGTGGTCTGGCCTCCAAGTGCAGGAGGCACTGAGAGAAAGGCTGGGAAAGCTATGGAAGACTTTGCACAGCAGGAAGGACATGGACTAGGTCTTTCAATATGAGCAGATTTTCCGTGGCAGAAGGGATAGGGGCCACAGTATAATTCCAGTAAGAAACTTTTCTGAAATGAATTAGCTTTTAGACTGCCATTATCTTGAAGAGTATCCCTGAACAAGATGCCTAAAAAGCACAGGAAATGAAGATGTTGGTGATTTATGGCACCATTTCCAGGGACCATGAGCTAGACATTTGCTATTTTCCACTCTGACACTGGCCTTTAGAGTGAGTACATCCAGAGATGGTTTATGACAACCAGAATCAAGAATTGAGATTCTGATTACTTATGGTCATTAAAGCCTAATGACTTTCTGCAGGAGGTGAAGAGGCCATTAGCCTGGGGGTCCTGAGCCAAATTAGAGTCCATTTAATTACATATTGCTTGTCCCTATTCCCTTTGCAATTTCAACTAAATATAACATGATAATAAAAAGACCAGCATCAGTTCAGGCAATCCTTTGATGGCCTGTCAGGGGGAAGAAACTGACCCTGAGTTCTTGAAGGCTCTGCCATTGGGATTCAAACTCTGACAGGTCCCACCTGCAAATCACGTCAGCTCATGTCCTCCTGCCAGGCTTCCAAGCCCTCATCTAAACACCAGTCTAGTTCAGCTATGAAAAGCTCATCAGCAAAGTGTCAACAAGCAAGTACAGTTTGTTTGTTTGTTTCATCAGCTCTTGAAATCATCAAATAATAAGGCATGAGGTAGAGGGGGGGAGGGAGTAATGCTACTGCACTCCTACTACTAAGTGGCATTTGTAAATCACACTGAAGTCTGCAAAACACTTTGTAGGCATGATTTCATTTGAATCACACACCAACCCAGTGAGGTAGAGCCTTTTTTTTTTTTGGCTGTTTTTAGTTTTGATGTGGACATGAGATTTTGTTAGTGTATGAAACTCTTTGTTGGGTTTTTCTCTTGGCAGAGATGCCGGAGTGGTTTGTCATTTCCTTCTCGAGCTTATTTTATGGATGAAGAAACAGAAATAAACAGTGACTTGCCCAGGGTCATACAGCGAGTAAGAGACTGAAGGCAGATTTGAACTCAGAAAGATGAGTCTTGCTGATTCCTAGCCTGGCACTCTATTCATTGCTCCACCCTAGTTGCCCAAACGAAATTCTACCAAAGTGGATTGGCACCTACTCTACCCTGGGAAGTGAGAAGTTATGTGCCTCAGTCAACGTTACACAACCAAGCTGGATCAGTAGCAGGATTTAAATGCAGGCTTCCTGACTCCAGGGCTGGTTCTCAAAGAGGATAGCACAAGGAGGAAACTGAGGCTAGCAGGCATTAAATGTGGGATACATATTCAAACCATCTTCTTGCCTCCAAATCAAGCATTCCTCCCAGTATGCCAGACTGCTCTGTATCACCGGAGGCAGCAAACACACAGATGTGGTCAGGGATGTTTTATGTGCTGAAGCACACATTCTTTTTAACTAGACCTATTCTGGCTCATCAACGCACAAGTAACAAGAGTAGGCTTTCTAATTTAAAGGCTTTTATGCAGCTAGCAAGGCAGAGTACATGAGCGGTCTTCAGAAAGGTCTGAGTTCAAGGCTTGCCTCAGATATTTATTATGTGTGACCTTGTGGTTTTAATTTTCATTTAAATTCTCAGCCTCAGTTTCCCTGTCTATAAAATAGGGATAATAATACCACCTATTTTCAAAGGTCATTTTGTGGCTCAAATGAGATATTTTCTCTCTCTCTCTCTCTCTGTCTCTCTCTCTGTCTCTGTCTCCTCTCTGTCTCTCTTTCTCTGTCTCTTTCTCTCTCTCTCTGTGTCTCTCTGTCTCTGTCTGTCTCTCTATCTCTCTCTGTGTGTCTCTCTGTCTCTGTCTCTCTGTCTCTGTCTCTCTCTCCTCTCTGTCTGTCTCTCTCCCGATGCTCTTTCTGATTCTCTATGTATATCTCTCTCTACACACACACACACACACACACACACACACACACATTTATGCATATACATGTACAATACAGGTGTAGATATCTATACATAATATTGCTTTGTAAATATCTATCATTATTATTACTAACATTTATGTAGTACTTATGTGGTAGACACTGCACTAACTACTTTAAAATTATTCTCTCATTTGATCCTGACAACAACCCTAGGATGTAGGTGATTATTATTACTATTATTATTGTTATAGTAACCTACATTTCCAGTGTCCTGTACAATTTACAAGGAGCTTTCTTCACCACTACCCTTATAAGGCAGGTCATTGAAGCACTATTATTCCCATTTTACAGATTGTAAAACTAAGGCTAAATGATCGTGAGTCTCAGAGCTACAAAATGTTGAAGTGGGATTCAATTTCACATCTCCTGATTTTTAATGTTCGGCTCTTTCCTCACTGACAGGCTGCCTTTCCTCACCACCCTTGCCCCCAACAATGGCACATTAAACAGGTCAGAGGAAATGCAATTCCAAAAGTGGTTCCAGATGAAACCACAATACCACTAGAACTCTTAGACCCAGAGATAACTTGTATGATTTTCTAAAGGTTACAGAGATTACCAGTGGAAGATCCAGGACTAAAACCTAGGCTTCCTCACTCTTCATGTGGTATTTTTTTCCCATCTCACCAATAGGGATCGTCCCAACCAATTTGCACATGTGTACAGCTAGGCGGCACAATGGATAGAATGCTAGACCTGGAGTCTGGGAGACCTGAATTCAAATCCAGCCTCATATACTTACTAGTTGGGTGACCCTGGCCATTTAACCCTGTTTGCCTCAGTTTCCTCATCTGTAAAATGAGTTGGAGAAGGAAAGAGCGAACCTCTCCAGTATCGTTGCCAAGAAAACCCCAAATGGGGTCCCAAAGAGTCAGGCACAACTGCAAACAACTGAACAACAGCATGCTTGCATAAACATGCATCCCCCTTTCTTCACTCACACTGCCTTCATCTTCACTTAGGCTTTTATCACCTCTCACCTCAGCTACTGCAATAACATTCTAATTGATCTCCTTGCCTCTAGTTTTTTCCCCCTTCTCCAATCCATTATTTATATAAATACCAAATTGATATTCCTAAAACACAGGTTTGACCATTTTATTTCTCTGCTTATGAAGCCTGAGTAGCTCCCTATGGCTTCTAAGCTCAAATACAAAATCCTCCATTGGGCATTTAAACTCATCATAAGGTTCCTATCTGTGGTTTTTTTTTTCCCTCAGACTTATTTCACATGATTCTTCTTGCATTCTCTACGTCCTAACCAAACTGGCCTACTATCTATTTCCAATAAACAGTTCTCTATCTCTACCTTCATGAATTTGCATGGGTTCTGCATGCCTGAAATGTTCCCTTTCTTTTCTTAGAATCCCCAGCCCGTTGTTAGTATTCCCCTGTTCCCAAATTACTTTTTATTCATTTTGTATTTATCTATCTGTTTACCTTTTGTTTTCCCCAATAGAATATAAGCTCCTTTAGGGCTTTTGCTTTTTGACTTTGTTTCACAGAATTTGTGGGATAAGAATTCAGGTTCTTCCCAGTTATAATCCTAGATTTTAGAATTGAAAAGGCCCTTAGGAGTGCCTACTTATTTAAGCCAACTTTACATCCCATTCAAGAATTCCCTCAATTTCCCTGATAGTTGGTCATCTGTTTAAACATTTCCAATGTTTGGAAGCTCACTGACCTCCAAGGCAATGCCATCCACTCTCTGTAACCTCTCAATGTGAGGAAGATCTTAAATATACTGAACCAAAAAATGCCTCACTATAACTTCTATAAGAGTAAATCTATATCCTCATTTGCTGTAGTGCTTCAAATATTTGAATAAACATCATATATCCATCTAAATTTTTTCTTCTCCAAGTTCAAGGGGGAAGCCAAAGGGCCAAGGGAATGGCTGCCTTACTCCCTTGAGTGTCCTCTCTAACATAAAGGAAAAGAATACTTCCAGGGAACTATATGGCACTGGAGCAAACCAAAGCTCTCAAAAAGTGCAGTCATAAATGTACTGAATACAAGCATCTCCATCCTCCATAAATATTTGCTTGAAATAATGGACTGTGCAGAATAAAAGTTATTGGAAATTGGATTCCTATCAGAATTGGGCCTTTCTAGGATGTGGCTATGAGCAAAGAGCAGCAAAAAGAAGCCTTGGCAAAGAATGAGGATGCATTAATACCCCAAGGACAAAAGCACTCTAACAGAACAGCTGAATGCACCAAGAGCGAAGGACAAAATTCTCTCTATAGAGCGTGAAATAAATGGATGAGTCAGGGAGGTATAGGATCTGACAAATTCGGGCTGCAATAGCAAACAGAAATGGTGAAAACCCTCATGGGTGACTCAACTTCAACACACATGCAAATACACAGAAATGTCCAAAGAGAAGTAGTGACATTTTCTGCTCCTTAAAAATGACCTTTATGCATTGGCTGATCCATGGGCATTTTCCAGAGCTGGATTATGTTGAGATTATAACAACAAATATGCGACCCTCACTGACTTTTGTAGATGTACATGGTAATCACCCTTCCCAGACTTGTTGACTTCATAGTTTAAGGAGCTATAGGTTCTCATCACTGCAAGTCTCTCCTTTGATCACTGTAACCATGGCTTAGGAAGAGTGTAAGATTCTTGAAGGGAAGAAGCATGCTTATTTTTATCTATCTATATGGATCCCCATTGTCTACAATTCTTCCTGGCACACAGGTGGCCCTTAATGATCACTGGGCTGTTGTCTGTTTCAATACCTTGCTGCCAAAGAATGTCCAATCCAGGATCTAGCTGGTGGTAAATTCCTGTCCCAGCTGCAGAACATTCCACAGAGACAGTAACTTGAAATGTTAGCCAGGAGAGTTGCTTATTGCTTGATGCTATGCACGCTCCAGCCCTGGCAATTACCATCTTTCTCTGGTAGGTTCTGCTGAGTGAGTTTACTCCTAAAACCCCAGCTTCCCTGAGATACCGACCTGTGTCTTTGAAAAGCTACTCCAGGGCTAAATGGTATTATAGATGGGTTCACAAATGTAAAAAAGCTAAAATTTCAGTTTAGTTATTCCTTCAGAGGTTTTAACCTTTTTATTTATTGTAGACCCCTTTATGGGTCTACAAATGTGGCTGATGGACCCCTTCTTGGGGGTCCATGGAATAACGTTTTTAAATACATAAAATAAAATACATATTACAAAGAAAAACAATTATATAAATATAACAGTGTATTTTTCCCCCACTTAAGTTCAGAGATCCTCAGAAATCTATCCGCAGAGCAATGTTTGTAAATCTCAGGTTAAGAACTTCTGCCCCAATCTGACAAACTTCTTCAGTAATGACAGAAATATTCTTGAGCAGGCTGTCAGTCAACCACATTTTTATATAGCAGTTTAATTGAGCAATTTAATCTGGGCATATAAATTTGGGCAAACGAGATAGTGCCTGCCTATAAGGATCTTCCAATTTGATAGGTGAAGACAACAAAGAGGAATAGAAAGTGGGAAAGGGAGAAAGCTGGTGCCAAGAAGGAAGAGAAGTGAGGAGAATGAAATGAGCTGAAAGTGAAGTGAGCAAGGGTGGAACCCCTCTCTTAGTAAAGGGAGAGATACCTTTAAAGTCAGGAGAACCTCAGATCAAGTCCGCTCTCTTTATACTGGCCATTAGATTCATGGGGCAAGTCACTTAGACTGCATCTGTAAAGGGATTTTCCTCATTAGGAAATTTCTATGCTACTGAAATCATAAGTCTAGTCCCTATTGACTTCTAGGTGGTACAGTGGCTATCACTAACTGTATGACCCTGGGCAAATCACTTAATCTCTCTCTGTCTTAATTTTTTCATCTGTTAAATGGGGATAATAACAGCATCTACCTTAAAACACTTAGCACAATTTGTTGTTGAGTCATTTTTTAGACCTGTCCAACTCTCTGCGACCCCATGTAGGGTATTCTTGGCAGAGATACTGGAGTGGTTTGCCATTTCCTTCTCCAGCTCATTTTTCAGATGAAGAAACTGAGGCAAAAAGGGTGAAGTGACTCACCCAGTGTCACAAGGCTAATAAGTGTCTGAGAGTCAGATTCTAATTCAGATCCTCTTGACTCCAGGGCTGGCGCTCTGTCCTTTGTACCACCTAGCAGCCCCCCAATGCCTGGCACATAATAGATGCTTCATAAATACTTGTTTTCTTCCTTACTTTCTTGACTTTTCTAGTGACAAACTAAAAAATGTTTGAAGAACAAGGTAAATTGTTATTTAAGAATATAAATTAATTTACAGTGTTTAACTATCCTGGAAGGAAGCAGGTAGGTCGGGATTAGAAATGCAAAGTATATTGACAGCCCTCAAGCCTCTACCAGGTACCATCTCACATGATGCTTATAGTAAACCTGTTGGGAAGGTAAGATCATCCTCATCCTCATCCTCATCCACATTTTACAGATGAGGAAACTGAGACTACAGTAGGTTAAGTGACTTGTCCAAGGTCACACAGCTAACAAGCAGATAAAGAACTAAAACTCAGATCCTCTGTCTCTAGGCCTAGTGGTCTTTCCATTATATCATACAGCCTTTCACAGAAAAGAGCAAGGGAGTTAAGGAGAAACTCGGAAGGAATAATTTTTGTGATTTTGATTTTTTTCACTTCTCTTGTAAATGGTTAGTTTTGAAGTGAAAGAAAAAACTACTGGCGAAAGTGAGTTTGCAGGATTATCTATGAATTTCAATTACCTACCCCTAATGCTTTTCCTCTCCCCTACCACACATAATCAAATGCTTTCTGGACTTTTATACAGTTTCACTTGAAATATTTTTCTACTCTAGAGAACTGAGAAATGACCCTTCCAGTTCATCAGTCCTTCACCATACACAAATATTGATTAGGTGAAAAAACACATAAATACATAGAAGGGCACCCAGAGATTGGACTGAGGCAGCAAAAACTCCCAGTTATATAGCATTTGGAGCTCTAAAAAGGACTTTCTTTCTCTCAATAACCTGGTAAAGCAGTGGATGTGAATGTCATTGTTCTCTTACAAATGAGGAAACTGAGCCTTTGAGAGTTGACACGATAATTATTATAATAATAGTAATTATAATGATAATGTAATAAACATTTATATAGGTGGCACAGTAAACAAAACTCTGAACTTGGAGTCAGGAAGACCTAAGTTAAAATCTGGTTTCAGATGCTGGCCAGCTGTATAACCCTGGGCAAGTCACTTAACCTTTTTGCCTCAGTTTCCTCATCTATAAAATGGGGATAATAATAGCACTTCCCCCTTAGGATTGCTGTGAGGACAAAATAAGGTAACAATTATAAAGAACTCAGCACAAAGCCTGGAATATAGTAAACACTATATAAGTATCATCATCATCATTATATCTATTACTGTTACTAATTACTAGCTTTGAGTTTTGCAAAGAGCCTGAGAAACATTGTCCCGTTTTATCCTCACAACAATGTTGGTAGGTCAGTACTACTATAAGGTGTCAAACAGGGGTGAGGGTCTGGCACAAGCCAGCAATATTCTTTTTTTTTCTTTGTAAATCTTTATTATTGATAATATTTTATTTTTCCCAATTGCATGTAAAAACAATTTTTAACATTTTTTAAAATTTTGAATTCCATATTCTCTCTCTCTTTTTCTCTCCTCCCTCCTCCTTGAGATGGTAAGCAATTTGATATAGGTTATACATATCCTGCAACATTCTCAAATGAAAAAGGAACCAAATTAAAAAGAAAATGGAAAACATTTAACAAAGTAAATAAAAACACAACAGAAGATAATGTTAATATGTGTTTTACTAAGTCTATATATGGCCGGCAGTTATCTTAATATATGGCTCAGTGGCCTGTTTTTCATTTGAATTTGACACGCCTGCTATTATTATCCCCATTTTACAGATGACAAAACTGAGATAGGTTCATTCATCCAGGGTCACACAACAAGTAGGTATCTGAGCCTGATTTGTACTTGGATATTCCTGACCCCAAATCAAACCTTCACCCAATAATTCATCTAGATACCACTAGCTTCCTCTTTTCTATGCAGCTAGACAGTGATGGACAGGATTCCAGTTCTGGGTCCATGGACCCCTGAATCCAGTGCTCTTTCTACTATCCCACACTGCTCCTCTTATTCTTTCCAGTCAGCCCATGAGTGAGTTCTGGCATATTGAGGGCTTTGGGAAGAATTCTCAGTAGGATTTTTATGCGAAAATTTCTGCAAGTAGCACAATCTGCACTGAGGCAAATGACACAAAAACACTCTCAGCTGAAGAACTAGACTAAGACATTGGCAAATGGCCCCGGTGGGAGGTGGGCATGTGTGAGCTCACCTGGCGGCTTTCCATTTTTTTTGCTTTTTTTTTTTTGTGTGTGTGTTACTTAGTATTCTTGACAAACTAGGTATGAAGCTCCCTTTCTAATGCTGCTGAAGGACTGAGAGTTTTGTGCTCGATTTGGCATCGTCTAAACCAACTGCCCAGTGGTGAAGCTCTTTTAACACTTCCCTAGCTATAGACTTGACTGTTAAGCTCATGCTAAATCCTGACAATACTCTCCAGGGACAGCCACACTCAAGCAGGGATCCCATTACCATAAAACGCCCTTCTCCTTTTCAGAATTCACTGTAGCATTCGAAGGGCCTAAATACATTGGGGAAATGACATCCTAGAAAAAGCATTGGCTCTGGAGTGAGATTACCCTGTTCTAAATTCAACCTCTAATAGCTATTTATTTGGCCTTGGGAAAGTCACTTAACTTCCTTAGGCCTCAGTTTCCTCATTTATTAAATCAGATGATTGTACTAAATGGCACTGTTGTTCAAATGCTACCTATGTAGATTACTATCTGTATGACTTTTCAGAAGTCACTTAACCTCTGTGCCTCAGTTCCTCATCTGTAAAATAAGGGGGTTGGCCTGGAAGACCTCTAGGTTCCCTTCAAGATCTAGATCTGCGATCTTATGATCTTTTCTGTTTCTGTTTCTCTTTTTTTTCTTTATTTATTCTTTCTCTATTATTCTCTATCATTTTTTACACTACTCACTAAAACTACTCAGATCCCCTAAATTGAGGATCAGTCACAAAGGAGTCCTCTTCCTGTGAACACTTTGTATCTCCCCCAACACAGTGCTATGCACACAATGGGCACTTAATAAATATTCTTTGAAAGAGATTCAGTTTAAAAGAATTTATTAAATTCGATGTGTAATACATTGTGCTAGGCACTGGGATAGAAGATAAAATTAGCATAATCTCTTTCCTCAAATAAGACCTAGACAAATACATATAACATAAGATAGACTATACAAAGCACAAAAGTGTGATCCATAAGATAAGTGAGATGGAATTACTGAAAGTGGGGAAATCAGGGGAGGCTTCATGGTGGTGGCACCTGAACTGCATGAAGAAAGAAGACAGGAATGTCAGCAGGGAGACATAAAAAGGAGTGCATTTCAGACTTGGGGTACAGCCTGCATGAGTACATGGGTGGGGGGAAGAGGGGAAGAGGGCAAGGAAAGATAGCCCTGCTGGTCACCACCTTGGCCTTTTGTTCATCTAAGGCTTCTGCATAAGGATTCTCATGTCATACACTGTTGAAGCATTTACTACCCACACAGTGGGCACCATTTCAAATACTTCTTCTAGTCCTTCTCCTTGGTCACTCTTCCTACTTAGTAGCTGGGGCTGAAGTCAGGGGCCCAGCTTCAGTATCCACTTTCTACTGATGTGATCATGAACAAGTCAATTAAAGTGTGTGGACAGTTCTTCACCTACAAAATTATGGGATTGGCAAAAATGACCTTTAAGGTTCTTTCCAACTCTATATCTGCATGTGATCAGCACAATTTGGGTACATTTATTGTTTGGTCATTTTTTTCAGTTGTGTCCAACCATTTGTGACCTGATTTGGGATTTTCTTGGCAAAGATACTGGAGTGGTTTGTCATTTCCTTCTCCAGCTCATTTTGCCAATGAGGACACTGAGGAAAACAGGGTTAGGTGACTTGCTCAGGGTCACACAGTTAGTAAAGTATCTGAGGCTGGATTTGAACTCAAGAAGATAAATATCCCTGACTCCAGGCCCAGCACTCTGTCCACTGTACCACCTAACTGGCCCTGCTGGGTAGACAATAATTGATTAATAAATGTTTGTTGATTCATTTATTGACCATGTCAGGCAGATGAAACTTCATAGAGTGTTAGATGTAAAGAACGTTCAGGGTTCAAAGGACCATCTCTCTAAACCATTCCTGTGTAGAAATTCCAGCTGTTTCTTAAAGACCTCCAGAGAAGGGAGACTCACTAAACTACAAGGCAAACCACTCCTCTCTGGCAAGGCCAACAGCTCACAAAGACAATGAAGATTGTTTGCTGCCATGGTTCAGTTTTAGGTAAGATTGGAATTGATTCTGTGTCAGGACCCTCTCCCTTCAGTGTGACCTTTTTAAAGGTCATACTGGCCCACTTTATTTTTTTTCCTATTTGTTCATCATTGAGGATATTTTTGTAAAGTGTACCATCTACGTGACAGGCGGTGGCAATAGCTTATAGCTTCATATTACTGAGGTATATGTCTGACTGAGGTGGGAGATTCATGATGTGAGATTCAATATGACCTCAGGATTATCAGTCTACAGGACAGCAGAGCCTCTGTAAAAAGCATTTATGATTATTTGCATACTGTATGTGCATTGGCAGGGAGGGGGGCGTATAAGCACTCTTGTACATGCCCAAGAGTCTAAAAGTCCCTAAGAAGGTCATCTGCTGTTATCAGACTGCTTCTTTTATTTGGTGATCATAATTTAGTAGGAAAATTGCATGAATGTATATGACCAAGATAATTTGTCATGTAACAGGGAAACAATTCACTGAAGAGATCCTTAACTGTGTCCCTATCTGTCCTCTCCTTTTCCTTGATATAGCCAACACGACATGGCAGAATATGTTTTATGAGAGTCATTAATGCACTATGAGCTGTCAAAGACACAAGTAGGTCAGAATGTGCCTCAAATATATGGCAAAAATTCTCTAAAGCAGGGCTTTTCAGGGAACAAACAGAACAGAGAATTAGCAATCAAAAGTATATATCTTGAAAGATGAATTAGGGCTCAAAGAAAAAGAATTCATCTAAAAACGGGGTGATTAAAAATACAATAAGTTATACAAAATACAGCCCATATAAGAAGATAACAAATTCTTATAAAGAACCACTGAATGTTCATCCTGGAAAGGCCCATAATGATTATCTATTCCAGAGGTCCCTAATCCCTTTTGTATATTTCATGGATCCCTTTGGAAGTCCGGTGAAGCCTATTGACCTCTTCTCAGAATAATGTTTTTAAATAAGTGAATGGAATGCTAAATTTTAGTTAGATATTATATGGATTCCCTTCCTTTAAACACAATTTTAAATAACTGAAAGAAATGCTTAATTTCACTTAGATATTAGTTGTAATTATTTTCCCCTTCATCCAAGTTCATTGACCCCCTAAAATCTATCAAATTCTGTTCTGGGGATCCTGAGCTAAGAACCCTTGACACAGTCCAACTTTGTCACGTTAAATTTAGGGAAATTGAAACCTAGAGAGGTAAATTTGGACTTCAATTTTAACATTTATAAAAGGAATTCAGGGACACATGATGAATTCTAAGGTCTTTGTCAACTACAGGACCTATGATCTTAACATGCCTTTCTCAAGATCATTAAAGGCAGAGCAGAGAATGAGAATTCAGGTTTTCAGATTCCCAGGCCAGTACTATTCCATATATCCTATGCAGCTTCCTCGTACTGCTTTAATCTTGTAATGAAAAGATCTGGAATAAAAAAAGATGTAGGAGACTGACACAGTGTGCAGTTATAGGAGTGGGAAGAGGAAGCGACTCAGAATACCTTCTGTTAGGGCGAAGGTGCCAAGGCGCTTCTCTCTGAGAAGGGGTGCCATTTTAACCAGGATCACTTCAGTCACCTCTCTCAAGTTTGGGATGCAAGTAATTCTGTATGGGTCATGCAGGGGTTCTACAAATATAGGAAGGTAACAACAATGGTTATGACTAAGAGAAACAAGGATTGCATGTGATCATAGCATGGGGGGGTGCTTCATACCCATCCCCCCTTCTACTCCAAAGTATCAGGTAATAAAGGATCTGGCATGAAGCTAACGACAGTAAGTTAACAAGGGTACATGCGACAGGAAAAGACTGAGAGTAAGCATATTCTCCAGCTCCTAATGGCACTATTACTACTGAATATGATCATGAGAGCTTCTGTCTCACAGTTAACTTTTTTTTTTTTTTGCAAGCGATGGTGGAAACATCATACAGCTTTTCAGCTTGCAGCTATCAAAGTTGATTTACAGAGATCCAGCTAGAAAACTCAGGAATCAATTAGAAGAACTTCAACCCTCACAGCCGTCTTTGATACATTGAGGTGGTTCCCAAATCGCAGAGGAAAGCGCCATGGCTTCCAGCAGCAAGCATCAAAAAAATGAGAGCTTCAAAGCTGATTTCTTTCAACTTCTGACAAAAGTGACTCTCCTGGGTTTCGGTGTCTAAAGTAATGGCTGTTTTAGTGATAAAATAGCTCTTCCTAGGGATTTTTTTAAAAAATAAAGTTTCCCCTTCCTATTAGACTATCTCAATTATAGTGTCTTTAACATGAGTTACAGAGCAGGCTGATTAAAGCAATTAATAAGCTCTTCTCCAATCACCTTATCTCCCTTATCAAAATGCAATCACCCTGACTATTCCAGAGTGAAGTCTTCTAAACACACCCAGAAAATAAAAGCCTGATAAAAGAAATAATGATTTGCTCCTTTAAGTGGATTATACACGCACATAAGACCATGTTTCCCTATACAAGATTATAGACATCACGGCATGGTCATTACTTTGTACCCCAAAAGAGAAACAAACTGGGGAGATATTGTAGAAAGTCAGAGACAAAATGAATGGAGCAGCAACTTCAGTGATTTATCTTAGATTGGTAAAGAATAGAACTCTTACTGATAACTTGTGTATCTTCCTCTAGGTCCCCAACTTTGTGCCATGTGTGACCTGGGGAAGATATCATTAAGTTTATTCAACTTTTGGATTCACACTGAGAGGTTGTCTATTAAAGTGAATTCCATAGATCTGGCATGAGCACCTTCAATCACAGATACTTGCTTTAGATCCATATCGGAACAACTTTCCTCCAAAAGGGCCACTGAATTTGCAAAAGGTCTATTATCTAAATCACTCAGCTCTGGCTTTTCCTGATATCACTATTAACTCTTCATCCCTGAGAGATGCACTGAAAAATGCTAGAATTAAAATCCTTCCTGAATCAAAGTTAGAACCCTTTCCCAAAACAAACACCCCAAAGATCTGTCCTATCCTTAGATATATGAAACACTGACCACTTTCCTAGATTTCAAAAGCAAAAGAAAGACTAGATTTCAAAGCAAAGAAAAAAAATATTAGAAGGAGTTTAAAGAAGTCTTATTTTCCTTACCGGTATAAATGCATGTTGCATAGCTTGCTCACATTTTTTTAAGGAAGCAATAGTATCCCACAAATACTGATAATCCACAGCATGGGAAGCATTTGGCCGGTCCATGGTGAAGGCTGGTACCACTCTAACTGAGCTCAAACAACCCAGTCGAAAGGGGAAAAAAAAGGGACTGCAGATCTGTTACATAAACTTCTTAATTAGATCTGCTACACAAACTGCTATCTTAGGACTGAAAAAGTTAATCAGAGCATTTCTTTCAGGGGATAACTGGGCATGAGACAGATGTTGTCATTGGGAAGGATTTTCATTCCCACACTTGTGAAAAGCAAGGCCATCTATGTTCCAGCCGTCTGCATGCTGGTCTGTCAATACTGCACATACCATAAGTGTGTGGGGGAGAAGGGGTAGTAGGAGGAGAGATGTGAGAAATTTTTCTAGCCAAAGATTTGGATAGCAAGTCATAAGAGAAGACATTGAGGAACTTGGGGACAGTGAGCAGAATTTTATGATGAAACAAAGACACCCACACATACTTGCACAGTATATAGACATGTATTAGAGTGTGTTCAAGGGTTTTACACAGAGAGACTGGGTATGTGTTCATTTGTTTCAGTCACCTCCAACTCTGGTTGACCCCATTTGAAGTTTTCTTGGCAAAGATACTGTAGTGGTTTGTCCTTTCCTTCTCCAGCACATTTGACAGATGAGGAAACTGAGGCAAACAGGGTTAGGTGACTTGCCCAGGGTCACAGAGCTAGTAACTTTCTGAGGCCAGATTTGAACTCACTTGGATGAGTCTTCCTGACTCTAGGCATGTCACTCAATCCACTGGGCCACCTTGCTGCGCAGCTATAGTAGTAGGTCACATTTGTTTAATACTTCCTATCCACAAAGTACTTTCTCTAAAACAAAGCTGTGAGTAGGGGAGGGACAGTAGTAATCTCATTCTACAGATAATGAAATTAAGGCTCAAAGAGTTAAGGGATTTGTTCAAGGTTACACATCTAGTAAGTGGTAGAACACTATGGCATACACTAGGGTTCCTTGAGTGTCAGGTAAAGAGTCAGAGAACTTGGGTTGGAATTTCAGGTCTACTACTACCCATGTGACCTTGACCAAATCATTTTCCTTTTATTTACTCTTCTGTAAAATTGTGGGGGTGGGTGGACTAGATCATCTCTATTTTGTTTTTCAAGAGGTAACACTCTATGCCCCTAAGATTCCAAATTCAATTCACTTTTCACTACCAACTAGGTTATTTAATTCAGTCTCTACTTGATTCAGGAGTATCCTTTACAATATTTTATTTGTGGAACGATTCATTCAGTGACAAGAAACTTACTCTCTCATGAGATAACCCATTATACTTTCATACAGCTTTAACGGGTTGAAAGTTTTTCCTTATGTTGAGCCTAAATTTGCCTTTCTTTAACTTATATTCAATGGTTCTAAGTATGTTTACAGTTACAAAGAAAAATCCAATTCTTCTATTACAGGCCTGCAAGTTTACAAAGAAAATGATCATGTCCTTTCTCACTCCACTTCCTTCTACTCCTTCTCCTGTGCTATGATTTAGACCCATCAAAATTCTCATTTTCTTCTTCTGGGCAAGTTCCAGTTTGTTAGTATATCTCCTAAGAAGGGAAACTGAGTACAATGTTCTGGATGTGTTCTGACAGGTGAATAATACACAGGGAGATCATCTGCCTCGTTCTGTATACTATTTCTCTGAATGCTTCCTAGGACTGAATTAGCTTTTGGGGGCAGCCATGTCACACTGCAAATGCCCATGCATATACATGCTTGTATACACATAGATAAAATATACAAAAGCACAAATGATAACAACAATTTATATTTATATAGTTTATTACTGTTAATGCTGTTGTAACAACCTGATGAGACAGCTACACACATAGAATGTGGTTACATAATCACGTGTTGGGTCTCTTGACATTTTGTTATAAGATCTGGAAGTGATGTTTTCTGCACTTTCTTTCAGGCACTCTCTCTGATGGATACTTTAATTGCTGTTGCCCTTATTATTACTGGGCTATCTGCTCCAGCTCAATTTATTTGTGACTCTCCCCAAAGACTAGTTAAAAGCTTCAGTGAGTGTAAAATACAGTTGGTGTCTTATGTTACAGGCTCAGGTCAATTTGGTTTCTCGTGTTCTATGCTGTACATTTTCCCAGGAGTTATACAAAAAATTGTGAATAGCCAAAAAGCATCCATGGTAGAAAAACAGTCCTTGCATACTTAATATCTAAAACAATGAACCCAGAGCCATAAAAGGTCAGATTTGAGGGCTGCAACAGATCTTAGATGTTATCTATTAAAACCTTTTCCCTCATGCATAAATCCTTTCTGCAATGTTTGACAAATGGTTATCCCAACATTACCCAAAGACCTTCAGGGAAAGGGAATGTAAGGCCTATGGAAGTAATTGGCTACATTATTGAAAAGTTCCAATTACTGGAAAGATTATTCTATTGAGTTGAAATCTGCCTTTCAGGTAAATGGTAGGATTTGGAGACAAAGGAACCTTAGCAATCATCTAATCCAATCTCTTCCTCCCACTCTTCTGCACCTGTTTTCGGAGCCTTAGAAGAAGCAGACTTGACCAATGATGCTGAAAGCAATAGGTCTTTATCAGGTACATTGTAACTCAGTCAGGAAGCACTTATTAATAAACTATTACATGCCAAACACTAGACATACAAATAAAAACAAAAACATTGTTCCTTCTTTCTAGGAGTTCACCTAAGGGAGAAAATGATATGTAAAAAAACAGTATGACTAACAAAATGGAAAGCTTTTGACTTAGAGACCTAAGGGTATGAGGAAAGGGGCAAAGGAAAAAGAGGTAAGAATACATCTGGAATATTGTCACGGAGGGTCAAGTATATTGCCAGATTTCTAGAGAGAAAAGGATTCATTTATGACTCTGCAAGTAGATGGGAAAGTTGGACGTGAGTGGCATGATCTTCTGGCTATTGCAAGAAGAGGAAGGGAATTGATGACCTTGTGAAAAATTTGGAACTCAAAATTTTACAAAAATGAATGTTGAAAACTATATTTACATATACCTGGCACCCAGAATAAGAATAACTCTTCTTGTTTGGTTTGTGTATGCCTAGTTTTGCCCTTCAGGACAGTTCAGGGATACAATCTATTATATTATATTGTTTAGTCATTTTTCAGTCATATCTGACTCTTCACTCCCCCTTTTGGGGTTTTCTTGGCAAAAGTACTAGAATGGTTTCCCATTTCCTTCTCCAGCTAATTTTACAGATGAGGAAATAGAAAGGGTTAAGTGACTTGCCTAGGATCATATAGCTAGTAAGTGTCTAAGGCTGAATTTGAACTCACAAAGATGAGTCTCCTTTTTTGGGGGGGGGTGACGCAATTGGGGTTAAGTGACTTGCCCAAGGTCACACAGCTAGTAAGTGTGAAGTGTCTGAGGCTGGATTTGAACTCAAGTCCTCCTGACTCCAAGGCCAGATCTCTATCCACTGCACCACCTAGCTGCCCCTAGATAAGTCTTCCTGACTCCAGGCCCAAAAATCTATCCAGTGTACCACTTAGCCGTGCTATATAGTTTATTCCCAGTGCTTTTATATATATACGTGCTGGGCAACAATATGGTTGGAGTCCCCCTTCTAGTATCACAGTCAGGGAGTCAATAATGAAAAGCCTGTCCAGAGACAAGGAAATTTCCAGCATGGAAGGAGGCAGACATGGAAGATTCTAGAAAGCAGTGTAGGTAGGAAGAGGAAGTATGTTTTGGGCCAAGATAACCTGTTGCAAGAAAGGCTAAGGCCAGAAAACCAGAGAAGAAATAATGAGATAATCCCTCATTTAAGAGATGAGAAAACCGAGGCCCAGAAAAGGGATAAGACAATCAGTGTGGTGTAGGTAAAAAAAATAGCAGAGCTGGAATTTAAACAGAAGTTCCATAACTCTAAATCCAAGACTCTTTGCTTTTAACACTTGTAAGTTCATGCTTCAAAAATTAAGATGAACCTTGAAAAAAATAGGAAAAAAAAGAATAGAGAGGTCTTGGTAAGCAGAAGATATTATGAGCTAATATCCAAAAGCATGTTCATTTACCAGTGAAGAGACAGGTCCAACAGCACTGAAGTATAGGTGAGTATGAGAGAGAAAGTAGGGCTAGATAAGGAAAAGTGTTTAATGCATCTATGAGGAACTTTACCTTGACACTACTAATGTTCTTTACCTGGGATCCATGAGCTTGATTTTTAAAAATAATTTGATCACTCCATTTCAATGCAACTGTTTTCCTTTGTAATTTTATGAGTATTATTTTATGTATTTAAAAACACTGAGAAGGGGTCCATAGACTTCACCAGACTGTCAAAGGGGTGTATCACACACACACACAAACACACACACACACACACCACACACACACACACACACACACACACACACCACACACACACACACACACACACACACATTAAGAAACCCTCTTTTAGACTTATATGAATTGATGCTGAGTGAAGAGAAATAATTATGGAGTCTGAATGCAGACAGACACATACTAGTTTCACTTTCTTTTGTTTGTTTTTTCTTTCTTGTGGTTTTTCCCTTTTGTTCTGATTCTTCTTTTACAACACGACTAAGGTGGAAATATGTTTAACATGATTGTACATGTATAACCTATATCAGATTGCTTAATGTCTTAGGGAGGAAGGAGGGAAGAGAGGGAGAAAAATTTGGAACTCAAAATTTTACAAAAATGAATGTTGAAAACTATATTTACATATAATTGAAATAATAAAATACTATTAAGGAAAAAAAAAGAAACCCTCTTTTAAACTGTGGTGATCCATTATGGATTTGGGAACAAGGAAGCAAAGTATCAGATAGACCAGATACCCTCTACATCTTGTGTTTCATGCTAACATCCCCAGCTCCTTCCATCCATCCACTTGGTAAAATATGAACAATCAATAGACTTTAAAAAAGGATAAATCATTATATCTTCTGATCAGTATTAATTTGTGCATTTGCCCAGGAAGCATTTCTGAAAATGTTAAGCCCATTGACTCACTATTTTTCTTCAGAGAAAAAAAGGATGTATATTTGTTTTTCCCCAAAAAAAATTATTTTATTTTTTTCTCAATTACTTTTATTTTTTAGGTTTTGAATTCCAAATTCTTTCCTTCCCTCTCTCCCCTAATTTTCTTCAGAAAACTGCCTATTCACATCCTTTGATCTTTATCAATTAGGAAATGACTTGAATTTATATAGCACTTCAATGTCTGCAAGGTTCTTTACAAATATTATCTTGTTTGATCCTCTTAACAACCTTGGAATATAGCTCTTCCCATTTTACATGTGAGGAAACTGAGGCAGACAAAGGTTAAGTGATTTTCCCAGGGTTACTCAGATAGTAAATGTGTGGGGCCATATTTTAACTCAAGCCTTCCTGAGTTCTTCCTGCAACACCTAGCTCTACCAGTATCACTACTACCTCTCGTGCTTCTGCTAACAATAGATTCATATACCTGAAACCAAGAAAAATCTTTTGCATATAATATCTCATTTGATTAACTTTGAGCATGCTAGATCCAGACAATGTCTTTTTCCTACAGCCAAGCTGATGAAAGGGACTCACAATCATATCATGTGAAGAACAGTTAAAAGAACTAGGAGTGGTTAGCATGGGGAAGAACAGAAAATATGGTGATAGGAGAGGCAGAGGTATCATAACAATGTCTTCCAAAATCTGAAGGGTCACAAGGTGCAGTGGGAAGAGCATTGGCAATAGGGCCAGAGGATCTGGGTTCCAATCCTGCTTCTGATGCCTGCAACCTGTGTGACCTTGGGCAAGTTACTTAACCTATGTGGGCCTCCATTTCCTCACCTGCAAAATGAAGGGTTGAACTAGATTGTTTTTGAGGTCCTTCCCAAGTCTAGATCCATAAGCCTTTTTTCCTATGAACCTCAGTGAGTCGGGGTGGGGGGCAGAAGGTTGGCATTTACCACTATTTAGCAACTATTTTGGAAAATGTAACTGAAGGGGTTTGAATGTATTATCTTAGGAATATTGTATTGTCCTGCCTGCCTACCTTCTACTTTCCTGAAGGTGCCTCCTCCTTCAAACTGCTTTGTATCTATTTGTATTTATTCTCTATATATTGCAGAGGAGGTGCTGACCTGCATAGGTAGAGTGAGTTTCCTCACCTGAGAATTCCCTACACTAATGAAATCATATGTCTAACCCTATCCCCTATCTCTATCCATATGTACTTATATATGTAAATAATGTCTCCCCTACAGATAGCTTATTAAGATATACAATCTCGCTTGTTTTATCTAGCAATGCCATACTGCCTTGACTTAGGTTATTCAGTTTCCCTCCACAGAGATGGCAGAAATCAACCTAGTACACAGGCATGGCCAGGCAGTGTCTGAGTCTCAGAAGCTGGCACAGGCAAGTTGTTAAGTTATCCTCCTCAGATTTTCAATTTTCTCTCTCTCCTCAGCTGAGGGAGCTGAAGTATATTGATATTTTAAAACCTGCTCTGTGCTAATTTGCAGAGACATTCTGTAGTTTCTGATTTGACTTAATATTTCTTCAGTGTATGTCCAAAGGCTATTGGCCTTGGAGAATCGTCTTTCTCAATAAATCCAACTAGCTTCTATTTATTCTCCTTCATCATGTTCCTCTGGCCTCCTCTCATCCACAGGCCACTTTCTGTCACTGTTACTGCCCTTCTCCTCTCCATGGACCCCATGCAGTTGCTCCTTCCTGGTACCCTCTGTATGAGCTCCAGACTACCACTCATCAAGCTTTGCTTGCACAAAATGTGGATCTTGAATTTTCCATTAGGCATGAAACAGAAAAAAAAAGAAAAAAAAAACCTTTTAAAAATAGTCTATTCATTTCTAGCCTTTTACTCTTTTCAGGCATATTAGTCATTTTTTTTTCATCTAAGTGACATGCTTTTTCACCTCTAGGTCTCTCATTGCCTTAAACTTATAGCTAAATTCCTGCCTCCCAACTTTATTCCTTCATCCAAACAGTCCATTAGTAATCTGAATATCTAGATTCCACCTCTGCCTCTACCACTTACTGGGGATAGGATTTTCGGCAATTTGGGATGACAGAAGATTGTCTTCAGAGTCAGACCCTCCCCATCATGCCTTCTTCACTGCCATCCCTCACCTCTTGTCCATGATTTTTTTTTCTGTCAGTAAGAAATTGACATATGAAGTGATTGACATGGAACCATTGGAAATTAAAAGTCGAATGGTCATAGAATTAAAGAAGAGTCTGAAGAGAGGGTAAAGTATAACTAAGGAACAGAGCAATAATGGTGGAAATTCAGGCATCAATGGCAAAGGTATTTTGTGATTGGGGCGGCATTTCCAGAAACTCTTAAGAATTAAAATCACATAAGCAGCCAGCTACTCTGCCTGGCCCCAATCAAGCCTTGGTGCTGTAAGAAATTCCAGTAGAATCTCAAGTAGAGGAAATAGAACCACAGAATATTAATCATTGGATTTCCACTAGTCCATCAATCTTACAGATGAAGAAATTGAGGCCCATATAGTCAAAGCATCAAAGTATCTTGCCTCTTTACTTAGTCAGAACTTGGACTCAAATTCAGTCCATCTGATATTTCATCTAGTATTCTAATACCCCTGTGCAATAAAAGAGCATTTCCCTCTTTTATGATATCACTCCAGTTTAAAGCCTCCTTGACTTACTCATGTAAGTCTATTTTCTCTCCTCCTGTTATTCTTCCTCTTCTATAGTTACATTTTCCTACTGTTCTTTAACAAACTTTCTCATGCATATTTCTCTTTGCAAGCAACAGACAAATAAAATTAATCTATTTTTATTTTAGAGCATCTAGGTGGTGCAGTGGATAGAGTTCTGGGCCTGGAGTCAGGAAGTTCTGAGTTCAAATCTGGCCTCAGATATTTACTATCTGTGTGACCTGGGCAAGTCACTTAACCCTGTTTGCGTCAGTTTCCTCATTGGTAAAATGAGCTGGAGAAAGAAATGGCAAACTACTCCTGTATCTTTGCCAAGAAAACTCCAAACAGTGTCATGAAGAGTTGGACATGACTGAAATGACTGAATGACAAAAATCTTTATTAAAGAGTTTACACACCCATGAGTGTTAACACACCATTGACTTCAGTGGTGCTTGACTGATTCTCTTTAGGAAATATGTAATACCTTAGTCAGAAATGTTTACAGAGGCAGCATGGAATATATATTTAATAGGATTCTAGATATAGAGATGGAAGTTTCTTTTAAGGTAATTTAGTCTAACCACTTCATTTTACAGAAGCCCATACAAGTTAGGTGACTTGCCCAAGGTTACAGTTAGTAAGTGGTTAAGACTAGTATTTGAACTCAGTTCCTCTGATGTGTGTATATGGAATGTTTTCGTACATATATCTATCTCCCAGGTGTCCAGTATAATAGTCTCACTTTTTTTCACTGGTTTAATGTGGGTAAAAACACTTCCACTACTTTTCTTACAGGATTGTTGAGTAAAGTGCCTTAAACCCTTAAGTGTTACATGGGATCATAAGTGAATTATTGCCTTATTTTTGCTATTAGCTCACAAAACATAGGAAACCATAAGAAGTGTTCTCTGTCCTACAGGAAACAACGATTTAAATCCAATTTCATATACATTTATTAAGGACTTATCATGATCAAAGCTCTAGGATAACTTCTAGGCAACAAAGAAGCAAAAGGACAAGGAAAAAGCCTCTGCCATCCAGCATTTTACACCTTGATATGGAGATATGACAGGCACATAAATATATTGTGATATTTAAAAAGTTCAAGAGACATAGTTTCTGGGTAATCATTTTATTAACAATGCTAGCATATTATTAATAAAATGGGTCAGTGACATTCTCGAATGCCAAAGACAAATCATGGCGGTAGGCTCACAGTTTATATGTCCTTGGAAGAGTGGGTGTTCCTA
The DNA here is from genome assembly GCF_900497805.2 of Vombatus ursinus. NCBI lineage: Eukaryota > Metazoa > Chordata > Mammalia > Diprotodontia > Vombatidae > Vombatus > Vombatus ursinus. The sequence continues at coordinate 10,729,739 of NW_020945437.1, read as the reverse complement.
AGGGTGGCAATCAACTCTGATTGGTTAACAATTAATGAGAAGAATCAATATTCTAACAAGTGGCCGCATTCTAATGAGGGGCTGGGAGAATGTAACTTCGATTAGTCATTTACTTCTAAATTGCCTAGAAGTTGGGCAGTCTAATCAAAGAATTTATCCCTACTCATACCTGGGTAGAGCACAATGGGCGGGGTTTGAACAAGATTGAGAAGAAAGTTAATTCAATCTCACTATCAGCAATGTCCTTCAGAGACTGAACAACCTACAGGCTTCTGAAAAAATCCTGGTCCTAATTCAATAATTGATTATTAATATGAGAAAGAAATAATCATTTCTCTCAATAGGAAATATATATGCTACAGGATAGTATGTTTTGAATAAGAAAAAAAAGGTGCTTTTAAATAACCTGAAGAGGGATGAATCTTTTCAGGGAAAGTTTTGTGGAGGTACTAGAATTCTTTGAAGGCCTTCGAAAGAAATGGAAAATTTTCAATAGGTAGAGATGTAGAAGGAATACATTCAAGGAATGGGGCTTACTAACATCAACCTTTGAGGTCGTAACTTTAGCTCTGGAAGTGATCTCAAAAGTCATTTTGTGTGACTCCCTTGTTTCACATACAAGGAAACTGCTGTCCAGCAAGGATAAAGGTCTTGTCCAGGGCCAGATAACATAAGGAATGGAATTGGGATTTGAAGCTCCTCTGTCAGCACAATTCCATTCTACAATGTTGCCTTCAGGCAGAGAGGACTGATAAAATTACTGCCTTCTCTGCCTTCATTTTACAGAAGAGGAAAATTACTATTGTAATCCAAAACCTTTTCACAGGGTTGAAATTTCGCAGTTAAGTTTGAAGATGAACTATGACTGGGATAGAAGTTATCAACAGAATTGTAACGGTCTTACTCCCTTGTAGCAACAGACTTCTAATCTGCCAACATTTCCCAAACACAGAGAAGTCAAAACTAGCAGCCCCCTTGATCACGGCTGGTACTTTTCTGATGCCCTTTTAGTCAGCAACAATTTCATTTAGAAAACATTTCAGTCAGTACTAAGTGAAGAGAAATTATCGACCTGTTTTTGATAATCAAAGAGAAACTGCTGTAATAAAGAGCTTCTAATCAGCTCATCTAATTAAAAAGTTAATCTTGACATTTCTTTTTATGTCTTTTAAAATCATAAAAGATTTTTACTTTTAAAATGCTTTTTAAACAACAAACAACAAGTCACTTTCTATAACAGAACTATAATAAGAGTGAAAACAAAGAATCATAGCTGTCTCTTATCTCTGTACATGTGCACTGGCTATCCCATGTAGCACATGCTACTTCACCTCCACTTCTCAGGATTCTTGGCTTCTTTCAAGACTCAGAAAAACAACCACCTGCAGGTGACCTTTCCTGGTCTCAACAGCTACAGCCTTCCCTTCAAAATTTGCCTTCCATCTTATTTGTATGTATCATGTATATACCATTTCTATATATGTTGGTTCACCCATTAGAATATAAGCTCTTAAAGGTGAGACTGGCTTTGCCTTTCTTTGCATCCCCAGTACTTAGTACAGTGTCTGATACATACTAAGTGCTTGTTTATTGCTTATTGGTTTATTGATTAGAAAGAGAGATCAGGTCCAACCCCCTGCCTGATGCAAGAATCCGCTTTATAAAATACCAACAAAATGGTCATTCAACCTTGCTTAATTACTTCTAGTGAAAGGGAACTTAATACTTAGTGTATGAGAAAGCCTATTCCATTGATGAGGCAACTCTTCTTTATGGGAAAATACTTCCTTTATTCAACTGAAATCTCTCCCCATGTAATTACCACCATTAATGCCAGTTCTATATTGTGGATCCTCACAGAATAAGCCTAGCCCTTCAGCATGATCAAACTTCAAATAACTGACAAAGAGCAGTGTGTCTTTCACATACTAGGTACTTAATAAACACTTGCTGCATGAATAAATGAATGAATGAATGATGTCCCTCCCACCACTCTTATCAGACTGAAGATTGTTAAAGGGATGCTTTCAAATGTTATGATTCTCCCCACCTACTATTTCCTAAAAAATGAAAAACTAGCTCCAAGTAGCTGCCTAGTTGAAATCTTGCATAGGGCCTTCCTAATATGATGTTATATATAATTGTAGATCACAGAATAAAATCTCAGGATACTAGGATTTTTTTTTTGTATCATCTGCGACAACAAGAGTTGCCAAATTGAATTCAATTTCACACATATTTATGAAGTGTTTATCACATAAAGTCATTATGCTCAGTACTAGTGATATGGACATGACAGGGCCAAAAATTGGTACCATGTAAGGCAGATTGTTATGAGAGAGAGAGAGAGAGAGAGAGAGAGAGAGAGAGAGAGAGAGAAGAAGAAGAAGAAGAAGAAGAAGAAAAAGAAGAAGAAGAAGAAGAAGAGGAGGAGGAGGAGGAGGAAGAAGAAGAAGAAGAAGAAGAAGAGGAGGAGGAGGAGGAGGAGGAAGAAGAAAAAGAAGAAGAAGAGGGAGAAGGAGAAGGAGAGTGAGAATGAGAGGGAGAGGGAAAGGGGAAGGGGGAGGGGGATGGGGAAGGGGACGGGATGGGGGAAGAAGAAAGGAGGGAGGGAGACAGGAAGGAAGGGAGATAGGAAAAGAAAGAGATGAGAAATGATGAGCAGGCAGACTTCAGAAAAAACTGGAAAGTGTTGTATAGTCTGATGCTGAGTGAAGTGAGCCGAACCAGAAGAACATTGTACACAGTAACAGTCATGTTGTGCAATGACTAATATTGATAGACTTAGCCCTTCTCAGCAATACAAGGATCTAAGACATCTCCAATGGCCTCGTGATGGAAAATGCTATCCACATCCAAAGAAAGAACTATGGAGTTTGAATGCAGATCGAAGCATACTATTTGCTAATTTTTTTCTTCTGCTGTGTTTTGTTTCCTCTTTCTGGTGGTTCCTCCTATTGGTTCTAATTCTTACTTACAACATCACTCATGTTAAAATATGTTTAATAGGAATGTACATGTATAGCCTATACCAGATTGTGTGCCTTTTCGGGGAGGGAGGTGGGGAAGGAGGGAGAGAAAAATTTAAAACTCAAAAGCTTATGGAAGTGATTGTTGATTAATCGAAACAAATTAATAAAGTTAAAAAATAATGAAAAAAGAAAGAGATGAGACAGAGCAAAGAAACAGACAGACAGAGAGGAAGAGAAAGAGAGAGGGAGGGAGAGAGAGGAAAGAAAGCTGCAAAGGAGAAATTGGCCAACTTGGGTTTGAAGAAAGGAAAATGTTTCAAGTGATGAAGATGAAAGAGACAGTGTGTTCTAGGCCTCAAGGACTGTCTATAGGAATTCTCAGAGGTGGGAGATGGTGGACTGAAATCAGATTCAGCTAACAGTCCTCTTCATTTGTAACGTAGAGTGCATTAAAGGGAGAAGTACAAAGGAAATCTGAACAAGCAGGTTGAGCTAGATTGTTTTGCCTCAAATGTCAGTCTAAGGAGTTCACATTTTATAGTAAAAAGCAATGGGGACCCATTAAAGGTGTTTTAACAGTGGCTGATATGATCACACTGATGCTTTAGGAAGATTAATTTGTCAGTTGAGTGAAAGATAGAATAGAGAGGGCAGAGCAGTCAAGAAATCCTCCAAATCAGCTTGTCTGACTATAACATCTAGAGCACAATGCCTCCCTAAAGTAGGAAATTAATGGATGGTGAATGGAAATGAATTAAAGGTAACCAGCAAGTTCAGATGAACACGAAGCATAAAAGGATGAGGCAAAAAGTGGAAACTTTGGCTGATATACAGACGGAAGAACAAGGATGGATTTAGGAACATTGCCAGTTACACAAATTGAGTAAGACACAAATCTCGAAATTAAACATCAGTGTTGACAATTAACCTGCCATCTAACTTAAAAGCTAACCATTAATGTGGTGTATAATTTAATGCATTTTAAATGGTAGAGAATACATATATCCTCATAAAAGTCATTAAGAAGTCAATAATAAAACCCTAAATAAAACTTTGATCTAGCATTGTGGTTCCTCTTATCTCTTTTAACACCCATTATTCCACTCCAAATGTTCATATGGACTATTTGTGCCTGATCTGTGCTAAAGCCTTCTGAGCTCCTATTGGTCTGGTCAGCCATAGTCAGACACCCTTTACCTTGCGCCCTACACAGTGATGTCATTCTGGTCCTCTTTGAGAAGAAAGGAGAACAACCAATAGTCATGACAATACATTTACGTAGCCTGTTTCTCTAAGTGTGAAACCATGATTGTTAAGTGTCCATTTCACCCCTTTGATTTAGGGGAAGAGGTTCTGCCATTCTTGGTAACACAGAGACAGACAATTACCTAGAATCCAGAATTGTGGGACTTGGAGCTGATGACCTAGGTTCCACTTCTAGCTAACACTTGCTAACTACATGACATGGGGTAAGACATTTAAACTCCCCAAGAATGAGCTTCATCGTCTGTAAAATCTCAGTTGTAAAACCTGTACCCAGCCTTACCAGATCAGAACACAGATATGAGCTCTTTTATACTGAAGTGAAAGATAGGTACAATTTGGGGAACTACCTAAAAACATCAGTAACAGCAAGAAATTGTGACTCATCTAACTCCTTTCTTAAGTAATTTGTCTATTGGTAGCATGGTATAACACTGAATGTAGGGTCAGGGGACAAGTGTTCGATTTTTGTTTCAGGAACTTACTTCTGGTATGATAATGGACAACTCTCAGTGTCCTTATATGTAAAAATGGATCATAATATTTTCATTACCACTTCATAAATTATTGCGATGAAAGTATTTGGAAAAACCCTAAAGCACTATTTAAATGTGAATAGTTACTGGTAGGGAACCTGCGGCCTCCAGGCCACATATGGCCCTCTAGGTCCTTCGGTGAGGCCTTTTGACCAAGTCCATATTTTACAGAACAAATCCTTATATTAAGGGGATTTGTTCAGTGAAGTTTGGATTCAGTCAAAGGGCCTCACTTAAGAACCTAGAGGGCCACATGTGGCCTGGAGGCTGCAGGTTCCCCACCCCTGCCTAAACAAACCAGCAGACCTGGTTGTCTCTTAATGAGATAGTAATAACATTTATAAATTCTAAGAAAGACATAGAATAAGAAAACTATAGATCTGGGCAAACTAGAGTATAAATTATGCTGAATTCTTATTGGTCAATGGCAAATATAGGGATAATGAGGTTCAATGATCTAGAAATCAGATAGTATTAAAAATGGTAAAGAATTATGTAATAGCTCTTTCCTTTCTCTCAAGATGGAAGACGAAAAAAACCCTCAAAGGACCAAAAGGAAAAAAAAAAGTCAAAAAGGAAAAGAAGAATAAAAGGGAAGATGTGGCTGAAAATGTGGTAAAAAAAAGCCTCAAAAGCATTGCAAGGGAAACCCCGTCCTGACCCGAAGGACTGGTAAGTACACACAGTCTGTGATGTAGTCCCAACAAGCCATGTACAAGTGGAAATATGCAGCACCCAAACCCCAGATTGAAAGGATAAAGAGAGAGAAGGCACCTGCTACTATGTCAAAACCAGTTGGTGGTGATAAGAATGGAGGAATTCAAGTGGTAACGATTTGCAAAATGCCTAGGTATTACCCTACTGGGGATGTGCCTAGAAAGCTGTTAAATCATGGCAAAGAGCCCTTCAGCCAGCAGGTAAGGATACTTTGAGCCAGCATCACCCTGGGCACAGTTCTGATTACATTCACTGGCCACCACAGGGGCAAGTGAATGATTTTCCTGAAGCATCTGGCTAGAGGCTTGCTACTGGTAATTGGACTCTGACCATCAACTTATTCTTCTGTGAAGGACCCATCAGAAATTTGTCATTGCTGTCTCTACCAAGGTTAAACTTTTGGGTGTAAAAATGCCAAATCATTTTTCTGATGCTTACTTCAAGACAAAGAGGCTGAAAAAACCTAGACATCAAGAAGGAGAGATTTTTGACACATGAAAAGAGAAATACAAGATTACAGAGCAGCATATGGCCAACAGTGGACTCTTAGATCCTGCCCAAAATCAAGAAAATTCCTCAGCTCTGTGGCTTCCTGTGTTCTATATTCTCTCTCCAATGGAGTTTATCCTCACAAACTGGTATTTTAAATGTCTTGCAAGGAACTCTTATTAAAATATTTGGAACAGCTATTTCTTGTAAAAAAAAAATCAGGTAACAGACAAGTCTCAAATGTTAAAAAAAACTGATATAACTGAATTCTACAAAATAGATGAGGGAAAAAAAGAGCTAGGTGAGTTTCAGTTAATAGAATTCAACTACACAACACTTAAGGTGAAAGATGGAAGAAATATAATGTTCCATGAGTCATGTAATGATAGAACAAGAAACAAAGAATATTAGAGGCAGACATTACTTCCAATTTATCTAATCCCAGCTCCTCTGTAATTCCCTGTCTGTGTGACATTGGACAAATCCATTTATATTTCTGGCCATCACTTGTCTCATTTATGAAACAAAGGGACTGGATTAGATAAGCTCTAAGGTCTCTTCTGGCTCTCAAACTCTAATCCTATGAATGAATGAATGAATGAATGAATGAATGAATGGGCATTTATCCAGCACTTAGTATATGCTGGGAACTTTGTTAAGTACTAGGTACATGAATACAGAAGTGGGAGTCCTTGACCTCAAGGAGATAATGTTATGCTATGGGACACAATACAGGAAGTAGCCTGGAAAGGGTGATTTGCTCTGAGACTTCCCAGCAATGGTACAGAGGACAATACACAATCCTTTAACATTCTTTTTCCATAAGCTATGTTACTATGTATTTATTTTTCAGAGCAAGAGTGGAAAGGAAGAAGATGTGTGTGACAAGTCCACAAATGGCCAATGGTGAAAGGGCAGGCTTAGGTCCAGGGCTGGCTGGAAATAGTGAGGTTTCATCAATCACATGTATTTTTATTGATGAGAAAAGTAGGGCCCCAAGAGAGGGAAATAATTTGCTCTAGGTGATACAGCTAATACGGTGACAGATTAGAACGCAGGTATCATGACTCCTAATTTATTATACTTAACAACATACCATATTGACTCTTGAGATCAAGAGAAAAACATAACAGTATAAGCCTGGAACTGAGAGCATCTCTACCAAGTTCATGTGTCTGTGAAAACTATATGGCTTCAGTTCTAAAAGTTAACACAGTTAGGGAATAAATGCAGCTATTTAGCTAGGTGGCACAGGGTCTGGCTAGGGTCATGAAGACTCATCTTCCTGAGTTCAAATCCGGCCTCAGACTACTTATTAGCTGTGTGAACCTGGCCAAGTCATTTAACCCTATTTGCCTCAGTTTTCTCATTGGTAAAATGAGCTGGAGAAGGAAATGGCAAATCACTCCAGTATCTTTGCCAAGAAAACCCTAATTGGGGTCACGAAAAGTTGGACACTACTAAAAATGACTGAACAAGCAGATATTCAATGAATTTCCCATAGACTATGAGCTCCCCGAGAACACTGAGTGTCTTTTTCGCTTTTTTTTTCTCTGCCCAGACTTAGCACAGTGCCTGGAACATAGTAGTTGCTGAATGAGTGCTAATGACTAATAGTTTCAAGTTATTATTTCTCCTCAGCTTTAAGAAGAAGAAAATAAATATTTTAGAACTCTAATATCACCCTCAAATCATTCTCAAATATTAAAAACATTTGTGAATTTATAGGCAGAAAAGTTGATGCCATGTGTGGGGGTGGAAAGTAAGGAATCTGGAAGATGTGTGTGGCAACTAATAGTGGGTGGATCTGGGGAGCACAGCATTTGGGTCCTGTATGGATAGCTATAGCACAGTGGGAGGTAGAAGGAAATTCAGAGAGGGAATCCATCTCAAGTCTCAACTGCCCATTGGCTGCTCAGGTTGGATTGAGTTCTCTAAATGATTATTGTTGTTATTCAGTCATTCAGTTGTGCCCCACTTTTTGTGACGCCGTACACCATAGTACTCCAATACTGCCCATGAGGCTTTCTTGGAAAAAGCTACTGGAATGGTTTGCCATTTCCTTCTCCAGTGGATTAAGGCAAACAGCATCACACAGTAAGTGTCTGAGGCTGGATTTGAATTTAGGTCTTCCTTATTTGAGGCCCAGTGCTCTATCCACTGAGCAACTTAGCTGGCTCCAAATGATAGTGTCAAAGAATTCTTAGACATCTGGGATCTCTAAACCTAGGTTCAAATTTGAATGCAAATCTATTGTTTTTCTGTTATGTCATACTTCCTTTGTGATCTTAAGAGAAGCTGAGGCAGAAAAATTGTTATTAGTAACAACAACAACAACAATAATAATATAGATCATTTTAATTGAGGAAAGTTCACATGAATCGTGCTGATGAAAACTGGAGCTTGAATTTAGCAATGATGAGGCACAAAATGAGAAGAGTGGTACAGTGGGTAGAATACTGGACTTAGAACCAGCAATTCCAAATTCAAATACCACCTTTGATATTTATCTGCTATGTAATCCTAGGGAGGTATGACTTACCACTTCTGAGCCTCAGTTTCCTCATTTGTAAATAAAGAGAATGATCCCTGTTGTATCTATTTTACATGGCTGTTGTGACTACAAATAAAAGAATTCATGTAAACTGCTTTGAAAATCTTGAAACACTAATTGTCAATTACCTATCTTAGGATGATGATAATAATAGCTGGCATTTATCTAGTGCTTTGAGGTTTGCAAAATGCTTTAAAAATATTATCTCATTTGATCTTCAAAACAATCTTAGAAAGTAGGTGTTACAGTTAAGAGAAAACTTTGGCAGAAATAAAGTAAATGATTTTCCTAGGGTCACAGGGATAGGAAGTGTCAGAGGCTGGATTTGAATTCAGGTCTTGCTGACTTCAGGTCTGATGCTTAGTCTACCATGCTACCTAGCTACTGAGTGACATGAGACAATTTCAAAGGCCCATAAGATCTGAGGCTGAAAGGAAATTTCAGGATCATCAAGTTAAATGCCTTCAATTTACATAAAAGAAAAATGAATCAAAATGTCCTTCAAGGAAAGAAAAAAAGAGACAAATATGTATTAAGTGTCTACCTTGTGCCAGGCACTGTGCTACGTACTTTACAAATATTTTCTCATCTGATGCTGATAATGACCTTGGGAGTCATTATCAGAATGTTACTGTTATACCCCTTTTAACAGATGAGGAAACTGAGGTAAAAAGAAGTTAAGTGACTTGTCCAGGGTCACCTAGTGTTCTGAGAACTATGGTGCCACCTAGACGCCTCCAGGTAGATGTCACATGGGTAGCATGCATCAGAGCCAGAATTTTAATCTAGGTCCTCTGATTTTAAATTGGTTATTTCCCTACATATAATGCAATTTCCAATATATAATGCTGACCCTTTCAGATCATCAGAGTACCTGATAATTACATATCATTTTAAGGTTCATGAAGCATTTTATGTGCAATGTTTCTTTAGATCCATGCAACAACCCTATAGGGTGGTACCAGAGGCCTTATTAATCCCATTTACACAAGAGGAAACTGAGGCTCAATGAAGTTATTTCCCAAAGTCAGTTATCTAATTGGTTTTTAAGACAGAAAGAGTTTTATTCCTTACTGTGTGACAGTCTTCCAAATACTTCAAGATGACTATAATAGCCCTCCTCAAATCTTATTTCCTTGACAGTTCTTTTAACTTTTTCTTACGCAGCCCAGACTAGCAGGCCTTAACCTCTGTGATTACTGTCTTCTAGATGTCCTCTAGCTTATTAATGCTCTTCTGATATGTTCTGATCAGGACCAAATATATGGTAGTCTCATCTCCCTTGTCCTGAATGCTCTGCCTATATTATTATGGAATAAGTTCACATAGCTTTCTGAGCTGCCATATTACGGTTGAATCACATTGAGAAAAGGATTCAATAAAACCTTGAGACTTTTTTTTTTTAGTTGAACTGCTCTTTATCTTGTCCTATCTTGTATTTAAAAAGTTGAATTTCTGAAGTCAAATTGCAGACATACATCTATTACATTTCATTTCATTAGTTTTGGTTCAGCATGGTAGCCTATCAAGATCTTTTCAAATCTTGGCCATAATTCACATTAGCTCATCCTACCAGTGTCCTGTCATCTGTGAATCTGAGGAGTGTGTTCTCTATGACTGTCAAAATCATTGACAAAAAAATTCAAACATCTTAGGCATTGAAACTCATCCCCAGAGCACTCTACTAGAAACATCTTTCTAAGTTGATATAGAACCATAATAACTACTGTCTCGATTTGGCTATTCAACCACATCTAGATATACCTAACTGTACTACTGACTAGCCCCCATATCTCCATATTTTCCATAAAAAATAATATGTAAGACTTTGTCAAGAATTTTGACACTACGCTGACACTACAACACAAGGGGATTGTTGACAGAAAGAAAAGACATATAGGTAGAATATTTTCAGAGAAGTATTGCTTATGATGAATATCTAGAAATGAAATATGTCCCCAACAGCTACGGGATATCTGAATAAATTATGACATATTTATATATCGCTGTTATAGGATATTAACATACTATAATGGAGGACATAATTGAATAATTGTCAAAAGCATCAGAAAATGTATATGAAGTTATTCAGAGTAAAGATAGCATAATCAAAAGATCAACAGAGTGATGATGAAGTAAAAGAAACCTGAATAGGGAACAAACTAGTCAGTTACCATGGCCAATAATATTACCTTACTGTCAAAGAACATATGCTACTTTTGGTTAATTATTAATAAACTATTTTTTTTAATTTTACTAGGAAATGGGATGCATCTGGATGTTTATTGGGTAGCATCTGTTGGTTTCAAAACAAAACATCATTTTTAAAGAATTAAATCTCATTAAGTTATATATATATACACATATACACATGCGTATGCATATATACATATATGTATATATACACATGTATATATGTGTATATATGTGTGTATGTATGTGTGTTTATGTATATATAAACATGTAGCATTCTCAAACATCCCTATCAAATAAAGAAATAAAGTTAGTCTGGAATGACTTCTTATTGATAAAACCAGGCTGGCTCTTTGTGACCACTAGTCCTTTTCTAGGTGTTGACTAATTTCCCCTTCAATATAATGTTCTAGGAATTTGCCAAAAATAAAAATCAAGCTCACTGGTCTTTACAACACTGTGACTAATCTTCTGACAATGAATCTTTCCAAATTTAGCTAGACCTATACCGTAACAAGGCAGTCCATCACTAGTCTTATACTCAAAACCTTTCCATAAAGGAAAGGCTTGAATGAAGAAGGCTATTATTTTGCTAATATTTTTGTTGCTGTGGATAGAGCGCCTGGCCTGGATTCAGGAAGACTTCTCTTCCTGAGTTCAAATCTGGCCTCAGACATTTACTAGTTATGTGACCCTGGGCGAGTCACTTAAACCTGGAATTGGCAAACCAATCCAGTATCTTTGCCAAGAAAACCCTAAATGGGGTCACAAAGAATCAGACATGAGTGAAAAATGACTAAACAAGAACAAAAACAACGACAACAAAATTGTTTTGCTGGCATAGTCTTTAAGAACTCTGCTTCACTTACTTGCCATGTGTAATTGAAATAATGTACGCAAAATGCTTTGCAAATCTTAAAATTCTATATATATAGCTCCATTTAAAACCTATTTATGAGAATGATAGTGGTGAGGCACTAGAGTATAACTTCAGTGTAGGAGAGAAGGTATTATTACTTTCATTTTACAGCTAGATAGAGCAGTTGATAGAGCACTAGGTCTAGAGGAAGGAAGACTTGGGTTCCAATCTGGCCTCAGATATTTACTAGCTATGTGACCCTGGACAAATCTCTTAACCCCCTTCTGCCTCAGTTTCCTCACCTGTAAACGGAGATGATAATAGCACCAACCTCCCAGGGTTTTTGTGAGGATCAAATTAGATAATAATTATAAAGTGCTTAGCACTGTGTTACATTGTAGGTGTTATGTAAATGGCAGCCATTATTATTATTATTGCTATTGTTATAGGAAGATAGTGAGTCATTTGATCAAGATCACATACCTAATTAGCAAAGTAGTCCAGGCAAGAACAAAAACCTATTGTCTCATCGTCCAGTTTGTTTCCATCAGACCACATATACTCCAAATGTGTTTAAATCTCTAACAATTCAGGAGGAAGGCAAACTTCTTGTTGTTTTTAGGTTACTGTCTGAATGAATTCATTTATGATATTGGATGAGTCTAAAATTCTTTGTCATCTTCCTATTATTATTGAGAAACTATTTCACTTCCCAAATATGTCCTAAATTTACTGAAGGTTAAATTTTTGGTATGGTGGTAAGAGTTCTAGATTTAGCACAAGAAGACTGGGATTCTAGTCATAATTCACACACTAATGACTTATGTGGTCTTGTGTAATAACTCAACCTCTTGACCTTCAAATGCTAATAGAAACCGATTCAGCTGGAAAGGATATTGGACATTATTTGTTATTTATTCCACTTCCATGATTGATGGAAGCATTCATTGTATTGTTTCCCCCTTTGTTTCTCTAGAGCTTAATATATTGCTTGGCATAGAGTAAATACTTCAACTTTTTGTCCTTTCATTCATCCATCCAGTCTACTCATCTCCCTCTATAATATCCCAAATAAGTGACCATTCAGACTCTACTTGAAGACCTCTTGTGAGAAGGAATTCATGAAGTAATGCCCTGTATATTTGAATGACACTATTTCTGGGATTCCCTTTATATTAAATCACAATCTGTCTCTGTAACTTTTTCCCATTGGTCCTAATTCTCCTCCCTGGGGCCACTTCAGACAAATTCAATTCCTCTTCCACATGGAGAACCATCAAATAATGAAAAACAACAATCATTCTAACTCAAAATTTTCCTTCTACAGACTAAACATGCCAGAACATTTGCCTCATATGGCATGTATTTGAGTCCCTCATCATCTCTGTCACAATTCTCTGGATGTGCCCCAAACTATCAATGTTCCTTTTAAAGTATGATGACTAGAATTGAGCAAGACTTCAGAAGTTATCAATTCAAGGAAGAAAAATTAAACATGAAGACTTAAATTGGCACTTAATGAAATGCTAACTAACAAATGCATCATTGAAACAATTAACAATTTTGTGAAAAGCAATGATGAGACAACATATGAAAATTTCTGTGCTCATGCTAAGGACCCCAGAGGAAAAATATCATTAAAATCTACATTAACAAAATAGAAAAAAAGATTAATAAACTAAATAAGCATTTAAAAATTAAAAACAGTTAGTACACAAAAGGAGACTTTGATAGAAGATAAATAGATGAGTTGGAAACAAAAAAGACTATAGAATAGATAAGTAAAATTAATATTTCATTCTTGAAGAAGAGAAGCAAACTTGATAAACCATCTGCCAATCTAATTAAAAAGAAGAGGGCAGAAATTCAAATCAATAAAATCAAAATGCATAAGATAAAATCACAATAAAACTAGAAAGAAAGAAAAAAGAATTACTAGAATCTACTATGCCAATGATAGTGAGAATAGAAAATGAATAAAGGGTTACCTTTAAAAGCATCAAACATGCAAACTAACAAAACAGCTAATTCAGATCTTAAATAAACTAATCTCAGAAAAGATAATAAAATTATCTGAAAAGAAAGAGCCAAAAGAAAGAGTTGAATAGGGTAGAATCTGGATCCTGATAGAAAGACAGATTTCAATTAAACTTGCAGACAGTTAACTCCAATACTTCACAAATTATTCTCAAAAATTGAGAAAGTACTCTGTCAAACTTCTTTTATGAGACAAATCCAGTGTCAAAGCCTACACTAGAAAGGGTAAAGCAGAGGAGGACATTAGACAAATATCATTAATTAATGATGATTCTACAATGTTAAGTCAATCTTGGCAAAAAACCCACAGAAATTTATTCAAAAGTTATTCATTATGACCAAGTTGGATTTATACCAGGGATGCAAGGGATTGAACATTAGGAAAAGTAATCAATATATTTAATCATATTAGAACCAACAAAAAGCCAAAACCTTATGAAAATCCCTTTACAAAGTATACAATTCGTGCTTAAAACCTTAAAAAAAATAGGCGTAGGAGGTTTCTCTAAAATCTGATGTAAAACTATCTATCTAAAATTAAAAGTAAGCAGTATATGTTAAGGGAATACACTAGAAGCATCTCAAGTAAAATGAATGAACTAATAAATAAATAAATGATTTATTGAATGAATGGATAACTAAATAAAACAAGGATATACATCCTTTCCTCAACATTGTTTTATACAGTTGTAGAAACGCTAGCCATAGCAATAAGATCAGAGAAAGAAATCAGCAAGAGAGAAAAAAGATAAAACTGTCTGTCTAGGTTAATAACAAGAACTTTTCATTACTTAGTAACTTATGGTTTGCAGAGCGCTTTCTATATGCTATTTCATTTGATTCTCAAAACTGTGTGAGCTGAGCACTACTTTTATTCCTATTTCACAGTTTGAAAACTGAGACTCAAGTAGGGTAGTTGCCTTGCCCAGGATTTCACAGCAAGGGAGTATCTCAGGCAGGATTTTGATTCTTGTATTCCTGTCTATGAATCCAGCCTGCTATCTGCTGTGCCATTTAGCTGCCTGATGATTTACTTGATAATTTAGTTAGAAAATCCTAGAGAATCAGCAAAGAAACATTTTAGAAAATTTAGTAGTTTCATAAACATTGCAGGCTACAACCTCCCCTCCCCCACAAAATCTATAGTATTTCTGCATAATAATAATAAAATTCAAGAAGACAAATATAGAAGAAAAATGCAAAATAACTATAAAGTTCATGGACTGTTTAGGGATCAATCCACTAAAACTTTCATGCATTCCATTACAAAATGTTCCTTATATAATTTTTTTTAAAATTGCAAAAATTGGAGGAATATTCAGTGCTCATGACTGGGATGTGCCAATGAGACCCTATGATGCTTAGTGGATAGAGCACTGCACCTAGAGCCAGGAAGACCTGAATTCAAGTTAGGTTTAGACACTTACTAAATGTTTGAACCTAAGCAAGTCACTCAATGTTTGCCTCAGTTTCCTCAACTTTAAAATGGAGATAATAAGAGTATCTAACTCACTGGGTTGTTGTTAGGCTCAGATGAGATAATATTTGTAAAGCACCTAGCACAATGCCTGGTACATAATAGGTATTACATAAATGCTTATTCTCTTCCTTTCCTCTCCCCCAGTATAATAAAAATAACAATTCTACCCAAGTGAATTTATAGTATTAGTGCTATACCCATCAAACTACCAAAGGGTTACTTTTTAAAGCTGGATAAAATAATTTTAAAAATTCATTTGAAGGAACAAGGATCTGAAATATCAAGGGAAATGATGAACAAAGGTAGGAAGGAAAGCAAGGGAAGGGGGAGGGCAACACATCCAGACCTCAAACCTTTTATAAGACAGCAGTCATCTAAAGCATTTCATATCAGACAAAACAAAACAGACAGAAAAATAGTCTAAGGGGAACAAACTAGACAAGAATAAAAATAATTGAACTCAATAAACTAATTTTCAATAAACCCCAAAAACATAAATCAACCAGGAAAAACTCCCTATTTGATAAATACTACTGGGAAAAATGAAAAACAGTCAGGGAGAAACAATGCTAAGACAAACATCTTATATAATATTCCACAATAAATTTAAAATTGATCCACAACTCTGTTATTAAAAATTACACAAAGAAAACATTAGATTAGAAACACATACACTATATGAGTAGTATGTCAATTCCTGCCAAAAGGAGATAAAGATATTTTCAAAAGATAAAATAGATAATATTGATTACATGAAATTGAAAGGTTTTTGAACAAATAAAGGTTATCTGTCGAGGGTAGAAATAGCTTGCCAGGAAAAAAATAATTATTGAATATCTCTGATCAGGGTATGACATCTAAGATGGATCTGAGATCCACATAAATATATGGCCCAAAGCTGCTCCCCAACAGAGAAGTAGTCATAGAACATGAAAAAACAGCTCTCAGAAGAACTGCAAAGTCTTAATAACCTCTAAAGAATGCTCCAAATCACTAATGATGAGAGAAATACAAAGCTAAACAACCCTGAGATTTCACCTGGCACCCATAAGATAGGTAAATATGTCCAAAGACAGTAAATAATCACTATAAGCTTGTGAAAAACAGGCACACTAATGCATTATTGGTGGTACAATTGTTCTGGGAAGCAAAGAATTACAAAAATAAAATAACTAAAATAATCATGTCCCCTGATTCAGAGATTATAGGCATCTATATCAAGTAGATAATTGTTTAAAAAAAGCCTTGATATTTACCAAAATATTTACAGGAGAACTTTTTGCATTAGCAAAGAACTGGAAACCAAGTAGATGCCCATCTTTGGGAGATGACTAAACAAACTGTGGTAACTAAATGTAATGGAATAGCACTGAGTTATGATAATGAATACAGAGAAACATGGAAACACTTCAATGAACTGATGCAAATTGAAGTAAGCAGAGCCAAGAAAACAATACATGATCACAGTAATGTAAATGGAGAAAACCACCACAAAACAAATGAAAATGAATGCTGTGAAATGTATGGAACAAGCTTGGCACCAAAGAAGAGATGCAAAAAGACTCTCTACTCCTTTGTTAAGGTCAAAGTTCACAGGTTTGGATCACTGCATGTAAAGTCAGATTTTATTTTATTTGTTGATGTGTAAATCAGCTTTCCTGATTTCCCCCTCCTCTTTCTGTTTTTATTTCCTTTTAAAATTCTTTGCTATATGAAATAGCATGTTTGGAGACTAGAGAAAGAAGGTACCAGGATAAAATCTAGACAATATGATAACAAAATATATTTTTAAAATGTTCTGAAATTGTGATCATGTTAATTCAAAATGTTCTCTTATATAGGCTAAACATGCTCTTATTATTCACCAGAGCCTTGTATGACATATATTTGAGTTGCCCCATCATCTCTGTCCCTTTTTACTGGACACATTCCAGCCTGTCGATGTTCTTTCTAAATTGTAGTACCTAAAAGTAAATACTATTTCAGAAGTGATATGATCATTTTCTCATTTTCTTCATCTGTGAACTTGAAATTATAACACCTGATTTGCTTACCTCACTCAGTGACTTGTAAGAATACTTAAGAAAATAAGTGATATAAAAACTATTTGTAATCACAAAGCACATTACAAATGTTGACCACTAGGACTGTAATTATTATTTTCTGTGTTCAAGAATTTCACATTCCTAATGTCTGTTAAAAATGAATTTCCTCCCTTCCACTACTGTCATTCCAGGTTCTTTTAAAATAACTTTTTCATGACCTCCAGACAACCACTTTGGAGCCTATATTGTTATTTCTACCTCATCCCTCATCTTGCTAAATTCATAGAGGGCAGTGTCCATAGTTATTATTTTGAGAGATGTGCAATGACCTAAATAGGGTTTGTTTTCTGACCTGTACAGAGTGAGACAAAAGTTATTGGCTTCCCATAAGTAGAACATAACTCAACAAAATAAAATGTGCCTCTTTCCATACTCATGTATGTTACCCACTAGCAGTGAACCATTTTATAACATCGCTCATTCCTGTTACGCCCTGGGTCAAATTACATCTCTCACTACATACAGGAAAGGTCTGGCACATGCTGAGTCAATATGAAGGAAGGTATTAGATTTGTCTGGAAATGGTAGCATTATAATGGGGTCTCATGATTATATTAATTTTTGTGTCTCAGTAATGGATAGCTATGACAACCAAACCACTAGCCCTTCTAACTGAGAGAGGCCAATTCCCAATTTTCACAAAGTATAACAAACCCATTTCCACATCAATTTAGCCAATTGGTCTATAACACAGAGGAAAGCCATTCTAAATGGCTAAGATTTATTCACTAAACATGACAAGCTCACCACCAGCTTGAAATCCAACCGAGCCTTAAAGAGAACATGGCTTAGAAAAGTGGATTTTTAACTTAAAGGAAAAAAAAACACTGATCATCTAAATAGCCAATTTTAAAGAGTAAAATATCAAAGACAACAAGGAACAACTCACATCAGGGTCTTTGCAGGTATTTTAATCACAGCACCTAAGGTTATTTACTAATTTCAATTCTCACTGATTTCCTTTTCATTGGAAGCAATTTTATAGGCATCCCAAGAAATCATCTTTAAGATCTATATCTTGGGCTGAGATTTGAAGCCTGACACAGAAGAAAAGAACAAGGGATTTGGAGTGAGGAAACCTTGGGCCAAATACACTTATTATTTTTATGTCTTTAGACAAGCACCTTCATTTCCCTAGGCCTCTTTCTACATCCGTAACATGAGAATTTGGGACTAGATGGCATTTAACATTTATTCGATCTCTTAATCTATGATCCTGCCATTAAAAAAAAGAAAAAGAAAAACAGCAGAATCCAAAGTATATTTAAACAAATGAAAGTCATCAAATTAATTAGTTTCTTCTTTGTTATAGTCAAGTTAGTTCTTCCTCCATTACCTTCCTTTTCTTTCTTACTTTCCCCACCTTACCCCATCCAAACCCTTTAACTCCAGGCATACATTCTGGGAGAATTAGGACATACGGTTATCCCTTTCACTTCATGGAGGTTAGGGGTACAGAGCCCCCCTGATCTGGAAAATCCAAGTAAAATTTTTTGGCCCTCCCTTTGTACTGAAGAAGAAATCTGAATTATTATGGTATTAAAAGTATTACACAATATTATAGATATATTTATGAATTCCTGAGTTTCTAAGCTTTTTCTGCATTGTCTGCTGCCTTCATGTGTCAACTGTGGCTTCTGTGAAATTCCCTCCAAATTCCCATTTAATTTCTTATGTCAACCCATGATATATTGAAACCACTTTGGGGAAATTTGTGATATTGAAGGGATACTTGTATTTTTATTGTTTTATTTTATTTTCATGGACATTCACATATAGAAGGGGTGGTTGGAGAGAATCATGGAGGGATAGCAGATGATTGGCAAGAAGACTTTGGTCTAGGTTCAAATAAGGGTGTGGTGGTGATCACTATACTTGTACAATGAATGATGGGAATTGCTGTTGTAGAGTAGAACCCTGTGCTTAGAGTCAGAAGACCTAGGCTTGAGTTCTCCCTAGGCTTGAGTCCTGGCTCTGATATTTATTGTCTGTATGACTTAGAGAAGATTACTTAACTTCACCAAGGCTTAGTTTTTTGTATGCAAAATGGGGTTAATATTTAGATTATTGCACTTCCTCTCAATTTATTTGACCACATTCAATGCAATAATCAGTAATAAACTGATCATAAATGTCCTGCATACTCTATTTTTTTTCTAAGTTTTCATAACAGTGCTTTCTCCTGCTTGTCACGCCTATCTAACTATACCTCATTTGGAGTAACTTTATAAGGAATCCAAGAAATCATATTTGGGATATGCTTCTTGGACTGGGGTTTGAAGAGTGGTGTTGTGGAACCATGGACAGAACACTTGTCCTGGAGTGAGGAACACCTGAATTTAAATCCAACCTCAGATACTTACTAGTTGTATGACCCTGGGCAAGTCACTTAACCCTCTTTGTCTCAGTTTCCTCAGATGTACAATGAATGGAGAAGGAAATGTCAAAACACTCTAGTATTTCTATCAAGAAGACCTTAAATGGAATCATGAAGAATTAGACATGACTGAAACTACTCAACCACCACCACAACAACAACAACAACAAAATCTTGGACTAGGATTTGAAGAGTGGTACTGGCCGGATTTGCTGTATTTTCATTCAGGTCATGCCCACTATGCACAGATGTCACTCAAAGGACTATTGTAGGCCCTCTTATCTCCCTTAATACTATTTTTCTTGGTGAGGTCAAGATCCAATTATATTCCATATGCAGGTATTTCTCAGCTCTGTTTATCCAGGTCTAACATCTCTCCTGACCTCTAGAATACCATCACCAATTGTTTATTGGACATCTTGTACTGAATGCCCTATAAACATTTTAAACTGAGGCAAAGTACATGTTTCCCCACCCTAGTTATAGCTTTGCTGTCATATAATGTTATTAAAAGATCACATGGTCTGTTCTTTTCTTCACTGTTGCTAAAACAAAAGTAAAAATAGTAGAGTGTGGTAAAAGATAAAAGGAAAATCTAAAAATGGGATATTAATAAAAATCATATTTCGATGGTGCTTCCATTTCCCCAAGTGCTCATGGGACAGGTAACTTTCCTCAAAGAGAGGTAGCTTATGTATTAGTATCCCTATTTTACAGAACATTTGAAGCTCATAGGTACAAAGTCATAACTTGCCCAGGGTTATACAGCTAATGAGAGTTAGCACCAGGCTCAAATTCCAGTCTTCTCATTCCAATATCATATGTATTTTCCTGTGACTATATGAGTTATGAGAACCTGGCAAATATCAAATATGCTCTAATCATTCTCCTTCATTTTTCTCACCTTCATTCTTTTCCAAGTCCTGGCCCTGACTTTCTGGATTTCAAAACCATGCCTTCTCTACTGTGAGCTCAGCCTGGAACTTCTCTCCTTGCCCTGGGACAGCCTAGTACTACCTACAGCCTGTTCACCCTGAAATATTCCTCCATTGTTAAGATTCCCTCAGAGCCCCCAGTTTGTGGAAGGGCCCAGGCTGCCCTGCCCTTCCTTATTCTCCTCCCAGCCCTCTATCTGACTTTCTGGACTTCAAAACCATACTCCAGTATGGTTACCTATATTTATTTGCATGTTGTCTCTCCTATTAGATTGTAATCCTTTTAAGAAAGTGACTATCTTTTGCCTCTTTTTGTATCTTTAGCCCTTAACACAGTGTCTGGTACACATTAGGTGCTATGTAAAAAGTAAATGTTTAATTATTGATTGTTCTTACCTCTGACATTTACTAGCTATGTGACCAAAGTCAAGTTCACCTCTCTCAGCTTCAGTTTTCTCATCTCTAAACAGGAGGATGGGAAGGAAGTCATATTGAGGTGTCTCTCAATACTAAATATATGATCTTATGAAACTGGGCCTTGAATTGAGGTTAAGAATTACTCATGCAGAAGGCAAAAAAGGTATCTAACTTAATGGAATAGACATCTGTATTTTTTACAAGAGACAACATATTATAGTGGAAAGAGCATTAGGTTTAAAATCAGAAAACCTATCTTCAAATCCCATTTACTTGCAATGATGTTTGTGTAAATCATTGCCCCTGTGCTAAACTCAGTTTCCTCAACTGTAAAAAAAAAAAGTGTGCGGAGGAATTCCATTAGATAACTTCTAAGAGATTAGAGGGCTTTTAAAGCCACCTTCAGATCTAAATTCAATGAAGAAATTTTCACCTTGTCTGAATCTTGATATTTTGTATTCTCAACATTTTCTGGTAAGTCTGAAATGTAATTTAAGCAACCAGATTACTGATAGAGTTTTGTTTTTTTCTTTTAAGGCATCAACATTTAATTGAAAACTGCAACAAACAATGTAGGTCACTGCCCTACCACAGCACAACCCATTGGAAGAAACTGGAAAACTTGCCTGACACTACTTTTTAATGAGGCATCGCCAACTAGAGTAGTCTGCAGTACTTTCTATCTAATGATGAAAATGATGGGAGAGAAAGTCAGGCAGTATTGGGGAGCTAGTGCTGAAACTAATTATAAAATCACATTTCATCATACTGTCACATGTCTCCTGGAGAATGAATGATTACGAATTTAGACAATCAAAGTGTATATCATCCCATTTTCCCTGAGCCTCTTCTCATCAAAAACCTTTCATTGATGAAATGGCATGACCCAAATGACTTCAGCACCACATTCATAAACAGTGATTACCATGGCAAGTTTCATCATGAAACAGAACACAAATACTGTTTTTGGAGCCAGTTAGTCAAAATCAAGGGACCTCTAGGGAAGAGGCCACTGTATTAGGCACTGAAAAGCATTGCTATGAACAGAGAAGACATGATCTTTTCCCTCATAGAAATCCTCAAAAGTCAGATTTGTAAGAGACATTAGTGATCACTAGGGTCAACTCATCCATTTTACAATTGAGAAAGCTGAGTTTGAGACAGGGGAAGTATAATGGAATGAGCTCTGAGTCAGAGTGCCTGAGTTCAAATCTCAGTTTTGTTGTTTCCTATCTGTGTGACTTTGGACAACTCACTTGATCTCTCTGGGTCTTGGTTACCTTATTTATAAAAGAAGGGCACTGAATTAGATAAATTATGATTATAATTCCTTTCAGGTTGAAATCTATGATTCTAGACACCATGGTTGGTACTGTAGGAGATGACAGAAATAAAATAAGATTATTTATTCCATCTAGACAATATTTAAAAAATTTCCAGTACTTCTTACACATATTCTTTCGTTTGAATTTTCTAACAATTATATAAGGCAAGTAGTGGAAATATTATCATTCTTATTTTAAACAGGAGAAAAGTAGGGCTGAAAAACTTAGTGTAAGTTATATACTTATTAAATATCTCAGTTGGGATTTGAATCCAGGGCCCTGATTCCATAGCCTATGCTCTTGTCATTGTACCACACTGCTACCTTCAAATGGAAGCTCCTTGAGAGAAGATTTTCATTTTTGTCTTTGTATTCCTAGCAGGTAACTCAGTATCAGACATATAGTAGGAGTTAATGGAATTCCATAATACTTACTGCTATGTAGGGAGCAGTAGTATTGCAAAAAGAAATTATTGGGGCAGTTAAGTGGCGCAGTGGATAGAGCACCAGCCCTGGAGTCAGGAGGACCCGAGTTCAAATCCAACTCAAACACATAACACTTACTAACTGTGTGACTTTGGGCAAGTCACTTAACCCCAATTATATATGTAA
Organism: Vombatus ursinus; assembly: GCF_900497805.2. Lineage (NCBI taxonomy): Eukaryota > Metazoa > Chordata > Mammalia > Diprotodontia > Vombatidae > Vombatus > Vombatus ursinus. The sequence goes on along the minus strand of NW_020945437.1, from coordinate 10,706,869 downwards.
AACTGCTTCCTTTAAGAGGGAGAAGTAATATCAGACAAGAGACAGAAGAGTCACATGTAGAATAAAATAATAATACAAGTCAAATAAAGCATGGATAAATATAAGACAGACAACCCAAGGTAGGCTTAGGATCACAGTTTTAGATCGAGAAGGGACCTTAGAAGTCATCTTATGTAACATACTCTCATTGAGATCCAGAGAGAGGAAGCAACTTGCCCAAAGTCACACAGAATGATTAAAAAAGAATGAATGAAAAAGTGTTTATTACTGGAAAGCAGAAATAAGGTTTAGACAAATACCTTACATTACATTCCTCAGTACATTGGATATGTGACCTTAATATTAAAGCTCATTTTACCAAAAAAAATATCAGAAGAGCAATAGACCATGTAGCTCTCACAACTGTGGAGAGGAGATGTAATTTTCTTTTCTTTCTTTTCTTTTGGAGGCAATTGGGGTTAAGAGACTTGCCCAGCGTCATACAGCTAGTAAGTGTCTGAGGCTGGATTTGAACTCAAGTCCTCCTGATTCTAGGACTGTTACCCTATCCACTGTGCCACTTAGTTGCTCCAGGAGATGTATTCTTAATCAAACAAGTGATAGAAACGTCTTCAAAAGATAAAATAGAAAACTTCAAGGACATGAAATCTAAATGTTTCGACATAGACAAAATAAATGCATCTATGATAAACAGGGAAGTGGCTGAATGGGACAAATCTTTGTCATCTAAAATACATAAACAATTACACACACACACACACACACACACATATATATGTATATGTATATATGTATATATGTACCTAACTAAGCCATTCCCCAGTAGAAAAATTGTGAAAACATATGACCAAACAATTCTCAAAAGAATTGCAAAGTACTCACATCTACACAAAAGAATGCTCCAAATCACTATAAAAAGTATGCAAAACCAAACAGCCCTGAAGTTTCATCTCACACACTGAAAACTGGCAAAATGATCAAACATGTTAATAGTCAATGTTGGAGGAATTGTCAGAAGATAGGCACAATAATGCACTGCTGGTGGAGCTGTGAATTGATATAGCCATTTTGGAAAGTAATTTGTAATTATGCAAATAAAATTAATAAACTATCCATATCCTTTAACCCAAAAATTCTGTTACTAGGCTTATACCCCAATGAATCCACTGATAAGCAGAAAGTTCCCATACACACCAAAATATTAATGGCAGAACTTTTTGTGGTGGCCATCAACTGAGGAATGGGTAAACAAATTGTGGTATATGAATGTAATGCAATATTTCTATGCTATAAGAAATGATGTGTATTATGAATACACAGAAACATGTAAAGACCTCTATGAACAGATGCAGAGGGAAGTAAGCAGAGTCAAGAAAACAATATATGTAGTAACTACAACAATGTAAATTACAAACACACACACACAAACCACAATGCAGAAAAATTATAAAGATAATGCATGACTGAAGAACTATAAGCACCCAAACACCCCTTTGTGGAGGTGGGGGTTCACAACTGTTGCACACTGCCCTTGTTTTTGGAATTTAAAAAAAACAATCAATTGTGTTCCTCTTATTTTCTTCTTTTTTGTCTTTAATATTATCCATAATGTGGGAGAGCTCTTTGGAAGGAAGGGGGAGGGAATAGTGGGGAAAATTCTGATGATATAAAAAAGAAAAGACATCAATAAAACTTAAAAAAAGAAAAAAAGTGTTTATTAAGTTCATACTAAGTTCAAAATACTGTACTAAGCCCTAGGTATACAATTAAAAGTGTAAGAAAGTCCTTCCTTTTAAAGGATTCACAGTCAAATAAAGAGATAAAACACAGGAAGTTTCATCTACAAGTCAGATCATAAGGTCCAGTGGTCCTTAGGGTGCAACAACAAGACAAATGGAATCGTATCTATTTCTGAAGTTGAGACACAAATAAGTAGCCAACATGGCTTTCTGAACACAGGTCCTCTGATTCCATGAAGCAGGACCCATTCTACTCTCTTACTGCATGCAATTAGTAGCAAATGAATGATGTAGATAATATCAACTCTAAGGTAAGGATATGGAGAGATAATTGCTTGCTGGAGTGGTCTTAGAAGGGTTCATGGAGGAGGCTTACAATGGAAGTTAGCATGGATATTTTGTGACTCAGTCAAGAAGAAAAGTCAATATCTTTTTGGATAAGGACAATGATATGTGTCCAGTCCAATGTGATTCAGCAGACCTCATTCAAGTTTCTACTACATGTAGAACAGCACACTAGGAATTATGCGACATAATCAGCTTAGCCAAGGCATGATTCCTGTGCTCCACCAGATTATAAAACAGGTAAAGGGCATAAATAATCACTACCAAAAAAATTCAATGAAACTCTTTTTAAAAAGCGTAGCAAAGTAGCATCATTCAAAACTAAGTGATTAACGATATGTTTTATTTGTGAGAATGATGCATAAACCTAAGCATTTACCTAGCATTTTAAGCTTTGCTAAATGTTTTCCTCACAGTGATCCTATGAGACAGGTAGTAGTGTGTTATCATTCTATTTTACAAATCAAGAAACTGAGGCTTGCTAGAGTCAAGGTTTAAACTCTGTTATACTGGTTTGCATTCTCATGCTCATTCCACTACATCATAATCTCTCAAAACAAATTTGCACATAGGGTCATAGTACCTGCCTAACCTGCCAAACCCAGAGCAACCTAATATCATTTGGTCTTAATTTTCTTTTCTATAAAATGAGGGGGTTAGTGGAGGTGAGCTCTAAGATTCTTTATAGCTCTAATTCCTATGATTCTGTGGTTTCACTACAATTCAGCAAAGAAAAATGGTGTGCTAATGGAAGATGGAAGTATGCATTGAATATATTTCTCCAACTAGGAAAACTTGGCATTTATAATAAATGACTGACTGGTTTTCAAAATACCAACATAACAGGGTTACTATTTCCTTATCAGGGATCTCCAAAGACCAAGGGATGCTGAAGCTTCAGGTAGGTTTTCTTGTTGTTGTTGTTGTTGTTTTGGAGGCCTCAGATATTTCTAAAATGGAAGTAACATAATCTGACCTCAATACCTTGGGGGATTCAGCAATTCCATTGCTAAGGCATTATCCTAAAAATATCACAAATAAGATTTTATAAAAAAGGTTTCATATAAGTGCAAAATATTTGACACAACATATTGGTCTCTAACAACTGGAGAATAGATGAATAAATTATCATATATTCATGTGACAGAATATCATGGTGCCATAAAATGATAAAATATGAAGCACAGAAGAAGCATGGAAAGACCTACATGAGGTGAAGCAAAATGAGATGAGTAAAATGAGAATTGTATACGAGGAAGGAAGGAAAGGAGGAAGAGGGAGGGAAGAACTGAGTGAGGAAAGAAGGAAGGAAAAAAAGAAGGGTGAAAGGGAGGGAAAGTGGGAGGGAGGTTAACTCAGAAGCTGTAGAACTTAAGAGATCGGGAAGGAGAAACAGAATCAATGCATTTTATTTGGGTTTGAAGGATGTTAACTGATTTCTGCCATCTTAAATTCTAGAGGTTTTATGTAATATTTTAACCCCAATTTTATATGCTCATTATCTGCTTTTGTTGATTGTTTATGAAGCTTATGAAGAAAATGACTTTGAGAGCTGAACATTGCCAATTTCCAAATCACTAGAGGTCTTGACTTTGATGAGGAAAGGACTATCACATCTCCTTGACTCAAATGGGATTCCTTGAGTCCATGTAAAAAGGAAAAGGGAAGGAAATAAATCTATAATTCTTTCAGAGAATTATCCATCTTTTCAAGCTTATAGGAGGCCTTAGTTCTCCAGGAGATTTCTTGATAGAACAAGGAGTTAGGGAATTCTCCATGAGACTCTGTTAACTCCCACAACATATCTATTAGCACTGAAGAAGACAAGATGACTTTATTCAGAAAGTGGAGGGACCTGAGAGAACTTCTCGTCCAGGGTTGGGGAACCTGCAGGCTTGAGGCCACATGTGGCCTTCTAGGTCCCTGGGTGTGGCCTTCCGACTGAGTCCAAGTTTTGTAGAACAAGTCCTTTTATTAAAGAGATTTGTTCTGTGAAATTTGAATTCAATCAAAGGGCCACACTTGAGGACCTAGAGGGCCACATGTGGCCTTGAGGCTACAGCTTCCCCACCTCTGTTCCAGTCTAATCCCCTTATTTTTTACAGATGAGGAAATTGGGGCTGTGGGAAGTTAAGTGACTTGTTCAAGGTCACACAGGGAGTAAGGAGCAGGGCTAAGATTCAAATCAAGGTCTTTGGACTCAAAATCCCATGAAAGGTGAAATAAAGAGAAGACTCATGGACAAAACCTAAGTTTCAAACACTGGAGACTGAGTGAGTGGTTAACCCTCCTGTCCCATCCCAGTCATAGATCTGTGCCTTTGTCCCTGTAATAAATCAATCAAACAGTCCATCAAGTATTTATTAAGTGTTGAGTATGTGCCACATACTGTGGGATACAGGTAAAAAGAATAAAGCCATTCCTCCTCATAAGTCACTTATATTTTTAATGTATAGAAGTCTTCATGAATAGGAATTTTCCTTTTTATGTGGGAGCAGTGCTTAAAAGCAGAAAGAGAACTTTCTTGCCTAGAGCAAATGGAGCCTAAAAATTAACTCTCCTGCAATACTAAGATCCTTATATACTGAGGGCATCACAAGGCAGAGTACTGACCATGGATGGAGTCAGAATAGCCTAGGTTCAAATACAGCTTTCAATACACATAAGTTCTATGACCATAGTGAAATCAGTTAACATCTGTAAGCTTGAGCTTTCTTATCTGTAAAAATTGGAATAAGTATACCTGTAGTAAGCCCTCTCCTTCAAAGGGTGGCTGTGAGGCTCAAGTGAGATATCCATAAAGTACCTGCAGATTTTCAAGTCATATAGTGCATCCCAAAAGTCTTAGAGCAGTTTTAAGCTGATAGTGCTTTAGCGCATCAAGACTTTTGGGGCAACTTGTATGTGTATGTATATAAATATACACATGTACATGTGTGTATGTGTGTGTGTGTGTATGTGTGTGGTTGTATGCATGAACACATGTGAATTACTACTATTTAAGCTGTAAGACTCTTTAAGTTGTTTGGCTGAACTGTTGTAGAGAGGAAAAGGGTCCCTTACTGGGTTTTAGGAATCTCAGATGAGTGTTTCATACGCAATTATTATTTTTTAAGCACATTTAAGAAAAATGTGTCAATGTATCATTAACTTAGAGTATGTAAGACCTAGATGGGCTCATAGGCCATAGATTTCAAGCTAGACTGGACTCAGACATCATCTAGTCCAGGGGTGGGGAACCTGTGGCCATGAGGCCACACATGGCCCTCTAAGTTCCTCAAATGTGGCCCTTTGACTGAATCCAAACTTCACAGAACAAATTTGTCAAAGACAAATTTCAGTCAAAAGGCCACACTTGAGTACCTAGAGGGCCATGTATGACCTCGAGGCCGCAGGTTCCCCACCCATGATCCAGTCATCTCGTTTGACAGATGATAAAAATGAGACTTTAGGAGGGTGTGACTTAGTAAGTTTATACAGGTAGCAACAGAGCCAAGCCTTGAACTCAGACCTCCTGACTCCAAAGCTAGTACTCCTTCTACTGTACCACATTGCCTCCTTTGCTAAAGATCATGTATTTTAAATACTTTATTTTCTAATTAAGGAAATTATAGCTCAGAGAAATGAAGAGATTTTCCTCAGGTCAGAGGAGAGTCAAGATTAGAACTCAGATCTTCTGATTCTAGGGCCAATAAACTCACCACCACATTCTGCCTCTGCTCTGTTGATAGTCTCTGAGAACTCTGAGGGACAAAATGTCACATCAGCATAATGAGGTGTTCTGCAGGAAACTGCTGGACAGTTGCTTGGCCCAACTTGAAGCAATGTTAAAGTAACACATGGAAAATATGCAATATACAAAGTAGAAACTTCATGCAAGACATCATTAACAATGATTAACTTCTTGGCTAGTGAATTCTTTAGATTTAAAACACATATACATATAGATTGATAAGGTTAATTTCAGAGCCACAAAATATTAGTGATAGAAGGAGCCCTAAGGGTCATCTACTCCAATCCTCTCATCTTACAGATAAAGAAACTGAGACTCAGGAAAGTAGAATAACTTGCCCAATGTCACATTGTTGTAACAAGATAGGAAGTGCAAGAATCATGTCTGTCCCCTAGGCTCTGAGCAAAGTCCTTTCCAATACACCCAGCTGTCAACCTACCTTTAGCCATATTGGCTAGGGTGCCAAATAGCCAGTGACTACTGAGCCAAGAAAGTACACTTTACCACAAGAGGGAGGACTCTTCTTCAGAGCAGATGTTTATTCCACAACTGGTCTTTTGAACCTAATGATTTTCCACATGCTTGCCTGTTATTATGGTCATAAATATAACTATTTAAATTCTATCTGCTCAAACAGAACAGAACCTTCTTTCCGGAGAGAAAGTTGCTGTTTTTGCAGATCAGCAAAGAGGCAATTTAATAAAGGCTATGGAGGGAAGAACTAGAAACAATGGCGGGGAGGGGAGAGGAGTGATAAAAGGACAAATTTCAGTTAATTACTTGGGAAATGTTTCTTATAATTAGCACAAGAGTAGAATGGACAGCCTCCAAGGGGAGTTATTTGTTGCTAAAGTGCTTCAGGCCATGTTAGGATGACCATGGTCAGGGAGTTCAGGCTGTTCATGTATTCCTCAAACTTGATAATCTTTGAGGTTGTCTTGCAACATAAAGATGTTGAATTACAGTAATACTATGAAGAGAGTGCTACTTACACTGAGAACCTAAGATTCTGGGAGTTTAGTAGAGGGGCATAAAAGGTCCCCAAATCATTACCACGACCAGCTCTCCTAGCTGCAGGTAATGGCCATATATTTCTCACAAGATCTCATATAATCGATGAGCAGGTTAATAAGCTTCATGACTATATCCATCCCTCCAAATGCCTGATTCAAGGAATTATTTGTAAGTAACTGAACATTCATAAATTAATACTTCTTTTTTGTCTTCACTGTGGATGTCATGCCATTAGGCATCACCAAATCCATTCTCATCTTTGCAACACTCTAAGAAGGTCCCTAAGGCAAGGGTTCTTAAGTCTTTGAGAGTCCATGGATAGATTTCAGGGTGTAGGTAGATGAAATTGAATGGGAATATTCATCTTTTTTTCATTAACCTATAAATGAAAGTTAGCATTTCCTTCAATTATGAATTAAAAAAAACATTATTCTGGGAATGGGTCCATATACTTCATCAGACATGGCAAAAACACTGTTAAAAATACCCATGCTAAAGAGTACCCCCAAATTTCCAAAACAAAATGTTTTGATTCATTTTAGATGTATACACAGAGAGAATCATAGTATCTTAGCTCTGGAAGGGACCTAAGAAATCTAGTTCCTCCTCCTTATTTTGCAGTAGAGAGAAATGAATTGCAGAAAAGTTACATGACTCACCCAAAGAGTCCCAAGACTAGAGTGCAATTCTTCTGAAACCCCAAATGAGTACTCTTTGTAGCACACAATAATCTCTTTCTAAACACCCTTTTGGTACTTTTTGGAAAACAAGGATAGGGACCTCTAATGGATTTAGTACCATTCTGCAATTTCAACTTCTTTTCCTCAAATATAAGGTCAGGATAGGAAAATGTTTGAGAGTCACTACTTGGAATCAAGTAAATATGTGGATGAGAGGAGAAAAAAGAGTTTTGAAAATAAATTAGAGCGATGTAAACATCCCCTTCCCCACTCCCCCTTAAATCTCTCCCCCTACCCTCAATGCTCTGGGAAAGAGGATAGCCTCAATGTATTGCTCATTCATGCTATCACTGTATCATTGAAGACTCTCAGAATGGACAGCCAATTTTGATATTTAAAGGCATTAAGTAGCTATAAATTAAGCTGAAGTGATAAGGTCACTTTGTTAAACCATTGAAGGGAAGAGATGTCCTCAGTTTATGACAAAATGTACTGAGATTCTTTAGTAGAAACAGATTTGTTCCATGAACGAATGCAAGTTCTAGTTGAAGAAAAAATGCATTTAATCACTGTATGATATAAAAACTATGTTACATTTAGTATAAAAAGGAATGCAATATTAAGACAAGCATACTTCCTTTACTGTGTCAAACAGCAGTATATAAAACTAACTCAGTTTCATCACCTGATGTAAATCTTCCAACCAGTTTATTTCTAAATCATGAATCTATCTACCATCTCAATCTATTACTGTCTGTATATTTATATCTATAAATAAAAAAGATATAGACATATTTAGCTAAATGTGGTTTTAAATACAAAGGGAAATATCCATATATTCCTCAATAATAGGAAATGTTTTTTTAAATATTATAGAAACTAATCATTCAAAGGGAATTGCAATTAACTTTGATACATAATTAGTAACTAGCACTTAACTAAATGACTCATTTTGATTTCAAATTGAAATCAAATACTGAAGGTATGTTTAATAGTATATCTTAGTCTAAGGTAAAAATGCTGAAAAACTGCAATCTACTCTGAAAGCCTTATATTAAGGGAGGAAATCAAGAACCAGTGCCACCTAAGTATATTCCAAAGATCTAGTGATCAATGACATACTCTTGGAAGCACTTTTCAGAAGCCACTATTAGAATTAAAATGCATGCCAGCTTCTAGGCCATAAAATTTAATATAAGATCAATACCTAGTTCTCTATTATGCTAAAATCACATTAAAATTGAGAAATGGTTCTTTTCTCCCACAATTCTATCATTCTATTTCCAGGTCATTTTAAAGGGCAAATCCAATAAAATATAGTTTTATTTTTATGTGTACTCACTCACACTTACACACATATGTATATGTATATACATGTGTGTATATGTATGTATATATATACATATATGTGTGTGTGATTACGTGTATTTATGAAATAACTATTGATACAGTTCATTCTTTTTTCCTATCCTAGTTAGCAGGTTGATTTTCCCCTTTCAGAGTAAGGGGGTTTTAGGGTAAAGAGTCACTCTTGTTAAAATGAGTGAGCTAGCTTCCAGTGAAATACTAATAGTTTGGGGGCAAGCAGAAAAGGTCCAGATTAGGAGTTTCTGCAACACCTGTTCCAAAAGTGGATTAATGTAAAGAAGTAGTATTCAAGCTTTTATTATTAATAGTTATCTCACTGCTCTATGAATAATAGAAATGTCCCCAGGTTTTATTCTCAGTGAAATAATGTGTTATAAGACTGTTTTCAATTGTGCCTTTAATTAGTATGATCTGTCATTTAATGTAAGCAAATCTTCCTCTCCCAAATCGAAAGATGTATAACATTATAACTGAAAATGAAATAAGAAATTAAATCAACTTTTTTTTTGTCTCTAAAATGACTGTGTTGGGGTGGGGGAGAGGAGGGAGTGCTTGATTCAAACTCATATTCTCTCTGTGATCAAAAAGGAAATGAAGCTAGGCTCTTCCGAATAGAAAGGTAATATTTGTAAAGTCACTGTGCTGTTAAATAAAATACCAACATAAGGAGAAATTTTAAAGTGTCAGAGAAGTTGTGCTGGGTGAAAAATGACTCCCCTCCAAAAAACATATACCTTGCCCCATAGCATCCAAAGATTCTCAAAGACCACCCAGAGATGATATCCAGATGAGACATGGAACACTGACATGCTACTGCTCCCCACGCTCCCATTTCCCAAGAATGCATCCTTTCTACAATGAGCAAAAAAAAAAAAAGACTTAGCAAAGGAAAGTTTGCAGGCAATGCTAGCAGGACACAACTTTCCAAAAGCATGTGTCCGAAGGCACATTTAAAAGTCACAAGGAAGAGGCTCACCTGTGCTGGGGAGCTAAACCAGCCTTGGGGGCAGGAGCAGCGCTCCCCACATGGCCCTTTGCTCTTAGCCCCCATTTTCTGTGGACTTTTCCGCACACTGTCCCATAGGGTGACAAGCTTGGTCCTGTTTGGGGGTTGGCCGCCGGGTCCTGAAGACGGCATGGTCTGAGCCCCATAGCCGAGCCCCTGTGGGTTCCTCTGCCAGCCACAGGCACAGTGAGCTTCCCGCATCACTGTAGGCACAGTCCTGCCAGCATCCATCCCCTCCGACCCCCCGCAGCAGCTCTGCTGTTTAGTAAGGTAGGCGTTCATGTGGCACTGATGCCCACTAGTCTCCTTGGACAGCTTTCGAGAAAAATCAGCCCCCTTTGCCCCCGGTCCCCAGACCCCCCTTCTCCACGCAGCTGCAAAGTCCTTTTCTGTGGACCCTTCAGTACCTTTGACAGCTGCTACAGGCAGTGCATCGTGGGAGCGGGGAGCAGCAGCTCAGCACAGCATTATCTGCTGGCTGGTAGCTCTTTGTCAATAGATGACTCAACTCACAGAGCAACTTGACAGCATCCCCGCTCCAGGCAGAAGCAATCAATGCTCCACACAGCTGGGCTACAAGACTGTACCGTGGTGTGAGTGAGTGAGTGAGTGTGTGTGTGTGTGTTTGCGCACGCAAAGCCTTGTTTGATGAAGCCCCGCAATAGAGAGAAGCGATGAAATTGGCCATTTCGTTTCCTGCCTTTTCTCGCCCGGAGCCACATGGAAGATAGTGTTTAGATCTGCATGTGAAACCAGTGACCTTATTCTCTCCAGAGCTCCTTGTCTCCAGAAATAATGCACACAGACTGAAACAGTTTAGCCAACAGCAGAGAATGCTACTAGGAACATACCTGGAGAGGCATTTGATCCCCAGAGAGATATTTGTCCAGAAAGTCAATTGCCAACATAAAGCAGCACATAATGAGTTGAGTAAAAGTAGTTTCCACCTTAGCTTAAGAGATCACTGATACACAGAAAAGAGTGAGAGGGATAAAAGTATTATGTCTGAGTCCCTATAGAGTTATAATTGGGGAGTTCTGTTTTCTTAAAACAGTGATCACACAATCAGGAAGAGGATTTGTAATAAAAACAGAATTTTTCAAGTAGTAAATGCTGATTAATTCCTTCTGGTTCAGAATAGAGCAATTTTCAAAACAGTTGAAATTGACGAGTTGGCTGTTTTTTAAACAGAACTTTTCCTTACTCTGAATCATTCTGAAGATTTCCTTTCGCATCTCTCACCACAACAAATACATTCTGCTCAGAGGATGGCATTTTCAAGTGAGAGAACCACCAAATTCTGCCATCCACTCATCTTATTTCCAAATGCAGAATTTCAACATTCTCTCACAAGAAACTATATGAAATAGATCCAATTTAAAGCAACTGATTTCCAAACAGGATAGAATCACTTTAAAAGATTTACCACAAAACTGAATGTGGAGAAGAAACACGTGGCATTTTCAGTAATGGTAGCATTTTTTTTGGTGGAAAAATGTTTAAAGAAAATTTTTTCTTTCCTTTTCTTCTCAACCACAGTTTCACTAACTCAAAGTTGAAGAAATGATTTTGACTCACTTTTAAAGTTAAGCTCACGACTTAGAGAAAACTAAATGAGAAGAAAAGTGAAGATTTCAGAAGCAGAAGTTTCTTCTCTCTACACTCCTTTTTTTTCACTTCCACCCAGAGTTTCAAGGATCACTCCTATGTAGATAACTCCCAAATCTATATTTTTACCACTCTCTTCTCTTTTGAGCTCCAGACCTACTTCTCTAATTGTTTAGAGGAGCAGTTGCCAAACTTTTTTTTTTTATCACTACCACTACAAATACGGTGTATTTCCTGAAAGGTATGCTAGGGCTTGGAATGTGTGTATGTTAGAGGGAAGGGGAATGGAATTTTCTGAATCACACCTATTCAGCTGCCATAGTTGGGCTTGAATCATAACTTCTTCTAGGAGCCAATTTCTGGCTTAGAAGGGGGAATGTTCATATATGGAACAGTAGTGGGAGTGGTGAAGTGGGGAGTGCTGGATAGTAATGAGTAAAGGATAATTTCAGTTCTACTAGAGACAAGCCCAACTTATTGGTTATCATGGGGAAGGTGGGATGCAACTCATCTTCCTACTTCTTGAGAGATTGATCACATATCCCATAGGGTAAAGACAGGCCTCCTTGTGGATATCTCACAGCCTCCCTGCCCAAGGTACCCTTCCTGTCCCCTACTTTGGAGGTTACTAGCTGAGAAGTAGCCATAAGAATGTCCTACTAGAATCTCAAAATAAATCACCATGTCCAACAAGGCCAAAACTTATATTTTCCTCTGCAAATAGTCCTCATTCTGACTTTAGTAGTACTGGCTTTAGTGGTTTTCTAAGGGCACTACAATTCATCTGGTCTTCCACATTCAAAACTTTGGTGTGCTATTGGCTCTTCTCCTTCCTTCACTTTTTTTATTTGTTTGTTTTTATTTCACTTTTATTTTCATTCCAATATCATATTTACTCCCATACCATAAGCTTTTGTTTCTTCAGTTTCTCCTGGGATATCTTTTTATTTTGAGCAACTTCCTCTTAGGAAGTTTTAGGAACAATTTGTTCCTTTTCAGTAAGTATCATCTCAATATGGCAAGGAGAACTCATGTATGGGTTGATTCGACCATGAGCCCTGTAAGTATGCTGTTGCATTTTAGGAGCCTTGTTAACTTGGATATGCTCAATGACAAGAGAATCCAAATCCAAACCCTTCTGTGTTACTTTCTGCATTTTTAAGCATATGCAGCAAAAATTCAGCACTCTTTTTGGGCCAATGACCTTGTGTCTAACCCCACTACTTAGTCTGAGCACACCTACCAACTCCACCATTATATTGCCGAAGGGAACACATTGTTTCTTCAGTGTGACATTTTTCAAATACTTGGTAGCTTTTCGGATATGCATGCCCTTGATAGCATGGGCTGTTTCATGGGTGTTCTTGAAGTGAACCTAGAGATTTGAACCCCTTGACTTGCATGATTTTGTGGGGTTCTCTGGATCAAGAGAGTACCTCACCATTTTAAATGATTACCTAGGAGAGGTCAAGGGAAGAGAGTTCCTTCCTTCACTTCTAACAGGATTTGAGTTACCTTTAGCTAATCATCTGGCCTGCTTGAATCTCAGTTTCTCATCTGTCCAATGAGGGGGTTAAACTAGGTGGGCTTTGATGTCTCTTCTAGGTCTAAATCCTATGCCACTAAATCCAAATGGCTGCAGAAGCCTGCCAATTATATGTTTACAACCTTGCTTAGATATGTTGCTTCCTCATAACTCCCACTGTAACTACCCTAGAAAAGGTCTTAATTATCACTCATCTAAAAAAAAAATTACAGTTCTCTCCTACCATGGGTTCCTACCTCCACTCTCACTCTTGACCAACCCATCCTACATCCTGCTGCCAGAATAATCTTTCTACTGAACAGATCTAATCACATCACTCTGCTGTGCAAACGTATGTGTATATACATAATATATATACATGCATATCATATATACTCATGCATACATATATTATATATCTCTGTATATATGTGCATACACATATATATCTATTACATATGTATGTATATACACACACATTCCTCCCCTCTCATATATATATATATATACATACATATAAACATATATGAGTAATGAGTAAAGTGTGTATTTCACTCACTACATACATATGTATGTGTATCTGTCTGCCTATCTATCTATAATCTCTATCTATCTATCTATCTATCTATCCATCTCTCTCCATCCATCAGCTACCTATTGCCCATTGATTGAATGTCAAACACTCTGCCTGGCATTCAGACAATCTTGATATTTACCTGTGAAAAGAGCACTGGCTCTAGAGTTCTGAGTTATAAAATTTACTACAATGTATAAGCAGAGTGACCTTGATATAGTCACTTTAGTTTTCTGAAGTTCAATTTTCTCATGTATAAAATGAAGGGTCATGGCCTATATGCAATGACTTCCAAGATCTTCCCAGTTTGAGAGCCTCTGATCTACGTTTTCTCTCCCCACACTCTCCTCTCACATACCTTATTGAGAATTACCTTTAGGATCTGGAGTAAAGGTGTTTCCAACAGGAAGAATAAAAAACAGTTTGAATAGCCCTGAATTGAAGGAGACAGATAGTGGCTCCAATCATCTTTATCTCTAGGACTTCTCTCCCTTCCCACACTCACTCAGCAATGGGAACAATCTCTTTCTTTGAGGAATGGAACCAAGGCCAGTATTTGAGGGCAGCAGTATTGGGAGGAGTAGAACAACATGCATTGGCCAAGAAGAGCAATGAAGAAAGTCACCCTTCTTTTCCTTTATCCAAGATCAAGAAAGAAATACTAGAAGGAATGACCGGGTCAAATTAAGCCTTAGAGAGCTTCCAACTCTTCCAGTGTCTCCCTGTGATTCCTGGATGCCTCCCACATCGATGCACTGTGACAGCACAATCTCTCCCAGAATGAGAATGTCATGGAATGATGTGTTGGGCTTTTTCCAATTCCATTTAGCCAAGGGGTATTTCTCCAGTTCTTCAAAGGCAGGTATCATTGTTCAAAGGGCCACTGGCATCTACTAGGAAGACATAGCCCTTCCTCCTGCAGGCCCTCTCTCAAAAGTCAGACTCTTATCCATACACTAGTCATTTGACAGAAATCAATCAGAATTCTTTACTGTTATGTATGTCTCACAGCAAAATTGAGAGATTTTCCATACACATCTCTTGCACGACATCACAAGCTCTTTACCTACAGTGCAACTACTGGGCCTCTTAGCACAAGGTATTTATTCTTTCTGCAAAGGAGTGCTCATTGCAAACAAAATGAAACACTGGAGGACTTCTGTTTTAATCATCATAGTGTGTCAGCCATATATGGTCTTTAATGAAAATAATATTTTGCTTGTCTTTTGTTCTTCTCCTCCAGAGATCTCAAAGTCCTTAGCAAACTTTAATTAAGCTTCATTACAATACCTTATTGAAATTGTTTTTGTACTTTCATGGGTATAAAGGATTTTTTTAAAGTCACTTTTCCTCAGAGGTGACATTTAACTCGGCAAGTCTGAGGTCATTACATTTAAAGGTAAATATGTCTAACCAGACTGCTGGACTAGGAGACAGATCCACTAATTAAAGATAATCCAATTTTATCAACTGTAATTGGACCATCATACGGACCAGGGGATGACATGAATTTCTGTCCAAATGAGAATTAGCAGTGTGCAAGTAAACATGCCTATTTATTCCAGTGATTTAACAAAGACAGATGGGATACAGGGCAGTAAATGCCCAGTATATATTGCAGTGAACTCTCTTTGACCTGGAAGTGTCTGCCCAAGGAACAAATGACCAATTTTAAGAAGCAAGCTTTTAAAAAGATGCTCCTGCATCATTTGGGCTAGCAAAATAGTAAGCATAGATAACTAAGTAAATTGTAGTGCAAGACTATGCTCTTCTGAAATTCTTTTAGAGAAAATTTCCTTTGGGCAACATGTGCATATGGGAAATACAAATATTAATTATGAAAGAATAGCTCAGAGCATGGAGGGAGATGATTCAGGAGCAGAAGCCCCTCTGCATCCATGAGTGACATATTAAATAACCATAAAATGCTGTGTGATTCCAGAAATACAATTCCCCCTGTTTAAAGCTGCATGAAGCCTGTTTTCTGTCACTGTTGGGACAACAGCATTATAAGGTTAAAGAAATTTCTAGTTCATGATACTTCAGTTCATGTAACCCCTGGGCTCAACCTGCTTTTCAAAAGAGAAGAGAATGAAACATTAATTCAGGCCCATTTAGCTTCCCCATTCCACACTTAAATATACTTCAAATGATTGCTGAAAAAGCCTAAATAAAGGACACAGAACAGCAAAATGAAACCACACCCATTCGCCCTTCCTTGGGAGTTAGGGTAAAGGCCAATCTACAAAGGGACAGGATGTGATATTATTTAACAGGTTTTGAATCGTGGTGTGTTAGTATGCTTGAGAGGAAATATGGTATAGGGGATAGAGTGATGTGCACTTGTCATCAGGAAGGAACAGGTTCTTGCTGAGACACTTATTTGCTATGTGATCCTTGACAAGTCACTTAGTTTCCTGAGTCTCAGTTTCTTCCTTTGTAAAATGAGGATAACAACAGTACTGAATGTACAAGGTTGTTGCAAGTAGCAAATAAGATACAGTGTGCCAAGTATTTTGCAAACCATTATTCATTCATTTTCAGTTGTGTCCAACTCTTTATGACCCCTTGTAGGGTTTTCTTGCAAAAATGCTGGAGCTGTTTAGCCATATCCTTTTCTAGCTCATTTTACAGCTATAGAAACTGAGGCAAACAAGGTTAAGCAACTTGCCCAGGGTCACACAGCTACTAAGTATCTGAGGCCAGATTTGAACTAAGGAAGATGAGTCTTCTTGACTCCTGGCCCGGCATTCTACCCACTGCTCCAGAGATGGATCATTATATAAACTTGAGTTACTATTATGAATTAGTCTTACCTGTTCAATTTACAGAGGGAGAAACTGAGGCCCAAAGGGTGAAGCATCTTGCCTAAGAAAACAGGGCAAGTGTTCTGATATAGAATCATAGATTACGGTCAGAGGAATTAGAGGTCATTAAGCATAACCTGTTAATTTTACATACCAGGAAACTGAGGTCAAGCAAACTTAGAAGATTTACTAAGGGTCAAATAGATATCCCAGGACAGAGCTGGGATTCAAACTCAGGACCTCTAGAACCCAGAACTAATTTTCTTTTCCATTGGTTCAAAATGCTAGAACATAGGTGTTCTGACTTGTAGTCCAATGTTCTTTCCACAAGAGTATCTACCATTTAAAAAACTGTAGTTTATTTTTTGGAAGTACTTGCAATAATACTGCTGAAAGAAATGGTGAAAAGCTAAACCAGGCTGCATAATGAATGTAATGCATTGTACGTTTATCTTTTCCTATGTTTAAAGCCCTGTCCTAGGTGCTGGAAATGCTAAGTCAAAAACAGATATGGTCCCTGCTCATAAGGAGCTTACATACTAAAGAAAAAGAATTATTTATAATTTGTGTCTCAGTTATCAAAAGTAAAATAATACATAAAGATAGTATTTCACTCTGATACTGGCTAATGTTCTTCATGTCAATACTATATTTTCAATTCTTTCTGCCCCTATAGTTAATATACAGATAAGCTCTGGCTTCCATGTTGGAAGCATGATGAATGAACAATGAGTGAAATATAAAGTCATAATGAATTCCTGAAATTTGAACTGTGATGTTCTTTTTAACATCCTCCCCAATTAAAAATATTTGATTTTATTGTTTATTATGATAATCCAATGTATCATTACTCTGATATATCTATCAGTGGATCTCATAGTGTTGATATTCCTACAATAATGATGACTCCAATCCAGCCACATCTATCTATTCTTCGTGATCCTCTTGTAAGTTTGGCACAAATAATCCACCCAGAGGGCCTATCTCCTGACTCTTCCCCACCCTTCTTACATACACACACACACACACATACACATACACATGTATATGTATGTGGGTATATGTGTGTATGTTACATATGTGTGTGTGTATCTACCTATATGTATACACACACACACACACACACACACACATATATATATATATATATATATATATACACACACACATACACACACACACACACACACCTGGCTAAGGACTGGACAGATTCAACATGAAAAGCACTTTCAATGGTAGTGGAAAGGGAAAGGGCCCTGGTCAGGGCATCTAGGACTTGCTCTGCCACTAACATGCTACCTGAACTTGCATCACATCCTCATATCCTGTGAGCCTCAGTACCCTTATCTTTGAAAGAAATGAATGTTATTAGATGATCTCTAAGGTTTAGTTGAATTTAAAGTTTCTGTAACTTGATGTGAACAGAAATCATAGGTTGCAGCCAAATACATCTTACTGTTGAGTGCATTTTGACCAAACCTGCCAACAGTTTGATAGTGCTGATAAAACAAAGCAGCTTCTGCCAACCTTAGCAATATATTCATTCATGGAAGCTGCATTTATTTGGACCTTGTATGTTTTGTGGAGGGATAATAAAACATCTTCTATTTTGAGATAGAAAAAAAAAGGGAGGACATGATTTCAGTAAAGAAACCAAGTCATTCAGTGGTAGAACCAGGAAAGAGGTAGTCATTTTGCATTGATCTTGAAATCAAATATTCTCTTTGGTCAAATTAGTGGGTGGGATTAGAAAATGTCTGAGGTCACCCCCAATTTTCAATCCATGGATGCTATTCAAAGTAAAGATTGCTTTACAGAAAAATGAAGTACTGTGATATAAGCACAAAGACAAAGCCACAAAATAAATGGTGTCTCAAAAGTAAGTTTACTGAAGTTTTATATTATGTGAGAAAAGTAACTAAGGTGCTCATATTCTTCAATCCTTTTCATCATATTCTTCAATACTTTTGTCAATGGACTCCAGGAGGTCAAAGAATGAGAGATAGGTATATATACACATAAATAATATGGATATGGGTACGTGTACACACACACACATATGCACATATAATAATAATTGTACTTTTCATGGTAGCAAACATTTGGATACAAAATAGATACTCACTGAATAAGAAGTTCTGAATAAATTGTTGTATATGAATGAGATGGAATATTATGTTGTAATAAGTGATAAATATGAGGAACTCAAAGAAACATTAGGAAGACCTGCATAAATTGATGCAAAGTAAAGAAAGCAGAATAAGAACAAATATGATTATCACAGTAATGAAAATAAAAACATTAAAATCAGGTAAAAACAGATTAAGTGACATGACTAATCTTGGTGGTAGAGAAAAGGTGATAAAATATACTTTGCTCCTCTCTATAGGAGGCAAGTAACTAGGTGGTGAAGTGGATAGAGGCCAGATTTGGATTTAGGAAAACTTCAGTTGAAATTCTGCCCTAGATACTTGCTGTGTGATCCTGGGCAAGTCACTTAACTTTTGTCTGTCCCAGATTCCTTAACTGGAAATGGGAATAGTATTACCACATATCTTTCAAGGTTGTTGGAAGGATCAAAGGAGGTAATATTTGTAAAGCCCTTAGCATAGTGCCTGGCACATAGTAGCTTCTTAATAAATGAATGTTTCCTTCCTTCTATAGAGAGACAGGGGACTTCAGGAACAGAATGTTGCTGAGACTCGCAGAAGTAACTGCTGCATCAATTGGTTCCAGTTGCCTGCTTTCCTTTGTTATAGTAGAGGGAGGGATATTGAGAAATAACTGTGGTGTAAGAAGCAAAAGGCATAGATGAAATTTGATAAGTGAGATTACCAAAGATCTGTGTCACTTGGAAAGCAGTGTGATCTAAAGTCATAATATTATTAGAACAAATTGTTTTTAAAAATTTTTTAACTGTGCCCAACCCATTTGTTCTCTAGGGTATAGAATAGGCACTTAGAAAATATTTATTTGTATTTTTATTTCAGAAAGTGAATTTAAATAACATTGGTTTTAACTGGGGCCAAAAGGGCAAACAAATCAATCAACTTCAAGAGGAGCTAACTTTTGAGTCAGCCTGTGTTCCACATCTAGGCTTGGCATGTGCTCGCGCTCTTTCTCTCTTCCTACCACAGTTTTGACTCCTTGCTGACAGTTCTAATGACTCCTCTATAGTTGCCGGGGGCAGGGAACTTGAGTGTGGGGGCAGAGAGAATGGAATAATGCACGTGTCATTCCCCGTGCTATATTTTAGAAGACAGAAACTAGTCAGAAGAATAAGGTCTGTGAAAATAATATTAAGTCAATGAGTTGTCCCCCACCCCCAACAAAAAATTGAGAGGTGGGTTGGGTTGGTGGGATAATGATATTTCTGGGAAAGAAACCTCACAAAGAAGATGATTAACACACAGCTAAGTTAAAATTCTAGTGGTACAAGGACCCAGAACCAAATATTGCTAAATTTAGATTTCTCTCTTTTCCATCATTCTCAGCCAGTACGAGAAAAGAGCTCATCCCAGTACTGGTCTACAGTGACATCCCTGTGATCCAGGGGAAACAAAGATAAGCCACAGGAAGGGGTCATCTGAGAAAATTAGAAGAAAGCTTTCTCAGAGTCAGCCTACTGTAGTTGAAGAAGCACTGGTCATGGTGGCAGAAGATCTGAGTTTGAGATCTAACTCTGACACTTATTAGCCGTCTGATCCTGGGCAAATCACTGAAGTGCCTTGCTGTTTCTGTCTCCTTACCTATAAAATGGGCTTCATAATTGACTGCAATGATGAAAAGACTTCATAGGGCTTAAAGCATTCAACAAATATGAGTAGTTATCAAGTCACCAAATTCACTTTTCTGAAGTGAGATGGACCCAGAACTAAGTTATAATAAAATAATTATTAATGTTGGCTTTTATGTACATTATCTCATTGATACACATAATAACCCTTTGAGGTAGACTTTCTTGTGTTTTCTTTCCTAAAATATATTAGCTTTAAAATTTTCCTCATGATCAGGTGTTTGTTAGTGGACATTGAGCTAGCACACTGAGTGTGTTTGTATCAGCTTTTCTATCAATAAACAAACCAGATTCCTATCTGCTGCAGTGATTTATTTGTAAGGAAGTTGGGCAGCTAGGTGGCAGAGTAGATGGAATGACAGGCCTAGGGTCAGGAAAACTCATCTTCCTGAGTTCAAATCTGGCCTCAGACACTTACTAGTTGGATAACCCTGGGCAAGTCATTTAACCATGCTTGCCGCAGTTTCCTCATCTGTAAAATCAGCTGGAGAAGGAAATGGCAAACCACTCCAGTGTCTTTGCCAAGAAAACCCCAAATGGGGTTGTGAAGAGTCATATATGACTGAAGCCACTGAACAACAACACTAGGAAGGAAGTGACCTAATCTGGTGGGAAAAACCTGGTCCAGTAGGTTGGGACAATCACGCTCAAGTCTTGTCTCTGGCCGTAAAGAGTTAACCTTTTTGCTTTACATTCTTTATCATTACAATGTATAAGGCAAAACTATATGTAAGAGTATAAGAGTTTTGAGTTTTTTATGACCTTATGAAGAAGTAAAGATAAATCATCTAAAAATAATTCTAAATCTTTGATCCAGTGATTTAATAATCATTTAGAGATCATTTAGTCCAAAGAATCCATCAACCAATAAGCGCCTATTATGTTCTAGGCATTATGTTAGGAACTGGGGGCTATAAATACAGCCAATGACATAATCCAGGGGTGGGGAAATCTGCAGCCTCCAAACCACATGTGGCCTTCTAGGTCCTCAGGTGTGGCCTTTTGACTGAGTCCAGGTTTACAGAACAAATCCTTTTATTAAGGGCATTTGTTCTGTGAAGTTTGGATTCTGTCCAAGGGGCACACTTGAGGACCTAGAGGGCCACATGTGCCCTCTAGGCCACAGGTTCCCCACCCCCAACATAATCCTTAATCAAAGGAATTTATATTCCAGGTGCCTTAATTTGAGGATGAACTCAAGAGCCACAAATTTTATCTTTTATCTTTAAAGTCATACAGATAAGTAGAGAATATGGGTTTTGAACCAAGATCCTAATCAATGTTGAGCTTCTCACTGTCAGGCGCTCTCTTTTGTCTATTTGGAATCCCCAGCAGTGCCTGGAATATAGTAGGTGCTTAAAAAATGTTTACTGACTGACTAGCTCCAAATTCAGTGTCATTTTTTCTTCAAGAGCATTTTATAATATTTGTGAATTGAGAAGGCTGAATGTCCTTTTTGTTATGAGAAATTAATTTTTCTCAAGATGTCTTCTGCTGTATATATCTAGTTCTAGTCTCTCCTGAGCTCTAGTCTTTCAACAACTTACCTGAAAGCTGGTTATAAAGATTCTGAATTTACATTCATATTTATAAAGTTGCCATTCAACATATATTACGCATGTATAAGGGCAAAGAAAATGTCCTCTTCTTCTTCTTCTTCTTTTTTTTTTTTTGGTTAGGCAATTGGGGTTAAGTGACTTGCCCAGGGTCACCCAGCTAGTAACTGTCAAGTGTCTGAGGCTGGTTTTGAACTCAGGTCCTCCTAACTGCAAGGCCAGAGCTCTAGCCACTGTGCCACCTAGTTGCCCCTGTCTTCTTCTTTTCTACTGTCCCTCAGAGAACTTAGAGAAGTTTAGAACTAGTGCTCAATAAATAATTGGCCAATTTCTTTTCCTATCTAGATCAGCTAATATGGAAATTAGACAATCATTTCTTGTTCCATAGTGAAATCTTAGGTCAGGTTAATTGGAGCTTAGTGCCTAAAATAAGGAAGATGCATGTAGAGTATTGTATTCCATACTGAATATTCCATTTTAAAGTATCATTGGCAAACTGAAGCAGGTGCAAAGGTGATGAGGGGAAACAGAAATGAAGAAGAAAAGTTCCTGAAAGCACTAGGCCTGGAGAAGAGAAATCTTTGGAGGAGAGAGAAGGAAGAAAGGACTGTCATTTTTTTTTTTTTTTTTGCAGAGCTATCATGGACAAAAGAAATTAGACTTAATCTTTTTGGTTCCGGAAGAAAGAACTATGACTTAAAGTCCTTGCCAGTGGGGTCAAACTCAAATAGAAATGGATCCCTGTAGTATACTGACTTAGAAAACCAAAAACATTATCTATGTTGTATTGTATTTTTATTTTATTAAACATTTCACCATTACATTTTGATCTGTTTTCAAGGCACTTCAGAATTTTACTGCTTGGTTCATGCATTTGACTTCTCTGGTTTAGATAATAGCATCATAAATGAATTTAAAGGACATCTAGTTCAACCTCCTCATTTTCCATATAAGAAAGAAGAAAGCTAGAGATGACAACTCAAAAACACACTCCTTGCTTCTGGAGGTTGCCTTGCTTTTGTTTTTGTTTTTTGCCTTGTGTATAACCTTATTAGATAGAATATTATCTACCCATTTTATAGGTGAGGAAACAGAGACAACAGGGCAGTTGAGTGATGTGCCCAGGATCACAAACCTAATAATGAGAGTAAGGACTTAAATTCAGGTCTCATTCACTAAGACCACTGCTCTTTCAATTGTAGGAGTTTCTTCCACCTTGTCTCAGGTAGACCACTTCCTGAAACCATAGTATGAAGGTCATGAAGGTTCAAAGAAAAGAGTTTGGATTTTATCCTAAAGGTACTAGGGAGTCATTGGAGCTATTTGAGTAGGACAGTGAGACAGAAAGATATTTGTTTTAAGTATGCCATTTTGATAGCTCTGTGGAGGACTGATTCCTGTGGAGGAAGTAGGAAGACGATTTTATATGTTACTTATATAGAGTACTCTTACTATAAGAGTTGAGGCTAAAAGCAAGAAGGAACTGATCTATATAGGTAACTCTGTGTGTGTGTGTGTGTGTGTGTGTGTGTGTGTGTGTAGAATAGAATAGAGATGAGAGATGTTGTAGAGGTGTAATCAACAAGACTGCTCTACTAATTGAATATGAGGGTTAAGGAGTTGAGAATATTACAGAAGTTATGAACATGGGCCACTAGAATCATGATGGTACTCTTGACAGAAATAGGAAAGTTAGGAAGAGGAAAAGGACTTTTGAAGAAAGATAACATATTCTGGTTTTGATGTGTTGAGTTTGAGATTCCTATGTGATATCCAATTGGAAATATTCAATCAACAATAAGTTGATGCAAGACTGGAGCTCAGGAAAGATATTATTGCTATATATATATATTATATATATATATACACACATATATATATACACACACACATGGGAAGACATCTTGAGAAAAAAGATAGTTGATCCACCACGTGGGTATCAAAGTATGGTCTGATGGCCCTTGTTGGTTCCTGAGAGCCTCTCAGAAGCCAGCATAGTATAGTATAGTATAGTATAGTATAGTATAGTATAGTATAGTATAGTATAGTATAGTATAGTATAGTATAGTATAGT
>NW_020945437.1:10620218-10683034 GCF_900497805.2 Vombatus ursinus | reverse complement strand
GTATAGTATAGTATAGTATAGTATAGTATAGTATAGTATAGTATAGTGTAGTGTAGTACAGTATAGTATAGTAAGAGTCAATTAAACAAGGTCAATTAAACAATTTTTATAATATTGCTAAGACATTTTATTTTATAATATGGTAAATATTGATAGATATGCCCCGCATAAAGAAAAGCCCTTTAGGGGAAGATTGTTAATAACTTTTTTTAAGAGCGTCCTTAAACAGTGTTTAGATCCTTAGACCCAAAGCACTAAGAACTGCTAGATTAGATATCATTGGAAAAAGAGTATACACATAGGAGAAGAGGGTCCAGGACATAATCTTGGTCAACACACACACACACGCACACACAGAAATCAAAGGATTGTAGCATCATATATTTAGAACTAGAAGAATTCTCAGAAGTTACCTAGTCTGGACTATTCATTTTAAAAGTAAGCAAATTGGGGCACAGAAAGGTCCTACAACTTGGTCAAGGTAATACAGGTAAGTGACAGAGGTAGGATTTGAGCTCAGGGATTTTCATTCCATATGGGACACTCCTTTCCACTCTACCAGGTTGCCTCATTATATTTTGATAAAACAGCCTGAGAAGGAATAGTCATGCAGGCAGGAGACAAACTAGGAGAGAATAGAGCTATACAAATCCAAGGAAGATAGAGTATTAATAATAAAGAAAGTGGGGGGAAGAAATGAGTATTTTTATTGTGCCTACTACTTGCCATGGATTATGTTAAGTGCTTTAATTTTTAATAAATATTATCTAATTTTATCCTCATGACAACCCTGCAAGCTAAGTACTGTTATTATCCCCATTTTTACAATTGAGGAAATTGATGCAAACCAAGGTTAAATGACTTGCCTAGGGGTCATACAACTAGCAAACAACAGAGGCAAGATTAGAACTCAGGTTTTCCTGATTCAAGGTATATCACTCTATCCATAGGACCACTTAACTGACTACATGTTTAGGAGTATTCAGGAGGAGAAGGTCATCAATAGTGTCAAGGATTATAGTCAAGAAGGGTACAGACTGAGAAAAGATCGATTTAGAAATTAACGGTTCACTAGGTACTTTGGACTAAGCCGTCACATGATGACGTTGGAAACCAGACTGCAAGGGGTTGAGAAACATACCCAAAGAGAAGTAGTGAAATTTAGGAGTATGGATAGCTTTTTGTTCAAAAAAATTTGCTTGACTATCACCTTAATCTTCTCTAGTATCCATTTCTCCCCCTGGTCCCAAAGAATCACATTTCATAACATATATTTTTAAAATGGAAAAAGAAGAAGAAAACATGTCAGCAAGACTGATCAATGCATCCAAAAATTTGACAATATATTTAATATTTCACACATACAGATCCTCTACTTCTACAAAGTACTGCGATGAGATGTATAGACAATTTTTTTCCCACAAGTATGACAATAAAATAAAAGTGAGATATAGAATAATACCTTGAGGGAATGGTAGGATCAAATGAAAGATTTGTAAGATGAGGAGCTTTGGGCCGGTTTGTAGACAGCAAGGAAGAAGCCAGGCATAGCTGTCAATATTACAAATGGTGAAATAAAAACATTCAAGTTTACACACAAACAAGCAATGTACTTTTCTAAGGAAATCAGAGAAAAGAGCACACTTGGGCTCTGAGAAAATAATGTACATTTTGTGTTCTACATTGGGACTTTCCTAAGTCCCAATGGACTTAGGATTGTAGGAAGAAATTTGTGTTCTTTATGATGATGCCTACTCAGAATTAGGTAGGAAAAATACCATCACTGTTTTCAGTGTGGCGCTGCTATGCTCAAAATCCTTCCAAGGCTCCCTGTTACCTAGAGAATCAAGTCCATTTTGCTAGCCTGTCCACAACCTATGTTTTTACCCATGCTTCCTCTTATTCCCCTATATAATCTATTCCACTTTCTTGTTTCTCATCACCCCTTGAAACAAATTATGTTTAATTTAATTGTGTGTGTGTGTGTGTGTGTGTGTGTGTGTGTGTGTGTGTATAGCTCCCACCTCCAACCCTGAGTTCCCCTTTTCCCATAGTTATCTCTCCTGCATAGGAATTTCTATGGAAACTATTGTATCTTCTAGTCAGCTGGTACTTAACTATATGTATTGTCTTGTTTTGTTTTGTTTTGTTGTGTTTTTTTGCCTGTTTGATCAATTACTATTTAACTCTTGAATTATTGTTTTACCTTTCAGATTAATACAAATAATGATTCTCCTAAAGGGTCACATTATATGAATCTGCACTATATATTTCCACTGGGCTGGAACCAATAACCACATTTTACATAATTATAACTATGAGCAGTGCAAATTCAAATACATGGAATTACTTGATGGGGCCCTATTCAAGCTCTGGTTGTATTTCATTTTGTATGCCTTGCTTAATGATAAGAAATAAGTAGATAACTTTGTACCCTCCTCACTAATCCCACCCATCCACCCACATCCAGAGTTCAGCACACTGATAACTTTTAGAAAAGGCAACCAAATTTTCAATCTGAGTTAATGCAAACTATTGCCCAATACTACAGATTGACACATTTACCTATACTTTTTTAGATTGGGAGAAAAAGGGAAACAAGAAATGTGCCCCCAAAATCACAAATGGTATTCAGGGTCATGAATGTTGAAGAAAAGTAGCTGGTCCATTAATGAGTGAATATTAAGACACTTTACCTTTATTCTCATGGAGAAATCTATATTCTATGAATTAACATCTGTTAAAAAACAGATGTTAAAAAAATCTGTTTGATGTTTTATAGATTTTTTTAAAGAGATTTCTTATGTTTTATCTATATGATCCTCAGAAAAACTCTGTGAGATAGGTAGGACAGGTATTAATACATTTTTAAAGATGAGGAAACTGAGGTACACAGAAGTTGACTGATTTGCCAAAGAACATGTAGTATCATGACAGAGCCAGGAACAGAACCCAGGGATTCTGGCTTTCAGCCCAGTAGTATTTCTACTGTACCACCTTGCCTTTCTGTGTTCTGCATGGAAAATGACCTTGGAATTCATATTATTCAGAACAGACAGATTACAGATGATCTACCTTTCTGGGTCTGGACTTTATGATTTTAGAGGGTCATAATTTATCAAGTGATGAGAAAGTTGGCCATTGCTTCCCTGTATAGATCTTGGTGGGAGGAGGGGGGAGAAGATCAATCATGGCTTTCAGATACTTGAATTTGATTCCAGGATTGGGAAATATTTAAAGGGAAATTAAGCACTTCCAGTGGTTTCCAGTTAATTATTTTCTTTAGAGGCTCTGAAGAACAGCCAAAGGGATTTAAAATGAGACTTAAAAGATGCTTTTGGAGGGGAGAGATTATGTTGTAAACCCATGATTTCACTGGTGTAGGGAACTCCCTCCACCAGTGCAGATGAGCAAGTGTTCTTTAATTTATAGCCTTAGAGTGTTCTGGCCATGGGGGTGAAGGTGAAGAATGGAGATGTTAAAAATTAGGTGACTTGTCCAGAGTCACACAAAGAATATGTGTCAGACCCTAGACTTTAATCTAGAACTTTTTGAATTAGACTTCAACTCTATTTCCTTGATGTTATGCTACCTCTCAGCATTTAATGAACAAGAGAATTTACTCTTTCCCAGAATGGTAACTTGTTGCCATCAAAGAATCTCTTCTCAGAATTATTTGCTGTATATCTGCTCATGTATTACTTTATATCCTATTTCTTAAATAATCTATGGTAAATATAAATAAGAAAACCCATGGTCTGTGTTCAACCCACATTAATTTTGTCCTTCAGTTTCTTGTCTGAGAACCAATGTGATATCTTCAGACATCACTCAAGGCATCATTTCCACTTCCTCCCCACTAGAAAACTGGATTCTTCCTGTGCATTGATTATCCAGATTTAACCTTATTTTGATCAATCTCAGGTTTCCATAACTCTTTCTGGACTTCTTGAACCCTACCATGCTCCTCCTGCTCCCATTTAAGTGAAGTCTTCCCCTATTAGAATTTAAGTTCCTTGTGGGCAGGACTATCTGTTGTTGTTTGGTCTTTTCAGTTGTGTCTGACTCTTTGTGACCCCGATTTGGGGTTTTCTTGGCAAAGGTACAGGAGTGGTTTGCCATTTCCCTCTCCAGCTCATTTTACAGGTGAGGAATTGAGGCAAAGAGGGGTAAGTGACTTACCTGGAATCACTCAGTTGGTAAATGTCTGAGGCTGGATTTGAACTCACAAAGATGAGTCTTCCTGTTTCCAGGACTGTCATTCTATCCATTGTGCCACCTAGCTACCCCTAGGACTATCCAGCAAACTTTTATTTATCATACCAGTGCCTGGAACACAGGAAACCTTTGACAGAGGGTCAGTCTCTCTCTCTTTCTTCTTCTTCTCCTTCTTCTTCTCCTCTCTGTCTCTCTCTCTCTCTCTCTGTCTCTCTCCCTCTCCCTCTCCCTCTCCCTCTCCCTCTCCCTCTCCCTCTCCCTCTCTCTCCCACACACACATACACAGACAGGAATACTGCTTCTAGGAAATGGCACATGGCACAGTTGTCATAGTACATCTTGCTGCAATGAGTCCCCACAGGTGAAGGACTCCAGAAGGCCTCTCTGGTTCAGCCTATTTTCTTGCCCCACTTCCCCACTTCCCCACTTCCATAGTTTGACAAATACCACACTTTGATGGGGACCAATAACACACAGAGGGGGCACATGAGCTACAAAGGAAGAGTAAGACTTGAAGATCCTGGATAGTTGAAAGATAACTTTAATAATCTACTTCACTTAGTCTTTTCTCATTGATCAATCATCCCCACTCCTTTTCTCATCTTTATCTCTCCTCATCTATTGTATTTCTTCCCAGAAAGATACAAAAGAGGTAGATGGTATAAACATTATTAACCCCGTTTTCCAGGTGAAGAAAATGAGGCCCGCAAAAGTGAAGTAACATGTCCAAAGTCATATAGATGGTAAATAGCAGAGTCAAGATTTGATTCCAGGTCTTTTGAGAATTGTGATGTGTCTCTTGTTATACATTTTCTGGAGGACATAGGCAAATTTGAAGAGGTTTAGAGAAGGCTTACCAGAATGCAGTCAGACTGTACAGAAAACAGAGCACTGACCTTGGAATCAGAAAGACCAGGATTCAATTCTGGCTGCAAACAGTAACTAGCTTCATAACCTTTGTCAAGTCACTTTCTCAGTTTGCCTCTGTTTCCTTATACATAAAATGGGAGTGAGGGTAATAATGGAGATAATAAGAGCATCTATCTCCCAAGGTGGTTGAGGAACAAATGAAATTATATTTGTAAAGCACTTAGTACAATGCCTGGCATACAGTAGGCACTACATAAATGCTAGCTATTGAGATGATGACTATGATGACAATGACGATGATGAGGGTGGTGATAGTGATGAGGGTGGTGATGGTGATGGTAATGGTGATGTTGAGAGGACTAGAAAATGGGACATTTAATTTGAGGAAGACAATTGGGGGAAATCATGATGTCTCTTGTACTAAGTACTTGAAGGGCTGTCATATAAAAGAGGAATTAGATTGATAGAAAGGAAAGGTTTGTGCAGTCAAAGTATCATGATTTTAATCATATTTCTTCTATTTATGACCTAAATGACCTTGGACAAGTCAAGTGAATCCTTGGGGATACAGTTGTAAAATAAAGGGGTTAAACTAAGTAACTTGAAGGTCCCATGAAACTGTAAATCTAAGATCCTGAAATAGACTTTTTTTTTCTTTTTGGCCCCACAAGGCAGAATTAGAAGCTCTGTCAAAATGAAAATTGAAGGGAGGCAAATTTAGGTCCAAGGTAAGGAAAAAAAAACAAACTTCCTATTATTGTATTTATATAGAGGGATCTGGGTAGTGCAGCAGGGAGAGTGTTAGACCTACAGTCAGGAAGACCTGAGTTCAAATTCAGCCTCATATACTTACTAGCTATATGATACATGGCAAGTTATATAGCTACTACCTCAATTTCTTCATCTGTAAAATGGAAATAATAAAAACATGTAACTCCCAGAGTTGTTGTGAGGATAAGATGAAATAATATATGTAAATTTCTCTGTAAATCTTAAAGCGCTATTTAAAATCAGCTGTTGTTATCATTGTTAATATTGTTATTATTAATGTTATCACTGTCCCAATTAATGTTATTGCCCAAAGATTAAGTGGATGTCCATTAGTGGAAGTCTTCAAGCAGAGGTTGGGTAAGCATTTTTTAGGGATGTATTAGAGATAATTTCTGTTCAGACATAAGGTTTGATTCCTTGAGAGGCAGTATTATACAAAGGCATACAATTTTGGATCAGGGAACCTTGGTTTGAATTCTAGCTCTGCTACTTACTGCCTATGTGTGACTTTAGGGAAATCACTTAACCTCTATGGGGTTCAGTTTCCTTATCTATAAAATGAGCGGGTTGGACTCAATGATCTCAGAATTCCTTTACTGTTCTAAACCTATAGACCTATAAGATTTGGAGATGTCTTCCAAATAGGAGGTTCTGAGATTCTGTGATTACTAATGTGAGATGGAAATATTTAGAGTAGAATTCCTCCTGTTTTTGTCAAGCACATTCTGAACCTTGTTTCCATGGAGAGGGACAGCACAACACAATATTCACTAATCCATGAGGAGAAAATGCCAATCTACCAAATGAAGGCCCTTTTATCATACTCCATTGGTGTGGGCCTTGGATATCTACTATACTTCTCCCTGAATGAGCTTCAGCCAGGCATCCAGATTCATCCATCCAGGAATGGATCTGGGCTAGGAAAGAAACCTCAGTGATGACTCAGGACAACAATTCTTTGCCTTTAGCAAAAAGCACCAAACAGTGAGAAAGCCAATTATAGAAGTACAAACCAGGCTTCCGTTCAAGGCCCCAGTGAAGAGAACAAGGGTGTGGGAGAGTAGGAGGGAGTTCTTTTTGCCTGAAAAAATTTGAAGCAGATCATTTATGCTCCTACCCTCTTTTTAAAAATCCCCTCCTGTGGCTTTCACTATTCATTGCATCCTGGCTCTTTATAAACTAAAGTCACCTAGGTCTTTCAGAGAATTCTAAAGTGGAGGGTTGAGAGGAACGTGCTCTCTCCTTGCTTCTCTAGAGATACAAGCATGATGGGTAAAGCTAAATATCTGCCTTCCTAATGGAGTCTCAGCCAACCAGAAGACCAGCTGCTTGGTTCTGAATCAGTCTTTAAAACAACGGCGGTTGATATCTTTTTATGAGTTAAGAAGTATGTGATATATGCCATAGGAGGAACGTCTTTTCCCACCAATTAAGCCCTCTAGCCACAATTCTGTCTACTGAATGTCTATCTTTCAAGTCTCACTTCCAATGATACTTCATCTGTGAAGCTTTCCCCAATCCTCTTTCCACATCAGATTCAATTCAACAAACATTTATGAATAAAAAATCAAGGCAGTCCCTACTCTTAGGGAGATCAAATTCTAATTGGAGAAGACACAGTATACATACATGTATACATACATACATACATACATAGATATTATAATTTTTATGTTATATTAATTCTGTTCTATTTTTCCTATTCTCTTCTCTCCTATGCTATCCTAGCATGTGTCTTTAGGTACAAGTCTATGGAAAGACCCAGTGGTGTTCCAACTTACTGTAAAGACTGTAGTTTGTGATTTTTCTGCTCATATCAATGGTATGAGTGGCTCTGTCTGTTCTATAGTCTGATGAGAGGAAGGGATGGGGCCCATGATCACTGAGAAGGGGAAATGCTCTAGTCTAACTCTAGTGGGGGTGGGAATTATAATAAATAATAACATTAGCATTAATAACTGGAGCTTGTATAGTATTTTAAAGTTTGCACAATGTTATCTAATTTGATCCATGTAGTAACCCTTGAAGTAGAAGCTATTTTATCCCCATTTTATAGATGAGGAAACTGAGGCTCAGATTAAATAATTTGCTCCAGGTGACATAGCTACTAATTTACTGAGGAAAGATTTTAACTTGGCATTACTAACTCCAAGTCTATTGACCATACCTCTAGAGGGAAATAAAAAGGGAAAGGTGGTATTGGCTAAGAGGCAGCTAGATGGCTCAGTGGATAGAACACTATGCCTGGAGTTAGGAAGACCTGAGCTCAGATCTAGCCTCAGACCCTTACTAAATGGATGACCCTGGGCAAGTCACTTAACCTTTGTTTGCCTTAAATATCTTTGCAAAGAAAGCCTCATGGACAGCATCAGCGTGACATGTATGATCCATGGGGCCACACCTGAACAATAACAACTGAAGGAAAGGGAGATCCCAGTGCTTTTGGGGTAAAGATTGGACAGAGGTACAGAGAATGGCTTCTCAAGGACAAATCTTCACATTTATTGTGTAATTAACTGGGCTTCTTTTTCCACTCACAAGTTTAAGAATATGCCACGCTGAGTTGTGGTAATAATAAAAGGGAAAAAAAAACAGTCCCTGCTTGCAAGAAGTTTACTTTCTGCTAGGGAGATAAAATATTTATGCAGCTTAATAGAATATAATTTAAAAATGAGAGAACATTGAGCACTCAAGGGTCAGAAAAAGCCTCATATTGGAGGCTAAGCCTTGAATGAAGTCATAGATTCTAAAGGGCCCTAGTGATAAGGGACTGAATTCCAGAAATGTGTGTTCCTCCCAGTACTTTGTACCTGTCCTTCCTTTCAAATCTACATCCTCTGATTCTATGGCTAATCACAGTCTACTTTACATTACAGCTCTTTGTGTCTCTGTCTTGTGTCTTTGATAGACTACAAGCTATTTGAATGGGATGATATTTTCTTATAACCTCTGTATGTACCTTTTTGGGTCTAGCACTTGTACCAAGTAGAGGCTTACAAAGCATTTTATTTTATTTTTTTTTAAGAAAAGTGAATTCACCTACAATTAATTTGCCATTTAGCCAACAGTTTCTTACTGACACTCTTCATCATTGTTGTATCCTTCTACATACCCATGATCAGCAGCTGTACCAGAAAATAGCCGGCCACCTTTTCAAAGGTAATCTCCAGCAATCATGTTTGCCTCTAATAACTTTTTGCAATTATAGCCCATGTTTTCAGTAAAAGGAAGGTACATGGTGTTAAGCTCATTTATCTCAAATTCCAGCTCCATAAATGAAAAGGTAAGTCAGGAGGGAAAGAAAGGACCTACAAAGTATTCTTCACAATAAGACAGATTTACCTCCCAACTCAAAATGACCAGACCAATTAATGACAGAGATTATCTTAAAACTAAAAATCCATGATGAACACCATTTAATCTCAATTTCACTCAAAGTATATTTGGGCTTACTCAAGGTCCTAAACATCTTATACCTTGGGAATTGCATTTTCAGCCCAAGTAAAATAAAGCCACAGGCAAACCTGATGAAGATAGCACTTCCCCAGAGGCTTGGTTACAAACATGGGGGCACTTTCAGGAACAAGAATAAGGCACTAAATAGTAAGGAGGGAAGAACATTAGGTAGTGAAAATAATTTTGTATTGTGTCAAAAGGTCTGGGTTTTAGCCCAGGGTCTGTTTTTAATTAGCTGTGTGACATGAGGCAAATCACTTAACCTCTGTGGCTTATTTTATTTATCTGGAAAATGTGAGTTTTGGACTAATGGACTATACTTTGTTTCTGTGTGTGTGTGTGTGTATGTGTGTGTGTGTGTGTTTGTGTGTGAGAGAGAGAGAGAGAGAGAGAGAGAGAGAGAGAGAGAGAGGGGGGAACTTATTTGAAGTCTAGTGAAGTCTATGGACTCATTCTCATATTAATGTTTTTTAAATGTATAAAATACAATTCACAACAATTACCAAGAAATATATATATATATATATATATATATATGTTTTTAAATATATATATATATATATATGTTTTTAAATATGTGAACTTCAGGTTAAGGATCTTTGAACTAGATTGACCTTTAGAGGTATAATTCAGAATTGTAACCCTCAAATTATGGAAAACATTTTAATAGATTATCCAACCATGTGTTTGTTGCTCATTCTCATTAACATTTCTCTACCTCTTCAATAAAAAGAAAAAGGTTATCTCCAATTCTTCAGTGGGAGTCAGCCATCACACTGTGCTCCTGCCCACTTTTCAAAGATTCAAAGAAGTCCAGGTTGAAGGGAGTGTTAATTGTCACCTCAAATTCCTTCCCACAGTAGCAGAAAGACAAAGAGAATATAGGAAGGCACAGTGACACTGAGTGACATCTTCCTTGGGTCTCCTCTTAGCTTTCAAAGTGGACATTCACCTTCTGAGAGCATTTCTAGCAAAATATATCTCTTTTCAAATTCAATATCTATGTAAATACTATTTACCTTTATGAAGAAAGAACTATATATTAATTTATTCAAAAATATGTATGAAAAACTTGCTAAGTAACAGACTATACAGATAAAAAAATGAGTAAAAGATGGCCTTGACCTTGTAGAATCCACTATCTAGTGGGGAGGAAGGAGGCTTGTACACAGACTACTATAATTCTGGAATTAAAATAAGAATGCAACAAAAGATAGATACAAGGTTCTATGTCACATGTGAGGAGGGAGACAACACTGTGGAAACATAGATAAAAGTTAATTTGAAATTAAGGAGAGGGCAATAAAGATGAGAGTGAGAGAGAGAGAGAGAGAGAGAGAGAGAGAGAGAGAGAGAGAGAGAGAGAGAGAGAGAGAGAGAGAGAGAGAATAATACAAATAAATGAAGTAATTAAATTCAAGGTAGTTTGAGAGGAAGAACACTACCAGGGGGGAATCAGGAAGAGCGTCACGCAGAATATGGTTGAGCTGCAGCTAGAAAGAAGAGAGGTAGTTTATGAGGTAGATGAGAGGAGGAAGGCAAGGTACAGCACACATTACAAAGTCCAGGGATGGAAGATGGAGTGTTGTTTGTTAGCATCTCACTCTACCTGAAAGCAGGGTACAGGAGGTTGAGTCATGTCCAATGAGGCTGGACAAATAAGTTGGGGATAGCTTGTGAAGGGCTTATAAAGTCAAAAGGAAGAATTTATATTTGCTCCTAGAGACAACAAAGAGGTAGTGGATTTTACTGAGTGGAGGGTGATGTGATTAGATCTGCATATAACAGCTATGCTACAGGTGAGTTATTTACTAGGCACTGACAACACTTTACTAAGGTGCACTTCCTTTACTACTCATTTGACTTATGTTGATACCCTCATGGAAGGTGCCCCCGTCAATCCCATCTTCATCCAGGGTGAATCTCCTATGCAACAGATCACTCCCAGAGGAGACTTCTTCTCACCTCTGACTAGCTGGGGTTAGTTTCAAATTCAGGAAGCAATAGGAATATGTTGAAACTTTTTTTCCTGGTCAGAGCTGTACATTGGGGAGATTAACCTAACTGTTTTCTGTAGGATTCCATTTATACATTAGTGGAGAAAAAAGACTGCTGAGTGCAAGTGAATATTGCATTTCGTTTTTGATTAACTTGGTAAATAAAATTATGATATATTATATTCATTTATAAGCCCAAGTATAGTTTCCCATAGGAAAAACAATCTGTTTCAATTCTAAAATGTTCAGTTAACTTGCAAAGAACAACCAAAAAAAGGTACATTTATGAAGTGCAGTAAATTGCCTATTACTTGGAAATGATGTCAATTATGCCTGAGCCAAACACTTATATTTTAAGTAATGTTCCTTATTACAAGAAAAATATGGCCCATCAATAGTAATATGCCTCCAAAGATGGTGTTAAAATATTCTATCATCATTGTAGGCCACTGGTAATAAAAGCATACTGCTCTAAGTGATTTTTTCCCCTTCCAATGTCTTACAGCTCTATTTGGACTTTTCCTGTGTATTATATTATGCACATTATGGGTATGGGTGTCTTGGCTTTATGCTTCATACTAGGGTTCTCTGCCAACTTTTTGTTTCCTGGTTTGTGGCAAGGAAGTTGTCATACCTGTGGCAACTAACAAACTCTGGGTTCTAGTCCTGGCTCATCAACTAAGCCAATATGTAACAATGATCAAAACACAACATCCTAGGGCCTCAGTGTTATGGAAGAGAAACTATGTTGGAATTAGAGGCAGATGATACATAAATTCAATGGGTCCAATGCCTATTACTCATGTGATCTTGTTCAAGACATTCTGTCTCATTTTTCTCATCCACAAAATGAGGGGGCTGGACTACATGGTCTTTATGGTGCATTCTGGTTTTAAATCTATGATCTTGTGATCAGTTTTCTAATTGGGAAATTGAGGGGGCAGAGCCAAGATGGCAGAGTAAAAGCAGTGACTTGCTTGAGCTCTCCCCCAAACCCATCCAAATACCTGTAAAACTCTAAACAAATTCTAGAGCAGCAGAACCCATGAAAAGACAGAGTGAGACAAATTTCTAGCCCAAGACAATCTGGATGGTTGATTAGAAAGGTCTATCATGCAGGGCTGGGAGAGAAATGCAGGTCAGTGTGTGCACATGCAGGCAAAGACCAGGCCTCAGTGAACCTGGAGCAGGCCTCAGAGGACTGAATCATGGGCAGCTGTAATGGTTTCCAGACTTCTCAACCCACAAACACCAAAGACAACTAAAAAGGTCAGTAGGAAAAGTCTATGACCCTGGTGAGAGAGAAGCTCAGTCCCAGCGCAGTCCTGGGGCAGCAGCTGTTTCTGGAACTTGGCCCACAGACCCACAGGAGGCAGAATTGCATGGCTGATCAGAAAGTGTTTTCAGAGATCTCTTGGCTGGTGCTAAGGCAGAATTCTCTTGCTTTGCTTGTGCTTGGATCTGGGTCACAGTTCGGGGTGGTGGTCCTGGGGCAAGAAGGAGTTTTGGTGTGATGGAGTTGTTGTGGTGGTGGAATCCTCCTCACAGTTCCAAGACAGAAAAGAGTGTCTGTGGTCACTCATAGACCAGAACACAGGCCAGGAAAGGAGTGAACATCTCACCCTTGATCATACCACCTTGGAAAAACTAGTCAACAACTTGCTAAAGAAGACCCAAAAAACACTGAAGAAAATAACACCTTAAAAAATAGCCTGACCCAAATGGCAAAAGAGGTCCAAAAAGCCAATAAAAAGAATGCTTTACAAAGCAGAATTGGCCAAATGGAAAAGGAAGTTCAAAAGCTTACTGAAGAATATACTCCCTTAAAAATTAGAACAGAGCAATTGGAAGCTAGTGACTTTACGAGAAATCAAGACGTTGTAAAACAAAACCAAAAGAATGAAAAAATAGAAGACAATGTGAAATAGCTCATTGGAAAAACAACTGACCTGGATAATAGATCCAGGAGAGAGAATTTAAAAATTATTGGATTATATGAAAGCCATGATCAAAAAAAAGAGCCTAGACATCATCTTTCAAGAAATTATCAAGGAAAACTGCCCTGATATTCTGGAACCAGAGGGCAAAACATAAATTGAAAGAATCCACTGATCACCTCCTGAAAGAGATCCCAAAAGGAAAACTCCTAGGAATATTGTAGCCAAATACCAGAGTTCCCAGGTCAAGGAGAAAATGTTGCAAGCAGCCAGAAAGAAATAATTCAAGTATTGTGGAAACACAATCAGGATAACACAATATTTAGCAGCTTCTACATTAAGGGGCCACAGGGCTTGGAATATAATATTCCAGAGGTCAAAGGAGATAGGATTACAGCTAAGAATCACCTACCCAGCAAAACTGAGTATAATCCTTCAGGGGAAAATATGGACATTCAGTGAAATAGAGAACTTTCAAGCATTCTTGATGAAAAAACCAGAGCTGAATAGAAAATTTGACTTTCAAATGCAAGACTCAAGGGAAGCATGAAGAGGTAAACAGGAAAGAGAAATCACAAGGGACTTATTAAGGTTGAACTGTTCACATTCCTACATGAAAAGATGATATTTGTAACATACGAGACCTTTGTCAGTATTAGGGTAGTTGGAGGGGAAAAATTATATGTATAGATAGATTGAGAGATAGAGGGCACAGGGTGAGTTGAAGATGGATGAGTGATATCTGGAGAATAAAATTAAGGAGTGAGAGAGGATCATACTGGGAGAAGGAGAAAGGGAGAGGTAGAATGGGGCAAATTTTTTCACATAAAACAGACAAGAAAAGGCTTTTACAGTGGAGGGGAAGTGGGGGAAGGTGAGAGGGAATGAATGAATTTTATTCTCATCGGATTTGGCTTAAGGAGGGAATAATATACACACTCAATTGGGTATGGAAAACTATCTTACTCTACAGGAAAATAGGGGGGAAGGGGATAAGAGAGTAAGGGGATGATAGAGAAGAGGACAGATTGGGGGAGGGGGTAATCAGAAGCAGACAATTCTGAGGAGGTTCCAGGTCAAAAGAGAGAAAAGGATAAATGGGGGGCAGGATAAGATAAAGGGAAATATAGCTAGTTTTCCACAGCATGACTACTATGGAAGTGTTTTGCGTGACTACACATGTATAACCTGTATCGAGTTGCTTGCCTTCTTAATGAGGGTGGGTGGGGAGAGAGGAAGGGAGAACATTTGGAACCCAAATTTTTAGAAACAAATGTTAAAAATTGTTTTCACATGCAACTGGGAAATAAGATATACAGGCAATGGGATATAGGAATCTATCCTGTCCTACAGGAAAATAGAAGGGAAAGAGGATAAGAGAAGGGAGGGAGATAGAAGGGAGGGCAGATTAGGGGAAAGGGTATTCAGAATGTATACTGTTTTGGGGTTGGGGGAGGGATGAGATGGGGAGAAAATTTGGAACTCAAAAATCTTGTGGAAGTGAATGTTGAAAACTAAAAATAAATAAATTAATGAATCTTTAAAAAATAATTGGGAAATTGAGGGATTTGGATGAATTTTTTCTTCAAGTCTTTTCCTAGCTCTGACAAAATATGATTATGCCATTTTAATTGTCAGCAACCCCAGAGAATGTTTAATCCAGATGGAAACTCAGGAAACATCTAGTACAGTTGAAAAACATGAAATGATTTGTCTGGAGTCACAGATCTAGTTAGTGGCAAAGCTCTGAACAGAATGGCAAGATTTTAGGTGTGCAAAGGACCTATGAAGCCATCTAGCCTCACCCCTAGTTCCATTTGAATTCCTCTTTTAACATGTTTTAAAAAAATGTTCACTCTCTCTGTAAGCATGCTAGTGACAGGAATTTTGCTAAAATGCACTACAATTCATTCCATATTGGATTCCTTTAGATGTCAGAAAGTTCCCTCTGATATTGAACTGAAACCTCCCTTCCCATAGCTTTCATTCATGTATTCTAAATTCATGGGTCAGTGTGGTGGTGGTGTGTGTGGGGGGGAGGTCTAGAATATAATATCTCAGAGAAGGAGCAGAATAGCTGAAATACCTCTTTCACATGACACTATTCCAGTGTTTAAAAGTGATGATCAAACTTCACAATTCTTCTCTAGGTAAATATCACCATTTCCTCACTCAACAGAAGATCCACACCACCCTGTTCACCTTTTGGATATATCCTAGTTTGTCAATATTCTAATGAAATAGAAAGTACCAAACTAATCATACTATTCCAGAGACAGTTTAACCAAGACAGAGAGATTATTTTTTTTAGCATCTAAAAAAGGAAACTGTGGCAGGTAAAAGGAAGCATGGATTTATCTTGCCTTATTATTATTTTGGACAGGATAACTAGGCTGGTATATTAGAGGAATATGGTAGATATCATCTCCTCAGATTTAAGCAAAAGATTTTAGCAAAATGTCTCATGCTATACTTGTGAATGAGATAGATGTATTTTGTCTAATATACTCAAATCAACTCAGAAATTTCAAAGTAAATGGACTAAAATTGTAGCCACTAAGTCAATGTCAGTGTGGTAGTGCTGGAAGGGTCTCTAATATAACATGCCAGGAATTTTCCCTTTTTATTTTGCTATTTCATTTTTTATAACAACCTGAATGAAACTACAGATCCTTGTTAAAATTGAGAGATGAAATTAAGCAAGAATATATATGTCATATGTCAGATAACATATTTGGGATCATGAAAGAAATCAACAGGCTACAATAGTCATACTAAATTTAATAGGATTAATTGTGTCAGGAGAAAAAATAGAACTCAAGACTTGGGTTCAAAACAATGAACATCACAAGTACAGGGTGGAGAAATGGTAGCTAGACCATAATTGTGGTCCAGAACAGGTTTGGGGTATTTATCTGATAGCCAGCTCAATACAAGTCCAAAATGTGACTTTGAAACTGAAAAAGGCAGTGCAACTCTAGGTTACCTTAAAAAGAC
Source organism: Vombatus ursinus (assembly GCF_900497805.2). Lineage (NCBI taxonomy): Eukaryota > Metazoa > Chordata > Mammalia > Diprotodontia > Vombatidae > Vombatus > Vombatus ursinus. The sequence continues at coordinate 10,666,788 of NW_020945437.1, read as the reverse complement.
TATAATGCCTATAGTGAAATGAATGAAAGTGTCACTGTCCCGTGCCCTGGCTAGATTCTCTCTGTAGTGGGCTCAGTTCAGTTTTATCGAGGACATAGAAAAGCATAAAGACATCTAGAACGCAGTAATCAGGATGGGGAGAGGACTAGAGACTAGCTGTCAGAGACAACTGAAAGAATTAGTAATGTTTAGCCTGGACAGCAGGAGACAGAGAGGGGGACTTAGCCATTTTCAAATGCTTAAAAGATTATCATGCCTAATTGGGGTTAGATTTATTTTCCTTGGTACAAGGAACAATTGGTGGAAGACAGACTTAGGCTTAATGGAATGGAATGGGATGGATGTATAGATAGATGGATAAATGAATGAGTGAAGGGACAAGCATTTAACTGCTTACTATGTAACAAGCACTGTGTTAAGTCCTAAGGATACACATAGAAAAATAAAACTTCTTGCTCTCATAGAACTCACTCTCTGACTATAAGAGAAAATACAAAGAAGAAAGTATGGGTGCAGGGCAAATGGAAAAGCCCTGAAGTTGTAGGAGTAAATCAGAATGGCAAGGTCCAGAGACTCTTAGGTTATGTCAGTAGTTCTGATGACAGTGGGAGACATATGTATGATGTAGAGATGGGACAAGTGATAGGGCCTGGAAGACCTAGGACTTAGGAGACAAAACTAGATTACATGGCAAGTCCTGGTGGTCCTTCATCTCATTAAAAGGAATGAAGTTGGTCACTCTCATCTCATTCAAGCCATGTGATCGGTTTAGAAGCCTTGATGGGTTCTGAGCCACCCTGGTTATGGGAGAAGGTGAACGAGGAAAACCTTCCTAAACAACAAAGTTGTCTGCCATGGAAAGTAAATGATTACCCTCATTCGACATACTTAAGCAGAAGCAAAGAAGTTGCTTCTTGTTTATGTAAAATGATGGTCTAGGTACCTTTTAACTCTTAGATTTTATGATACACTGAACACAGTAGAAAGATCAACTCTCCTATTTTGGAAACTATATCTTTGGAAATGCAGCCTAAGTTCAGGCTAATTCCTTAAGCTACTGTGCTATACCGATGACTCATACTGAACTGGTAGTCCACTGAAACCTCCAGGTCTTTTTCAAAGAACTAGTTGTTAGCCACAAAGAGGTCATAACTAATTGAACCAGATTAGCAGAATGTTTAAAGGGAGTGATTTATCTATCCAACAGGATTATTAAAGATATTGTGTAAGACATCATACCATAAAATAATATATCTTTACCATAACATTATGGAAAATAAGGGAAGGGAGAATTTTATGGCCGGAGATGGGAAAGCTCTGGGGAAAAGAAATCAATATAGAAAACTGCAACACATGGGAGATTCCTCCGAGATTACAGAATGAGAACTGCCAAGCAAAACCACTGCAGGTTGGTCATGGGAATGAAAAAAAAACTCTACGTTTGAGAGCTAGAAACCCATCCATAAGAGACCATGTAGTCAAACTTCATTTTGCAGGTAATATTGATGCTGATGGAGTTAAATATCATTTGCCTATCACTACAAAGCAGGTTTATTGACCTCTGGTCCAGTAGTTTTTTTTTCCTGTATACCATATTTCTGGTAGCATAATCAGTAGAAAGAACTCAGTTCAAATCTTGACACTGATATTTACTATATGATGATTATATTCTATTATTATAGAACTGATTATTGCTGGTATTTACCTATAGGACTCTGGGTGAGTCATTTAACTTAGTTTCTTCATCTGTAAAAATGGAAAATAATAATACCTCTCATACTTATCTCTCATAGTTATGAGGCATAATAATAACTATTATTTGACTAGCAAATTAAATAATTTACTATTTTTGTGAAGTACTTTACACTAAATATCTAATTTAATCCTAAAAAAAACTCTATAAGTTAGGTTGTATTACCCTAATTTTACACATAAAAAAACTGAGGCAGACAGATATTAACTGACGTGAAATGGGTCATACAGCTAATAATTGTTTGAGGTAATACTCTTCTCTCAACCCCATTCAACAAGTTCAATAAGATCTAGGGACTCCTTATTACTTCTAGGATCAAATATAAAATCCTCCCTTTGGCTTTTAAAGTCCTTCACAAACTGGCCTCTTCCTATCTTTCTGATTTCTTATACTTTACTTCCCTCCACACATTCAGCAGTTCAATCACACTTTCCTACTTACTGTCCCTCCCACATGACCCTCCATCTACACAAATCTTTGCCTCTGTACTGCTACTGTCTAGGTATGCAATGCTTTCCCTCTTCACCTGTGCCTCTCTTGTTGTCATTGTTTACATTTCAGTTGTGTCCAACTCTTTGTGACTCCTTCCACACTGCCACCCACACTTCCCCCATAGGTTTGTTTTTTTTTTTTTTTGGTTAGGCAATGGGGTTAAGTGACTTGTCCAGAGTCACACAGCTAGTAAGTGTTATGTGGCTGAGGCTGGATTAGAACTCAGGTCCTCTTAAATCCAGGGCCGGTACTCTATCCACTGTGCCACCTAGCTGCCCCATAGGCTTTCTTAAAGACTAAACTCACTTTCCTTCTTCTTCTGAAAGAGGACTTTCAAAGCCCTCTCTCTCATCCCCTTACTTCTGGTATGTTCCTTTGGAGACTATTTCCAATTTACACTGTACAAGTCTTGTACTTTAATAGTTGTTTATATGTACTCCACTTCAGTTAGAATGCAAATACCTTAAAGGGACCATGTTTTCATTTTTCTTTGAATACCCAATGTTTAGCACAGTGTTTGGCATGTTGCAAACACTTAATGGATGCTTGTAAATGACGACAATGGGATGAGTCTAGAACACAGAACTTCCTGACTCTACGTCCAACATTTTTTCCAAAAAAGAATCCACCAGCTTGAGGGGAATGATACTGTTATTAAGCTCTAGGAAGTAGCAAGAGGCTGATACCTGAGGCCATTGAGAGATTGTACAATACTAGAGAAAATGCCCAGACTAGAACCTGGTTCAGGACCTGGGCAACTGTGCTAGGCTGAGTCTTACCACCTTTTATCTAGTACTGAAGCATAAAATTCCTAGTTCTTGAGGCAGGCAAGGGCCTGGAACTGAGCTAAATACTCTTTATTGCCCATGCTCTGAATAGCAAGCAGGAAACGGAACCATATCAGCCCCATTCTCTAAATTTGGCCACAGCCTGAATGTTACATTCATTTATATTTTTATAACAACACAGCTGACTGAGGAAGGGCTGATGGGCCAGCTGGGAAGGACTTGTTGCCTGGAACATTGTTTATTTGCTTTTAAAATGCATTTTCCTCCATTCCATAGAGCTTCAGGTCCTGGTTCTTTAACAGTTTGTGAACCAGAAGAGAAGCAGTTAACTGAGATGCTGGGGCTCAAGTGAATGGATGAATTGTAGCTATGCATAATATTCATTAATCCCAGGGTTTCCTATTCAGAAGACCAAAGCTTTAGTGGTCTTCCAGTTGAGTACTTTGTTTTGTGGATGAAGAACCTGAAGCTCACTGATGAGTCAACAGTGATTTACCCATAACCACACAGGTAGTAAGTGGTATGGCCAAGATTTGAATGCAGTTCCTCTAGTCCTTTCCTCTCTGTGTCATCTCTTTCCATGTCTTAACTCAATATAATTGAAAGGGGATGAGTCATAAAAGCAATGACTATGAAGAAAATGTTGAAAACAACTCAGATTAAGGTTATGGGATGAAGGAAAGTAATGGACTGGTGGCCTCAGTCCCTTTGGGGAGGCAGTATAAAAGGGCACATTCAGGGTCCAGGAGTTATCAATGATAGCATCAATATATTCATGATAAAAATCAAGCATTGAGTCCTGGTGACCACTGGGTTGTGGAGGGAAGTCTCTGAATTGGGAGCTTGGTATCCCCATTTACTATTGCAAAAGTTCTGAAACATTCCAATGGAAATCCAAAAATAACCAGTGAATTCATACTTGCAAACAGGTAAGGATGGCACTTAATGGACAAGAGAGGGATGTTTTGATGTCCTTTCTTAAACTTGCTACCACTTACAAAACAGAGGACCTTCATCCAGGATGACTGGTATTATCTCCTTTTTCTTTCTTATTGCTGACTGTAGAAGAGCAGATACGGGCAACCTTCCTGCACATTGGAATCAGTTTCCAGGTTCATAAATTTAAGTCAATTTCTACTGACAAGTGGGAGGAGTCAGGGCCTCTGTCCTCTGTGCATTCTCTCTGCAATAATTTATTTACTTAAAACCTTTCTAATGTACCTATCCCTTCACTCCTCTGTGTTCCTAGCTTGTCTGTCTGAATAGAAGCATAGTAAGATCATTGGCTGCATGGTATTACAATTGTCTCAATTATAGAAACTTGATTAATTGACATTTTCATCAATGACTTAGTTGATGGCATGCTTACCAACTTTGCAGATGATACAAAGTTAAGATACAGGATGTCAAGGTCAGGATTTCCCCAACACATACACCAAAAAAAGCTAAACCAAATTCAATAAGATGAAATTTAATAAGATTTAAGTCCAGCCTATAGGGTTCAAGAAATCAATTTCCCAAGTACAACCTGAAAGAATTGTATTTAGACAGCTTTTTGTGTGGACTCAATATTTGGTATAGTAATCAAAAAAATCTAATGTGGTCTTAGATATTATTAACAAAAGCACAGTATGTGGTACTAGGAAGGAAAGAGTCCTACTGTAGTCTACCCTGGTCAAAGCACATCTGGAGAATCATTTGTCCTTGTTAGATTTTAGGAAGGAGTTTGATAAGATAGCTTTTAGGGAAGATTGACCTAGACAAGAACAATAATAATAACAACTGATTTTTACATAACACATTTGCAAAATACTATGCATGTATTATGTTATGCTATATGAAGAACTGGGAGTGTTTAGTCCAGAGAAGGTCAACTTTTAGAGAAAAGATCATAATAGTTGTCTTCAAATATCTGTAGGGTTTGTATATGGAAGAGAGATTAGACTTGTTTCACTTAGATTCAGAGGCAGAATAAGGACTAGTTGCTTTATTTTTAGTTTTATTTTTTTAAAATAACTTTTTAAACAAAGTTCTGCATCTTCTTCATGTCACCTCTTTTCCCTTACCACCAATGAGAAAGCAAGAAAACCAAAATGTGTAATAAATCATGTATAGTTGAGCAAAACAAATTCCCACATTGGTAAAGTCAAAAAAAAGTCTAAATCTCCATTCTGAATCTATCATCTCTCTGTCAGGAGGTGAGTAGCCTGTTTCATGATGAATTCTCTGGAATTGTAATGGATCATTGTGTTGAAAGGAATTCTTAGACTTTCAAAGTTGATTGCATTTACTATATAAATTGCTTTCTGGTTCTGCTCACTTCATTCTGCATCAATTCATACAAGTCTTCCTAGGTTTTTTTCTGAATCTATCCCTTTTATAATATCCTATAGCACAATAGTATTTTATCACATTCATACATCATAACTTATTCAGCCAGTGAATATGTTATAACATATATCAAACATTTCAGTTTGATATAAGGAAAATCTTCTTGACAATTGGAGTTATCTGAAAATGAAATGAGCTATGCAGTGGCTTCCCTATCATTAGAAGACTTCATATGAAAGTGAGATAACATTTGATGGCCAAGCCTGGGAAAGAGTTATCTATAAGGAATTATCTGCTTGACTTAGTCGAGCAGTAGATTAATCTGGCAGCTGAGACACCATGTCCTACAAGCAGTGCTTATCCACTGGCTTTGCTGCACCTTGACATGGGAACTGTGGTAGGAAATATGTTTACAGCTAATATAGTACATTTCAGCCGATTCTCATCAGGGACAAAGATGTAAAGAGAGAGAGAGAGAATATGGTCCAGTTCAGAGATATGTTTTTGTGCTATGGATCTTGTTATATCTTTCCAGTATGTATCCATTTGTAAAGGATATTTCACATTAGTTGGTTAATTGGTATTGAGGAGAAATCGACTGATTAAATTGAAAGTGTGGATTAATTGTATCAGTGATATTGAGGTGATATTAGCCTTCAGTGGACAATTGACGTGCAGATGAATATACTGGATGGGGACTCAAAACAACAGTAGTAATAGTAGAATCACCCTATCTCCTTGGGTTTACCACTAGAAACCTATGGGTAGTCACCTTCTGCAGACTCAATCTGTCATTGTTAGAATGAGTTGGGATAAGGGACCCCAAAGTCTATGTGATCTACATAAAATGAATAAAAAATGATTCTTGCTTTACAAAATGCTATAGTCTAGTCATAAAGGTAAGGTAAGATGTAAACAACATAAAATACAATATAAATACAAATGTTTATTTTAAACTAGAATAAGATAAATACATGTATGATCTAAACAAAGTTGTATGAGAGACCTAAGAAAGAAATAATTAATATATTGTCTTTCATATAGTAAGTTGGCACTAACCACATGTTTATTTAATTGAGTTGTGGACTTCAGAAAGGCATTATGCAGGACATGGCCCCTAGCTTGGCCTTAAAGGATGGGAAGGCTTTCAACATGAGGAATTAATGACTAAACATCTGCCCACATCAGAAAATAGAAAGATGAGCTAACGGCTAAGTCAAAGCCAATCATGAAACTTGGCAGATCTCATACTTTCAGTCCTCTCTCTAGTTCAGCTTATTGTTCCAAATGCTATGCTAAAGGATAGAGCCTTGCCTCCCAGAAGATGCTACTTAAATGCCCCAATGGAAAAAGAGAGTGAGGATTTTTAGATCCTTTGTCTATTTAATTAAAAAAGTCAAAGAGATCCCTCATTCCCCTCCATCTTTTATGATGCAACCATAACGCTGAGTTGGTAACATCTGATATACTGAACCTGAGCTAACTCTAACTAAAGAGTCAAATTTCATTAGAAAATTGGTTTGGAGAAAGATATAGGTGCTTGCCTTTAGAGGAAAAGGAAGCTAATGCTGGCCAGGGCATTTGTTTTCCTCTGCATTATCTTTCCAAATTTGGATTTGCAAAACAGTCTTTATGCTGACTTTGGAGAATCAATGTAGTAAATTGTAAAAGAAAAAAGCATCAAAATATCTGAGACTGGTATACCTAAAGAATGCAAAAAATGTCTTGGAGCAAAAGAAAAAAATACTGCCTATTGTTAACGCTGAGCAATGAGAGAGACAATCTACTATGTACTTACAGAACCTGATGATTCTCAATTTTTTAAAGCTACTGACCCTATTTCCTGACACCAAACTCATCTGTTCCTCTCCACATTCTTAGATTTCTGAGACAGCAATGGATTTCCATAAACAGGACTTTTTTTTTTCCCACCTCTGGATAGTAGAAGAGTTCTAAGAACAGCCAAATGATGATCCTACTCTGGGTTCATAGTCACAAGTTAGAGGTCAGATCAGTGACGCAGTCTTTATTTCCGCCAATTTTATTTTCTCTTATGTAGTTTTTCTTTGGTCCCTTACAATCTTGTAATTTCATGGAAAGTCTATGCACATGTTTATGTTTCAAAATTCTTATCAATTACATGATGTAGTGGAAAAAGCAGTATATCGGAGAGGGAAGTGTTATACAAGAGAAAGCCTACTGCATTTGAAATTAGAGCACTTTGGTGCAATTCCCATCCTAACTATTTAATATTTGGGTGACTATGGGAAAATCACTTTGTTTTTTCAGGTCCAAGTTTCAATAATAGTAACAAAAAATAATAATAATAGCAATAACAATAGCAATAACAATAATAATAATAATAACTCACTTACATAGAACTTACTATGTACCAAGTACTGTGCTAAGTGCTTTATAATTATTTTCTCATTTAATTTTCATAACAACCCTAGGAAATAAGTGCAATTATTATCTCCATTTCACAGATGAGGAAATTGAGGCAAACAGTTAAGTGACTTGCCCACAGTCACAGAGCTAGTAAGTGCCTGAGGTCAAAGTTGAACTCAGGTCTTCCTGACTCCAGGTCCAGCATTCTATCCAGTGCGCCAGATAGAATGGGTTGGACAAGATGGCATCTAATATCCATTCCAGCTGTCAGTTTATGATCTTGTGAGCCTAAGAATTAAGAGACTTCAGGTCTATTCCCAACTCTATTGTGAAGCTAACTCTGGGCTTTTAGACAAGTCATTTCATTTTTCTTAGTCTCAGTTTCTTTCTGTGGAAAAAAAAAAAACAGTATGAAACTAAGTAATCTCTGAGGTCCCTTCCAGACCAGTTTGAATAGAGCTAAAGAAAAGCTGGATAATAATGCAAATAGGAATAAAAGGCACATTTCTATTGCTAGGCTCCAGCAACTTTGCTTAGTTAACTAAAATCACTTAGACATTCAATCAAATATACACCCTGAAGAACTTCTTTTGGTAAGTAATCTGAATTATCAGTGCACACAGGATGATTAATGTCTGAACATCTCTATGAAGTGCATCAATCAATCAACCAGCATTTCCTAAGTACTTACTAAGTGCTCACTTATACACATAGGTGTATATATATGATTGTGCAGATGTCTATATACACATGTAAATATTATATGCATATATAACATATGTAGCTATCTTTATACAATACACATGTGTATTTATATTCATATAAACATACATGTAGATGTGCATATATGCATATAAACAATACATCTATATATATTTATAAAATACACATATGCATTTATGTATGTGTTCCTTAATAAAGTGTAAACTACTGAAGGCAGAGACTGGTTTCACTTTTTCATTGTATCCCTAGCATTTAGCACAGTGGCCTGGATATATCTGGTTTGAGGTTTAAGTGATTTTAGAAAATTAAGGAAAGCTACTATAGCTAAGCAGTTCTAATCAACCAAACTGTAAATATTTAGTAAATGCCTACTATGTGCCAAGACGATGCTAAACTTAGAGACTACCTAATTCCATACCTTCCTTTTCTATAAGAAGGATATATGTGCATATACACGTAAATGTGTATATACATTTATGTATGCTGTGAATATATACAAATATGTATGTTATATGTAAATACACATGTCTGCATGAATATTGTGTATGTGTATATGAGTGTGTTATATACAGAATAGATGGACAGTAAAGGTCTCTGTAGAAAGAGGCATTTGAACTGAGTCATGAAGTAGTCCAGGGATGCAAAGATGTGAAGGTCAGGAAAGAGAGTATTATGGGCTTTGAGGACAGCCATTATTAAAAATAAAAGGAGAAATACAGTGAAGAGAAAGTATGACTGGAGGAAAGTAATATGTATGATAACTAAAAAGGCAAAAGGGCTAGGTTGTGAAGATCTTCAAATGTCAAAGAGAAGAGCTTATATTTGACCTGTGAGGTAACAGAGAATGACTGAATTTTTTGGAATAGATGAGGTGTACTAGAAACCACTTTGGCTGCTGTGTGTGGGATGGATTGCAGTGGTGAGTGAAGAGGTAGAAAATACCAATTACCCACTATGACAATGATCTACGTGAGAGGTGATAATGTCCTGAACTCTAGTGATGTCTCTGCAAATAGGTAGAAGGGGGCATGTGTGGGAAATGCTGTGGAGACAGAGAAGACAATATTTGGTGACTAATTGAATATGTGAGGGAAATAAATGATAGAATTTGAGTATAATACCAAAGTTGTGAACCCAAGTGATTAGAAAGATGATAATACCTTCTCTCTCTCTCTCTCTCTCTCTCTCTCTCTCTCTCTCTCTCTCCCTATCTATCTACCTATCTTTCTAATACAGTTATGGGGATATTTGGAAAAGGCATGAGTTTGGGGGTGGGAAGGTAATATGTTCTATTTTGGACACATGGAATTTGAGATGTCTATGGGATATATAATTCAAAATGTAAAGGAGATTTTATCAATGTTAACAATTTCTCATTGAAAGTTCTCTTATACTTTAAGACCTTCCAATAGCTTTCCACTGCCTAATCACTCAAGTGCAACCTCCTAGCCTCGGGGCATTCAATGTCCTTCACAATCTGATACCATGCAGCCTTATGCATAAATCACTATCACAGAAGTGCCAAAACACCAGTGGAACTTCAGAGCTCATCTAGTCTAAGCCATAGTTAAGCAAGAATCCTCTGTATATACCACAGTTGGCATGGATTGCTCAAAGACTTTGAGGGAAGGGGATCCAACTACCTCTTGAAGCATTCCATTTACTTTTGGATAGCTCTAATTTTTCTGAACTATTCCTTTATTTTTTTTTTTTTTTGGTTGGGCAATGGGGGTTAAGTGACTTGCCCAGGGTCACACAGCTAGTAAGTATTATGTGTCTGAGGCCGGATTTGAACTCAGGTCCTCCTGAATCCAGGGCCAGTGCTCTATCCACTGCACCACCTAGCTGCCCCCTGAACTATTCCTTTATATCAAGTTGTAATTGGCTTCTCTACAATTTCCACTTTTTGCTCTTAGTTCTACCCTTTGAGGTCCAACAGAAACAGCTATGCTTAAAGTTGATTAAAACTCCCAGAACATTTGTGAATGAGTCATTTGATCATATGCATGCTACCTCATATAGTTGTGTAACTTTTCACTTATTCTCATTATATATCATCATATTAGGACTCCCCTACCCCCACCAATTAAGTGCTTTATACACTAGCCAATTTAGACTAATCACCACATACTGTATACATCCCCCAGTTTTCAGCCTCCTCACCTTTATTCATTTTATTTCCTTATGCCTGGGATGTTTCCTTCCTACTTTCACCCATAACCACACAGAATCTTACCCATTCTTTATATCGCAATGCAAATGTTACCTACTCCCTGATCCCTGCTGCATGCAGGGTAGACATTATCTTTTCTCCTCAGACTTTATATATACTACTTTTCACACACACCTACACAAATATCTCCTTGTACCAATGAACTTATGGATTAATTGCACTGTAACTATTTCTATCATATCTACTTATTAGACTGTGAACTCCACGAAAGCAGGCACTAGGTCTAATTTTAACCTTGTATCTTGCACAGTGTCTAGAAAAACATTCTGATTTCAACAGGTGCTTAATAAATACTGACTCAATTGGACTTAATTGTATTTGGAACAAATCAGAATCTTTTGGAATAAGGTTGATTCTATGAAATTTAAATAATTATCTGTATGAGGCTATTACAGATAAGGATTAGGTCTAGATTTAGCCCCCTTAGGTGATATGGCAGATAGAGTCCTGGGCTTGGAACCAGAAAGACTCATCTTCATGAATAAAAATCCAGCCTCAGACACTTACTAGCTGTGTGACCCCGGGCAAGTCACTTAACCCTGTTTGTCTCAGTTCCTCATCTGAAATGGCAAATCACTCCAGTATCTCTGCCAAGAAAACTTCAAATAAGTTCATGGACAGTCAGAAATGACTGAAAAAAAAAAAGACAAATAGATGCAGTTGAGCATATTCTCTGTAATTAATGGTCTTTGAGAATTTTCTAAAGTAGTCAATAGGTTGATGAGGTCAACTGGCTTGTACAAAGTCACACTGGCAGTATGTGTCAGAAGTGGGATTTAAACCCATGTTTTCCCGACCCTGAAGATGGCTCACTGTCCACTATGTTATGCTCCTTTTCCTGCCGGTGATGCTGCTTAAAGTTAATTAAAATAAGAGGATCATTTCATCTTGGACTTGGCAGGAATCTTGGAGGTTATCTAATCCAATCTCACAACCAATGAATGAATCACCTCAACATAATAATATGTTAATAATATTAGATGACATTTATATAGTGCTTCAGTTCACAAAGCGTTTTACATATATTATCTCATTTGATTCTCACAATAGTTTTATGAGGTATGAAGTTCAAGTACTAGCATGCCTATTTCACAGATGAGGACCCACTAAAGCTCAAATAGCTTAATTGGCTTGCTCCATGTCACATGCTAGTAGATGGCAAAGCAAGGAATTGAATCAGAGAATCATTGAATTTAAGAGCTGGGAGAGATCTCAGTGGCCATCTTGCCCAAGACTGACATAATTCCCACTATCACATACCTGAAAATGATCATTTAACCTCAAAGAATCCCAATGAGGGGAAATTCACCAGCTCTGAGGCAGCCAATTCCACTTTGAGACAGCTCTAATTTTTAGGAAGTTTTCCTGAGATCAAGCCTACATGTGTTTCTTTGCAACTTCCACTCATTGATCCTGGTTCGATCATCTGGGGTCAAAGAGTACAAATTGAATCCCTTCTCCATAAAACAGGCCTTTGAAACTTGAAGATGGCTATCATTTGCCCCCTAAGTCCTCTCTTCTCCAGGCTAAATATGCCTAGCTTGTCCAACTGATCATCATCCAACTTGCTCTCAAGGTCTTCCACCATCTTGGTTTCCTACCTCCAGACATTCTCTAGACATCAGTTTTCTACCTCTAGACATCAATGTTTTTCATCTATGGTATCCTGAATTGAACCCATTAATCCAGATCAGGGTCAAGAAGAACAGAACATTATCACTTCACAATTCCTGGGAGCTAGACCCCTCTTGATACAACTCAATTTCACATTAGTTTTTTTCCCCCTTTGGCCACATCAGACTGCTCACTCACATTGAGACTTTCTTCCACTACAGCTGATAGAACTTCCTTCAAAACATCTGCTGTCTATCTTTGTCCTATGTTTGTATTTGTGAAGCTGATTCTTTTTGCACACAAGCGTAAGACTTTGAATTACATTTTATTAGATTCATTCCAATGTTCTAGCCTATCAAGTTTTCTGGATATCCTGCCATGCAGTATGTCAGCTATCTGTTCCATTTTTGTCTCACCTGCAAATTTATGAACATACCATCTGTGATTTAATCCAAGTCACTGATGAAAATGTGAAATCATTCAGAACCAGACACAGAACCTATGAGTGCTCTGCTCATGACATCCTGCCACACAAACATTAAACCATTAATGACTTCTCCATTCACTTATTCCTACATCCATCAAATTGTTTTGTCTTCTCATCCAGAGTTGTCAAACTCATTGCCAGTGAATAGCAAGCTGCCACAAAACTCTCAAGTATTCCCAAAGCAGATTGAAATGTTTAAAAGAATAAATAAAAATACAATGCAATATATAAATTGTTAAACTGTGGTTTTCTACATTGATGTGTGGTCACAGGGATTTGTTTCTATCTGAGTTTAACAATACTATTTCAGTCCTCATCTCTCTATTTTCCCAACAACAATATTTTGATAAATTTTAATAAAAGTTTTTGCCAGAAACCAGGTAAGGGGAGATCTCCAAATATTAGTCCAATCTTTTCCCCACTATATCATAATGCCTTGTTGTGAGAGAGTTATCTTGCCTCCCATTGAACATTTTCACTTCTACTTACTACTTCACAACTCTTTAACTATTGGAAAGTTCTTCCCTATATTACAATGTTATCACTTCCCCTATAACTTTTCCACACTGCCCTTAGTTCTGCCCCCCAGAGTCACATGAAACAAATATAATCATTCTTTCACATGAGACCTTTGAAATACTGAAGATAACTTCGACATACTTCAGCTTGTTCCCAATGAAATCTTCTATTCTTCAGGTTCAACATTCTCCTTTTAGTCAATTGTTCTTCATATGACATGCTTTCCAGACCCTTCACCTTCCTGGTCTTTCTTTTTCTCTGTGCCATCTGCTTTGTCAATGCCTCTCCTACAAGGGAGCAACCAGAACTGAATACTTCTAATGTGGTCTGTCCAATACCGAGACATACCAAACTTCATCTAATCACTATATAGCTTATGTAAAATATGAGTTATTATTTTTTCTTTTGTTTTTAATTTATGGAATAAAACAAGCATTTTCATAACACAGTAAAATAAAAGATATACATGAAACTTCAATTCTACTATGCACAACTTGCTATCCCTTTCAAATATACAATGAAGTTGTCATGTAAATTTTTTCTTCCTCCCTCCCTACCCTAGAGATGGCTACCATTAGACAGAGGTCAGTATATATATGTAAATTATCCTGTACATACTTTTGTTTATCAGTTCTTTCTCTGAATACAGACAGTGTGTTTCTTCAAATGTAATTTATGGCTAATTTGGATATTTATAATAGACAAAATAACTTTGCTCCAAGTCATTCTTAAAACAATATTGCTGTTACTGTATACAATGTTCTCTTGTTTTGCTCATTTCACTTTTCATTACTTCATGCAAATCTATAACTTTGAATAAAATAATCAATGATAAAGTTACCAAATAAATGCTCTTTTTTCTAAATGCAGTCTGAGATCTTTTTTTTAAAGAGTTGTGAAAACAAAGATTAAAATAGCTTCTAAATCAGCAGCATTACTCCAGTGATTCATGAACACAATTATTTCATCTTGATTTGAATTCCTACCTAGCTATGTCACTCCTATCCCATTGTTTAGCAGGTGATTACTTGAACGTGAATGCAAGACTTTAATTTGAACACTACTAAATTTCATCTGACCATTGGGATGCCATCATTGTATATTTCTAACATCTTCTGTGTTTGTTTTTTACTGTCATGCATTCTATTAGAGACCTTCTACCTTAATTTTCAGTACTCAAATTCTCAAATGTAAGTGTGATCTTATTGTTATAGATATTTTTTCTGATAATATAAATAAAAACTCATCCATGCTTAACCATTCTGTGAGATCCCTGGCCATGTCCTCACATAGGTCTACCATACAGGCTCATCCACCATGCTGGGAAGGAAGGAATGAAACAAGAATTTATTAAATATCCACTGTGTTCCAGGTACTACATTAAACACTTTACAAATAATATCTTATTTTATAGTCCTAACAACCCTGGGAGAAAGGTGTGTAATTATCCCAATTCAAAGTTGATGAAACTGAGGTAAAGATAAGTTAAATCACTTGCCCAGGATCACACAGCTATTAAGTATCTGAGGACAGATTTGAATTTATATCTTCCTGACTCCAGACTCAGTGCACTATTAATTGCTGCCATTTGGTAAGTGGGCACTCATCAACTTCTCCTGATGTCAATAGAAAATCAGTAGAAAATATCATTTTTCCACTGGCTAGTTCTTGCTCTTACCAAAAAAACTAAACTTTCTTCTTATTTGATTGTATATTTTTAAAAATCACACTCTTAACTGGCCTTCTTTGTATTTCCTCATTTGTTACATGTTGCAACCTACTGACATCTGCTATGGGCCTACTTCACGTCATCTAAAAATCCCATGGGCTCACCAAAGTGCTTTGCAAATCGTAAAGTGCTATAAGTTATTATTATTATTGTTGTTATTTTTTCCTTCATCCAAGTGATTAATTTTTTAAAAGGTTCAAGAGGACAGGGACAAGCTACAAGAGAACTCTTTCCACTTGACATTCACATTCATTATTTTCCTTAAGTGTGCTCTTAAGGAATTTGCAATTACAATAAATGGGCAGTCAGCACAAAGATTCATTTGTTGGTAGTACTGGAAAAGTGGTGATTGTGCTTCTTGGCAGGATGAGAAGAGTTAACCAAACACCTTGCCTCAGCAGATTGAAGTTCTAATTCTAATTAGAACAGATAAAGGGGTGGGGGAAGAGTAGGAGGAGAGGAAAGATATAAGGAATGGGCTTTTTGTACTAAATAGTATATTTTATCTTGCTATGAAAATTGTACAGCATCAGCAATGACAGAATGTATAGTTAAATGCAGAAAGGCTATCACCAGAAGGTTGGTTGGCAGAGAATTAATTTTTATTGGCCCTAGCAACTCATGAGAATTATCTACTAAGGTTTTAGAGAAGTTTATCATCTACAAGGGAAGAAAAAGAACCCATGATAGTGAAAATATGTTGGTTGAAATTATGTTGAAAAACATATGAATTTTAATCATAATATAAGACTATGGTAACTACTGATTAAAAAAGAAGTCTAAGTCCAGAACATCAGAATTGATAAATTTCATTAATTCATTCATGTATTCATTGATTCATTCATTCTTATTACCTTAGAGAGTATTATGAAATGCAGCCATAGTATAATAATATAGCAGCTCCTAATGAAAAGAAGTGTAAGCTAGAATATCATTATTGATGATTTTTATAATCATTCATTCATTTTTTCATTGGTTCTTAGAGTGTGTGGCAGCTGATTTGAGCTTTAAAGAATGGGAAGGAATTCAGCAGGGAAAAAAATGGAGGAAGGAGATGTTTCTAGATGTTTCATTAAGGAGTTTTGTCAACCAAATTGCCTTAGTTGTCATATCACACATATTTTTCTCCCAAATCTGGATTAAAATAAAATTGGATGCTGTGCATGTGCATGCATGTGTGTATGTGCTGGGGTCAGGGAAAGGTGTCTATAACTGCTGTTTTTTTTTTAATTTACTCTTACACATGTGGTGATATTTTCAAAGAGATCTTATTTATGGGTGTGCTTTATATTCAGGGACATTCTACATTTTGACTAGTGTTTAATTTTCTTTTTAATTCAACTGTATTAAATTATACTTAGCAGTTTATTAATGTAACACAAAATGGAGTTTAAACAGATAAAGGTTTTCCTTTCTTAAACACACTCCTTCCCTTTATGGTTCCCACTGCCTTCACTATTCACTTCCATAGGCCATTATGTTAATTCTCAAGAAATCCAATTTCAATTGTACCCATATGACTTAGAAATAAATCTGAAATGGAAGAAAAGTTGGCCTCATAATTACCTTTCTTTGCTAGGAAACATTTGGAAACAGTGTCTTCCACAGAATAAGTTCTTAATATATCCTAGATGTAAAATGAACAATGAGGAAAATGCAACTTTAATTACTTTTCCCCCTCTGTTAAGACAGAACCCAACTTTGTTATAAAATACAAGTTGTTCTCTTTAACTGTAGGTTTCTTTTTTACAATTATTTTTTATTTGTTCAATTAAACATTTTTGTGGCAAAATTATAAAGAACAAAGTTGGCCATAAATAAGAGATTTGAGCTGACACCTCCCTCTCTCATTTTCAGAAGTGGGGGGGTCCAAGTTTCTATATAATACCTCATTTATCTACGTATTTATTGATTTTGATGAATTTCTTTTATCTATGCCTCTTTTAAAAAATCTCTGTTATAATACATATTTCTCAAAATGGGGGGGAGAGGGATTCAAGGAGAAATTTAGCTGATGTAAAAACAAAAAATTTGAAATGAAAATATTAAAAGATTTCTCAGTGCCACAGACAACTTTCTGAGGATATGTTAGAAAATAGACGTTAGTCTGCATTTTAGAATCATTGAGAATCTTCTTACCAAATTCTTTCAACAACTTCACTCAACTTTGATTTCAACATTACACATTATTTTCATTTAGTTTGCATGTGTGTATGTATACACACACACACACACACACACACACACACACACATGATACCCCCCCTTTCCCCCCATAGAATGTAAGCTAATTTATGGGATTTAGTCTTTCAGTTTTAACTTTATATTTCCAATGCCTAGCATAGTGACTGCTACCTAGTAAGTGCTTGAAAAATACTTGTTAATTAAATGAACATCAGTTTTTTAATCAGTCAGCTATTTGTCAGGTAGAAGGCACCACTGAGATCCCATAGTCCAACACCTTCCTTTATAAATAAGGAAACTGAGTCATAGAGTGGTGAAATATCTTGCCAAAGGATACACAAGCATGAAGTCCAAGAACTAGGATTGAAACCTTCTCCTTGGCTTAAAACCATGTATTCCAATGTCTCACAAAGGTTCTCATTTTGGATCCCCTTATCAGATGTCTCCTTTACAGTGGCCTTGATAAAAGCTGACCAAAGGATTTTATTTAATTCCACTCCCATTACAACTTGGCACTGCTTGGAGCCAGTATCAGATGCTGCTGAGCTCAGGAAATAGACTGTTCTCTTATGTCTTCTGCAGTTATCGAAAAGCAAGCTCACATCTTTCCCTTTTAGAGTGAAAATGTGTGTTGCTTATCATTATTATGAAGACCAGCTTTCATGTCTCCACTTTTTTCCCCTAACATATCAGATATTATGTTTAAAATGATACTCCATTCACAGTTAACTCACCCTTGGAATTAAGCCCCAGGGAACCTTATGGTAGGACTCTGAGAGAGTAATTCCTCCCTATAGATCTTTGGAAAATAACTATCTAATCTCTAGGGATAAGGCATTTGATAATATCATTCTTAAGCATTTTCAAATAATACCATATAATCTCCTACATTATTACTTGTTTAAAAACAACAACAGAAACAACAACCTTACTATAAAATAGGTTTGCTGGCCTTTCAGATCCTTCTACTATGGTAGAGAAGAAAAGACATTAGACCTACTATCATAAGACCTAGACTCTGGTGCCAGTTTTGTCCACATGACCTCGCCATATGACCTTTTGTTAATCCTCAGCTATTTAAAGAATGTGAGAAGGGGCAGCTAGATGGCACAGTGGATAGAGCACCAGCCCTGAAGTTAGAAGGATCTGAGTTCAAATCCGGCCTCAAACCAAACACTTGACACGTACTAGCTGTGTGACCTTGGGCAAGTCACTTAACCCTGATTGCCTCACTGAAAAAAAATAAAAAAAAATTAAAAAAAATAAAGAATGTGAGACGCCCTCTAAAAATGTAGATCTGAAATTTCATTGTAAATTGTTAACTTAGTAATCTGGATAAATGATAGATTAATTCATGTGTTTATGGTCATGAAAGCAATCCATGCAGGTGGCAGGACTTCAGTGTAAACTTTAATGATTCCAAGGCCTGCCTGTGAATGATATCAAGGAAACATTTTGAAGCTTAGTTTTACAGGATCATAGAAGCAAAAGTTTAGAGTGAGAAGGGATCCTCGTTGGACTCACTTTCTAACTGAGGAAACTGAGGTCAAGATTGGGTAAGTGAATTGCATAGGGTCTCCTGCATAGGGTCACATAGCTAGCAAAAGTTTGAGGCAGGACTTTAATTCAGGTCTTCATGACTCCAAATTCAGTTCTTTACTTACTTGCAACCTAGCTGCCTTCTGCAAAGTGACTCACTCAATGCACTCAAAATTTGGCACTTTACTCCATTCCCCACACTGTTTCTTTGTTCAAAGATAGGATTTAAGAAAACAGTCACAATGCAACTAAGTTCTTGCTTGTTCCAGATATCTTTCTGGACTTGGACAAATCACTTCTTCTCCCTAGGTATCAGTTTTTACCTATGTAAAATGGTGGGTTGAACTGGATAGCCTTTAAGTTCTCTTTCAAATCTAAATATATGATTATATAATTTTTTTCTCCATAGTCACATCTCTCCCACATTATATTGCATTTTATTAAGGACTTGAAACACGAAAAAAAATTTTAAATTACTCAAAAGACTATTTTTATGCTAATAAACAACTCCTTTTGATATTTCCAATCAAAGAACAATGTTCTGAGTTAGCACTGCCCCTTTAACCTTCTCCCTCAGGATCTTGTTGTGGAGAGGAAGAAATTTTCACAACGATAAAACAAATTTCCAAATGCAGCATCTCAGACCATTGGGAAGAGAATCCTTTAAAATCACAGACTTAGAATGTAAAGAGACATCAGAGGTCATCCTATCCAACACACCTCTATCTGAAACCTAATTCCATTATACAAAGTGCTAAGGAAGTATCCCTGACATATATCAAGTACTTAGTAAAACTGTGGATTGATTAGAGTGAGTATACTGAGGCCTTACTCTTTTATGATCCCCATTCTCAAAGAATGGTGGTAAGAAAAGTGGAAAGGAGATAAGGCTGCTGATATTGTCCAGCAATTTATTTCCTCTTGTCCTTCTAGCTGCAACTAGGATGCAGGCTATATGCTGAGTAACCCTACAGACAAAGTGAGAAAAGTTCGGTACTAGAACTAGTAGCAAAATACCAGTTTTCCATGGTCCCCATAGGCGATTCATTCCCCTTGTCTAGAATGCCTCCCCTCCTTCTCTCTTTCTAAAGGACTGTCATACAAGGTAATAGGTTAGGGTCTTTAGAGGTCATCTAGTTATACCCAATTTATTTTAAAAGAAGAAAAATTGAAGGTCCTTAAGGAGGGAATAATCTGCCCAGAGTTACACAAGTAGTTAGTGACTGGTCTTGGAATCCTACCTTGGTCCTCAATCTACAACTTCAGTGCTTTTAAGGCCCATTAGCAAGTTTTCCTTCCCTGTAAAACCTTTTCTGAATACCTTATCCTCAGCTGATCCTTTCATTTCCTAGTTTCTTTCAGTGTTTATTAATCCATGAAACATACCGGGAATTTAACTCAGAGGAAGGACAGGATTTAATATTGGATAAGTGTTGAACTATAAGTCAGAAGCTTTAGGTCTATATCTAGAATCTCATGCATTTTTTCTATGACTCTGGAGAAGTCACTTTAATTCTCTGAGCCTTAGTTTATCCAGCCATACAAAGAAGAAAATAATGCTTTGCTGTTACTATCCACAGAATGCCTTCCCTGATCCCTTTAGTCATTAGTGTTCCTTCCCTACTCAAATTATCTTCTAAATACTTATCTGTCCAAATGTTCTGTCTCTGGAAAAGTTGAGATTGTTGAAGAAATAGCCTTTTTGTTCATTTTGAATGTGTAACCCCAGAACTTGCTCAATGACTTACATACAATAGGATCTTCATGAATACTTGTTGAATTGAATACTTACATTACTTACCTCTCATTCTCTCTACTCGAAAGCCTCCCTCCCATACTTTAGGCCCTTATTGCCACTTGCTTGGGATACTGAAAAAACATCCTAATTCATCTCCCTGTATCTTCCCTCTCCAAACCATTTTTGCAGAAGTGTTAAAATGATTTTCCCACAATATGAGTATGACTGTGTCACTCCCTCACTCAATGAACTATACTGTTTAATATTTCTTTATCAAATACAAACTTCTCCAGTATTTAAGAACTTTATAATATGCTTTTCTGGTCTTGCTATATTCTGATTCCAGCATTTACATACTGATAGAATATAACCTTCTTGCAGGGAGTAATTGCTTTATTTTTTATCTGTGTATGCCCAGGGCCTAACACTTAATGCTCCCTAGCAGAGGTTTAATAAACATTTGTTAATTGATTTTCTGATCAATTATGAACTTCAAGGGCTACTGTAAAATGATGTTTGGTGAATTGCATAGATCTAATTAGATGTAAGATATTAATATTGTTTGTAATCTCTATTGTTATCCCCAAATCTTATTTTATTCACTTATAAAAAAAAACTTTACCATGCTCACAGTGAGCCTTGTTACTCAAACTAGACTGTGAATTCTCTGAGGGCAGGGGCTATGCTTTTTTGTCTTTACTAGATTGCCAAGCACAGGATATTATACATAATGGAGATTCAATAAATGTGGATTAACTTTTAAAAATCAAGATTTGTCTCAATGGCACAACCCTATTAATTCAGACTCCCTTAGTCTGGAATATATTATTAATTGAGGCTGGGAGGAAGTTTATCTTTGTTTAAGAAAATTTCCTTTTGAAATCGTGACCAAGTTATGCTTTTCTTTTAGATTCCTCCCTCTAGTGGTGAAAACAGGTGAGATGTCAAAAGCAGGAGACTCATAAATCTGAAAATTGGATAGTATGCAGCCCAATAATGCCATCAGATTCACCAACTGTTAACTTAATTCATTTTGAAATCCCTTACAGGACCCTTGAACCCATACAGAGAAACAAAGGCAAGCAGACCCTTCTTACAAGGGGCATTCATTTTCCTAAGAAAAGAGAGACAAGCAAAAAAAAAAAAAAATTGAAAAATTACACCCAAACAGACCACATGGACTCATAACACAAAGAAAATAGGGTAAGTTACTTTTCTCACTGGTCAGAGATGACATGTTTGTTTACACTCCATCAGCATGGTCTATTATCATCAGCTTCAAGACAGCACATCCTTTCCTCTGACTGATTCAGCACCTTAGACAGCGCCTCAGTGCTGTCAAGGATTGTGCAAATTAGTTATATAAACAAGATGTCAGGGGGATATTTAAATTGCTGAACACAATGACTGACATTCTTTTCTTGTTTAAGTCTTGAAATTAATACCAGTAAGGCCTTGAAACCCTAGGACTTAAAGGAGATAGAGAGGGACTGGCACCTTCTGTACAACAGAGTCTTAAGGAGTTGCCCAGAAAATGGAGATTCTAAGTGACTTCCCCAAGATCACACAGCCAATATGTGCCAATTGAAGAATTTTTAAACCCTTGTCTTCCTATATGCAATGCTAGTTCTCTTCCTATTACATTACACAGACTTAAAAACACTTACAAAATTAAAATGGTCAATTTCCATTTAGATAAACAAATAAGAAAAAAAACCTTTAAAATTTCCCTATAATTATTATTAATAACCTTTATTCTTTAAGCCATATGTATGGGAGTTACTTATTTCCTTCTCTATTCCCTGGGATTCCATCCAGGAACCAAAGATGGTAACAGAAAAATATGGTGGCAAGGAAGTATAATGGAGTGATAGATTTGAAATCAAAGGACCTATATTTGAATCTGGGACAATTGCTCACTGTCTTTGTGAGCATTCATTCTACTTTCTCCTTCTTAGTCTCAGGATCCACCTCATTAAAATAGAAGGGATTCAAATAAAATTACCTCTAAAGTTCTTTTATAATTCCATATCATCTATATATAGTGAAACCACTCTTCAGAGCTGGTTAGTATTTGGTTTCTTTAACATATTTACTAGTGGTTATAGAAGATACAACACACTGCTGTTGTGGTAGAAGAAGGGACTGGACCTAGAGATAGAGTCTCCTCCTGGATATGCCCTCCCTACTAAGGGAAATATGGGAACTGTTTGTTTCTGTGGTTTCTTCTGTAAGATCTAGTTTACTGGTATTGGGGCAGCTGCCTGGACTTTGGAACTAATGATACAACAGAACAAACTGTGCTCCAGTTTTCAAAAGAACCTTAAAAACCATCAAATAACCATGTCTGTTAGATGCATATTAATTTTATTTTGTTCATTACACCATGTTCTAAGAATCTCTACTAGGCACTATATTGGTTTGCCTTAATCTACAATGAGTTACTGTACACACAGGTAAAAACAAAATTGTATTTCCTAAAAATACCATATTTTAAACTGTTCAGTAATCCAGGTTTGCCTTCCCTCCACTTAATATGTATTCATACGATTTATCTTTGGTATGCGTTCTAAAAGAACATGGAAAAAAAGAACACTAGACTGGAAGTCAGGAGTCTTGGGTTCAAATGTCACCACATATATTTAGCAGCTGTGCTATCATAGGCAAGTTATTAAATCTTCTTGACCCTTCATTTCTTCAGTCATAAAACTGTAACAATAGCACTTGATTCACTTGCCTTAGATAGTTTCTGTCAGGAAGCTGGTTTATAAACCTCAATGTGTTATGTAACTCATAGGTAGGTTTGTGACCCCTCTCCACATGCCTGTGATTAATAGTCCAAGTGCCCAGTTCTAAATCATGTCACTCCCCATTTAAAAAACATTTTTGATTTCTTACTTATTATAAAAAAAAGTACAGACTCCTTGGCATGGCTTTCAAGGCCTACCAATGTCTATTGCAATGTGGAAGCAAAGAGGGCTCCCTGCTCACCTCTGAATTAAGAAAAAAATATGTATAAAAGTTTAGAGAAGATGTTGTTAACAAAGAGCAAAAGTCACACGGAAAATCTCAGTGTTGAGAGACTACTAGTGATCGAGGAATCTAAGAAGATTTCATGGAGGAAGGGAAATTTAAGACAACCATTATAGGAAAGAGTTCAATAGACAAAGACAATGAGAGAAGGCATTCTAGTCATAGTGAACAGCATGAACAAAGTTATGTTTGATTAAATATAGACAGAGAAAGTATAAGTCCCCTGCTTGAGGAAGATAGAATGATGTTAGCATGAAAGAGAGATTACTATTCAACACTTATTCTCTTCCATATTCTCGAAGAAAAATTATATTCGAATAAAATAAAGCAGTATACATGTGGTGAGACAATTGATGACTAAAGTAGGTGAAGACATGGTAAAAGAGCAAAGAGACCAAATGCACTATCACTAAATGTTTATTATTACAAACCAGGTTATTACAAACACTTTCAGATACAATAATAAGTCAATTTTCAGCAAATGTGACAGAATTGTGGAAAAAAGAAGGGATGGGGAAATATTATCCTTTTTGTAAATGGACTATTAACTTGGCATCAATCTCTGGAAGAAATCTGGAATCAATTAATTATGAAACTAGATCATTTGTAAATATATAGAAAAGGAAGTATGGATCACTAAGAGCCAGCATGGGTTCAGCAAGGAGTTGTATCAAAGTAATTTATCTCCTTTTTTAATACAATACAATATTTTAAGTATTGAATATATTGCCTTCAGCAACACAACAGAACCCATCACAAGAGCCAGTGGGAAGGGTAGGGCAGTGTAGGCTAGACACTATAGACTACTATAGTGTGAAAACAGAAGTAATTGAATGGCTTAATCGAGAGGACTTGAAACCATGATCTATATGAATTAGTTAAAGGAACTAGAATTGTTTGGTCTGGAAAAGGGAAGCATTAGGTGAGTGGGAAAAACAGTATATCTATCTTCACATAATGAACAGGTTGCCATTTGGAAAAGGGATTATACTTGTTATTCCTGGCCCCAGAGGACATAACAAACTCCTAGGGGTAGAAGTTGAAGAGAGGCAAATTTCAGCACAATGTAAGGAAACACTGCCTAACAATCAGAGTCGTCCAAAAATGGAATGGGCTGCCT
This sequence comes from Vombatus ursinus, assembly GCF_900497805.2. Classification (NCBI taxonomy): domain Eukaryota; kingdom Metazoa; phylum Chordata; class Mammalia; order Diprotodontia; family Vombatidae; genus Vombatus; species Vombatus ursinus. The sequence goes on along the minus strand of NW_020945437.1, from coordinate 10,642,117 downwards.
TGGAAGTATTGATTTCCTTGTCACTGGAGGTATTCAAAGGTTCTGGATTATCACTTGTCAAATATTGTATGGGGAGTTCATGGACTAGCTGACCTTTCAAATATAAAATTTTATTATTCCATAAACCAAAGATAGGAAAGAAATGAAAAAAAAGTGTCACACTAGAAGAAAGAAGTAAAGCATGATAGTTGGTCAGATTTGTAAAATATAAAAAAGATATCACTGAAGAAGAATTGAACTCCCTTTAAAGCACTAAAACAATTAAGCAAATAGATAATAGCAACTACAACTAATACCACCCAAGGGTAATTATGCAAAATGGAGGTATATGAATATCTAAATTCTAAAATGAAGGGTCTTGATGGAAAGAAGACTGGACTGGGAACTGAGTAATCCAGTCTTACACCCAACTCTGGGGGGAAATATTAGCTTTGTGACCTGGGGTAAGTCATTTTCTCATTTTGGGCTTCAGTTTGCTTATCTGTTTAATTAAAAAAAACTGGATGAGAGGAACCCTAAGAGTACTTCTTGCACTTTTGTTCCATGTATCCATGGGTCTATCCTCATTGGCACAGCTTACACTGTTCTATAAATCCTTCCACTGAAAGCTGGTCCACTTATATCCAAAATGCCAAGGCCATTTTAGTGTTGTGAAGTGAGGTAGTCAGTGAGGCAGGACTTATAAATTTCTTCTGTTTCTCCTTTAACTCTTATTTTGACCCACTGAGGATAAAACTTTTCTGTTTTATGCTTTTAATTTGGCATTACTTCATTACTTTTATATAAAAAATTCAGAAAACATAGTACTGTTCTCAGAGAGAAATGATGTGAGTAGCATGAGAAATCCCATATGTCAGCACAGAAAACCTCAATTACTGTGTTGGTCAGAATTGACTGCCTCCTAGTAGTAAGGGCAAGCAACAAATTTTAAAATATTGAATGGACATATTTTCCTCCTGACAAAATGAACAATGTGCTTATATTTCTCAAGGAGAGCTCAACTTGCATCCACTTTTGAAAACATTTCATTCTTTTTCAGCTTCTCTTAGAATTCTTTACTCTTTTATATATCGAAGGACAGGGAGACATGGTTGATAGAATGCTAGATTTGGTTTTAGGAATACTTGTGTTTAAATCCCAACTTTAACACTTATTAGCTGTATGATTTTGGGCAAATTATGTACCTTTTATGTGCCTGAGACAATTATCTAGGCAATATCTACTAAATCATATATGCATTGTAATTTGTTTTGTTAGAGGGAGTTCCCATACCCAGAGTCTTCAATATCAGCAAAATTATAGTTCCCATATTTATTTATGAACTCATATTGATGGACTATGCAACCTTTCATGTTTTCCCTCAGGCAAAAATCTGCCTCTTGGTGCAACAAAATCGTATAACACTCAATCACAGATTGAGTTACTTAGACCTAAAATCAAGTGAGATTTTTAACAAGGTTACTGATGAGCAATAAAGTAGGGTCCATTTTAAAAAGGAAAGAAAATGCCTTATTGATGATAAGGTTCATATGTAACTTTATAGGTAGTATGTTCAGCTCTGGATCACTAAAATTCTTCTCAAGAAACCCCCAGAAATGAGGAATATATAGGTATAACCATCCACAAAGGAAAAAATAACATATATGAAATACAAAATGCACAGTGCCTGGACTGTGACAGGCATCCAGATAATGAGCAGTGCCTAAAATTATTCCATACATGAACATATACACCATGAATGTTAGCATGGCATAGTGCTGGACATAGAAGCAAGAGACTTGAATTCAGTACTTGCCTCTAACATATTATAGCTATATAATTAGGTGCTTTAGTAAATGTTGCAGTGTCCCAGGCAGCTCTCTAAGATTATAACTTACAAAAAAGTTCCTGGTGGAGGCAGTTTCCACGCTAGAAGTTCCCCATTTGGTAAAATCATAAATGTGTACATAGACATGTGTATATGTTATATACAAAATACATATTTATGTCATTTTTACTTACTCAGATGTTTTAATGCTATATTAATGTGCTCTTTTCTTTTTAACAAGTCTATTACTATCTACTAAGTCCACTTAAACTAAAAGTCCTTATAACAAAAAAATTTAGTTGAATATATCAATTTAACACATTTGCCATGTCTAAAAATGTCTCATTCACTTCTCTTCCATGATGTGGGTGTTAGAGTTCAGAGTCTGTTTTCTGATATTATTTAAAACCATCATTCTTCCAAATTATCTAAAAGCATTACTCTTACCATAAGACCGTGAAACAAGGGACACTATGATCATGAACATTAAAATTATGAATAACTTCAGAGCAGTGGGACAATACATGGAGGATATAAGTATAGAGCAGGTCATTAATTGTAATGACTTAGAAACCAAAAATACATTGACATGGATACATATCACCAGAAAAGGAAATGGTTTGGTTATGTCATCAGAAAGGGTAACACCAAATAGCTAGTCTGTGTTCTGGACTGACACTTCTGGGACATTAAAAGCACCAAAAGAAAGGTCTCTGGGACATTGAGTGGGTAGTCTATAAAGGATTTATGGAAAGAAAAGGACAAGGATTGCAGAGAACAAGAAGGCATGGAATGGTTTGTCATCAAAGAATGAATTCTAACCAAGGAAATCACACAGCTACAAAATGCCAACATGTCAAGATAACTGTTGTTGAGCAATGTGATTTTCTGAAAATCTATGTGGCAATAGTATCTCTTCCACCTGGTATTCCTGAAGGATGGATACTTTTTTCTAAAATATTCCTCTTATACACATTGCTCAAAACTCCCTTCTGTAAATGAACATGTTTTTGTGACAATGGCATATTAAAAATTCTTTCATATTTCATTGAAAGTGTCACAGTCATAGATTCTCATGCTGGAAGAGAAAAATGGAGGTCAGTCTGTCTGATAGCTTCCTGATGCCCTTAATTCCCTTCTCAAAATTCCCCCAGAGTGGCCACTATCCTCTGCCTCAAAGCCTTCAGCAATGAAGTACTTACTAACTCACATAACAACTTATTCTGTTTTTCAGTAACTAACAGAAATAATTTCCTCATGTTAAGCCTAAATTTACCTCCTTAACACTTCTAAATATTAGTCCAAATTCTGTTCTCTGGGAACTTCTTCTCCATGAAAGTCTTTTAAATATCTGAAAGCAGCCATCATGCCTCTCCCTACCCTTAGTCTTAAGTCTTTTCAGTTCCTTCATCTATTCTTTAAATGAGTCATTTCACACTACTAGTCACACTATTTCTGTATGTGCTCCCCCTTATCAATATGCCATTTAGAATGAGGCACCAGAAACTGTACATACTACTCCAGATGTGATGTGAGCAATGTAGAAAGGGGGTAAACAATTACCTTCCTCCTGTCAGGAAGGCATGCGTTTTCCTCAGAGCAAGGACATACCTTGGTCCATTTTAAAGAAGTGATTTGTATGAAGTACATTTAAATGTAAATTAATTTGATGAAATGCAAATGAGGACTTCATAAAGAGAGGGGGAAATCGATGGCTTGCATTCAGCCTCATATCCCTCCTCCTCCTTAAGTGAGAGAATAATCTCTACTGAAATACTATTTCATTATGATTAAACTCAACTCAGTTTGAATTTTAAAAAATTCAGAAGGCACCTGAAGTGCTTTAACAAAGGTACAGATTTATACTACTACTACCATTACTACTAAAACTAATAGCATCATTTTTGGTGTTGCTATTATTTTTAAAAGTAATTATGCTGTTCTACAGAATTCAGATGTGAATTTGCATGCAAAATAAGGCTTAATGGGGAGCTCCTGAAAAATTCCATTTGCTTACACAAAGCCTGATTTGCTATCACAGAAAATCTGTGATTAATATGACAAGATGGGAGGCTTGAATCTGTTCACTGGGCCTCATTCTCCACAGCAGATCCAAGGCTATGGAAATCTGAAAATTACAGTTTTAACTTCCCGTGAACTATCCTTTCAGGGCTACAATTTGTGGTTGCTTAGAAACATTTTAACCACAGAACTGATTATTTCCAGATGCTTCAAGTCTAGCCAGACTTTAAAGTTTGGGTCTAAGGCAACCTTCTGCTTGATCAGGTTACAATAAGTGAGCCTCTACACTGCCCCAAGCACACAGATGAATTCTTGCTAACCATGAACCTGGAGAATCTTCTTTCTTATGAATATACGAGGTTGTTTGATATGTAGCTTCTCTTTTTTCTTTCTAGTCTGATATTCACTCAGTAAACATTGTTGACCACCTATCATCCTCTGCACCCAGCGCCAGAAAAGTGAATGCATGGTGATTCATAGTTATTGACTGCAGTCTATCCAACATGATTTAGGGTCATCAGACTTAATTAAAGTTTCTGATTCAATATGGCTATTGTCACTACCTTAAATCTTTTGTTTGCTCTCTCTTCATCTCATATTTACAGTAACAACGGCTAAGTTCACGTTTATAGCCTGCAATCTAGGTAACACTTAGAATTTTCGGGACCCTATTCTAGCACTCTGTCAGCATACCTGCAGAAACAAAACTAGGGAAAATTAAGACTGAGGATCACTTAGTATTTTTCTTTATTTCATGTTCTCTTTGATCATAACCTACCTGCTTGACCACTTCTTTTCACTCTCCTTTTCTGGATCACCATCCACAGAATATCTCCTAACTGTGGGCAAAACCCCAAAATCTGCTGGGTTGTCTCCTTTTTCATCTCTTCCACTGATTTCTGTGACCTCAGTAGCTCCCATGGAGTTAATTCGCCTTTCTATGTAAATGATTCCCAGATGTTTATATCCTACTTCAGTCTCTCTCCTGAGTGTCATTCCTGACCTGCCAAATAGAGGAAATTTCACACTGTATGTCTCTGTGTGTATGTTTATTGATGTTACATTGATGCTGTGTATATTTTTAGATGAACTTGTTGTCTCTTCCATTAGGATGTAAGTTCACGTAGAGATCATTTTCTTTTTTGGACTTTGATCCCCAAAGCTTAGTATAGTTCCTGGCACAGTTTGGGAGTTCCCTGGACCAATGACATTACAGGTTTACACCTCTTCTCTGTGTGTCTATATATAAGCATATTTGTCTCCCTAAGGGAGACAAGTAGGGAGCACAGTTAATGGAGTTCTGGGTTCAGTCAGGAGGACTCAATTTTCCTGAGTTCAAATCTGCCTTCAGATACTTACTAGGTGTGTGACCCTAGACAAATCACTTAACCTTGTTTGCCTTGGTTTCCTCATCTGTAAAATGAGCTGGAGAAGAAAATGGCAAACCACTCCATTTTCTTTGCTAAGGAAATTCCAGATGAGATCAGAAAGAGTCAGACACTATTGTAAATGACTGAACAACAAGTCTCTGTGAAAGAATAAAAACTAGTTGAAGTAATGGGAGAGTTTCACTTTTATCTTTGCATCTATAGGACCTAGAATAGTCCTTAGGACACAATAGCTGATTCGTAAATACTTGTGGATTATTGATTAATTGCTTGATGGGTTGAAAAGGCACTTAATAAATGCTTATTGATTGATTAACTGACATTTGTAACATAATAAGTCCAAAAAAAAGACTCAGATTTTCCTTCAAATTTACTCTTCATATGAATGTTGTTAGAATTGAGGGTATCAACAACCTTTCTGTTTACTAGGTTCACCAAATAAGCATCATCCTCACCTCCTTAATCTCATACCAGATATATCCATTCATTTGCCAAATCTTGCTATTTTTACCTTCACAAAATCTCTGACATTCATCCTTTACCGTTGATTCATACAATTACCATCCTATTTCAAGCTCTTATCACCTGTCATCTACACTCTTGAAATATCTGATTAATTGACCTCCTTGCTCAAGTCACATGTATATGTATATGTGTACATATATATGTATAAGTATATATATATAGGTACATATGTGTATATAAAAGTATACATGCATATACAGTATGTAATATGTCTTATACACACACACACACACACACATATAGCTTTTATACAGTGACATTGGCCCCCTGGCTATTCCATGAAGAAGGTAGTCCACCTCTCATCTGTGGGCATCTTCTCTGGCTATCCCCCATGTCTGGAACACACTCTCTCCTCCAAACTCTAACTACTGACTTTTCTGGCTTCCTTTAAGTCCCAATCAAAATCTTATAATTTGCAGGAAGCCTTTTACAATTGCATTTCATTCTAGTCCCTTACCTCTGTTAATTATTTCCTATTTATCCTGTACATAGCTTCATATATATATATTATATATATATATAATGTAATATACATATATGTATATGTATATATGTATATGTATATCTATAGATATAGATATATAGATATATATTTGTTTGCATTTTCTCTTCCCCCATTAGATTGTAAGGTCCTTGAGGGCAGGGACTGTCTTTTGCCTCTTTTTGTTTCCCCAGCACTTAGCACAATACCTGACATAAAGTAAGTAGGTGCTAAATAAATATTTGCTGATTGACTTTATAATAATATATTATAATTATATACACAAAGAGTAGATAAAGAACTGACCTTGATTCAAACCTTGCTTCAAGCACATAGTACATGTGTGACACTAGGCAAGCCATTTAGTCTTTCAGTTCTTTAAACAACTTTCTAAGACTGTAAGTAACAGAAAATATGCAGGTCTGAACTGTTAGAAGAAATTTTCTCACCCATAAGTGCATTATAATAATGCAATCCCACATCTCGTATCTACTCCTCTATGTCCATATATGTATATCTTTGTCACCCTTTGAAGAATATTATAAAATAATAATAAATTAAAATTTAAAATAAAAATAAATAAATAAACATTCTCTTTAACAGATTGAGTATCCCAGGACCTAGAATAGCACCTAGAATATAGTAGTGATTAGTAAATCCTAGCTGATTATTCACAGGTTGCTTGATGGGCTGTCATCACCTTGGAAATCATCACTAAGGGTCTAGCTTCCTAGTTAATATCATTCAATGTCAATATTACTTAAGGAATGTCCTGAATGTATTTAGTGGACTCCATGTGAGGAACTCTGGGCAGGAAATGGACAAGAGTTACCCAGGATACTTAGGCATGGATGGGTTGTGATTTGTAATCCTATAAGAACACCAACACCAATAACATTAAAGATTCACTTAACCATCATGCCTATCAAAGAGGTGTTCAGTAAACTCAGAGAGCTCATATTGTACATTTTACATTATACCAAGCTCAACTTGTACATTTTAGTCTTATATTTAAACTGTTAAAGACTAAAGTCCACCTCTAATTCAACTTCCTCATTTAAATGGTGAGGAATCTAAGGACAAGGATAGTGAATTAACTCTCCAGAAGCCAAAAGTTAGTAAGTAGGAAAGGAGAAATGAGATTCCCTTACTGCGCTCCCTACGCAATCATGCCATTGACTTTGAGCAGTATATTGTGTTAGGTGCTAGGGAGTTGCAAGGTTTAAATAAGATGCAGCCTCTGCCCTCTTGAGGTTTTCAGTTCATTAGGGTGATGAGAAACCTATGCAGGTAACAAAAATTATTCAAATGGCTAATAGTGACACTTCTACAAAAACTGAAATGCAGATACATATTTATGTATACACATAGAAATGATATCAGAAAGATCTAGGTTCAGTTTCTGTTTCTTGCATATTCTAGCAAATAATTACATGGACAAACAAATAAGGTCTCAGTGCTACAGATCAATATTTAAGAATGTAAGTTGTAGAAAATTTGTTTATCTGAACTGGTGAAGGAAATTTCTTTGCTGGGGGTCCACAGCATATATGACACCATGAATCTGGACTATGTATCCATCTATTCATCTACCTCTCTAAATATGACACTACTTTACTCAGAATTTACTAAAATATTAACACAAAATCAATTAAAACTGTTTCAGTTCCTTTACAAATATTTACCAGATGTCCATAGCAGGTAACACATTGTGTTAGGTGCTAGGAAGGCACAAAGTTGTGTTAAGACATAATACCTCCCCTGTTTGAGTTTAATGTCTAGTTAGAGAGGAGAAAATTTACTGAAAAAATTGTCATCACATATTGACTATCGAGGGCTTTTCAGCATTATAGAGGCACCAAGATTAGGACTTGGGCTATCCAAATATTATTACTGTACTTGATACATGACTCAAACACATGGTACAAGTGTCATGAGTACTCTTCAAACCCACACATGACCCACTATGTACCTCTCTATTGCCTTTTATGTCACCAACAAATTTGATTCTTCTGACTATGATACTAGAAGATTTGCAACCATATGGTATCTCTGGTAGAATAGTAATTATAGGAAAAGAAAAAGGACAGTCTGGGATCAAAGTGACTAGGAAATTTTCTAAATATTTACCTGCTTTCTTACTTCCATCTAGTTCTGGATCAGAATCATTGTCCATTTGAATGTCTATACATTTTGATGGACTAACTCAATAGAATGACCATCTAATGACATCACTTTTTTTCTGGACACTAGGCATTTTTTCATTAATTTTTCCTTATGTGCATTGTCAATCTAAGATCTTGTGAACACCAATCCCCAGGAAAAATTTTCAAAAATAGAGGAAAGGCTTCAGCACATTAATCAGATAATATGTGGAGGATTTATGGGAGAACAGATTAAGAAGGTATATGGATGTCTTGCAATATGATAGTGGTTTTTCTTTCATTCTTGAAGAGGACCATGATATCAGTGAATAGGCCTCTTTAAGAAGTGAATCAAGGGGTGGTCCCTTTAATAAAAAAATTTCAACTGGGAGGGGAAGACCTTCAGAGTTGCTGGCCAAAACAGAAACATTTACTATTTACATTCACTCTGAGCTTGGAGGGCCCAAAAATAATCATTAAGTGGTGCTTGGGCAGGAACCTATTGTGGTCCAAACCATAAGGGAGGGAATACCCACAATGCTAAGATCATAGAACCACTGAGATGTTGAACTTTTAATATTAACCACATAGAAAAGGTCATTTGCTACAGAAGTCTCTGCTTTCAGGAACCTTGCTACCTGTAATACATGTTATCTGTACAGAACTAAAGAAAAAAATCATTATCATCATCATCAACCACAACTAATGCTTCTATAGGTCTTTGTGATTTGCAAAGCATTTAAATAATTTGATTTCCCAATATTATATACCGAGTATAGTTTTTGATTTGTTAAACATCATTCTTTGTGGGCTAATAGCACCAATTATCTTTAGATCAAAAGCCAAAAAGGTTCATATGTCAGGCCTGTCTCATCTACATAACAGATATTTACTTCTTCCTGCCCTACTCTGTGGCAGCTAGGCAGCACAGTGGAGAGAGTGCCAGGCCTGGAGTCAGGAAGACTCCTCTTCACGTGTTCAAGTGTGGTCTCAGACACTTATTAGCTGTGTGATTCTGGGCAAGTTACTTAACCTTTGCTTCAGTTTCCTCATCTATAAAATAATCTGGACAAGGAAAGGGAAAACCAATATCTTCATCAAGGAAACCCCAAATGGGATCATAAAGTCAGGCATGACTGAACAGCAACATTTCCTTTCCTTGGACAAGGACCTGGAGAGAGAAGACTAGAAGAGTCTTACTGGAACAATTACTGTTCCAGAAGTGAAGGTGAAAAAGCTCAGTTCCATTATAGAGTTGAAGCATCTTAGAGGTATAAAAGCCCTCAAGTTCTTCTAGTACAATGCCATTTTACAGCTGAGGGGACTCAAATATGCAGAGATGTTAAGTGATTTCCCCAAGGTCACATAGGGAGTTATTGGCAGAGCTTGAACTAGATATATAGATTCCCAAGCCAATACTCTGTTCTACTACACTAAGCTACATCTTCCAAAATAACTTAAAAAATTATAATGAAACCCTCCCTCAATCATTTGTCTTAGATTTTAGTGCAGAACTACCCTTCCCTTTAAACACAGATGAGCAAGATCAAAGGTGACCCCAGGCCCAATCTTGCAGAAGATGAAACCAAGAGAAAATCGAAAGGATGATAACTTTGTCTATTCAGCATCATGGAAATGTACATCAAAAGATCCTTTGAGCTTCAGCTGCTATAGAAGAATACATTTATTCTACGTTAATAAGGTTTCCCTGTGGATAGCTTCATTAATTCTCCAATGCTCAGAAAACTGATCCTTTATTTCGAATAAGCATTGTACCAAAACCCCAGTGTTTAATTTATTACCTCTTATTTTGGAAATAAAAAAAGTCCTACTGAAAATATCTAATGTTTGATTTTATAAACTTTAGCTGACTGTGGTATGATGGTCTTTGGGAAGAGAGAGAGTATAGTGAAATGAATGTTAGTAATTGGGGAATATCTTACATAGCTTTTTTTCCCCTCCTTTTCTCATTGGCTCTTTGAACATCACCACTAAGGAACATTAACTGTACTGGTTTACTAATATTATCATCAGCAGTAGCATAATAGCTAGCATTTATCTAGTATTTTAATATTTGCAAAGTACTTACATGTTAATCTCACTTGATTCTCACATGAGTACTGTCAGGTAGGTGCCATTATTATCCTCATTTTACAGACAAGAATACTGAGGAGCAAACATTAAGTGACTTGCCCAGGGTGCACAGTTAGTATCTGCAGAAGGATTTCAACTCATGTCTTCCTGACTCCCCATCTAATACTCTATCCACTATGTTACCTAGCTGACCTTAGCTTCTCCCTGCTTGTAATTTGTCCCATGGTTACAAGTAGAATATTAAGTAAAATGAGGTGATATTTTTTTCACTCTTTCATGAATTTACATTTTAAAAACTGATAATGCTACAGTCAGATTGCTTTCACCCCCAAGAACCACAACTAAGTCCCATTTTCCCATTGCTATTTCATATTGCATTTATCAGTTCAGAGTTCAGCTCATTTAATTACATTTTCTCTTATATAGTTTATGACTAGAATTTGCCTTCCTTGGCTGTTAACCGCATTAATACAAAATCTTTCTTTGGGTGCAACCTAATTAATTAAATCTTGTTCAGTGGCTGGCATGTCATTATTCTCATAATTGCTACTTCACACCAGCTTGACCCATTTGCTTATTACATGAGCCAGGAACACCACCTTCATGTCTCAATTTCATTTTCTTCGAGTTGTATATATTGCTAAAATAGCAAATAAGTAAGAATCATCAGATTGATCAGATTGAGTCTTACTCTCATCAGATAGTTATTCTAGAGTCTTACAGATACCAACAATCTCTTATTTGGAGATTCCTAAATTTTGCTGCAATGAAACTTCATAAGGCTGTCATTATTACTTTTTTTTTTTCCTTTAGGAGTCACATAATGTCACTATTGGACTAACACTTGATGACTGAGATTATCCCCTACAGGATAAAGGGGATTAAAAGAGTTTTGCCACTATTCATAATACAAATATTATTGGAGGAGGAAAACAAATAAGATTGTAGAAACATATACAGGGAAACAAAGATGATAGAAAACATCAAAGGATTAACAAAGATTAGTCTAATGAGCTTCTGCTGTGTGAAGCAACCATAAAAATAAGACTACATGGCCTCTCAGTTCTTTTCTAATTCTAGATCTAAGCTTCTTTGTAGAAGAAGGGTTTTCTGCAATATAAGGGGCCTTTGACTTTAGTCCTTTAGATCCGCATTTCGGGAGAGAGCACTACTGGTGATATTTTTGCCAATGTCCCTTCCCTTTTGCCAAGTTCAACACTATAGTTCATGATGATTTAGAGTTAGGATTTGGTTTGCTTATGAGGCAACAGGTAACGTCTCTTACACAATCAAGTTCTAGGATGTCATATTTCAAGGTGATTTAGATATGCAATGGAAGGAATTTCCATAGGATCCTCAATGTAGCATCCTTAAAGGTTATCTAGCTTAATGCTTTAATTTTACAGATGATAAAAATAAGATTATCTGTACAATGTCAAACAGATTATAAAGAATAGTGTCAGAATTTGAACCCAGGCCCACTGACTCCAAATCTAATGACTTTCATATGTACAATTAACATTTTAAAACATGGAGGTCTTATGGATGGTAATGGCAATGGAGTTTCTTCCTTTTTGTAGTTTTTTTTTTATTTTACACTCAAACACAAGAACTCAAATACAGAATAAAGAAAAAGAAACATATCGTTCTTCTTTAATAGGAAGTTAAGCAACAATAACAGCTGACAAACTTTCTGGATGGTGGTGGTAGTGATGCTGCTGCTGCTGCTGATGATGATAGCATTATATTGATATGGCCCTAGAAATGAAAGAAAATGCTCTCCTCAAATCTCATTTGTAAGAAATCCCATGGAATTGTCAGATTATTTTGCCAAACTGGATTGTTTCTGTATTTACTATATAGACATCTGGCTTTGGAGTCAGGGAGGCATAAGTTTTAGTCCTGCTTGTACCGCACACCGACCTGGGTCATTCAGTTAACTTCTCAGTGGCCCAGCTTATTCTCTAAGATTATGTAGTATAAAACAGGTACTATCTTGGTAAAAAATTTTCCTCACTGGGATCACCACATAGCAATGAAATCTCAGATATAGTAATAAATACACACACACACATATAGTTTGAAAGAAACAAGGGAGGTCAGCTAGAGTTCAAAAATATTTTAAAAATTGTTGTTGTGCTGAGATTTTTATGGTTGTGGAACTCCAAGTTGTTGACGTTTATCTCTATCCATTCTTTAAAAGTATATTTGACAGAGGAAAAGCATCTTTAAGATTAAGAGGAAGATTTAAGATAATACCCTCCACACACACATCCCCCCACTCCAAGAAAAAGTAACATGTGCCAAATGGAACTTGGAGCAGAAGAAAAACATAGCCCCACCTTTCGAATGTTTTTATTGACGGTGAAGATGTGAAGATTGGATTATCTGCTGAGAGATAGAGTAATTGTTATTACTAATGATGACTAAATGAGTGAAGAAATGAGTTAGTTACTTATTGGATGAGTAAAGCATTTATTAAGCTCTTACATGTATGACCCTGGGCAAATCACTTAACCCTGTTTGCCTCAGTTTCTGTTACATCTGTAAAATGAGCTGGAGATGGAAATGGCAAACCACTCCAGTACCTTTGCCAAGAAGACCCCAGATGGGCTCAGGAAGAATAGAACATGACTGAAAATGACAGAACTGAATTGAACTACAATGCACCAAGAAAAGTGCTGGAAATAGAAGAAAAGTAAGCCAGTCTGTGCTCTCATCAAAATGAAGGAGAGAATACAAAACAGTTTCAGCTGCTGATAATGATAATGACAGAAAAATGTCAAAGTGCAACTTTTGCCAGCGTTAGGAACAAAATTAGATACTTGGAAGGACTTTAGAAAGCGTCTGGTCCACCACCTCATTTTCTAATGAGTAACAGAGACCTGCAGTGATGGACAAAGTCACCCAGCCATTGAGAGGCAGAGTTTGGATTCAAACCCAAATTCTATGTCTGTCACTTGGGTTCATTTTTCACTACAGTTGTTACTCTTGCCTATTTCCTACTACTCCCTTGACTGATTGAAGTTCATATTTGGTCAGTGGTTTATGTGTGTTTTGTCAGTAAGATATGTTATCTAGTTGGAGCCAGCTGTATCCCACCAGGGTTTCCTTCTTCCCCTGAAAACATTTTCCAGATATGGGCAACCATTAATCAACCAATCAATAAGCATTTATTAAAAAAGTTATTTTGTGACCAGTATTATCCTAGGCACAAGTGATACAAATTCAAAGACTGAAACAATACCTATTCAGAAGGAGCTATGATGGAAGCAGTCATATCATACATTGATTCATTAATCTGAAGGGTTAGGTGACCAAAAAAAAGTTTTTGGATCTGAGGGGATAAGAGGACATGATCACCCTCACCTAATGTTAGAAGAGCTGGCATAGGAAAGAAGAAATATACACTTAATACTCTTGTCCTCTTGTCCTCAAATTCCTATAACAATAAAAAAGAAGTAAGGAAAGCTAACTGAAAGTAATCACATCTGACAACATATGTAATATATTAAGCCTCCAGCCTACTAACTCTAATGAAAGAAGGAAGAGTGTTTTATCATCTGTAGTCTATTACCAAGATTGGTCACAGCACTTCATCTGAATGCTGATGCTTTTTAGGGTTGATTGCATTTTCATTGCAATTATCACTATGTACATTGTTTAAATACAAGCAAGTGGGAGGGGGAAGCATTAAACTTACAGGCAGATAATGGGATTGATATCACAGTTCTGAGAACCATTACCCTTTGCTGTTGCTGTTGTTGAATTATTTCATTAGACTCTTCATGACCCCATTTGGGTAAAGATACTGGAATGGTTTGCAATTTTCTCCCCCAACTTATTTTACAGATGAGGAAATTGAGGGAAACAGGGCTAAGTGACTTGTCTTGAGTCATACAACTAGTGAGTGTTTGAACTTAGGAAGATGAGTCTTACTTATTCCAAGCCCAGCACTCCAACCACTGTGCCACCTACCTGCCTATTGAATAAGATCATGAGAAAGTCCCCTTAACATCTCTGGGCTTCAGTTTCCTTGACTATAAAATAAGGCTTTGGATGGATGATCTCCAAGGCACCTTCCATCCACAAATTCTATAAACTAAATGACAGGAAAGCAGAATTTGGTTCACTATAAAGAATGCAAAACTCTGACCAATTATGACTTCAGAGGTTTTGATGGTAAGGCATCCTTTCCTGCCTCTCTAGAGAAAGGTGGTGAACTATGGATGCAGAATGGAGTTTCCATTATCAGAGATGATGAATACATTGATTAGTTTTGCTTGACCATATTTTTTTTAACAAGAGAAAGGTCTATTGAAGTGGAATATATTATAGGAAGTGAAATGATTTTAAAAAAGGAACAACAAAACATATTTTTAAAACTTTTAAACAAGTAGAGCTCTCCAAAGAAGGCATTAGCTATCTCAGAAGGCGATGATTCACTTTCTCCATAGGCACTCCAAAGAGGCTAAATGATCTTGGCTGGATTCAGGGTTCTTTTGGAGGGATTCCTGAGTGGTAGGGGCAAAAAGAAATTACCTATACAGGTCTTTCCAGTTCTTAATTCTTTTCTCTAGTTTTCATGATCTCTTCTCACATGGAAACAGTCAAAACTGCGCCCCCCCCCCACCGTGAACATATCCTTCCCTATAACCTTGCTTATTGCTGATGATTAAATTACCCTGGATTATCCTATCATTTTCCCATGGAGGAGAAAATGAGGGTAATCAGGGGAATGATTTTTCACAAAGAGGACCCTAAAATACTAAAATGTTATGTATCATACTGTCTTCCTCTACCCAATCAAGATAAAGACTGGTTATCTACTCCATGAAATGAACCCTGCCTACAAATGAAAAATTTGTTGCACAGCCTGAATTTCATCAAAATCACCAGTCTTGAAAAATAAACCATTCTTTTGTATGGGCTTCAAGGCACAGATGAATGTCTGCCCCTTTCAGTAACGAAATCTCTCACTTATACTAGTAGTTACATTTCCTTAAAATAAACATTCGTGGCTTGATGTAATACCATTTAAGCATCCTTTCAGAGAAACTGGGGAAAAGGTCTCTAGCTCTGGGTAAAGGAGGCTGGTCTCTAAGGTTCCTTCCAGTCCCAAGATTTTATGAGTCTATGTATATGGAGACTGAATGTATCACAATCTGGCAAATACTGCAATTTGATTAGCTAGAGAATCATAATTTCATGTCTGAAAACAAATATGTCCTGGCAAAAAAAAAGTCAAGTCACTAAAATATCAGGTCCTGCATTTCCTCCTGGGAATCTCATCACCATGCAATATATATATATATATATTTGCTTAGGCAGTTGGGGTTAAGTGACTTGCCCAGGGTCACACAGCTAATAAGTATGAAGTGTTGCTCTGAGGCTGGATTTGAACTCAGGTACCCCTGACTTCAGGGCTGGTACTCTATCCACTATGCCACCTAGCTGTCCCTAATATTCTTCTTAAACAAACAGCCTAACTCAACATTCCCTTTACATTCTACTTGAAATGGAAAGGACAAAATAATTAACTATATTCCAATGTTCTTCACTAGAGATACCAAAGCAGTGAGGACTCTATAAGCCACAAGATGACAAACAGTAGGTCCAGTGTTTCTAACTTACATGATTGTGACAAATCTAAGATAGACTTAATTGACAGGTCATACGATGATGCCATACCAAATAAATATCCTTGTCATTTTAGGTGGCAATGGGATGGAGGAGAAGGAGAGAGCTAGGAGGGAGAAGAGGAGATCAGTAGTAGGATATGGATAATAAAATCATAGATTTAGAGCTAGAAGAGACATTTGAGGCTATGTAGATCAACTGCCTTAATTTTACTGATGAGGAAACAGACCCAGAGAAGTTAAGTGATTTGCCAAAAGTCACAAACAGAATCTCAACATAGTTTAAATACTTTGGCCACATGATAAGAAGACTGCAGTCATTGGAAAAGATCTTGTTGTTGAGAAGGATTGAAGGCAAAAGGAAAAGGGGAAGGCAAAGGATAAGATGGAAAGATAGTGTCATGGAAACAATGAACATGAACTTGGACAGATTTTGAGAGAGTGGAGGATGGAAGGGCCTGGCATGCTAAGGTCCATGGGGCCACAAAGAATTGGAAATGATTGAATGACTGAACAACAACAACAATAGCAGAGTAAGTAGCAGAACAGGAATCTGAACCTGGGTCCTCTTACTTCAGAGCCAGTGTTCTTTCTACCATACCATGCGGCAGATAAGACATTGTGTTACAAATAGAAAATGTATAAAATCAGGTGATTTTTTTCAAAATTCCTCAAAGAAGCTATTGGTGGATATAATTTATATTTACAGAAGGTATAAAACCAGTTCTGGATTGAAAGGCAGAGAAGTAGGTTCCAAAACCACTTCTGCTACTGACCTGTGGGATTCCACACAACTTAAATGTACCTCTCTGAAGGTGATTTTATACAACGGTTAAATGACATGATTAGACTTGATTGATTTTAAGTTCCTTTCTAGTTTAAATTTATGATTCCATGTTCCCATGATGGTCCCTAGATCTTCCTATCCAGATACAAATATTTCCTTCACTCATGGGGAGTACATATTACAAATTCATACACTTGTGCAGTGATTTACAATGCTTTCACATGAATTTCCTCATTCAATCCTCAAAACAACACTGTCTTAGGAAAGTACTAATATCCCCATTTTAGAAATTAAAAAAAAGTTCAGTGAGGTAGGCTCTTTACTAAGAGCCTGTCAGGTCAAAGTACTAGTATTTCCTGTTTTGTTTTGTTTTCAATTACTAGCATGAAGGATGGGGAAAAATGTGTATATGGACTTTGGCAAGGCACTTGACAAAGTGTATCATCATGACATCCTTATTAACACAGATAAATGAAGACTGGATAATAGTATACATATGAGAATTCAAAACTGGTTGAACAGCCATGCCAAGGGAATTGGTTGATGGATGGATATAAAGCGGGAGAGAGGGAGGTTGCAGAGCACAGTCTTTGTCATTACTTTTGTTAATTTTTTTTTGCCAATAACTTGAACGTATACTTGGCTTACATATCAAATTTGCAGTGACACAATATTGGGAGGAATAGATAATTTGGATTAGAATCAGAACTCAATCCATCAGTCAACTGGTAACAATTAAATTCTTATGGTATGTTTGGATGTGTACTAAGTGCCAGGGATACAAAGAAAAGAAAAAAAAAGTGTCTGACCTCAATAAAACTCCAGGTGATACTGATTCATTGGATCAATGAGCCAAATCTAACAAGATTATATTTAATGAGGAAAAATATAAAGTCCTCATCTTGCATTCAAGAAGTCAATTGGACAAGCATGAATAGATTTCTGGTTAAACAAAAACTTAAGGGGCAGAGCCAAGATGGCAGAGTGAAAGCAGTGGTTTGCTTGAGGTCTCTCCCAAAGCCTTCCAAATACCTGTAAAAATGGCTCTAAACAAATTCTAGAGCAGTCCAAAAAGCTTACTGAAGAAAATACTCCCTTAAAAATTAGAATGGAGCAATTGGAAGCTAGTGACTTTACAAGAAATCAAGATGTTGTAAAACAAAACCAAAAAAATGAAAAAATAGAAGACAATGTGAAATATCTCATTGGAAAAACAACTGACCTGGAAAATAGATCCAGGAGAGAGAATTTTAAAATTGTTGGACTATCTGAAAGCTATGATAAAAAAAGATCCTAGACATCATCTTTCAAGAAATTATCAAGGAAAACTGCCTTGATATTCTACAACCAGAGGGTAAAATTGAAATTGAAAGAATCCACTGATCACCTCCTGAAGGAGATCCCAAAAGGAAAACTCCTAGGAATATTGTAGTCAAATTCCAGAGTTCCCAGGTTAAGGAGAAAATATTGCAAGCAGTCAGAAAGAAACAATTCAAGTACTGTGGAAACACAATCAGGATAACACAGGATTTAGCAGCTTCTACATTAAGGGACCTCAGGGCTTGGAGTATGATATTCTGGAGGTCAAAGGAGATAGGATTACAGCCAAGAATCACCTACCCAGCAAAACTGAGCATAATCCTTCAGGGGAGAAGATGAACATTCAGTTAAATAGAGGACTTTCAAGCATTCTTGATGAAAAGACCAGAGTTGAATAGAAAATTTGACTTTCAAATACAAGACTCAAGAGAAGCATAAAGAGAAAACACAAGGGACTTATTAAGGTTGAACTTTTACATTCCTACATGGAAAGATGATATTTGTAACTCATGAGACCTTTGTCAGTATTAGGGTAGTTGGAGGGGAAAAATTATATGTATAGAAAGATTGACAGATAAAGGGCACAGGGTGAGTTGAAGATGAATGGGTGATAACTGGAGAATAAAATTAAGTTGTGAGAGAGGATTATACTGGGAGAAGGAGAAAGGGAGAGGTAGAATAGGGTAAATTATCTCACATAAAACAGACAAGAAAAGACTTTTACAGTGGAGGGGAAGTTGGGGAAGGTGAGAGGGAATAAATGAATCTTATTCTCATTGGATTTGGCTTAAGGAGAGAACAACATACACCCTCAACTGGGTATGGAAAGCTATCTTACCCTACATGAAAATAGGGGGGAGGGGCAATCAGAAGCAAACACTTCTGAGGAGGGACAGGGTCAAAAGAGAGAACAGAATAAATGGGGGGTGGGACAGGATGAAGGGAAATATAGTTAGTCTTCCACAGTATGACTACTTTGAAAGTGTTTAGCATGACTACACATGTATAACCTGTATTGAGTTGCTTGCCTTCTCAATGAGGGTGGGTGGGGAGGGAGGAAGTGAGAAAATTTGGAACTCAAAGTTTTAAAAACAAATGTTAAAAATTGTTTTCATATGCAACTGGGAAATAAGATATACAGGCAATGGGGCATAGAAATCTATCCTGCCCTACCAGAAAATGTAAGGGGAAGGGGGTAAGAGTCGGGGGGTGAGAGAAGGGAGGGAAGATTAGGGGAAGGGTTATTCAGAATGCACATCATCTTGGGGTGGGGAAAGGGACAAGATGGGGAGAAAATTTGGAACTCAAAATCTTGTGGAAGTGAATGTTGAAAACTAAAAATAATTAATAAATTAAAATTAAATAAATAAATAAAAACTTAAGGGTTTTAAGGTCCTTCATGTTCACAATCAATACTATATGATTGCCCCAAACACTTATTTAATGGATGCATAATGTCCAGAATAAGAGAAATAGCGAATCTATTATATCCTGGATGGGTCATTCCATATCCACCTAGAACATTGTGTTAATTTCTGAGCAGTACATTTTAAGACGGTCATTTATAAATTAGGTTAAGTCTATAACAGTTCAACCATGATATTGAATCATTTCCCACAAGGAATATAGGAAATTATTAAAGAAATTGCAAAAGTTTAGCCTAAAGAAGGGGAAACTTAGAAGCCACCAAACTTTGAAAGTTTTCATATAGAAAAAGAAATTAGATTTATATTGTATAAGACAGCAGAATTAAGAATGACATGAAGCACATTTCAGCTCAAATTAATGAAAAACTTCATGACAGAGTTATCCAAATTTGAATGAGTTGCCTTATGAGATAGT
Organism: Vombatus ursinus; assembly: GCF_900497805.2. NCBI lineage: Eukaryota > Metazoa > Chordata > Mammalia > Diprotodontia > Vombatidae > Vombatus > Vombatus ursinus. The sequence continues at coordinate 10,622,068 of NW_020945437.1, read as the reverse complement.
GAGTTTCTGGTTATTTGAAGTGTTCGAGCAGAGACTCTCAGGTGAGGAAATTTCCTTTTTTAGTATAGATCAGCATCTCCTCTTATACTTCTACACTTAAACAGCTGTCACTAAGAGGTAAAGCTGCTTAGCCAAGTTCACACAGTCAGTATGTTAAACTCAGGACCTGAACTTGGGTCATCTTGGTTTCAAGGCAGGCTTTCTAGACTCTATCCCAAGTTATCTCTCAATATATGCATGTACTCCTATCATAAAGATATATACATATATGTAAATATATATATATAATTATACATGTATAAAATTATTTATGTACACCTATTTAAATATTTATACATAGGCACTCTTCATTTTCCACTAGTTTGCACTCTGTCCTGGATAATAATGAACCAGGAAACCCCATCATCAGAGAACTCTTCATCCTATAAGAGTACATCAACCTTGGTACTCATAGCTCTTCCGTACCCTCACTCTCCTCTGCCCCTTTGATGGAAAGCTGGAGAATGAAGCAAAGAACTCTCAAAGGCTCCATTTAGAGAAGACTTCCTGAGCAACCATTTATTTCCCAACAAAATATGTTTTTTGAATTGGATTCCATCAAGCCTCCACACCCATACTCTCCCCACCTTCCAAATATTTTCCATCTTCCTTTTGTTTGTTGTCTTCCCTTATCACATTGTAAGCTCCATGAGGGGAGAAACCATCTCCCTTTTTCATCTTTGTATCCCCAGTAAATACCACAGCATGTGGCTGGAAGTTTTTAATAAATGTTTATTGTCAGACTGACAGCAAGAAAGGCAGAGGAGAAAGACAGAGTCAGAGAATCAAAAGAGTTAGGAAGAGGGAGACAAGAGACACTGAGAGACATATTGAGAGGGAAGAGACCATGTGAACATTTGGGAAATTGTACAATCCCAAAATACTCCTTGAACAAACATCTTTTTGACACTAATATTCTCTTGGCATATGGTATTGAATCGTGGAATGCCATCATCTCTGAAAAATCAGAATTTTAGGTGACCAAGAAAAATGGAAGGAAAGAAGTAGGTTTTGGCATGTTACCAATAAAGAACTGAGAAAAAGTAACTACCTGAAAGCAACACAAGGACACATATGACTAAAACACATAGGATGTCCATATACTAAGATCAGAAGATAAGAGCTAATAACTCATATTTTTCACTGCTTTCCATGAGTCCCATGGGAGACCCTCTAGTACAATGCATGGAACCTCACTAAGGGAGCTATGAAAAAACATGAGTAAGCAGTGTCTTTGGAAGAGTAAGACAGTGAATTGAAGGGACGGAGTCAGGAAGACTAGAAGGAACAGAGAAATCTAGAATGCTGCTAAACTAGTTGGAGGGCTAGTCACTCCTGAAAACCCTAGCTATTAGTTCTAAGGCATGATCAGTCATGAATGACTGTCTTTCCCAAGGAACCATGACAACTTCCAAAATTTCATTCCAAACCCATCTACACACTAGCTGATGAAATAGTTAGTGAGACTAGTCAATATATGAAACAATTACAGGCCATATAGACATCTTTTCTGATGCAGTTAGCTCCATTGGAAAGAAAATGGACTATGGTTGACATACACCTTCATTTGGCGTGGTAAGTAATAAGTGATATCTGAGGATGACTTGTAATATCTTTAGTGCACAATGAATCCAACAGGATAAGAGGAAAGTGAATGTCAGAAAAGAAGGGGTTTTGCCACACCTTTTCCTGCTCACACAATATCACTTCCAAGGATTGAGTCAAATAGGAAAAAAAAATATTTAATTCTAATGAAATCAGAAAAATGCTATTAGGAAGGAGCAATCAAATGCTGATAAAGCAACACAATG
>NW_020945437.1:10516061-10620208 GCF_900497805.2 Vombatus ursinus | reverse complement strand
GAAAAAATATTCTGATAGCTTTTCCAGTGATAGAATAGTAAGAGGCCATTTTTAGCCATGACATCTTGGGCAAGTCACAACATTGTATGTGAATACAGCAATACAGTTTCTGGGAACAGTTGTCATAGGTTCAAGTCCTTTGATATTTGTGTGTATCTTTGATACACACAAAGAGTAAGATGACCCAAGTTCAGGTCCTGAGTTTAACATACTGACTGTGTGAACTTGGCTAAGCAGCTTTACCTCTTAGTGACAGCTGTTTAAGTGTAGAAGTATAAGAGGAGATGCTGATCTATACTAAAAAAGGAAATTTCCTCACCTGAGAGTCTCTGCTCGAACACTTCAAATAACCAGAAACTCACTATCTCATAAGTAAATAGAATAGATTTTCCAGGATAGAATAGTAAGAGGATGTTCATGCCACAAATCTGATTCCTCTCCACCTGACGTCTTCACTGTGATGCCATGATACAATTCCATTGAAGATCCAGTGAAGAAAGCTTGAGTCCATGTGAATCCAATATTAATTGTAAGGCTTTTTCATTTCTCTTCTTTCCATTAGGAGAGAATAGAGGCCTCAAATTGTAAACACAGTCAATTTAAAGTGTCAGGCTCTCATTCTTTCTACTTAAAGTCATATGCTATTATCCAGAAAAGTAATTCTTATAACTGTGTGTGTGTGTGCGTGTGTGTGTGTGTGTGTGTGTGGGAATTATCACTTGGTCAGTAGAAGGCGACCAGGGGATCCCTTCTCTGAATAATGTTTTAAAATGAAGAAAATAAAACACATGAGATTACCAAAGGAAATCAATTACACTGGAAAAGCTATCAGAATATTTTTTCAAGTTTAAAACTACAATTCACTATATTATTAAGAGTTATTATCATTGTGTTGCTTTATCAGCATTTGATTGCTCCTTCCTAATAGCATTTGAGCTACCTGAGGGCAGGGGCTATGTTTTATTTAAAACTTGTATCTCCTCTAGCTCCTACCATCAGTGCATAGAACAGGTTCTTTGTTGTTCAATTTAATTAAAGGATCACGGAATCAGAGATCTAGAGCTGGAAGAGATCTTCTACTCACCTAGAGTACAATACCTCTGAGTACAATATCCCAATATTATATGGAGGGAAACTGATGATCAACAAGGTTATGTGACTTAACCAAAGTCACATGGGTAGTAAATATCAAAGGACTTGAACCTATGACAACTGTTCCCAGAAACTGTATTGCTGTATTCACATACAATGTTGTGACTTGCCCAAGATGTCATGGCTAAAAATGAAAAAAGGTAGAACCGAGACCCAGGACTTCTGACTCTAAATTCAATTCTCTTTCATTTAGGTAAGTAAGAAAAACTGAAGAAACCTCCCCAAAGCTCTGTAGAAACAAAGAAGGGGCTAGAAAGAGAAGTTCAAGGCAACTCTTCTTCATTTTTTACCCCTTGGAAATCCTGAGGATCCTTTGGGGAATATGCTTACAAATTTTATGTAAGAGATTTTATCTTAGGGTCTGTGAACTTTATGTACACACACACACACACACACACACACACATATCGATAGATAGATATAGATAGATAGATATTGATATGGATGGAGAGAGAGAGAAAGAAAGAGAGAGAGAGAGAGAGAGAGAGAGAGAGAGAGAGAGAGAGAGAGATTAAAACAGATAGTTGGCTCAGTGGATAGAGTACTGGGCCTGAAACCAGAAAGACATGAGGTCAAATACAGTCTTAGACACTTAATAGCTGAGTGACCCTTTGGAAGTCACTTAGCCTTTGTTTCCCTTAATCCACTAAAGAAAGAAATAATAAATAACTCTAGTATCTTTGCCAAGAAAACCCCATGGACAGTATGGTCCACAGGGTCACAAAGAGTTGAACATAACTGAATGACTGAGCAAGAAATATATACATATATATATATGCAGATATGTATATATATATATACATATACACACACACATATACATACATATGTGTGTATAGGTATATATATAGATGTCTATACACACATATATATGTGTGTGTATATATATATATTTGTGTGTATATGACAGTATTTCAATATTATTACTCTTATTAATGATCACTAACATTTAAATAGTACTTAATATGTGAGAGGCACTGAACTAATTTTTTTACAACTACTTTTACAATTACAATTTTATATTTAAAATTTTATAATTATAATTAATTCTTTATAATTACTATCTCATTTGATTTCTCATAAAAACCCTGGGAGGTAGGAGCTACTATTATCCCCATTTTACAAATAAGGAAACTGGGGCAAGACAGAGGTTAAGTAACTTGACCAGGGTCACACAGTTAGTAAGTGTCAGATCAAATTTGAACTCCAGTCTTCCTGACTCCAGGTCTGGTGCTCTATCCAATGTGCCACATAACTACTCTTAGTTTCCTTTATAATCTTTTTATTTTATGTATTTTAAAACAGTATTCTGAGATGGTGTTTGTAGGCTTCACCATATTGCCGAAAAGGTCCAATCCACAAAAAAGATTAAAAATCTTCTTTTCATATAGACCCAGTAAAGATTCAAATATTTGAAAGATCAATATTAGCATTAGAACATATTTTGTTAATGGGCATTTCATGCATCTCTTTAGAAAGAAAGGTTATTTGAATACCTTAAATTCATGATTGCATCTATGTGGATTCCCACTATATCCAAATAAATCATGGCTGAGAATAATCGCATCACATATTTAGACTAGGAAGAGAATTTATGGAGTTGAATCTCTTCATTTTAAAGATGAGGAAAATGAGTCCCAGAGAGGTTAAGTGAGTTGCCTAGAGTCACATAGCTAATAAGTATCTTAAGATTGATTTAAATCCAGATAATCCTTATTTCAAGTCCAGCGGTTAGTCATAGGTTTCTCTCCACTAAATCAGAGTAGACTGAGTTGGGAGATTGCTATGCCTGGTGCTGTGTCTCTGAACTTAGCTAAGGCTGGTTGTAAGACAACTGACCTACTGTCTATCAGCACTACTCAAATCCCTGTAGCCTGGTGAATTTTGTTAAAGCCAATGCTCTTCTGACATAACTTTTGGGAATCAAGGCCACCCCTCTACCAGAAGGAGGCATGAGTGTAGGATGTTAGGGGATATTGAAGAAAAAGCAGCATTCAAATTCATTTCCTTCTTTATTGTCACCTCATATCCTGATTTATTTTATTCTCTTATTTAAATTTAAATGACATATTTCTTTAATACTCAAATTACTAATTTTTTAAGCTTATCATTGGTCTCAATAACTTTAGCCTTTTTAACTAATATTTTACTACCCACTCCTCTAATGATATTTGTTATATATCTCTGGAAGTCTTCCACTTTTCTATTTCCCTTTATAATTGTGGAGTCCAGAATAGTATAGAGTTCTTTAACACAAAGTTGAGTACCCAGAAGATACTTAAATTTGGTGATTGATAAATGAATGAATGGATGGGTGGATGGATGGATGGATGGATGGATGGATGGATGGATGGATGGATGAACAAAAGGCTAATAATGGCCCTGGTGCCTGGTAATTTCGATTATTGTAATGACAATCTGTCTGATTGCCTCTCAAAAAGTTGGACTAATACATGATCAATCAGCTGTAACGACTGAAAAAAAAGGGAAATCAACCAGAGAAAGTTAGTTCAGTCAGGTCACAAAAACACGTACTGAGAGTTAAGAGAGGTTAGGCCACCTGGCCAACAAAAAATAGGAACCAGACAAGTCAAGAGGATAAACCAAACTGATCCCAACCAAGAGCTCTTGTTTGTTTGCCTTTGAAATCAATAGGCCACACTACTGCCTACAGACGTCTGGTTTCAGTTGTTTGCATGTTTGTTTGAATATTACTACTGGTCCTCCAAAGGCTCATAAAAATTATCTTGGTCTAGTAATTAATACATCCCCTGTTTAATTCACGAGGTTGTCATCAGGATTCAGTGAAATAATTTATATGTAAACACTTTGAAAATGCATATAATTATATAAAGACACCATATGAAACATCTTACAATACTTATGAGTGAATAAAAAAGCAAGCAAGAGGACTGAGGGATGTTCTCAGGGCATATGATATATTAGTTAAAAATATACAGAAATACTTTTGGAACAATGCAACATTAATACAACAACTTATAATAAAGTCTAACAACAGGCTCATTCCATTAGATTTGGTGATTTTAACTGTAAGTTATTTGCTTCCAGGTGGACCCTGTGAACTGGCTAATTTCTGAAGATGGAATTAAAAGGCAAGTCTATGAGGGACAGGCGTATGACTTCGACCGAGAATATAAGAACAAAAGTGTCAAACTGTATCAAATGGAGAAGCCATGTGAACTTGTTTATGGAAATAGGATTTTATGATAGTGATTCAAGATTAAGTCATAACCTTCAAAAATTATTGGTGAGTTATCCTTAAAAAGCTCATATTCATTGATCAATGAAGATTCTATAAGGGAAAAAAAAGTAGCACATCCTTATAGTTGCAGATAGCACCTACCGAACACCTGGCAAGACATAACCTGGTAGTTAGATTATTTATCTGAAGCCTGGTATCTTTCTTAAATGTACTAGATGAAAAATCCACATATTGCAAATAGAGACTTCAAAAAATCCTTGAGAATTTAATAAATGAATAGTGCTGGAACTGGAATATTATCAGAGACAAAGTGTTATCCATAATCATGCAGATGTAACATTGAAGCATAAAAATTTAAAAATGGTTTAAATACATATCAACATGCTAAATAATCATTAGGTTTAATTTATTCAAATTCATATTTGAAATATAAGGATCTAGGAAAAAATAAAAAACATTTAGGAACAGAATAAGGCAATTATCATCATCATCACCCTGTCTGCTACTAGAATTGTCATGAAGAACCTTTTAGTGAGCCTATAGAAGATAAGCTTACATTCAATAATTTTATTAAATTGCAAAAAGCAGTTATTTTGTCCACATATGCAATGATCTGCAGAACACTAAAATATGAAAGAATCATAGCAGGAGAGTGATTTGTCTCAGGATTACTTCAAGCTGAACTCCATCAAAAAAGATGAAAAGAATTGGGACTATTATGTCATTATATTCTATCACTTCATCTGATCCTCATAATAATCCTGGAAGATAGGTACTATTATTATTCCCAATTTACAGATGAAGAAATTGAGGCAGGCATAGGTTAAGTATCTTGCCCAGAGTCAAACATGTAATAAGTGTCTAAAGCCAGATTTAAACTCAGGTCCATGTTGAATCCAAGTTCAGCATTCTACACATTATACCATCTAGTTATCACAAATAGGTTTAATATACATATTTAAAATTAAATATACTACCTACCTTATTTTGGAAACATGATATTTAGGTTGTCTCAGTGATTAAATCTTTTATGCTTGTTCACTATATTTTCCCCCAATGTTTATTTTCCTCAACCAGTATCTTCTTAGGGGCAGCTAGGATAGAGCACTGGGTCTGAAGTCAGGACGACTCACCTTCAGACATTTACTAGCTGTTTGACCCTAGGCAAGTCACTTAACCCTGTTTGCCTCACTTTCCTCATCTGTAAAGTGAGCTGGAGAAGAAAATGGCAAACCACTCCAGTATCTCTGCCAAGAAAACCCCAAAAAGGGTCATAGAGAGTTGAATACAACTGAAACAATTGAACAAAAACAAAACAATAACAGTAATAATAGGGGAGACAGACTTGATCAGCAGCTAGGTGGCACAGTGAACAGAGCACCAGGCTGGAGTCAAGAAGACTCATCTTCCTGAATTCAAATCTGGCCTCAGATGCTTTCTAGCTATGTGACCCTGGACAAGTCACTGAACACTTTTTGCCTCAGTTTCCTCATATGTAAAATGAAATGAAGAAGGACATGGCAAACTACTCCAGTATCTCTGCCAAGAAAACTCCAAATACTGTCACAAAGAATCAGATATAACTTAAACGACTGAACAACAAAAAAAAAATCTTTTTCTACTATTTCGTCCTCTGCATACCATCTAAAGACAGATAATATTCTTGGGAGACATACTTTCATTCAAAATAACCTCTCCCCCCTAATGTAACAGAGATAGCCAGTGATCTCATGAGCAAATCAGCACTCAGGGCGGAATTGACCCTGCCTTAATTAAGAGAAGGCATTTCTTCTCATCTAACCCAGCCTTTCATCCCCAAAACTAGTGGAATTGAAGAAAACAAAATTCATCTGGTGAAGGTGGGGGATTCGAGAGGAGAAGAGAGGAGAAAAGAGGAGAAGAAGTGAGTGAGCTTTTCTGAGAATGCCCTGCCTAATTTCTCCAACACTGACATATTGTTAGAGAGTTTTAACAGGGAATCATTTTGCATCATTAAAGAAGAACTCTGAGAGCATCCTTGCATGTAAACTTTCATTAACAAGTAGAGCATTTAACACAATATGAATAAAATGGGAAGAATTCCAAATATGATGGAAGAGCATTTTACTGATTAGCCATGCCCAATATAGACATCAAAAAAGTACAAATCCCAGGACTACAATTAAATGGTAAGGAGCTTTGGTCCAGAATGTCTTTTTACTCATAGCTCTTCTGAAAAAGGAAAATCTTTTCTCTGAGAAGATTGTATTATGCACATATAAAATACTTACAGGATAATTTTACTCAGTTGAATTCAGTAATCCTTTATTAAATGCCTGCTCTGAGCAAAGCACAGTCACTGTTCTCAAGGAACTTACAGGCTGGAAAAGGGATCCAGGAGGGGGACATCATCTGCACACAAATATTTATACATACAGCATGATTTCTGGACAAAGATTGCTAATAAGGGCAGTAGGGGATTATTGTGGTCACTCCTTAAAAAAAAAACAGCAAACACACAAAAAAAAACATAAGAAAAAGAAAAATCTATCAAAAGCAACAGTGAGGAATATTTGGAGTGGGGGGGGGAGAAACTAGAATCTTTAATGAGTAAGAAATAAGTCAAAAATGACATAATCCCATTTCTCTTGTCAGTTTGTGTACATATTTCAAGTTGCCTGTAACCAATATACCCTTTAGTTGGGCTTTCAAAACACCACAGAGCATGCAGAAAATGACAGGACAGCAGGAGGAGTGAAATCCTTGCATATTAAGAAAAATACAAACATGAAAATATAATTAGTCAATAAATTATGCAACTCAGAAAAAACAAACTATGCCTTGTTGACAGAGGCCACTGACATTTTCTCTCTACTTCTTTTCGTGAGTTATGTCAGAGCTGAGATTTTAGGCAACATGATCTAGTGGAGAGAGTGTTCACTAGGACCCAAGAGACCTGCGCTCAAGCTGTGTCTTTGACAGTATTTGCTTAAAATCTCTGGGCCTCAGTTTCATCTGCTGTATAATGAGGATAATAAAAATCCCACTACCTACTTCTCAGGGAAGTTGTGAGCAAAGAATTTGTAAACCTTACAGCCTCATGGAAAAGTGAGCAGTTATTACTATTACCTTTGTATTTCCTGCACTTAAAATGTCTTTATGTCTCATCTCACCTTAATTTTCCTAATAGTACCAAAGATCACATTACCTGAGAGCCACTTAAGCTACGTTTGTGCTTCCTCGGAGCACTCCCCTCCAGAGTCTGGCGCCATCTGAACAGTGTGAGAAGGGCTGGCCACTTTGGTTGGCTGAAATCTTGGTTGTTTCCCTTTTGCATGGCCAATGAGCACCTTTTTTGGTGCAAATCTCCATGGGAAGGGGCTTCCACACTGGGTTCTCTTCCTTTCTCTTGTAGCAAGGACAAGTTACTTGCCTCTGTGGAGTTCATGGTTTCCTTTGTTCACTGATCCTTCCCTTCCACCCGTCTCATGTGACTCTGACAGGAAGACACATTTATTTTCTCTCCTCAAACCGGCTGTCCAAATTTCTTGAAAATGTCTCCAGTTTTTAGTGGAACATTCCTTCACCAAAGTTACCGCTGGGCTGTCTTGGCCAGGAAAGGCTAAAAACCAAAGTTCTGGGATAGCCACCACAGTTGAATTTTACTCAGCAATCACCCTGAAATATGTCCTTACTGTCATCTGATCCAGCCCTGAGGTTTCAGAGTCTGATACTCTATAACTCACAACGCTCAACCAAAAACAGCTGTGGGTCAGCAAAAATCCCACTTTCACACTCTCTGTTTGGCTTATCGTAATATAAGTGTTATGCTTGCCTATTTTGCTTTGGCCGAAAGCAGCCTGTATCGTAAGTGCAATCATGCAGCATGAACATATAATGAAAAACAGGTTTTGTTGACTGACACAGATTCGATTTATCCAATGGTGATGCAGAATTCCTATAGAATGGTGGGGAGGGAGGAGAAGGAAGAAGCAAAATAAAAGAGCCCTAAATAAAATTTGCATAGCCAAATAATTAATTACTATGGGGCTGCACATCCTCCTGGGGCAGCTGTACTAAATTAAAAAAAAATAGGATCAATCACACAGTGCCAGTCCAAGCAAGGACATACCTCTTCTCCCACAAGTAATTTTCAGTGTTGCCTGTGGGAAACATGTTATCCAATAAAGGGATACGTTGGGGGAGGGGGGAAGCAGGGAAGAGTGGAAGCGTCTGTTTTTTTTTAATTTGTAGCAGGAATATGTTCTGCAGATTATTATTTTATATTTCTGAATGACCAGATTCTACCATAGGTTTGGAGGTGGAGAAACTGGGGCACTGGCATCTAGGATGGCTAGATAACGGACCAGAAAGACAAGGATGCCTTACAATAGAAGGAGGTAGCATGATAAAAATGGGGCAGTAAATTTCTTGAAAAAACTGTCTACACCTATATCTTCCACTTCTCCTTTCACTCACTCTTCAACCCTTTGCAATGTGACCTCTGACATTCACATAGCTGAAACTTCTTTCTCCAGTTTCCAAGGGACTCTTAATTCCCCAAAATCTGATAGTCTTATGCCAATCTTTATGACCAATCTGCTGCTTTTGACACTATTCACTACCTTCTCCTAATGGATAGTCTTTCCTCTCTGAGGTTTTTTTTTTTTTATGACACTGTTCTTTCCTAGTTCTCCTATTATTCCTATTACTCATTTTCCATCTTTTTTCCTAACTATTTATCCCTATCATGTCCCCTAACTACAAGTGTTTCCTAAGAATCTGTCCTAGACTTTCTCTTTTTCCTCCATACACTTTCTCTCTTGCTAACCTCATAAGCTCCGATGGGTTTAATTATCGTGCCTATGCAGATGACTTCCAGATCTATATATCCACGACTGGTCTCTCTCTTCAGCTTCCATCCTGCATTATCCAATGCCTATTATATATTTGACAAGGATGTCACCAAGACATTCCAAAACTGACATGTCCAAAGCTGAACTCATCTTTCCCACAAAAATCTCCCCTCTTCCAACCTTCTTTGTTTCCATCAATGGCATTATTATTCTTCCAGTCTCACAGATACATAATGTTGGCATTATTTGCAACTCCTCACTCTGCCTCACCCAATATATACAAGCAGTTATCAAATCTTGCTGTTTGTACTTCTACGTATTTGACTGTGTTCATATTTGACTGCTTCTCTCTGCTCACACAGAATCCACCTACATTCAGTCCCTCCTTCCTTCTTACCTAGACTATGGAAATAGGCTCCTAAATGGTAATTCTTCCTCACATCTCTCACCACTTCAGTCCATCCTATATAAAGTTGCCAAATTGATTTAACTTATGCATAGATCTTATTCTATCACTCTCTTACTCAAATATAATGGCTCTGTATTGCCTCTAGGGTCCATTAAAAGCTCCTCTGTTCATTTTTAAAATCCTCTTCACAATCTGGTCCCAATCTATCTTTCCAATCTCACTGGACATTATACTCCTCCTTCCTTATTCTATAATCAGCTATATTGACCTTCTCTCTGTTCCTCCACATTACTTCATTTCCTTTATGCCTTTTCACTGGCCATTCTGCCATCTTGGAATGCACTCCCTCCTCACCTCCATGTCATAGAATACATTCGTGACTCAGGCATTACCTTCTATATGAACCCTTCCCTGTTCACCCCAACTGCTATTGCCCTCCCCTCTCAAAGTACCTTTTATTTACATTTTGTGTATTTGACTTTATCCATTTTTTTCTTTATAAACTTATATGTGCCTAAGTTCCCCATTCCATCTTCCCAGTATTCTTATACCTAACTCCCTCCACTCTCCTCAAAACACACATACACACACTGGACTCCTTGTTATTCCTTGTATAAGACACACCACCTCCCAACTCCAGACATTTTCCCTGGCTGCCTCCCATGCTTGGAATTCTCTTTCTTCTCATCTCTACTTCCTGGTTTCCCTGGATTCCTTCAAGTCCCAGGTAAAAATCACATCTTCTAAGAAAACCATTTTCTGATACCTTTTAATGTTAGCTCATTTCTCTGTTAATTATCTCCCATTTAGCCTATATATATCTTGTTTGTACATACTGATTTTCATGTTGTCTCCCTCATTAAACTATGAGCTCCTTGATCACAGTAGGGACTGTCTTTTTTCCTTTCTTTGTAACCCCATGCTTAGCTCAGTATTTGGCATTACTAGGTGCTTTATTACTGCTTACTGGGAGAATGAATGAATGTTTTGCATTTGCTGTCTTCCCTAATAGAATATAAGGTCCTTGTAAGTCAAAGCTGTTTCATCCTTTACATGTATTTATATCCACATTCTATACATGTATTTATATCCACAATTCCTGGAACAAAATGAAGTCTTCATAAATGCTTGCTGAGTGATAATTAATTGATGGAGGAAAGAAGATGAGAGAAAATATTGAAGGCCATGAAAAGGCTGAATTTAATGCTGTGGCATTTCAGCTGGTGGTGAATATTCAACATTATGACCTGGACTAAATTCAAAACTTCTTATAGTTTGTAGAGCATAGTACTTGAAGTCAGGAAGCCCTAGGAACCCACTCCTAATACCTATTATTGTTAGACCATGGGTGATTCATGAAACTGCTGTGAGCCTCAATATCCTCATCTGTAAAATGGTGATAATAAGACTAGGAGTTCCTACTTTGAAAGGTTCTTGAAAGACTTCAATGGGAAAATGAGAATAAGACATTTTTCAAACTTTAGAGCACTAATAAAATGCCAGTCACCATTGCCATTATTATTCTTACAACTAGAAAAAGGACCAGAGATGGAGAAAATCAACTAGTCCAACTTCATCTTTACACAGGAGAAAACTGAGTAAAAGAGAAGGAAGTTATTTACTCAAGGTTATACAGAAAGATAGTTCCAAAATGGGGATCATAACCTGAATCTTCTGATCCCTACCTTCTTGATAGTGGCAGAACCAATAGTAGTACTGGTGGTATCAAAAGTAGTACTAGCTGCTAATGAATACACAGCACTTCGATATTCATGAAGTATTATTCTCATAATGTCCCCCAGGATTTGTACAATAGGGACATCCCCATATTATTGATGAGGAGATGAAGGCTCCAAGAGGTCAGTCAAATGACATTTCCAACCACAAGGCTAGCATGTGGTATGGCAGGACAAGAACCCTTTTTATCACCAAGTTCAATGCTCTTTTCTCCTCCTCCTCCTCTTCTTATCAGTGTTATTATTATTCCAATATAATTGATTATATATTACATTGTATCAATTCCATTTAACAAACATTGAATAATCACCTTTGTTAAAGGCAATTTGTTATCAGGCTCGTTGGGTGACATAGTCTTTGCCATCAAGGACCTTATAGTCTAGTGGCAAGGATAAGTTGCACACAACTCTTCTGACAAAGTAAGATAAATGGAAATAGACTCTTGCACGGAGTCAAGATATCTGGATGCTAGTCCCACATCTTCCACAAACTAGCTATATATCAATGGGCAGGAAACTTAATTCTGTGCCTCATTTTTCTCAGCTCTAAAATGAAAAGGTTTGTTGAACTTGATGCCTAGGACCAAGAATCTATAATTTCCTATATGATTTTGTGTCATGGAAAGAGCACTATACTAAAAGTTGGCAAAAATTTAGAGTCAAATCTTACTTCAGATTCCAACAACAAACTGACACTGGGTGAGTTAACAAACCCGTCTATGGTTCACTTTCTTCATTATAGATTAATAATGTCTGTATCAGCTGCCTTATGGGGCTGTTGTGAAATTCAAATGAGTTACTGTATTTGTAAACCTGAAAGAATTATATGAATGCAATTTTGAATGAATAAAGATAATTACAATAACTATGATTATCATGAAGATTTTTCTGCAAGAAAATGTGATTAGCAGAGTGTCCTGTGCCAAAAAAAAAAAATGCTCAGTGCAAGGTGAATCAAATAAGAGAAACAAACTGCCATGAGGATTCAGTGGAGGGAGAGCATACTTCTTTCTTAAAAAAGAGAATGGGAAGTGGTATGGGCTATACAACTGAATGTTTCATGGAGGACACAATGTTTGTGCTGGAATTTGAAAAATAGAAATGGATCACAGAATCTCAGAGATGCTGGAAGGGACATTGGAGGTCATTTAACCCAACCCACACCTGAACCAGATTTCCATTGGCAGAATTTCTAACAAGTGGTCATCTAGTCATTGCAAAAAGACTACCTGTGAGGGGAGAGCCAATACTTCCTGAGGTAGTCCATTTCATTTTAAGATAATAACTATAATTGTTATGAAGCACACTCAGTTCCTGATGACATGGAACCGAAATTTGCCTCTTTGCAACTTCTACCTAGGTTCTCAGAGATTGGGGAAAGGGTGAGTAGCTTAGATGATTATCTTCATTGAAGATATTTGTCTCACAGTTGCTGGAAGGGGGTTTCAAGTAGAGGCAAGTGAGTTTTTCTTCTTAGGCAGGCATGTGTCTCACAGTGATAATTTTTGGAGATTGGTGTTACTAAAGTGTTGTCTTTGCCTTTGGCATCATCTGCTGACTGCATAGTTCAATTTTAAAGTCTTTCATCTACATTTTGTTAGTTCTTTTGCAAAGCTTAAGCTCAAACATGAATCAACTTTTAGCTTCATTTTTATCATCAGTAAAATGAAAGATAACAGCTTGGCCACCTTCATACCCAACTGGGCTGTTGGGAGGATTAATTAGATAATGATGTGTTAAGAGTTTTGATGTCTTCTGAGCAAAGAGAAGTGCAAATAAAATCTCCCATTGCATTATTCAAGCCCTTTATTCATTCTTCCTGCCATTTAAAGTTATTAACTTGGCATAAAAGTAAATTTAAGGCTTCTGTAATTCAAACAGCTCTGTACTGCATACACAACTTATTTATACAGTACAGCATTTATCAGTTTCTAGTCAGCTACAGGGAAAACTCACAGAAAGGGGAGGGATTCACAGCAATAAAGTTATCCAATTGAACTCCAATAAGAAATGAACCAAAATTTAGAATTCTGTTGTTTATCATCTCATTCAGAACCCAGATTTTTTTCTCTCAGCAATGAAAAGTACATTATTTGCTGTATTTTTATCTGAAATGAAATATATGTTGGCTGGTCTTTTTTTACAGCCTTAATAATAGGTTTCAAGTATGCTGGACTAACATTTAAAGGATTTCAGAATTGATTCATGATATTCACAAACTAAACAGTGTAATTCACAAAGATCCCTCATTTTCCTATGTAATACTATTTAAAGATGCCAAACGATTAGATGTACCCTTTGGAAAAAGAGTGTTTTGTTTTCTTTTCCATTAAAGTCAGCTCCATAGCTTTGAAACATAATCAATTTTTTAAAATTTCCCTTTTGGGGGCTTGTCATCCCAAAAACTTAGTCAGTATCATTACAATCTGTCAGTGGCAGTCAGATCACATCTGATTATTTCCTGTGTCTTAGTAATAGGACAGAATTAGCCATAATTAAGATCCAATGGAAATAGCACTCTTTTTAGAAGCAGAAGTTGTGGATTCAAGTCCTAGTCTCCATAATATGCAATTGTAGGTAAACCACATTTCATCTATTTGATCTGCTGGTTCTTCTTCTGAAAAATGAGGATAATGATATCACCACCCATCTCATAGGGCTATTATGAGGGGAAAACTTAGTAAGAGCAAGCTATAATTATTAATGCATAATAAACTTCTTGAAAAAGTGGTAATAATCCCTCCCCAAGCAAAAACAAGTCAACCCTTAGAGATTCTTTAAAAATATAAAATTTTTAGATTACAGAGAGATATATTTCACATTCGTGGAGCACTAACATTCAAAAAATAATCTCCATAAATGTTATGGCTCAGGATTGATAAAGAAACAACTTTTTCTCCTTGATTAAGAATTAACAGCACCATTCTAGTGGAAAAAGTTAATGTAAATATTCCATGTGATGCATTGTTTTTAATATTGCCTTTAAGTGGTGTAATCATCTTTGTCTGCCACTTGGTTGCTGTACCATCCATCTTAGTTGCAATAGAATCTTTTCCATGGGAGCTTGATTGAGAATTATATAAACTACTGTTCTAGAGTCATGCCATTTCATTCTCTAATCTAGCCACAGGCTAAGAAAAGACGCATTGTGTTGGGTAGGAAGAGTAACAGACCTTGAATCAAGAACTGAATCCTGGTTCTACCATTCTTTAAAATATATGCATCCTTGGGAAAAATCACTCTATCTCCTAGGGACTCAGTTTTTTCAAACCTAAGGGGATTAGATTAGATGGCCTTTGAGGTCTCCTCCAGCACTAACATTTTATAACTTTGTGGCTTCCTGCTCTCTAAGTCTCCCCAGATCTCCCCAGATCCCCAGTCATGAGATCAGGTCTTAACATAGACCATATTGTAACTGATTAATTCAGGAAAATATAAGGTGAATAATCATGCAGTCCTGATTCCATGAAATGAGTAATATGTGTTTATTTGATGCCTACTATAAGGCATGGTGTTAGGTGTTCTATGTATGTGTTGGACACAGAGCATAAAATGTAACTCCTGCCCTCAAGGCACATATAGTCATACTAGGAGAAAGAGTTAGAGAAGCTCAGAGAGAGAAATATGTGATGTGATGGTCAAAGAAAGTCTAAGGGCAAATGTTGCATATTAACTAGGTCTTAAAAGACAGCAAGAATCCACACAGGTAGAAAGTAAGGAACAGAACTTTCCAGGCAAGGGAAATAAATAGTTTGACCAAAAGCACAGAGGTGGGAAATCTCAAAGTTTACATCTGGGAGGGAGAGGAAGTTTAGAGGAAGAACAAATTTTTTTTCTTTACCATGAATACCATCATGATCATTTCCATTGATAATGAAATAAATTTCCATTGTAATGAATGTAAGTTACTTGAGGGCAGAGACTTTTATCTTTGTGTTTTCATCATCAGCATCTAACAGTGCCTAGGACATAGTAGGTGTTTAATAAATGACTGTTGACTGAATCATTTTATTTCATATTTACATGGCATTCTACAGTTTAGAACCATGGAAATTTAGAGATGATTCAATGACTTTTTCCCATTCCTGAACTTTCTCGATCTTACTGTAACATTTCACTCTGTGCATTATTGACTGAATATTTCCACCTCTTCAGGTTTTCATGACATTTCTTGGTTCTCCTCTTATCTTACTGCTCTAGCATCTCCCTGTTGCCTCCAGGATCAATGAGAAACTCCTTTGTTGAGTATTCAAAGTTCTTTATATCCAGGGCCTTTCCAGTCTTCCCATATTTTAATCCTCCTCCTCCAATACAGCAACATTGGCCTACTCACAGTTTCCCAAACACAATGCTCCATCTCCTTTCTCCATGCTCTGGCACTAATGAGCCCTCATGTGTGGAATGCACTAGCCTTCAATTTCACCTCTTAGATTCCCTTACTCCCTTCAAGACTGAGCTCAATCTCACCCACTCTAGAGGCCTTTACTATATCTCTCCACCTAACAAAGCCCCCCGTCTCAGAATGCCTTCTGTCTCCTCTGTATGTATCTTGTAGCTAACTACAGCTTTACATGCTCTCTCTCTTCCATTCAACTGTGAGCTCCTTGAGGTCAGGAACTATGTTTTTGCCTTTCATTCTATCCTCATCACTTAGCACAGTGTATGCACTTAAAAAATACTAGCTGACAATTTGAGCTCAGTAGTTCAAGTGCCAGAGGAATTGTGCCTGACCTACAGAATAGCTGTCCAAGAGATCATTCAGCCTCTCCTTAATCACCTCTCACGACTGGAAACTCACTACCTTACAAGAAGAAGTCCATTGCCTTTTCAAATAGCTCTACCTGTTAAGAAGCCTTTTTTTTCCATAGAGCCAGAATATGCTTCCTGTAAATTTTCACTATTGTTATCAATTAGACCAGCTGAGGCCACACTGAATGAATTGAATCTCTCAGTGACATAACCCCCTAAAAGCTTAAAGACAGCTATCATATCCTACTTATTCATCTCCAAAGCAAGCCTGTGTTAAATACGTCTGATTCCTTCAAGCAAACCTTTTTATGGCATAGCTTCATGTTCCTTCACCCATTTAGACATGACTCCAAATTTTCAGTCACTCACATTCATGTTAATTGCTCTCCAGAAGTATATTAGTATATTACCCAGGATTAAATACAATGATCAAGATGTGAATCCTATACAGTATTACCAGTGTGGTCTGAGGAGGACAGAGTGTGTTGACATTAGCACCTCTCTTGCCTTAGGGGTTCTTAACCTGGGCTCAGGGAACTTTTTTTTTTTTTACATAATAGAGGTAGCTATTAATAAAGTGGACAGAACACCTAGAGTTAGGAAGACCTGCATTAAAATCTAGTCTCAAAAACTTACTAGCTATGTGACCTTGGACAAGTCACTTAGCCTCTTTGCCACAGTCTCCTCAACTTTAAAATAAGGAAAATAATAACACCTACCTCCCAAGGTTGTTGTGAGGATCAAATGATATAATATTTGTAATTCACAGTCATCTTTTTTATTATACTACATTATGGAAATACTTGTTTTATTCTACAACTTAAAAATAAAATAAATCAAACAAAATAAAAGTAAAAATCACTTAGTACTGTGCCTGGTGCATAATAAGTGCTATATAAATGTTTATTCCCTTTCCTTTATATGATGATAACTCTATTTGAAATGGAATAAGAATTTATTAGGCTCCTTTTGTATTCCAAACACTGTGCTAAGCACTTTACAAGTATTATCTGATCTGATCCCCACAACAACCCTGAAAGGTAGATCCTGTTATTATCCTCATTTTACAAATGAAAAAACTGGGAGACAGAAGCTGTGACTTGCTGAGGGGCATATAACTAATATTAGCACTCTACAGAAAGGAAAGTTTCTTAACAAGTAGAGCTATTCAAAAATACAATGGACTTCTTGTAAGGTAGGAAGTTCCCCATCATGAGAAGTGATTAAGGAGAGACTGAATGATCTCTTGGACAGCTATTCTGTAGACCAGCCACAATTCCAGCCAAATTTGAATTCAAGTCTTCCTGATTCCAGGCCCAAGACTCTACTATTAGGCCACCTAGCATTTCCTATATAAACTTATAAATTTAATTTTATGCATTTAAAAACATTATTCTGAGATGGGGTCTATAGGCTCCACTAGACTGCATTTTTGGGGTTCATGACACAAAATATGTTACAAAGTTAATATTTTGAATGCCAGTACAGGACTTTAAATAGAATCCCATGGAATTTCATCTTGTTAGCTTCAGCCTACTGTTCCCATCTGCCAAGATCCTTGGATCCCAAGTCTAGCATCCAGTGTAACAAAGAACCCTCCCCATATCCCATTATGTATACATTTGATAGCCATGGTTTCTCTGTCTTCATCCAATTCATTGATGAATATGCTAAACAATCAGTGTCCAAGGACAAAGCTCTAAGTCACACCAGAAGGGACATTTATATCAATCCATTCTTTAAGTCTGCTCCTCCATTCACACATCTGGGCATAAATAAGAAGACATTCTTGTCCAGGTCTACATTGAATTGAATAACCTCGAAGATCCTTTAGGGCTGCTAGGTGGCACGGTGGATAGATTGCCGGGCCTGGAGTGAGGAAGACTTGAGTTCAAATTCAGCCTCAGACACTTACTAGTTGTGTGACCCCAAGCAAATCACTTCACCCTGTTTGCCTCATGTTCCTCATCTGTAAAATGAGCCGTAGGAGGAAATGGCCAACCACTCCAGCATCTTTGCCAAGAAAACCCCAAATTGGGTCATAAATACTTGTACATGACTAAAATGACTGAAGAGCAACAATGATCCCTTCTGTCTCTTAAATTCTCTACTAAATCTTCTACAAAGCATGCCCTCACAGTTCTAGTAGAGACCTTCCTCAGGTTCTTTTATTATTTCATGGATACCGTGCAGCCCTTGGGCTATAAATCTTAATCCTTACTCTTAATATAAGGCCTATCTGTTTGTGCGGTCATGTCTATCCTTGTCGATATTTTTGATGCTATTTCCTGCCCAGAAGTCATCACTGGCAATATCTGACAGCCTCCTGATAGACATGATACATATCTTTCCATTGTTTTTGATTCCCCTGAGACTGTGTGATGTTTCATGATTCAGTCATGTAACATAACTGGAAGAATATTACTATTAAAAATATAACCTGCTCACTGAGGCAATTGGGTAGCTCAGAGGAAAGTAATACTCTTGGAAGATTGTATTTCAAATCCTGCTGGAGATCAAAACCTGCCTCACATATCTACTTAAATATCCAAGTAAGTTATTGAACTTCTCTGGGTATCCCCTATAAAATGGGACTATTAATAACACCTACCTCACAGAGTTGTTGTGAAGATCTAATGATACAATATACATAGAGCGCTATAGAACATTTAAAGTGCTATATAAATGCTGTTTATTATTGTTGTTGTTATTATTGTTATTATTGGAAGGGAGACGTGCCAGGCACTTTCCCAGATGGTATGTATTCTGCACTCTTTATTCTATTTGGTTTCAATCCCAGCTCATTGGGGAGCACAGTGATCTGAGGAATAGGGCTGTGGCCTATAAATCTACTTTTGGAAATCCTTCAACAGTCCAGTGAGCACCATTCTTCTTGAGAGTTTCAGGCACCTTCCCTCAGGATTAATACACAGTAAATAGTCCATGGAGAAGAACAGGCAATCCAGGTATATCTACTTTCTTAAATAGGGACAGAAGTCACCTGCAGGCATCTGACCTCCTTCAAGACTATGAGGAAAGCCTGAGGGTCCAGAGCTGCCTACTCTAGTAGGCCAGATAAACAGGGGAGAAAGAAAACAGCCTCTGACCCAGGATTTGAATTTACTACCTAATTCCTCCTATATGCTGTTTTTTTTCTCACTCTCTGATGTTTAATCTCTCAATTTTTGTTTTTTTAAATCCAAGGATGAAATATTTCTATATACAAAAAGGTTAAAATAGAGAGCATGTTTATGCTGGAAATTTCAGTGGAAGGGGGAGTATGGGGCAGAAGTTACAATATGCATTTATAATTGGTATTAATCATTTCCTCAAGATATTCCTTCAGATTAATTTAAAGCCATCTGCCATCTAGTTGGGTTAGAGACCAGTTATCCCTCATTCTCCAAACTACATCACCATGTCTCAGCTGCTCTGAGCACAAACCTTCAAGCCCATTTTTCCAATGATGAATTCTTCCCAGAATCTCCATTTTGGAAAAGGGTCCCAGACCACTCATCCCCCATTCTCCAGACTATATCACCATAACTGTACTCAGGCATATCTCCTACCACCACCTTTTTGTCTCCCTTTTTATGTGTTGATTTCTTTACTGAAATATAAGTTCATTGAGGGCAAGGCCCTGTCTTTCTTTTTGCTTATATTTGTATCCCCAGTGCTTAACATCGTGCCTGGAACATAGTACTTGATAAATACTTGTTGACCAATTTACGGTAGTGGATAGAGCCACTAGAATTTAGAGTCAGGAAGACCTCAGTTCAAATCCTGCCTCATATGCTTACTAGATACACGTCCCTGAGCAAGTTCCTAACTTCTCCGAGCCTCAGGTTCCTCATCTATGAAATGGGTATAATAGCAGTGCCAACCTCACAGGGTTATTGTTAGGATCAAGAAGGGACAACACATGCAAAGGGTTTTGCAAAGTGTTTTCCATGATTACCTAGTTCTAATTATTGCCAGTACTTTGTTTTCCCTTTGGGTCCTGTAAGTCCTTGAGGCTAGTAAAGCAAGGTTAGGTTTGAGGGGTAAGGGTGTGGTGGAGGGTCATCCCTGCTGCCTGCTTAACACTTGTTATGGCTTTGAGGAAGAGAATCTTGGGTCTGGTGGCCTCTGGCTCAGGACAGAAGGACTGCAATGGCCCAGCAAGCTTCTCCAGGCTCATTGGAGTTTCCACCAACCAAGGTCCTCTGCCAGCAATCTCATCCCTCACTCCTCATTGGAAATTGCTTTTTACAATTGTAGGCATCATTCTGAGCCTCTGGGACAGTCCCTAGCAAGAAGCCACTACTCATTGTCATAGCTGACCTATGTGTTTGCCAGGCCCTTCACAATTTAGCCATCAATCGATCAACATTTATTAAGTACCTACTATGTGCCAGGTATTGTGCTAAGTTAGCAGGACACCTACTCCTGGACCCTTTGACTGGTCCTGTTCTAATATTGTTCATATCCTAGTAGGAAAAGAGCCTTCCCCCTCTCCTCATCCCCATTTTCTGCCAGTCTTTATATCACATTTTTAATATCAGGTCTCTAGATACATTCTACAAGAAACTGATACCAAAAAAAAAATACAGGGAAGCTATGATCCTGCAACTTAGCACATTGTCTGCAGAATACCAATATGAACTTTGGTTTGTTAAAATGTTTTCCAAATACGTGGTAGGGAAATTAGAACAGATTTGTATTCTGAGGATTCTTCTTAATTGATGGAAAAACAGAAGGAGATGTTGCTTGTTTTCCTTTATATTTCTTTGCATAAAATCTTCATTTAAATTTAGGCCTGGGGATTTCCTGTTATGCTTTTTAAAAATATAGCCCAGCTGTTTTGGGTCTGCCCTGCTAAGATTCCATTTTCTAGACAATTCATTATTATGCCTAGTAATGGAAGGGAGGGAGCAGCTAGGTTTAAATATTTTTCAAGTTCCTTTCACCTTCTATAGATATAATACTTGCATACCTTTCTCTAGCACTTTAAGGTCTATGAAATATTTTGCCCACAAGGAGAACCCTGTGAGGCAAGGGAAGCAGGATAGTTATCCACGTTTCCCAGATAAGGAAAGTGAAGTTCAGAATCTTTAAGCGATTTGACCAATATTATCCAGAAAACATGACCAAGCCAACATGCAAACCCAGGTTTTCTGTTTGTATATCCACCACTGCTTCCTCTGTACCATGCTACCGCTACTGATTTGTCTGCTAATGGTGATGAGATTCACTGAAATCTAGTTCAACAAATACAGTGTCCCAAAGATCTTAGTGCCATCTTAAGATGATAAAGCTATTAAAGCTTAAAACAGCACTAAAACTTTTGGGACACCACATTTCTTAAGCAACCATTCTTTTACAAACCACCTTGCTGGGGTTTAGGAATGTAAAGACTTCAAAATGGCATCATCCCTGTCCTAGGGAAGCTTCAGTTTCCTAAATGATATACAAGAAGTGAATGGTATGTTAAACACGGAGCTCCTTGAAGGCAAGGACTGTTTTGTTTTGTTTTTCTTTTGCCTTTTGTTCTATTCCTCAGCACTTAGCACAGTACATAGCACATAGGTCTCATAAATGCTTAGTAACTGATTGACAAAGAAATATGATTAAAGGTAAAATACTTTGCTTAGAAAAATCTGAGGAGGGACAGATCACTTTTCACAGCTGGTAGGGTGTGGGACTGAGAAGGTTTTATGACCTGACTTAACTAGTCCTTCCTTCTGGGTCTTCCATGTGATCAACTGCGTCAGGAAGTCAGAATTAGCGTAGTATGCTCATGGTACAAAAGACAAAAGAGCTGGAGAGCACTGCCTTTCTAGTTTTGGCTCCTCCCATTCCTTGTTATGTGAGCTAGAATTCTCTACTAGGAAGGACTAGCTTTAAATATCACTTCTGATATTTACTACCAGTCCCTTAAAATTCTTGAACCTCATTTTCCTCTTCTAAAAAGTGGGGATAAGAATAGCCAGAGCACCATTCTCAAAAGGTATTTTTTCTTTTTTTTTTTTTTTTGTGAGCCTCAGTTGAGACACTTTGTAAACTTTAACAAGCACTCCATAAATGTCAGAAAGGGGTTGGGAAGCAAATGGGTGATTACTGAAGTTTCCAGGATCAGAGAGTTTGGGATTTAGAAATATAGTAGACATCAGAGGTCACACAGTGCAGCCACCTTACTTTACGAATGAGGAAACTGAGAGCCTAACAATTTAAGTCAGTTTTCTGATGTCACAAAATTTGCAAATGGCAGGGAAAAGAATTGAATTCCAGGTCCAGGGTTGGGTCTTTCCATCCCTAAACATCTACAATTTTATCTCTGAGCTGATTTTCTAGAGTCTGTGCCATCCTGGAAAGGAAGAGATTCAGACCTTACTCTCATCAACGAGGAACTCTAAATAACTGAACAAATCAGTCACAGCCCCCTCCTGGTAAAGAGCTGATGGACTGTAGGTACAGAATGAGATATATCTATTTTCAGATACAATCAACAAAACACAAATATTTTTGCTGGATTATGCTCTTTTGTTATGAAAGGCTCTAACATGCTCCAGTTCTTCTCCCTGAAGCCTGACTCCAATCCTGAAAATCACACATTGAAAGTACCCTCCACCTCTGCAGCTTTTCCTTCCAATTGCCCAATTTCCACAATTTCCATTTAAGGACGACATATGTATGTATGTATGTATGGCTATGTGTAGGTATGTATATATGTGTATACACACATACATACACACACACACACACACACATTCAGACACCCCTCTCTCTGGCACCTTTCAGACTCCTTGCCTGTCTGTTATTCTGACTTCTTAAATCAATCCACATCATTCCTTTGCCTTCCATTTCAATTCAACTCAATGCAGCACAGATTCACCAGATACATTCTAAAACCAAAGCAATGCTCAGCCCTAGGACCACAGGGATGAAAAGTAACAAATTGCCTGCCCTTGAGGAATTTAACATCTCCTGGGGTTGGTGTGAAGTGGTATCACAGATAGCAATAAATAGGATATAAGGTAGAATGATAAGAGGGTAAGAACAAGGGCTCTAGGGAAGTGTGAGGAGGGGGAGGATTTGTTACAGCTTGGGATGTAGGAGTGGATCAAGACATTGTTCGGTGGAAAGAAAACTGGGTTTAGAGACACAGGGCCCAGTTTCAAATCCTATCTCTGTCACCTTCCAACTGTGTGACCTGGAGGAAATAATTTAATCTGTCTGGGTCTCAGTATCTCATCTGGAAAAGAAGGAGGCTGGACAAAATGGTTTGGAAAGTTGTTTCCTTCCTATTAAATCTAATATCCTGTAATCTTACAGAAGGCTTCATGGAGGAGGTGAGAGCATCTGAACTAAGTGTTAAATAAAGAGAATGTTAACAAGGAGAGATGTGGAAAGAGAATACTCCAGGCAGAGGAAAGAACCTTGGAAAATGTGAAGAGATTGGTCACTGCAGGGAAAGATCCTGTTTGGCTGGAGCTTAAGATTTGGGAAGGGGAGTAATGGGATATAAAGCCTGGTGGAAAGTGAATGGAAGCAGAAGGCTTTGGGGCAAGGTTCAGGGCACTTTATAATAATGATAAAGACAATATTTATTACTATTAATAATAAACAAAAATAACATCAATGATTATTATTAACCATAATAATATTTCTATGATGCTTTCAGTTTCCAGAGCACTTCAAAAATATCTAATTTTATTCTTACAACAACTCTGGGAAGTAAGTGCTATTATTACCTCCATTTTACAGATGAGGAAACTTGAGGCAGGCAGATGTTAAGTGACTTGCCCAGGGTCAGACTGCTGGTAAGTGTCTAACTTCTCTCTGCCTCTGTTTCCTCATCTGGGTGGCTCAGTGGATAGTGGAATCAGTAAGATCTGAGTTCAAAACCAGCCTCAGATATTTACTAGCTGTGTGACCCTGGGGAAGATACTTAACTCTTGTTTGCCTCAGTTTCCTTATCTGTAAAATGGGGGTAATAATAGCATCTACCTCCCAGGACTGTTGTGAGGACTAAATGAGATAGTAATTGTAAAGTACTTTGAACAATGCCTGGCACATAGTGAGTTCTATATAAATTTTAATTCTCATTATTAGCTTAAAAATGAGAGTGCAAGACTAGATGTTTTTCTAACTCAAAGCTAGGGTCTCTCTAAAGTTATAACTGTTAAAATGGATGGAAAGAAGTCAAGTTAGAAGGCATTTCTTAAGCACCTACTATGTGCCTGGAATTGTGCTGAGGACTGCAGACACAAAGAAAGAGAAAAACAGTCCCTGCCTTCAAGGAACTTACAATCTAAAGGAGGAGTCAACAAACAAAAAGTTA
Source organism: Vombatus ursinus (assembly GCF_900497805.2). Classification (NCBI taxonomy): domain Eukaryota; kingdom Metazoa; phylum Chordata; class Mammalia; order Diprotodontia; family Vombatidae; genus Vombatus; species Vombatus ursinus. The sequence continues at coordinate 10,595,781 of NW_020945437.1, read as the reverse complement.
TTTATAAGCAAGATATATACAAGATAAACTGGAGAGAATCTCAGAGGGAAGGCATTAGAATTAAGGTGGACTGGAAAAGGCTTCTCACAGACAGTGCAATTTTAGCCGAGACTTGAAGGAAGCCAGGGAAGCCAGGATGGAGGTGGCAGAATGACTGAGAAAGAATAAAATAGAAATAAGAACTCTGGAGCAGAGTGGGAGGAGACCTCAGAGGGTAACTCATCGACTTCATTTTAAAGATGATAGGTTAAGGGACTTTGTCAAAGTCATCCAGGAGGAATCGTGAGATGTGGGATTGAACCCAGGTCTCCTAAGTCTAGATTCAAGGCTCTTTCTACTGTATGTCATTGACTCTTGGGCCTTCTCCAAAGGTTGAGGCAGGTCTCTGTTTCTAGATTTCAGAAGCAAATACACATCTATTTTATACTGTTGTGTTATTCACCTGCCTGAAGGTCATAGAATATACCATGTGATCTTTCAGGCTCTGCCAGTTCCCTTTTAAGCCTCTGATCTTTAGAATGCATTTGTGCACATGAAGGGTAGCAAAAATGAGGATATTTTATTCACTATGATTTAACCTGAGAGTAAAATTACTACAACTCCAGTCCTGGAATTCCTGGTTGTGCTCAGCCTTGTGACCCTGATGATTTCATATAGCCTCTTGTTTCCTCCATTTCCCCCACCTATTACTGGAATGATAATGTTTTCCATCTAAAGTGTTTTCCAATTACATTTTTCTGTTCTAAATAAAAATCTGTGGACCTAGGACCATAGATGATTATAGACCTGGGTTTGGAAAAAAAAACTCAGAGATCATCTAGTCCAAACTCCTCATTTTACAGCTAAGAAAACTGAGGCTTCTAGAAACAAAGTGATTTGTCCAAGATCACACAAGGATAAGATGTAGGACAAAGGTGCATTACATATGGTGCATGCTAGAGTCTGAGGTCATAAGATTTAAAACTGTAACCTAAAAGAACACAGAGTTCAAACCCTTCATTTTCAGATGAAGAAACTGAGTCCCAGAGAGGATAAATGCCATACCAGGATTCAAACCCAAATGTTCTGACTGAAAATCCTGCCTTTGCCGTTATACCATAGCATTATCTTTATTAAGATATTACAGAAATTCAAGGGGTCATGTTTACAAAGCCTAAAGATTTCCAGAGCCTGAATTATGTAAGAAACAGAGAATTGACAATGAAAGGATTCACAGAAAGAGTTAGGGAAGTAGGAGACAGGAGACCTGGCTCTAGGCCAGGTTTAGGTGAGTCACCCATACTGTCATTGTATGACCCTATACAAGGTTTTCACCTCTCTGGAGTTGTTTCCTTCTCTATAAAGTGAAAGCATTATTATTCCCTCTCAGGTCTTTTTTTGAGCATGAATCTTCTTAGGAGTCTTTAGAGTTCTTTAGAAGAATTTCTCAGAAACGATATTTTTGCATGAGCAAATTAATAAATGGTGAAAATCTTCTTGAGTCATTTTTACCAAGCTGAAGGAAACATTCTGTACCAGACAGGACAATTGTTTCGCTGACTGGAAGCTGACTGAGAGATGTGATTACTTAATCATGATGAATTCAGTTATGCCCAAGTCTCAATGTTTTATGTGTTTGGGAAATGACTTTCGTTTATGTGCATAGATCAAGGAGAGGACACACTTCTCAGAAATGTGAGGTAGAAAAATCTGTGTAAATCATTTGCCAGGGAGGATTTAGCTTTATCTTTGGTACAGATTAGAGTAAGCAAAAATAATCTCAACTCTTCTTAGTGAGTCATCTGTAATACAACTGGAGGAGAAGGCATAGTATCCCAGTGGACTAGAAGGCAGGGCTTAGTTGGGAGGAAAACCACCACCACCACCAATAACAATAAAAGCAACAAACTAGTCTTTAGCCACAGTAAGCAAAACTATGTTGTTTTGTTTTTTCTTGTATCTCTGAATTTGTGTGTGTGTGTTTGTGAATATGCATAGTGGTGGTAGTAAAAGACATCTGCCCTTAAACTTCAGAATGGTTTCAAGATTTGGTTGATGAGTAGGAGATAATTTACGTGAAATGTTATAATTTCTAGGAACTGAAATGACTGGATTTTGTAGACACTTATGATGCATAGGCCCATCCTCCTGTGTGTTATCATTATAAAAATTTCAAGTTTGGCTCTATTTCTGAAACAAGGAGAAGAAATGGAAATTATTACCTCTTTAATGATTATCAAATGATTTCCCCTTTGTTTTAATAGAACAACCTTCTAACTTAAAAAAGTATATTTGATAAGCTAATCATGCTAATATATTTTCAACTCCTTTCTGATGTTTAAAACATCAAATTCACAGGATGACTAAACATACTTTAGAAGAAGATGCTTTCACAATTTGATGGAAGCTAACAATGGCTCTATTTTCATCTGGGAGAAATGAACTATCATTTTCTCTGATTCAAAAATCAATTACACATGAACATTACATTATGCTACTCACAATGCTTTCTCTTTAAAACAATATTATAGCCCCAAATGGCAGCAGGGGTAGGAGAGATATCCCGATTATTAGAAGTAAAATAATGATAATAGTTAAAATTATTCAGTTCTGTAAGATTTCCTTTTAGTCTTGCTGTTTTTCTTGTGAGGTCAGTGGAGCATAGAGATTAGAAGACTGGATATAGATTTGGTAAGACCAGTATTCAAATACTGCCTCTTACACTCAGTAACTGAGTGTCAAGAACAAGTCACTTAACTTTGCTGGGCCTGATGCAATACTTTCTGACTTATCTCCCAATGTTACAGACAGATTGCAATATATTCAACTGGAAGGAGTTCTCACACCTATGATCTATCACAGACCACTGCTATACAGAGCTGTGATAACTGGATACCAAAGTTTAAATTTTACTACAGGACAAAAATAAATGCAATTCTTGTGGTATGATAGGCAAGATGAGCAATGTACCATCCTTGGCCATCCTATTATGAAATACTTAGAGTCACCTGGATTTGTAGAGTTCAATGACTGGGTTACATGCTTAACTCAAAATGTGTGTATTGGTATGAAAAAGCAGGAAAATTATTAAATTTGTCATCCATTAGGCTTTGTGTAATTATTTAATTTTCACAACTTAATGATTCTATGAGACTTTCAATATTCTTCAGAAGACAGAATTAGGGTTACTAGACTTTCTCCCCAAAACATTCAGGGAGTATACAATACAACAAAGAGAGATGGGGGGGAGGGAGGAGAGAGGAGACGAAGGCAGAGAGGAGGAAAGAAACAAAGAGTGTGTATGTGAGAGAGAGAGATGAAAATGGAGAGAAATTAATAAATAATTAATATTTAATCAGACAATAATTATTAACTAGCTACTATGTGCCAGGTATCATGCCAAGCTCCAGTTAATGAAGAAGCAGCTTTCTTGCAAATGTACCAACTCATTATTACCCTCATTTTAAAGACATGTAAACTGAGACTTAAAGACATTAGGAGATTTTGCCATGATCACACAGCTAATAAGTGTCACAGGTAGGGTGTAATCCCAGGTCATCCTGGCCCTAAGTCTAGTCTTCTTTCCACTGATGTACAGTGGATTGTTATTCAGCTAGTTGGCCTTTGAGCCACCTTCCAAATCTTAGACTAAGTGATTCTGTTAAATCAAAAATCTTTATAGTATTTCAGTTTAATTGATTAATTGAAAGATTCATTCATTCATAGTTTATACATCTATTTTATCATCAATAACTATCTTTCACAATAAGGAATGTAAAAGACAGCTTACTAAAGATTTTTAGGGTTACAAAGGAATACCCACATTCCTTAGAGATGCTAGAGAAATAAGGAATCAATAATTGGAACCTCAGCATGGAACACCCTCACTTTGTCAGGAAAACATTGCCGAAATCTATCCATAAATGGAAAAAAAAGATCTCTTAATACTCTCAGCTTATCATTAATCGACATTAATCTACAAATCTACAAAAAGCCATGGTTTGGATCTATGAAATAATCCATAGAACACTCAAAATAAAGGAATGAGAACAGAGTAGTGACTTGTTCTATAATAATTTTTTTCTGAATTTCACCAAAATGATGAAAGGAACTATGTGACAATGATAACTATAATAAAATAACAATAACAACATAAGCACTAATATTTATATAACATTTATGATTTTGAAAAAAAGAAGAGGATTAAAATGATCTATTATGAGTTGATTTCATCCACTGTGTATATTCATAACCATCAATTACATTTGTTACAGTGACGTCCAACTCTTAGTGACTTCTTTTGGGGTTTCTTGGCAGAGATACTGGAGTGGTTCTCCATTTTCTTCTCCAGCTCACTTTACAGATGAGGAAACTGAAGCAAACAGGGTTAAGTAACTTGTTCAGGGTCATACAGCAAGGATATATATGAGGCTGGATTTGAACCCAGGAAGATGAGTCTTCCTCAGTCTAGGCCCTGTACTCTCTCCGTTGTACCCCCTAGCTGCCCATCAATTACATATTCTAGAGAAAAAGGTTTGCTGGTATAACTTCTTTGCAATCAGTATATCACTCAATTTTTCTATGATTATACTAGTACTGTAGTCCTGGGTGTACCCATCCATGTTTTTGATCAGAAAAATGGGGTCAATACAACTGAAACAAGTGAAGCAAGGGGATAACTAAAAATATCACTCTTAATACGTAGGACAATAAAGTGAGTAAAAGAATGACTTTACAGTGTAAGTTCTCACCTCCATTCTAAATGACCACTGGGCAGTTAGGTGGCACAGGGGATAAAGTTCTGGACCTGGAATAACAAAAACCTAAGTCCAAACCCTTCCTCGGGAAGGTAGTAGCTACACGATCCTAGGCAGGACAGAGTTTTCTCATCTGTAAAATGGGAATAATGATAGCACCTATTCCCAAGGGTTATTATGAGGCTAAAAGAAGATAATATTTGTAAAGCACCTTGCAAACTTTAAAATGCTATATAAATGCCAACTATCGTTGTTATCATTAGTACACTATTGCCAAAGTGAAATGTGCTGTTTTTAAGAATAGCTTACATTTAACTAGTGCTTTAAAGTTTGCAAAGCAGCTTACTTATTTTATGTCAATGTACCCTTACTTCGACCCCATAAATTCTATACAGTGTTCCTAGTCTTTTTGGAGTTTTAACTTTTAATAGCTTATGTTCCAAACTTTAATAGCATAAAACTGTTTAAGACTTTGACAATACCTTAATAATATAAATATTTGCATTCTCTTTATACAAATCTAGATACTGAGGTATAATGAAGATAAGTGATTTCTTTATGATCACACAGCTAAGAGATGCTGATGCTAGAATTTGAAATCACATCTCCTAGTACTCTATGTACTATAGTTTACTACCAAATGGGTAAGAGAAAATAATAAATGTTTATATAGTTCTACTATATGCCAGGCCCTGTGCTAAGTGCTTTTTACAAATATTATCTCATTTGATGGTTGTCCCAACCCTGAAAAATAGATGCTATTATCATGCCCATTTTACAGTTGAGGAAACTGAGGTAAACAGAGGTTAAATGACTTGATCCAGGTCATGAAACTAGTATCTAACATCATATGTGAATTCAAGTCTTTCTGCAGTCAATTAAAAGTGCTTTAAGTCCAGTGCAAATTCTATTTTGCCTCGTGTTTGCCACGAAACCACACATATGGATACAGACCCAAATCACATTCTCTTCTTCAGTAAAAGAAGAATAAGAGTATGAAGGAGTCACAGGGGAATTAATGGTACTGCTCACCATTATCTGTTAGTGTCTCCTAAGTTTTCAAGGAAAAACATAGTGTGTCCATGCTGAAGACAGTAGCGAAGAATTGGAGAGAGTATATGCCTGAAGTTTTTTTTTCACCTAAGCATCATTCTTACAGTATAAAAAGTAAAAATTTTACCTGTCAGTAAACACAAATCAATTGTTCTGAATTGCTGGTATGAATAACAAAAATAAATACTGAGATCAGACATTTACCCTTTTTCTACAGAGAAGCTGTCTGTGATGTTGGCAAGTTGATTTTGCTGGGAAAACTTTATCAGCAAGACTGAGAAAATTGTAGCTTATTACAAAAATCCCCGTCGGAAGCCCACCTCTGCCAATGACTCTCATACTGGTTCATTATTTTTGGACACACCAGAACAATTTCTATGTCTCTGTAATATGACCACAGAAGGTTTAGCACAATCTCCTCATTAGTATTCAGATTTTATCCTTATTCTTGTGAAGACTTTAATTTGTCTATGTGGTGTTTCAAGCAAGCTACAAACTAATTTCAAGCCTAGAATTTGCTTACTGTATGAAGACATTTAATCCAAGACCTTGCTGGTAGGCACTACATGGAGAGCATCATTTGAAACAATAACTTTCCCCTCTTAGGAACCAGTGAAAGAAAAAAATATCACAGACTCTAACAAGACCTATCTGTGAACATTTTTCAATGATAATTTGACAATGCATAATTGACCACTTTGTGACCCTTGCTATGCTATTATAGTTGAGCTTCATGACCATTCCATGATTATAATTTAGTCATTAATTTCCAAAAGTGAAGTCTAACTGGAATGCAGAGCTAGAAGGGACCTTAGGTTTCATCTTCCACTCCATTCTGGAAAGTCTTCCTTAACTTTGTCCACTTACTAGATTTTGTAGAGGAGATTTCTTTTAAGAAAGAAGTTGAAAAAGACGACCTCCAACTTTTCGTCCAATTCTAAGAAATAGGATATATGGCTAAAAGGACAGACTGGAGTTAGAATGCAAGGGTCTTAAATATCCAATTAAGGAATCTGGACTTTATTCTCTGGGGAATGTTAACCATTGAAGCAAAAATTTTTGGAAAGCTATATTGAAATAAGTACTTTAGAAAAATTCATATGGCACCAACATTCAGGACAAATGGGAGGTGGTTATATTTCAGGAGTGGGGGGATCATCTGGAAGACCACTGTAGTCTCTAAATGTGAGGTGATAAGAGTCTGTGCAGCCCAGAAGAACTATGCTATGAGGAGCACTGCTCTCATGTTGATAAACTGGCTACCTCCCAGGACCTCAATGTCAACGATCTTATCTTGCCATTTTAGTAAGACTCACAATTGACATTAACGGAAATAAGTGAGGAGCCAGATGGGGAGCCCGTGGTCAGTCTGGGTCTCATGGTCATAGAGAAGATTTAATGTGGCCATTACATTTGAGTTCTCCAGTGTGGTCTGAAGCTTGCTGTCCTGTTACTGCCACACTATCAGCCGCACAAAGGAAACAGAGTCCAGTTTTGAAATCATTTTGGGTTCTTCATATTAGTACTGGGATGGGAGGTAGAAAGTCTGGATTCTAAAACCAGCTCTGCCATTACCTGGCAGAGTGACCTTGAGCAATTAAGTTCAATTCATTTTGACAAGCACTTAGGAAGTACATACTAATCAAAGAATACAATCACATAAGTTGCTGGGGATATAAAGATGACTAATGTCAGTGTTCCTTCCTTGAAAGAGCTTACAGTCTAGTAGATTGTATAGATAGAAGGGATAGAAGGGTGGAGCCATACATACCATGTACACCTCTGAGTATGATACAGAGTAGAATACGATTAGGGACAAGGGAGAGATTCAGATAAATTACACTAAGAAAATTTTCATGAGGTAGGGGGTGGAGGTGAAATAATTTAGAGCAGAGGGGATAAGGTATTGCTTCATAGAGACAATTAAACATGCAGAAATGAAGAGTGTACATATTACAGGCATGAGAGATGGCCTTTTTGAATTCTCAGAGTTGAGCAGGTACAAGCAATAGCTCAAGAAACAATAAAGTGATTTTCACCCTTTGGACCTTAGTTTTCTCATTTCTAAGTTAAAAGCACTAGTGAAATTGGTTCCTAATGTCATAAGATCAAAAGACCATAGATTTAGATCTGTAAGGAACCTTAGACATCATTTAGCATAATGCCCTTCATTTTAGAGATGAGGAAATGGATACCTAGAGAAGTGATTTGCATATGGTCACATAGTTAGTAAGTATCTGAGGTAAGATTTGAACCCATGTTTCAAGTTAAGAGCTCTACACACTATACCACTCTAATGATGAGAATCTTCTGCTGTAAGATTCTGTAATTCTATCAGAAATAATTACATTTACCTAGTGCTTTTAAGTTTGCAAAATGTTTTATATGTATATTTTCTCACTTGATCCATACAATAACCCCATGAGATAGGTAGTAAATTATTCACTCTTCATACTGAAGAGAGAGCCGGTCTTTGAGTTGGGTAGATCTGTCGTCAAGTTCCACCTTTGAGAAATATTGGCTATGTAACCCTTGGCTATCACTGAATTTCTTACTTACTCATGAAACTCTCTATTATTAAGATTAGAAATTTCAGAGCAAATTCTGATCTGAAGGATTGCAGATTGGTAGAGAGTGCTTTCCCGCTTTCAGTTCCCTATGCTGATTCAATCCCCAGACCCAAAATAATATTAATATAATTATCACTCCCATTTTATATGTTATAGTGAAGTTTGGTGTGTGGGTTAGATTGAATAGTTACTAAAGTCCCTTCCAATTATCAAATTCTGTGATACTCTGATACAGATCAGAAAATTGAGACTTGGACATAGTCATGATTACATAACTAAGTAAGGCAGGATTCTAACCAATGTCTCCAGAGTACAGATTCTAACCAAGTCCAGGAGTATACAACGCTGCATCTTATTGTCAAATATTATTAGACGCGCTAAGTACAGGATTTCCACGACAGCTCTCAGTAGACCAACAGATGACACTCCCAATGGCTTGCTACAATGTTTGCATTGTGAGTATTTGTGAGTAAAAATATTAGATCCTGGGGTTTTACAATCTCCCAAATGAGCAATATTAAAATGTTGACTTATCTTAAGTGTTTAAATCTTTTTCTGTTACAATATTTACATGCTGTCTACTGAGAAGCCCCAGTAGACCATCATCTAAGCTAAAAGATAAAGATATTATACAGTTAAGAAACAATATTATATTAACACCATTCCTCATAGGCTCAGGAGAGTTAACTCATAAAACACATCCCTCTGGCATGGGTATTTCCACATAATCCTGTATTTTCCCTAGTTTAAAACTACATAAAAACTATATAGTTTTAAAGGGGGACATTTTTACCCCATCTGGTAGTTTAGTAGTCCACATTCAACTTATTTTTAAATTTTATTTCTATTCATTCACTGGGGATGGAGTGTATCTCAGGTCTTAGAAATAGACATAGCTGGGCCTAAAATTAAGAGAAAGCCACCTACTGGGATTGCATTTGATAAAATAAGAATTGCATTTAATAATAATTGTCCAAATGATTTTAAACTACTCACTGCAGTTGTTTATCTCATTACCACCAACACTCCTTCAGTGATGATATATGGCTATGAATCATAGAACACCATAATCTTCAAAAATTAAAATTATAAATAAAACTAAGTATAATGGAAAGACACATGATGAGTACAACCCACATGCAAAAAGTAATATAAAATATATTGCAGAAGATACGTATGATTCAAAATTTTGTGGCTATGACGTAGAAGCCATCTTATGTATAACATAATACGTTGGGGGTTTCCTGACTCTTTTACCTAACCAGAAGTAGAGGATTAGACTTTTCTCCAGCCACACAAGAGAATTATGTGCCAGAATTAGAGTAAGTGCAACCATTTCCACAGGATAAGGGCACAATAGGTCCAACAAGGAACTTATGAATTAACTTATGAATTACCTAGAAAGTATGCTAATTGCAAACACACTCACTCAGCACTCCTGTACCAGCAGCATCCAAGCTTCAGAGGAGCACACAAATCTCCTGATAAGGTGGTGCTTTAGGACCTACTCCGAGATTTCCCTTTTTCTCTAATCACTGCTGTTATACATTTTCCCTGCCCTCCCTCTAACAACCTTGTTGCAACAGGGGACAAACCACAACTCTGTTGAGCAACATCTTGAAGAAGGGTAGGTACAAGAGGGGAGGATAACACTTTTATTCTACATGGAGTGAGCTCTAGGATAAGGGATGCCCCAGGCAGAAGCCCAGGCCAGGATATCAACTCTACCCTCTTCAAAGCCTATAAAAAGCATCAGACACTGAGTCAGCCCAGATAGTGAACTAAATACAAGGAAAAGCAGGGTGTGATGTCAGCAGGACCATAAAGAAAGGAGACTGAGTCCAAGTGGATCCAATTCTGCCTCTCCTCAGCCCAGGGTTGGGTGGGGGGAGAAGGGACTGAGTCAGGTGAAAAATATCCTAACTTGGGAGGAGGCTCAGACAGCTTTGAGGTCTGAGTGGGTCAAAGAGGGTTAAACCTAACATCAAAGGAGAAGGATTCAGAGAATGAGTAATAGGAGAATAAAAGAGGGAAAAACAATACTAACTCTACCACAGATCTCAAGATAAAGAAAATTCAGCTAAAAATCTAGCCCACAAGCAGATAAACTATGAAGACATAAAATTATAAAGGATGATGAGTAATAACACATCTAAAAGATTACAAATATTATGTTGGACCTCTATGAAGTTTGAAGAAGAGTGTAATTAGTCACTCTCTTTTATTTAACCCACCCACATTCTAATTATGTGCTATAAGCTATATATGGACTATATAGCATATAGACTGTAATAACAGCTTATATTAATTGAACACTTCAGAGACATTATCTCATCTGATCCTCATAGCAGCTTTCTGAGGGAGGCAAGTAAGAAAAACAATAAAGAAGTAAACTGAGACTTGGAAAGGGGAAGTACTTGTTGAGAATCATTTGACTAATAAAGAACAGAATCAGAACCTGAGCTCAGTTCGCCTTACTCTAAGACTAGGAACTCAATAAATGTTTTTATTTTGTAATGAATTGAATTTGTAAAATTCATTAAACCATGCTACATTACAATAGTGTGTATATGTCTAGCCCTATAATAACTTGCAGTATAATCAATGGTCATCTCTCCCTCCTCAATTTTTCTTACACCATTTAATCTGGATCTCTCCATCAGAAGAAGAAAACTTTCCCTTAATACCTTTCACTTTGTATTTATTTTATGTTCATGCCTTTTACTCTTCAGCTGACCATTAGATTATAATTCTTTCTGCATAGAAATTAGACAATGGGATCACAGATTTAGAACCAGAAAAGTACCTTAAAAGTTATATAATCTAACTTCTTCATTTTGTGTGGGTAAGAAAACTGAGACCCAGACAGGTTACATGGTTACCAAAGATCACACAAAGTATTATTAGTGTTAGCAACAGATTTTGAACCCAGATTCTCTAAAATCAAACCTATTACCAGATTCCCCCCTTATAGCAAACTATCACATGATTTCTCCTGTTTATTTCCAGGTCCTGCCATAGTTTCTTGAACATAGTAACTCTTAAAAAATGTTTGCTGGATTGTCAGATTTAGTTCTGCATTTCTCTATGGTTATAACATACTTTGTTTTAAGATTCTATACAAATGTGAATTATCATTCTCATCATCATTATTATTACCAATAGAAGTAGTGGCTCATTTGATTCCCATACCAATTTATGAGGTAGGTAGAACAAATAGTATATGTATTTTGCAGAGGAAGGAGCTAGGGCTTAGAGACATAAAATCCCCTTAGAGTCATTCAGCAAGGCTGTGCATCTAAGGTATACCTATTCTGACATGCAACAAATCCAAATTCAGAGCTCCCCCCCTCCCAAACTGTTGTCTTGTTAGAAGCAAGATTCCTTGAAGGTAGGCAATGTTTTATTTTTGTTTCTGTTTTTCCAGGCCCAAGTCAAGTGTCTTATGATTACATGTATTAGGTGCTTTATAAGTGCATATTCATAGAATTATATTGCTAATGAGCCCTCAATCTTAACATTTATTTCTCCTCTTCTGAGAAAAAAATTAGTGACAAAAATATGTAGGAGGAAAAATAAGCATTTATATGCTGTGTACTATTTGTCAGGCACTTTGCTAAATGCATTACAAATGTCTCATTCGATCCTCACAACAACCCTATAAGGTAGGTTCTATCATTATCCCAATTTTACAGTTGAGGACTCTAAGACAGACAGAGATTAAGAGACTTGCACAAAGACACAAAGTTAGTAAGTGTCTGAGATCTTATCTGAACTCAGGTCTTCCTTACTCCTGGCCCAGTGCTCTACCCGCTGCACCATTTAACTACCTCAAAAACTGCATTAAAAACATAGTTTTACATTTTAGGTTTTAAACAGCAGAACTATCACCTAAATGGAGGAGTCAGGAAAAAGAAATCCTGTCATTTTGGGGTGACATGTAGTGACTGTCTTCTCATATCCAGTTATTATCTCACCATTCTCAAATTCATTTTCTAAAAGACATCCTGTATCAGTAGGAACAGATGGCTCGGCTGATTGCTAATAGGACACAGAGCTATTTGTCAGTAGGTTAGCACTTGAAGCCCTGTCCAGCTTGGGCATCACCCAAAAATCACTACAGTAGTCAGACAGACATTTGGTCACCAGTACACAGATCACTAGTCCCCATTTTGGAGCACAAATGTTATAGCTCTATAGAAGGGTTACACCAAGGTTCAAATGAGATAAACTATGTGGAAGTGTTTTGGAAGCTAGAAAGTAGACCAAAGCATCAGAGGATATAGAATAGGAAGGATTACTTGGGAGATTATCTGGTCCAAATGCCTCATTTCACAGGCAAGAAAACCAAGACCTGAAAAAGTCAAGGGACATACCAAAAATCAGACAGCTAGATGGTAAAGAGATTCAAAACCAAAAATTCTGACCCCAAAGAAATCAAAAATTTTATAACTGGTAGCAACCCCAGCAGTCAATTCTATTTCTGTCCACTTTGTACCTGAAAAGAAATCCCTACAACAGTCTACCTGACAAGTGGCCATTTAATTTTTGCTTGACTTCCTAAGAAGGGAATCTCCTTGAGACAGCTCATTCCACTTAGGGATGCCAGTAATCATTAGATCTGTCACATCATGTCTACATTTACCTCTTTGTAATGTCCACTCATTGCTCTTGACTCTGCCCTTTGAAGCCAAACAAAATCAACCTAATCCTTTTTCTATGCACCAGTTTTTCAAATATCTGAAGACAGCAATCACGTCCCTTCTGAGTTTTCTTTTCTTCGGGTCAAACATCCCTAGTTGTTCAACTGACGCTCATATAACATGGACTCAGGGGATCTCATCATTCTGGATGCCTTCTCTCCAACTTAGCTATGCCCTTCTTCAAATATGGCAAACAGACCTTAACACATCACTATAGATGAGAGAGGTCTGACCAGAGCAGAATACAGTGAGACCAACATCTCCTTATTCCTAGAAACTATGCCTCTCAATGCAGCCTGAAATAGCATTCACTTTCCTGGCTGCCATATCATACTGCTGACCCATAGTGGTCTTGTAGTACACTAAAAACAACAACAAAAAAGTTTTCTAATGTTGTGTAACACTGTGGAACCCTTTATATCTTCCAAATCTTGAAAATGACCAATATTGCCTCTCACATTCTCTAGACCAAATGTTCACTATTTATTGTTGCTAAGTACCAAGAAACAAAGTTATATGGAGATGAAAAGGTGCTGACAGATGGCAGCAAAATTCAGAGGCACCCAATGATTTCTCTGTTGGTGTTTTTACTCACAAAAATAATAATAATTCATGATTAGTGACAAGAAGTAGACAGATGGTAGATGCCAGTGTTTTGGAGAAAAAAAATCAGATGATAAAGGTCATAGATTTAAGGCTGGAAAGGAACACAGAGATCATCTAGGTAAGTAACCATATTTTATAGATGAGGAAACTGAGGCTCAAAGAGTTTACAGTTCTTTCTAGCATTCACTTCAGATGTGGGCAGAGTCAGGACTCAAACCCAGGTCCTCTTCATCTTTCTGTTGGAGAAGAAAATTTCTCAGTCTCCTTTTCCTTCAGGTCAGTATATTTGTTGGGAATGTTGTAGAGAGATGACTATTGAGGTTTATATGGGACTAGATGACATTAGAAGTCTCTTCCCATTCTGAAATTCTTTGAATTTTCATCTCCTCAATGAAGCCTTGCTGATTTCTTCTAGCAGGAAGTGGACCTTCCTTTCCTAGAGCTAATTTTATGCCTTTCTTGATGTATTTGCTATACCTCAATGTTATAGCTCATATTTTATAGGCAGAGCCTGCCTAAAATCACCACTTAGTCTCAAGGATACATGCCTTTAGAATAATAGGACTATAGGGCTTAGAGCTAGAAAGGATTTTAGAGATAAACTAGTACAATATCTATATCGCACCCCCTCCATTTTAAAGCTGAAGAAATTGTGGCTTAGAGTAACAGCCTAAGTTACTTTTTCGTAATCACAGATGCTAGCCCAGGTCAGAGTGTGCATCCAGATCTTGTATAAAAAAATGTTGAATGAATCTAATCTAACAACAAAATTTCATAGATTAATAAACTGAAAATTAATGAGGCTAAGAACCTTGCTCTATGTCACAGAACTAATTAGAGGATAAGAAAATTAAATTGGCACTCACTCATTAGTGAGTAGGAACTCATAGCCTATAAATATTAGAGCTCGGAGGGACATTAATGGTCATCTATTCCAATAGTGTTATTTTGATTTATAGTTATATTTGATAAGGAAACTAAGGTGATGACTTTTCCTAAGGTCAATAAGTAGCTGAGACAGCAGTCAAACCCAGTTACTGCGACCCCAAATATAGCAAATATGGTAAGGCTTCCTTCTCTTCAAACACTTTTACACGGACAAAGGCATTGAAAAGAAAGGACTATAAAGTCCATTTGAAGATGATTTGAAGAGATCAGGATGTCCACCTGCAGCTAGCATGATTCTGAATCTAAGAGATACGTTTAGATTAACCCAAGCTGCACAATCTACAGTGGCAGCCCGGGTGGATTGAAGAAAAGCAATCGCTGCAATCTTTCAGAATTTATCAAATCTTTTTATTTGGCCCAGTGTGACAAAAATAAGCTAGGAAAAGCTGATTCAAACCCTTCAACTCATAGAAGAATTGAACTTCAAGTTTTGTTCCTTAATGAGTAGGAAAGAAAGGGGGAAGAGCAAGCATTTATTCATCCCATACTATGTGTCAGGTACTATATTAGTATTTAACAAATATCATCTCATTTGATCCTTGTAACAACTTTAGGAGGCATATGCTATTATTATCACCATTTTACAATTTAGTAAATTGAGGCAAACAGAAATTAAGTGACTTGCCCAAGGTCATGCAACTAGTTAAGTGTCTGAGGCTGAATTTGAACTCAGAGCTTCCTGACTCCAGGCCTGGTGTTCTATCCACTGCACCACCTAGCTGCTCCACAGACATTCATTCGCCTTCTGTTTATCCCACCCTCCCTCATCTGTGGACAAACTTTGCTCATATCATTCCATGCCTGGAAAGCACTCTACCTCCTTCACTGTCTTTACTCTACCTCCATCTGAAAATCTCTGGTTCTTTCAACTTCCATGTAGGCCTCACCATTATTATGAAACCTTCTCCAGCTAAAAGCGATTCCCCCTCTTCTTAGTATTTTGTCCAAATATCTCCTTTGCCCTCATCACATTCTATTTCATCATGTGAGAGACACTTGAGCTCTCCAATGAGAATGAAAATCCTTGATGGCAACTATGACGCTACTTTTAATCTTTGCATAGGGCCTTGCATATGCAATAATCGATAAAAGTTTACTGAACTCAATTATTCTGCAAGAATCATTCGTAAGTCTTTATTGATTACATTTCAACTCCGCAGCTAATAGCATAGAGGATAAAATACTGAGCCTAGGTTCAGGAAGATCTAAGTTAAATCTGGCTCCAGACATCTTCTAACTCTATGACCCTGGGCAAGTCATATAACGTTTGTTTTCCTCAGTTTTCTCAATTGTAAAGAGAGGATAATAATAGCACCTACTTTACAGGGTTGTTGTAATGATTAAACGAGATAATATTTGTTTTTAAAAAAGTACTTAGCACAGTGCCTGACATATAATAGGTGCTATATAAATTCTTATACCCTTCCTTTCCCCTTAATGTCTTGGATGGTGAACTAAGACACTTTCCCCCCTTAGATGTGCTAATAAGAATGAACTTTTAGAAAGGGTCACTGGCAATCAAGGGCTACATGTAGAAAAGAAGAACTTTTATTACATCACAACAATGGAAAAATCAAGGCTCTGTCATCAAAAATAAATAGTTTTATCTTAGACAAGTCATTTCTTCTCTCTTGACCTCCATTTTCTCATCAATGAAATGAAGACAATTAACAAGATGCTTTCTAAATGTCCCTCTAGGTCTAAGGGTCTATATTTCATTTCTTCCTAGGTCTCATCTTATGTTTTGAACATAATATTTTAATAGTATCATAAATTTAGAGCTACAAGGAACTCCTTCCTTTTACAGAGGTGATGACATTAGCCCAGGCAGGGTTAAGGTTGCTTAGGGTCACAGAGGTAGTAAACATCAAAGCCAGGCTTTGAACAAAGGTCTTCTGACTCCAGTGCCATCATTCTTTCCACTGAAGCATGAAATTCCTTCTAGCTATAACTTTCTAAAGTTATGTATTCTAAAGGTCATTCCAGACCCCAAGCCCTTGTTTCCATGATCTTCCTTAAACAGGTATAGTGATAAAAAAAAAACACAAGCAGAATTAAGGTGAATAAGCATAGGTACTGGGGAATACACTTGGAGAAGAAAGTTAATCACCTAAGTAAAGGGCAAGGAATAACTGACAAGATGCAAGGCTGGCAGAGAAAGCTCTAGGAATCAGCAAGCATAATAAGCTGCCCTTGAGTCAGCAATGGAGCAATGAGTTAAAAAAGGAAGAACAGTACCTGGATATAAAAATAGGAATAGAGCATGTGGAATTCATGAGGTGTTCAGCACCGGTCAGTGACATCTATTGTACTAATGTCTCTAGCTCTCATAGACTCATGTCCAGTTTATGGTCCCCATTCAGAAAAGGATATTGAAAACTTGAAGGAGGTTAAGAAGAGAAGCATACTGATGATTCAAATATAATAAAATAAAATGTTTGGGGAAAAGGGTTTAAAGAAAGAACTATCATTATGGAACCAAGAGAAGAGGCTTAGGAAATATCACATAGTGGAACATTATGGGGGAAGGCATACATCTATCCCTGACTTTTCCATGAATGGTAGATATGACCTTGCTAAGTCACTTCTTCAGCTTGTGGGACCTAAGTTTCCTCTTCCATAGAATGGGAGAAGACATGACCCAGATAATATCTGTGGTTCTTTCCAGGTCATTAAAAAACCAATGGTTCCAAGAAGCAGCTTGCAATAATGGGTGGAAAGCCAAGTTTGGAGTAAGGAAGACCTGACTTTAATGTCAGACTCTAACTGGCTATGAGATCCTGAGCAAATCTGTTAACATCTTTAAAAGTGCACCCTCCAAATATCCCTATGATTACAAATTGTAGAACAAGGGCTGATCTATATTATTAGCTAAAGCAGTTTTGTCTTTGAGAACGCTCTACTCTACTCGGGGAGTGCTTCACACTGATGAAATCACAGATCTAATACCTCTGCCAACTTGTCTAAAAATATAAACCTATAGCTTTGGCAAGTTGAGAACTAGGATCTTATCAACATCTCTCCTGCTAGAAGATCTTTAGTTTCAGAGAACTCACTGTATCCCAAAAGTAGCCTATTCCTTTTTCAGATGGATTTGGGGTTACAAAGTTTTTTTTTTATCTTATATGGTGCTTAAATCTTCTTAGTTCTGATCTTTGGGACCATGATAAAAAAAGAAAAACAAAACAAAACACTAATAGCTTTTCTGACAGCCTTTTAAATAAAACCAGTTGTGCCCTCCTTAAGTACTGTATTACCCAAACTAAACATTTTTTGTGCCTTCAACCATTCAACCATGGCTAAAGAAGCCACATGTTTTTAGTGGGGGGTAAAACAGAAAAAATAAACTTAGAGTCAATGGAGACATGGGTTAAAATCCTACCTCTAGTACATACACTTAGCCCTGTGATTTTGAGAAAGTCCTTTGACTTATCTGAACTTTGGTTTCCTCATCAGTAAAATGATCAATATAATATCAATTGCACCTTCATCAAGGGGCTACTGTCTCAAATGAAATATGTCGAGCACTCTGCAATATAGAAATCTAAACACCCTGCTAATTTTCCTCTGACTATGGATCTGCTTGTCTACCTCCTTTCTCATCAGAACTGAGGACAGTGCTCTACCTGGGGTCTGACCTGGGCTGAATACCTTGGTCTCTGCTGCCTCATCTACAAAATGAGGCATTTGAACTAGATGTGCTCTGATTCTATGATTAAGACTATGAAATATTTTAATAACGTTTTTCAACAGATGTCGTACCAAGCCATTTGTTCTTATTCTCCACTAAAGAATGAAAAAGACAAAAAGGGATTAAAAGTGAGGCAGATACATTTGAAACTAGCTGGGAGGATGAGTGTCCTGAAAGTGAAAGTCAAAGAGATACTACCAAGAACACTGGAAAAGAGAGGATCCTTGAAGCTACCTAAAGGTGCTATGCAATAGACACATATATACCTACAGATGAAATTCAGGAAGCTCATGGTTATAACCTAATTACATTCTAGATAATGCCATTAATTATATAATGTATGGTAGAAAATTATTTTATTTTATTTTGTTTTTATTTGATTTTTTTTAATTAACACATATACATTTACTTGTCTTTTGGCTTGTTGAAGCAGTAGGTTGACAATACTTGCTACAATGATGTCTGTCAAAATGGCTAGCCATAAAGACCCCAGTACCACATTCATCAGAAAGGCACTCTCCTTGAAGGTGGCTAATCTTGCCATTCTCATAAACCTTATGGTACTTCAGAACAGCAAGCTTAACCTTCTTTCTCTTATGCTTGTTCTTTTTGGGAGTGGTGTAAGACTTCTTTCTCTTCTTGGCTTCACCATGAAACCTCAGAACAAGATGAAGTGTAGACTCCTTCTGAATGTTGTAGTCAGACAAAATTCATCCATCTTCCAGTTGCTTGCCTGGAAAAATCAATCTTTGTTGATTCTTATCTTGTATCTTGGCCTTGACATTTTCAATAGTATAGGACCGTTCAACCTCAAGAGTAATTGTCTTTCCGCATCAAAGTCTTCACAAAAATCTGCATCATGGCACTGGGTCCACCCGTTGATGGTGGATCCGAAAGAGTAGAAAATCATTTTAGTTTTGTGTTCCTGACCCTAGGTCATGGATTCCCCATGTATATGTGTGTGTGCATGCGCAAACACACACACACACACACAATAATAATAATAAAAGAGATATTCCTTTTCTTACCTAAAGCTAAACCTTGTCATCCTCAGTGATGAAGGAGATATGCCAATAAGTTGGAGGAATTTGTTGGGGGTGGGGATGGGATTGGCTGATAGCATTTTAAACCTAGTGGCTTCTGACCTATGTACCTCTCACCGACAAAAGATCTGGCTGAACATAAGGAAAGGAATGTATAAGTACCCAATTGGACCTACATTTCTCTCCCTAGTCCGTGTGCATTTGAAATGTCAGAAAATTGTAGACCTTATTATTTTTTCTGTGGTCCACAAAAATTACTTTGCTTTTTGTTGGTGTTTCCTTTGAATATATTTTACATTTACTTATCTATGTATGTGCTATGTTCCCTCAGGAGGGGATAAGCTCTCTGAGGGCATGAACTGTTAACTTTTTACATTTGCATTATTATGTATATTTGCACAGTGTCTTACACTAAATAAATGCTTGTTGAATTAAACTGAATTTCAAACTGACATTTTAGATGGGGTTTTGGGATGGGGTGGGGATCGGGTGATATGTGTGATGCAGCTAAAACCTATGGCCTATGATTGACCATGTAGGAATTTTTCATTGATTGGCCAATCATAATCAAGTTTTGGGAGACCCTCTCCCATTAGTAAATAGGAAGCATCAGCCTGTTTCCTAATGATACAATCAGGATGTATGTTTTTTAAGATCATAACTTTTACCTTCAAAATATTGGGTATTATCTACTAAAAGATATTAGCTTTGTGCATAGGAGGATTAGCAGTCCCATCCATGACATGTCCTATTTACAAGTTCCAGTAAAAAAATAAATAGTGGTTACTGTTCTTCATTAGGGTCAAATGAAAGTGATCTATCCTTATCCATACCAAGACAAAAGAGGTCCTGTATAATGTGAAGAGCCTAAAAAGAACCCTTTATTATCAGTGGGTTGAGTTTCATCCTGTAGTAAAATAAAATGACAAAATTTTGAATGGGAGAATAAAATTGAGACCACAGAGTTTGATTTCCATTTTTATTTAGAAGATTCTAAGGGCAAATATTTATTTATATAGTTTCATGTACATAAATACATATAATGTGTATATGTCAATCACAAGAATCCTTGACAAAACAACAGGATGGGAATGAATATTGATCCCAATTTTGCTGCTCCTGATGCACCATCTACTTATATGCTGATGTTTATGAATACAAATTTGTAGACTCTGTTAATATATATTATGTGTTTGAGAAAAAAATAATAAAGTTGGCAGATGCCTCCTTACTACTGATGACTGGAGACAGAAAACCACATGGTAATGGGCAACCACATTCAGGACAAATCAAATTGAAATCAGGAGAACCTATACATCTTCATTGTACGCTAATTCAATTAATTATATCCAGAAAGCAGACAATGATGCTATTTCCATTACAGACAGCTCGGAACACAAAACACAATCTGTACTGGGCCCTCTGTCTTATTCCCTTTCAGATTCATGTGGATGTCTGACATAAGTTGGGGGAAAAGGGTAGAGATGAGGGTTTGGTGGTTTACTTAAGAGGATTGGGGGAAAAAGACAAAAAAAACATAAAAAGAAAATTAAAAAAGAAAAAAAAAACATTGTTCTTCCATGAGAGAAAGGGAATGGGGTGGTAGAGATGATGTCATGTCCAATGGTTATAAACTGAAGACTCAGAGGAAGTTTGCACAGGGAAATCTATGGCTCTCAACTGAGGTTTCAGCTTTGTCATATTAGCTGCTGAGGCTTTCTTTTTCTGAAATTTAGAAAGCCAGGGAAATATATTAAATAAACTGCAGACTGTGACTTTATTCCTCTCCAAAGATTTATGGGCCTGTAGAAAGGCTTCTTTCAAGCCCTGTCAAATAGAGGCACACAAGAATACAGAAACCGTAATACATGCTTGGCAGGATTCCCTCATCCCCAAATACACTTTCCTCTTCTATGTATTTAATATAAATACATACTCACTCTACTTTAATTTACTTCTGTACTCCGTTGTCTGTGTAGCGTGGTGAAATTAAAACAACGCTCATATTAGAAGAGATAGTATGGAAGATGTTAGTTGGGGGTGAACCCTCAGTTCTCAAAGTCTCACTTGTCTCATCCAGAGAATGACAACAGTCACGTTTGTCTTATCTTCCACAGATTTCTTGCAAGAAAAAAAATGTTTTGTAAATGTTGAAATAGTCTATGAGGGTATCTTATTGATAGTGTAATCTGTCTATATTTGTAGGGCTCTATAGATTCAACATATCTCCTGTCACACCTGATTTGTCACATGTATGAAGATTAAACTAAGTGAATTTTGACTGAAAATAGTTAGGATAGGGGTTCTTAACCTGGGGTGGATTAATTTTCTTTTAATATTTTGATAACTGTATTTTAATATAATTGTTTTCTTTTCTAATCTTATATATCTTATTTTATGCATTTATAAACATTAATCTGATAAGGAATCTGTAGGCTTAACAGGGGTCCTGTGGCACCAGAAAAGATTAAGCCCTCTGAGCTAGAAGTTGGGATTGCTGTTTATTGTTTCAGTTGTGTGTGACTCTTCGTGACCCCATTTGGGATTTTCTTGGCAAAGAAACTGGAGTAGTTTGCCATTTCCTTCTCCAGTTCATTTTACAGATGAAGAAACTGAGGGAAACAGGGTTAAGTGACTTTCCCAGAGTCACACAGCTTCTAAGGATCTGAGACCATATTTGAACTCAGCAATAGGAGTTGTCCTGACTCCAGGTCCAGCCCTCTATCCACCCCAAAACCTAGCCACTCTAGAAAATGGGATACCCACCTGAAAATCAGGCCTATGATAACTATTCCTCCACTGATATATTCCTTTGATGCCTCATCTTGGTGTGATGGTGAATATGGGTCTTCCAAGGCTGTTCTTCAGTACACAAGCTCCAGCAGACCTTCTAAGAGGGAAAGGTTTTGAACACAGTGGTTCTCTGCATGTGTCTGTCATCCTAGGACAAATCTGACTAAGTTCCAAAAGGCTTGTCACTGTTCGGGGCACAGAGTGTTGATTTTATTCCCCCAGTCACAGTAACTCCTGAGGATGTTATCTGCATCAGTGGAAGGCATAGTCTCCAAAACACAATTGCAGAATATTTGTTTTCTTTTATAAACTTCTTAGCCACTTTTCTTCCTGCCAGGAATTATCATGCAGAAAAAGTTCATTGTGGGGACTTTTCTATGATCCCCACTGTGAGGGAAAAGAAGAGTAAAGCAAACCAATCTTTTTCTGCATGGACCCATAGAACAATGGATCTAGAAGAGACCTTAAATGATATTTAACCTATCCCCTGCTACCACACCTCTCCTTCCTCTCCATCTGAACTGAATCAGATTAGAATATAAGCCCTAGATAGCAGGGTCTATGCTTTTGTCTTTCATCATACCCCCAATGCTTACTACACTCCATGGCACATAGTAAGAATTCCATAAATGCTGGATGATTGGCTGATGGAGATCCAGAGGAGGGAAGTCATTTACCTAACATCACTTCATCTATGTTAGTTAAATTGACTTATTTCTCTATCTTCTAGGAGGAACTGCTACACGAGCTGGGCATATAACGCAACAGATAGGACCAATTATGGGCATGTCCTCTAAAAGTATTGTTGATGAGTAAAACATGTGAACAGCCAGGTGATATAGAGAAACAGGTATACAAAATTATTACTCAAGGTGATAGAAAAAAATACATATCTACACACCCAATAAATATTTTTGGAGTTTAATTCATATATTTTCCATTCTTCCCATTTCATTTCTCAGAAAGTTCATAGGGATACGTACAATGGACATACTCTATAATTGTTTGTCTAATTAATTATTACTATTGCCTAATTACTTCTCCTTGTAGTTCTTGTGATTGAAGAATTGACACCAATTAGATGGGAAATGGAGTGTATAATGATTACTTGGGGTATGTCCTGTCCTTTCTTGTTCTGAGAGATATGCTGACCCTGTAGAATGTATATAGGCCTACCCTCTCAGAGATTTGAACTCAGAGTTTCTTGTCCTGGAAGAAGAATAAAATACTGTTTATCATAATTTTATCAAGTGCCTTATAAGTTTAAAATGCTATATAATGTGAATTACTATTCATTTTGAAAATAATCATGGGAAGTTTTAGAAACACTATTCGTCCACGGAAGTAGGGACTGGACCCAGACTAGCAGTAGTAATGAAAATTTCTGGGAAAGGAAACTTCCTCCACCAAGGCTCATTCTCATGACATGATCTTGGAGAATTGCTCAGAGATCCTCTGGAAGTTAAGTGATTTGCTTGCAGTAAAAGAGACAATAGGTATCAGAGGTGAGCCTTGAATTCAGATCTTGCCTTTTAGGCTGGCCCTCTAGCTGCTATGCCAAGCTGTTTCTAACTGTCCAGACTGCCTGCACATTGGCAGAGCTGTACAGATGTTAAGAAAAGGTAGAGTATGTTCATTAAGTAACTGTTCTGAGAATGAAAGTCGGAAGGGAGGAGGGTGCTAATGCTTTCAACCAAGTCAATATTAACCATGGTTCCCATTTAAGCAGCATTTCATAATTATAAAATGCCAGCAAATAGATCACCATAGCATCACAAAACAATTTGGAAACAAAAGATCTATGTTCTAGTCCCAGATTGGACATTTGTAAACTGGGATCTTAGAAATTTCTCTCACAAGAGGGACCTCTAAAGGGAAGAATGTGGTCTTCCCTGCTGCTTCTTCAGCATATAGAACATATCCTGTATGGTGAATGGGAAAGTGATTCAATTTCAACCACATGATTATGTGGTTTACAAAGTGCTTATGAGCTTATGCTAATGACAGTGACTACAATTAAATAGTAACAAGAAAACTTTCTTCATAACTCTGTGAGGGAAGGAATGCAAGTATTATTATCTCCTTCTTACAGATGAGGAAACTGAGGCTCAACAAGTCTGAGACCATACAAATAATCACTACCTGACCCAGAGCTCAAACCCAGGTTTTCCATTTCCAAGTTCAAGTTACTTCCTACTGATGTATATAGTTCTCCCATTGTTCCTTCTTTGAGGTGAATGGGCTAGATTGAAAGAAAATATAGAATTATTAGAGAGACTGGATCTATGATTTCTTAGGTATAGAAATCACCATTGACAAAAACAGGTCAGCACCTTCCCTGAAACTTAAAATCTTAGAAAGGTGCCTCCAGAACAAAGAAGTTAAATGACTTGTTCAGAGGCACAAAGCCAGGACTTATCAGACATGGGACTTGAACGTGGGTCCTTTGGCTTCCAGGCTAACTCTGTCTATTATTCCACACTGTATCTAATGTATTCTAGCATTTTCCTTATATTTATAAAACTGTGTTACAGTATAAATAGGCACCAAATGATTGTGAACAAACTTGTTGATACCTGGGTAAGTGCCATTCTAGCCAACTAATCTCAAATTAGCCAGTTTCTATCTCTATTTTACAAGATGTTTCAAAATAACAGAGAAACTACTGGATATAAGGAAGAAATCTCTGGTTCCTAAGTTCCAACCTGTCAGCTTAACTAACATTTATTTTCAGATGCTTAGATGAAGAATACAAAATGTTCACCCATTAGTGACCGCATTCGATATCCTTTCTCTCTTCAAAGAGATCCATATTGGGAGAAAAAGGGTATATAATGCAGAACTTAGCTTTAAGTTGACATTACTCCTCAGCCACAGTTCTAGTAGAGGTGACATATATGATATAAAGATCCCTGGATTTGGAGGCAGAAGACTTGGGGTTGAATCATATTCCTAACACTCACTCCTAGTCTTGGTCATCTTTTTCTTTCTTTCTTTTTTTTGGGTGGGGGTTTGGGCAATGGGGTTAAGTGACTTGCCCAGGGTCACACAGCTAGTAAGTGTTATGTGTTTGAGGACGGATTTGAACTCAGGTCCTCCTGAATCCAGGGCTGGCGCTCTGTTCACTGCGCCACTTAGTTGCCCCTTCTGGTCATCTTTTTCTCTGATCCAAATCTCTCTTCACTGGAGCCAAACAGTAGATTGAAGTCAGCTTTCTAAAGAAACAGAATCAATCTGAGCTGTATGGATGTAAAGAAAGTCGTTTGTTCATTAACTACATATTCTGAGGATGAAAGCTGGAAGGGAGGAGGGTACTAATTCCTTCAACCAAGTCGATATTAACCATGGTTCACATTTAAGCAGTGACTCATAATTATGAAATGCCAGCAAATAGATCAGCATAGCATCACAAAATAATTTGGGGAAAAAAAAGATCTATGTTCCAGTCCCAGCTCAGACATTTATAAGTTGTGATCTTAGAAATTTGTCTGGACTGCAGCTTTCTCATCTGTATATTTCAGAGGCTATCTTGGAGAAGAAATGCCTCACAGGGTACATGGGAGTTACATTCTAGTATCTGAAGGGAAATTACATGGAGGGAGGGATCAGCATCATTGAATTTGGCCCCAGAAGGCACAACCAGGAACAAGGAGAGAAAACTATAGAGGTGAATTTAGGTTTTAAAAACACTTACCAATAATTGGAGCTATCAATAGTAGAATGGTCTGCCAAGGTAGAGTTTCTCTAACCACTAGCTAGGTAAGTTACAGAAATGATTTTTCTGAAGTGCTTACTTGACCATATCACCATCTTCTACCCCTTCCCAAACTTAATAAACTCCAGTAGCTCCATATTGCATTGAGAATCAAATATAAAATGCTCTGCTTGGCATATAAATCCCTTCATATCCTGCCCCTCCTTACCTTTCTAGTCTTCTTAAATTTTATTCCTTTCCACATACTCTACGACCCATAAACTCTGTCCTGCCTGATGATCCTCCCATCTCTGTAGCTGTTCACTGCCTATTTTCCATGCTGGGAATTCCCTCTCTCCTTATCTCAGCCTCCTGGCTTCCCTGGTTTCTTAAAGCTCACCTCTCACAAGAGGGCTTTCCTAGACCTCTGCACTGTTAGCATCTTCCCTCTGAGATTATCTCCCATTTATGTTACATAAAACTTGAGAATTACTTTCTTGTTATCTCTCCCAATCGAATATAAGGTCCTTGAAGGCAAGAACTGTATTTTGTTTTGTTTTGTTTTGTTTTCCCCTTTTCTTCATATGTTTGGTGCCTGCTTCATTATATAGCACATACTTAATAAATGCCTGTTAGGTATGGACTAGACTGGCTGGCCACTTAGGTCATTCTGAATGCTGAAATGTTGTGATACACTGATTATATTAGCTCTAAATTCTCTTCTGACACTGACATACTATAATTCTCTAACTCTATTTGTACATACTCATGTCCCCATCTTACAAATGAAGAGACTGACTTTCAGAGAGGTAAATGACTTGTCCAAAGTCACCATGATGGCAAGTGCAGAGTCAGGGTTTTGAACCCACATTCTTCCTACTTTTTCTCCTATACCACGATGACTCATTGAATATTACATTTGACAAATTCTATTTAACATGTGTTTTCCTGTTGACTTCTAATTGTATCTTACTGGGAGAAAATGCTTACTGTCCTTTGATCATTCTGCTAGAAGTGCATATGCAAATGTTGCACATAACCAAAACTGGCCTATCCACAGGGCATGTTCAGAAAATGGAAAGGCAATGGAAATCATTCTAAAAAGAAAGGCATTCACTGTAAATAATCTTCCTAAGCAGGATGAGGCCACAAGGGGCTTTTCTTTCTCAAAGCTGCTCCTTGGCATCTCTAGGTTTTCATGCCTTAATTCATTACCAAGTGATGTTAATTATGTATTTTATCATGCATAACAAATATAAATTACATATACAGTTATTCATAATTGTATTAAAATATGTATCATCTATCCTTGAGAGTGAAGCCCTTCTTCAAATTGGGGAAGCTTGTTTGGGGAGCAGAGTATGGATTGTATTAATGATCCTCACATTAACCATTTTTTTTAAACTGTGAAGGTCACCCTCCCATTTGAGGTGCTGACTGAATTCCTTTCACAAGGTTTGCAAGCCCCACTTCTGTATGCAAAGCAGCAGATTATCAAGTGTGCTGCATTATCACCTTGAGGGCCTGTAGCATTTATTTAATTAAGATGTTGTTATAAGATGCTTTACCATGACACTATTGAATATTAAAACTTGTCTAGAAAATGTGATGAATATTAGGAGAAAGAGCTTGTAGGCTAAATGCCTCCCATTGGCCAATCCAACCAATTCTGCTCCCCTATCTCCATTAAGCTACTTGGGATTTGTTTTGTATACTCCTTGTATATGTATTTGTTTATGCTGTACTTCCTCAGGGGAATGTATACTCTATGAAGTCAGGGACTATTTTGTTTTTGTCTTTGTATCAATCAGCACTTAGTACATAGACTTCTAGCAGATAGTTGATAAATTTTTGTTTATGACTTATCTAGTCTTGTGAACCCTTAGACTTCATATTGGAAGTACCCTTTACTCTTGGGGCTTCTCCCTCTGTTTACATTATTCCTTCCCAAACTTCCATTTTAAGGAGAACAACTAGACCAGCTATATCATCATTGCTCTCCTGTGGCTGTACCCCTGACTCTCAAACTTCCTGTGCAAAATCCCATTGCTGGGTATCTTTATCTCTTGCCCCCTCCCACTTTCCAGCTTTTGTTGTGTGTGTTACCTTCTCTCAGAATGGAAACTCCTCCAGGTGGGGACTGTCTTTCTTTACACTTGAATTTCTATCCATATGTATCCATTAGGTATCAACACAGTAAATAAAAAATACTTGATTTGTTGTATTTGCTTAGATTAGAAACTGCTTCATAGATTATAAGGTGATAAGGAAATTGCTATTATTGTCATCATTATTAAGAACAACGTAAGATTATCCTCTAATAGGAAAAAACACTATATTTTCAAGATATCCAACAGTCTTTCAATTTACTGTAAAAGGAGGATATCTCAGCATCTCCTTAGTGAACTGAGGTGAGAGAAAGTGAAATTCCCTTTCAACAGAGATCCTTAAGCCTTTGGACATTCTCATCCACTTGGGATGATTTATGCATGTTCTTGACTCGATTCATAGGGATATATTTGATGAATGTCAAAGTCTTTGGGGGTCTCTTCAGGATTCTAAGATATTTACCAGAAAGCAAAAACCTTGGTGTTTAAATCTAGACTCAACCACTTATTGAGCCAGGGAATATAATGAGATAATGCAGGGTTAATTTTTCAAAGACTTAAAAGTTCCAGTCCCAGCTCTGCCATTAACTCAGAAGCACAGAATGTCAGAGTTGGAAAAGGCCATCTGTTCTAACCCAAAACACCTTTGAATCTCTTCTATCACATAAAGTGGTCTAATTCAAGGTCTTATGCTTTTTGTGACCCAGTCATTTTATCATTAGTAAAGTGAAGTAAGCAGAACCAGAAAAATAATGTCAATATAAAAATGAATAATTCTGAAGACTTATAAATTTAAAAAAATTGAAATTAGCAGAATAAGGAGAACAATGTATATAACAACAATGCAAAGACAATGACCAAACATTATTCCAGAGAACCAATGGTGAAATATACTATCCACAGCTTGACAGGAAGGCAATGAACTCAAGATGCGGAATGAGACATTTTTTTGGACAGAGTCAATATGGGAATTTGTTTTACTTGACTATGCATATTTTTACAAGGCAGTTGCATTTTTCCCAAATTTTGATGGGAGGGAGACAAAATAAACTTCTGTTAATCAAAAAAATATATTTTAAAAAAGTAAATGAGCTTATTGGACAAGATGACGTCTAAGGATTTTCCTACTCTAAAAAGCTATGGTTCAGTGATTCTAAATATATGTCAATGTATCCACTATCGTTTTTACTACATATATTCTCCATTTGTCATCTAGATAAATTTACCAGAGGAGAAAAAAAAGTGAGGACAAAATCTTCATTACTTTTAGGAAAAATTGTTCCCAACCAGAAAGAAATTTAATCACATCTTTCAACTGAAGCAAATCAAGGTGCCAGCAGACTTAAGTGGTTTTCTATAGATATCTTTGGATGCCCACCAAAAATACTTTGCTTTAGGAAATACTGAAGGAAAATAATATTCAGAACAAAACTAACAAATCTCATAAAATATAGCAAAATCCTCATTCATGTTAGCTAAGGGTAGGAGAGGTTAGAAAGGACCTTGAAGGCCACATGATCGGGGCCTCACTGAAGGATGCCCACCACAACATCAAGCTGTGGATCATGAGTATTTATTCTCCAAACCATAGAACATCAGACTAGAATGGAGAGAGAATTGGTCTTGGAACCAGGAAGACCTGAGTTCAAGTCCCACCTTTAAAATGTACTAACTGTGTGATCCTTGTCAAGTTATTAAGACAACTGTCTAAGACTATGTTACAGAGACAATACTAACATGCACGTTTAGAAAGAGTTTTACCAGCTAGGGTTTTCCTCTGTCAATGAAACCATAAGTCCAATCCAATCCCTATGGCATCTATATACATCCACCCTACCACACACTTCCACCCACTCCTATACACACATATACACAGAAGTGTATTTATAAACATATATACATTATTGTCAGGGCAATGGATAGAGCACTGAGCTTGGAATCAGGAAGATTCATCTTTCTAAGTTCAAATACTGCCTCAGACACTTTCTAGCTGTGTGACCCTGGACAAGTCACTTAACCCTGTTTGCCTCAGTGTCCTCATCTGTAAAATGAGTTGGAGAAGGAAATGTCAAACCACTCAAGTATATTTGCCAAGAAAACCCCAAATGGGATCGTGAAGAGTAGGACATACCTGAAAAAACAACTGAACAGCAAAAACAGATGTTATTGTCTTCTGTTAGGATGTGAGCTCTTGGAGAGCGGGGACTTTTTTTTTCCTTTTTCTTTTTTGTAAAATCTCTAGCACTTAGCGCAGTCCCTGACACATAATAAATGCTTAATTAATACATATTGACTTGACTTGTTCAATGGTCATTATCCTGTAGTCTTAAGTTCTTGTTTATTCTACAGATTCATATCTCCATTGTTTATCTCAGAATTGAAGAATAATTAACATGAATAGTGGGCAACTAGGTGGCACAATGGATAGAGTACTGGCCCTGGAGTCAGGAGGACCTGAGTTAAAATTTGGCCAGGCCTAAAGTTAGGAAGACTCATCTTCATGAGTTCAAATCTAGCCTCAGACACTACTAGTTGTGTGACTCTGGGCAAGTCAGTTAATCCTATTTGCCTCAGTTTTCTCATTTATACAGTGAGGTGGAGAAGGAAATGACAAACCATTCCAATATCTTTATCAAGAAAACCCCAAATGGGGTCATGAAGAGTTGGACACAACTAATCAACCAAACAATAACAACAACATTAATAGAAGTAAGCAACGTGATGTCATTAATAGGAAGCTTTGGAGTCGTGCCTGATCTGGGTCCAATGCCAGCCTCTACCATATACCAGCTCTGTGAGACTAAGTTACTTAAATCTCAATGCTCTAGTAGGTAAATATCTAAGAATATGTATTATAGCTGAGTTCCTAATCTAAAGTGGAGGAGTTTTAACAGTGGGAGTTACACTGAAGAAAGCACAAGTCTAAAACAAAACAAAACCAAATATATATATATATATATATATATGTGTGTATATACATATATATGTGTTTATACACACACACACACATATATATATATATGCATTATAATTTTATTTCATTGGATTTTTACAAAACCATTTTAGACAGGTCATGCAAGAATTATTACCATTTTACAGATGGTGAAACAGTCTCAGAGAGGTTATGTGATTTGCTTAAAGTTATATAACTCAAAGTAATATTTCAGGGGCCACAAACCTAGTCTTTTTACTGCAAAACAAGTGTTACTCTTTTCTCTAGATCATGCTTCCAGAGTTTTTCCTATGTAGTTCACAGGATAATCTGTTCTAAACCCTTCATCTTGCTGACGATGAAATGGGGCCATAAAAGTTAAGTGATTTGCCTGAAGTCACATATACAGGAAGGGGCTGAACCAGGATTGTAACCCAGATCCTCTGACTCTCCATTCTGTACTCTTTCAGTCACTTCTCCCTTGGGCTTTATGTAGCTCTACATGGTTGAAGGCTTACCTTTTATTTCTTTTTTTAGAAGTAACAAGGACAGTTAAGATTTTTGAGAAATCTCTCCAAACTTCACAGTAAGATTTTGGAGACCTACTAATTGTGTACAATGGTTTAAGTATGGTTGCTTAGTTACTCAAGTCAGATTAGATGATCTTTAAGGTCTCTTCAGCTTTAAGTCCTATAAAGTAAGTCTCCTGGTGGCTAATTAACTGAATGTTGATCTTAGCTGGGAATTAAAATGCATTCAAAGTTTAAGAAACTATTTGTACTGAATACAATCTGCTCGATGAGTAACAAGATACCTGGGAGAAACCACACGACCTAATGTGACAGTATGTTCTCTAAGTAACTCTTCTGCTACACACAGAGCTTAGAGAGGGCTAATACGATAATGTGTGACATTGGTTGGAGCCTATAGAAACCAGCACCCAGGAGAAAAGTCTTAAAAACCCTTGCATTATATGCTTTAGAAACTGAGTATTATTTGTTCCCTGCTTTTCCTCTCCTCTCCCAAGCCGACATATGAATATATTAAATTACCTGAGGAACTTGCTATCCAAAGATTCTTATACAAAAACATAATAATAATAATCTGCCAAGTTAAAACCATCTGACACTGAATATACATCACTGCCCCCTCCCCACCCGTTACCATCCATCACCCTTTTAGAAAAAAAGTCTCCAGTGATAGGAATTCCATTACACACATACCAATTAGGCAGCCTTGTCCTAAACCTCCTGTAGACAGAAGGCTGCCTCATCCTAGGTCCTTATTCCAAACACAAAATCCTTCTGCAATCAGTCTCATTAGAACACACAGCATGCTTGGCTCTGAAAATCTGGGGACTCAGATTTCTGAAGGATAAGCTATATTTTCACATTTGATGTGACCACTCGAAATTATGACAATTAAAATATTCTCCCTTCACTTTGCAGATGTCAGCCACTTCTGGACTGTGACAATGTGATGATAACAGATGGAGGCTGCTTCAAAGACCTCCCAATGACTTCAGCAGTGACAAAACTTCATGTTATACTTCTCCAGGAACCTGAAAAATTCAAGTTCATCAGTATGTGTACTCTCTCTCCCAATGGAGGTCCACAACCCTGACATGTTTGTAGATGGCTTCCTAAATGTTCTTTCTATTGTTGCCTGCTTCTTACTGGGAAAAGCTCTGGCTAAGCTCATACAGGGAGCAGGAAACCACCATCAGACATATTATGCCATTAAAAATAAAAGATGTCACTGCTAGGCGTATATCTCTTGAAGATCAATGTTAAAAAGAAAGGCTCCATAGCCACTAAAATGTTCAGTGTAGTGCTTTTTATAGGACTAAACAACTGGAAGAAAGGTGCCCCAAAACTGTGGTGCAATGGGTGTAACGTCTGATCTCAAATCAGAAAGACATGAGTTCAAATGCAACTTCAGACATTACCAGCTATGTGACTTGTGGCCAAGTCATTTAACCTCTGACTATGTCAATTTCCTCATCTGGAAAATGGGGATGATAATAGCACCTACCCCCAGAGTTGTTGTGAAGATCCAATGAGATAATATCTATAAAATGCTTAGCACAGAGCTTAGCACATAGTAGGTATTTATAAATATTAGTTACTTACAATGTTAGCTTCTATTTCCCCAATTATCATTAATTAGGGAATGGCTAAACAAATTGTGGTATGTGAATGTAATGGAATGTTTTTGTAACAAGAGAAATGATGAATATGGATAATTCAGAGGCACAGGAAGACATGGGATTGATGAAAAGTGAAATAAATAGAACCTAGAAAACTATATATATATATATGTATATATATATATATATATATATATATATATATATATATATATATATAAAATCACAACTCTATAATGGGAAAGAGCAATAAAACAGAAGTGAACTCTATGTAGCTATGATGCCTGGACCTGGCCCTGAAAAAGATAAGAGAAAATGTACCTCACCCTTCTTTGCAGAGGTGGTAAATTATAAATGTAGAACATTGCAAATATTGTCAGCCTAAGCCAATGCACTGGTTAGTTTTGCTTAATATATTCTCTCTCTCTCTCTCTCTTTCTCTCTCCCCTTTTCCCTCTCCCTCCTTCCCCCCTCCCCATCTCTCTCTTCTCCCCTTATCTCCCTCTGTCTTCCATCACCTCCTCCTTTCTCTCCTGTCTCCTGGTCTCCCCCACCTTTACTCTACCACCCCTACTTCTTCTCCTCTTACTTTGTGTAATAGAGAATTTACCTCCTCCTGGGTAGGAGAGAGGAGAAGAATATATATTGAAAAGAAGGTCATGTAAAGACAAAAAATAATGTATACATATAGTTAATTTTATTCTAAATAAAATAAAGTTATTAAAGGAAGATGTATAAAAACCACACCAATAGCTATTTATTCAAGGGATCCAGCTTCCAGGTGCTAGTCCTCTTCTCTTCCCAACTGGTTATGTGGCTCTGAACATATTACTTACTTGATTTCATTGTGCCTCAGTTTATTCATATTTAAAATTGAGGGAGGATGGGGCAGGCTAGACTATATAAGCTCTTAGTTTCCTTCTGGATTTATGCTTCTAAAAAACAATAACATTTAGGTCTGTATTGGAAACCTCAGGCACTGTTAATCCTGGCTTTGACCAGTCTCCCTAGGGACCTTCCATGCAAATCAAGTCAAGCAACCAATCAGCTAGTGTTCACTGAGTGTGCCCCCATCAGGAGTTCTGTGCTGAGAGAGATACAAATTAAGTATGGTAAGTTCACTTGCCCAAAGTAGTTTACAGTCAGTTTAGAGCCACACTGCTCCCATGCACGAGACAAATAGAGATCAATAACTGTATCCTACTATCTGCAAATTCAGTAGGACTTTAGAGAAGTGTGTCCACGATTTTTAAGGTATGCCAATATAGAGCATGTGACATATTATGTGGATCTTAGAGGGGTGATCAAGAAATAAACAAGTAAAGGTAACATTTCCCAGGGGAGAAACATTGACAAGGTATGTACTAGGGGATGGATCAGAATAGTGTTTTCCTGAAGCTAGGCTACACATGATTTCAGGCATCATTAAAGATGTGGTTACACCATGATAAAAGTGAGAAAAGTACTTTTATGCAAACATCCAAGTTCAGGTTTCAGAATAAAAATGTATCTAATCAGGATCAGCGTGAGTACCCACAGCAAAATCTTTCCATAGAAGAGTACCCCCTACAACACTGACATGAGAAACATCAACCAAGTAATGCACCCAGGAGGCTCACCAAGCAAAATAACTTAAAAGAGTGGCCAGTCCTCCAAATGATCATTACTGAAAAGTTCTAAACTGTATACTTGCTCTAAGATAAAGACTTAAGAAGGAATGATGGTCAAAAAAGTTGGTAAAAGGTCTAAAAGATATGATTATTAGACTCTCAGGAGTTAGTTTTAAGGTAAGGAAGTCAGTGTAGCATAGTGAAATGAGGGCTTGGCCAGGGAAATGGAGAAAAAGTCCATCTCTATCACTTACTATTCAACCATGGGAAAGTCATTTAATCTTCCTGAGCTTCCATTTCCTCATTTTTTAAAAAAGAAGGAATTATTACACCTGTTTTATATACCTCCAGAGGGTCATTGTTACAAGGAAATTATGAGGAAATCACCTTATAATTCATAAAACTCAATATTAGTGCCAGGTATATTACAAAGGGATGCCATTCACATAGGGTATAATGTTGTAGCTCATGTTTCTGTTAAAAGCCAAGAAAGATCTCTAATTCTTTCTGTGCAGAGAACTCTCAGTGTGAAAAACCACTAAACCCATACCCATTATGAACACAAACGTAGCCCATCTCAGATTTAATAGTCCTAAGGTGTGGCTGGAGGCACATAGATGCTAATGCACTGCATCTAAGATCATACAATCAACATGTAACAGAAGCATATTTGAATCCAACTCTTCCTGATTCCAAGACCTACATTCAAGCCAATTCTGCCATGCTGTCAACATCATACTTTTGTAGGACTTCAACATTCATAGAAATGTTTTTGTCACCATCAAAATGATCCAGTAAACTACATTATGATAAGATCAACAACCTTGTATTCTATTTACACAGAGATTCAGAGAAATTAAGTCACTTGCCCTAATGTGTCAAGAAAATACTTATTGCAGAAGGAGGGCAGGGTGGAAATTGAAATACATCCAAAATGAGTTTTGCTAAATTCATGAACTTTAGTTCCTCCAAAGGTAATTGGAAGTGAGGAATAATCAAGATCCCCCTCTAGTCTTCCAGAGCATTCTCATGGAAAGTAAAGGAGAACCCTCAGACTAGAGTACAAATAGTTGGTTAGAAATGACAACTGCTAACTCCTTTTGCAGCTCTGAAATTCAAAGATTTTACTTGGAGCTACTCAGACCATTATCAGAATCATCTCTGTTTCTTAGATAAACCACTGATGTTCTAATAGCCAAGGTTTAAGGAACAAAACAAAGGGAAGTTGACAAAGAAGTTATAGTCCCCTAAGGTCCATGAGATTTTTTCATTTGACTTACAGGTGAAATGATCAGTGTTTTGTTGTTGTTGAGTTGTTTTAGTCATGTTTGGCTCTTCATGACCCCATTTGCGGTTTTCTTGGCAAAGATACTAGAGTGGTTTGCCATTTCCTTCTCCAGCTCATTTTACAGATGAGAACCTGAGGCAAATAGGGTTAAGTGACTTGCCCAGAGTCACACAGCTAGTAAGTGTCTAAGGCCAGATTCGAACTCGTGAAGATGAGTCTCCCTGGTTCCAAGTCCACTCTGCTACCTAACTGTCCTGATTTACCTATGTAGGCTTCCTCTATTAGAATGAAAACTCCTTGAGGGCAGGCACTATCTTGCTTTTCTATTTGTATCCCCAGTGCTTAATACAATGCCTTCCATACAGTAAGTGCTCAATACATACTTTTTCATTCAATCATTCATTCATTCATTCATTCACAGCCAGAAAAGAAATGATATTTCCTGCTATGTCCATCATAGTGTAGCTTTAATTTAGGTGGAAATGATACCAACTCATATTTCCATAGAAATTTAAAGTTTTCAAGGCACTTTTTCTCACAATAGCTTTATGAGGTGGATAATGCATTATTATGAGGTTAAATGACTTGCCTATAATTATTAAGTGGCAGGAATGGGATTTGAATCCAGATCCCTCTGATTCCAGATGTAATAGCCCTGACATCATCCCACATTCTCTCATTTTATTTAATGTAGTTCTGTCCTTGTTTGGTTCATTGCCAGTTGTTATCCCATGTAGCCTTCTCTAAAGACTCCAGAACATCTTATTCTCTCTTCTCTGAACTATTGCAACTAGGTATGGTCTGTTTCTTATATTAGTGTACCATTCTCATGGAGAATATAAGCTTGAGGAAAGGGGCTATCCATGTCTAAACTTTGCACAGCATTTGGCCTAGTGTTAGATATAGAGCAGTTCCCCTAGAAATGCTTTTTGGGCAATTAATCAGTAGGACTATGATTTACTTGGTTTCAAAGGTCTCTTTCCTATGACCTAGACCCATAGTGACCAATTATAATTCATAATAGAGACTGGTGGATGGAGCACTTTTTAAATGAGATTTTATACTAAGAGGGAACATAGTAGAGTAGAAAGATTATTGGTTTTAAAGTTAAGGGACTTGGTTTGAAGCCTTTATTAGTTATTTACTTCTTGTGTGACCTTCATCAAGTCAATTTTCTACTCTGTGGAATGAAAGAGTTGGACCATAATAATGTTACCATCCCTTCCAATTGTAAAATCTGATGGGCCATAGTTTCTTCTCTGCTTCCTTTGAATTTTGGTGGCTACAATATGGCTAGACCAATACTTATTATCCCTGTCAAAGTTGTTTTACTTCATCTCTCCAAATTAATAAAAGCAAAGAAAGAGTTTAATTAGCTGAAACCTAAATTGTCATTATTAATTTACTAGCTACATTACAATAGCTTGTAAAACATTTATGCTGCAGTAAATGGAGTACCTACTTTTCAGTGGTCACGTGGGGAGTCTAATTTACTACATGCCTAAATATTTAATTATGAGCTGTAGCAAAGCTCTGCTGAGGTGAAACTCCTTCCCTTATAACAAAAGAGGAAATGGTGCTGGTTGGGATGCCATAAAATGTTCTAAAGAGGGATAATAGAAAGGAAAGTATTTGCAGGTGCTCCTGAAAGATTTTCAGAACAGCTTCAAGCTAATACCAACTGGAGCTGGGAAGAGCATTAGAAACTGTTAAGTTCACAGGGCAGCTAGGTGGCACGTGGATAGAGCTACAGCCTTGGAGTCAGGAGGACCTGAGTTCAAATACCATCTCAGTTTACTAGCTGTGTGAACCTGAGCAAGTCACTTAACCCCTATTGCCTCACCAAAAAGAAAAAAAACCTATTAAGTTCAATCTCCTCATTACATATGAGGAAAGTTAGGGCAAGAGAGGTTTAATCACTTGTCCAATGTTACATAGGAAGTAGCTCATACAGCCAATCTTTGATCCCAGGTCTTTTGACTCCAAATCCAATTCTTTTTCTAGGTTCAGAAAGAGTGAGTCTGAGGATCCCCATCTAGTGAGGGGCAGACCTTGGATGTGAACCCATGTTTTCTTAATCCAAATTCATTTTTTTCTATCTACCATATCACATAGGCTGACTGCCAGATGCTGCCTATGTTTGCCAAATAAATGAATATTTCAGGAGCCAGGTTACCCTCAACAATGCTTGTTTCCTGGCATCTAAGTATGGGAAGAGAAAGTTACAAATAATTTTTAAAAGTTACATGCTAATTTAAATGTTTGAATCATGATATTTTCCAGAATTGTTACCTAGGCACTACCCTAACTTTCCAGAATTATTTCACACACTTTATTTCTATGTCCTCTGTATCAGAACCAAACAATTATTAATTGCCCCCTCCAAATGTCCTATGTTGTTCTGACTCCACACAATCACTCATGTTTTTTCCTATATCATAAATGCTTTCCAACCCCAATCATTACCTGGTGATAACCTAATCATTCTATGAGGTCACCTCAAGTAACACTTTGCCCATGAAGCCTTACTTTATTATCCTGGTTGAAAATCTCTCTCCTTTCTGGGACTTTGCATAGTTCTTTGAACTATTTTCTTCCATATGCAATTTTCTATACATATATCACAGAATTATAGGTATTTTTGAGGGACCTCAAAGGCTAGAGTCTAAGCCCCTCATTTTGCAGATGAGCAAATTGAGTCAACAAACCTTTAAGTGGTTTTGTCAAGCTCTCAGAATTAATAACTGACAAAGGCAGGATTTCAAACTAGGTCATTTGATTGTAAATCCAACATTCCTTCGGATACATCTCACTGCCTTTATTTTACAATGTTTTATTTTTCATTAATTTTCTGCATATGTGTTTTATAGAATACTATAGTAGATATAGTACTGTGAATTAGGAAGACAAGATTGAAATTCGCTCATTGATACTAGCTAGCCATATAACCTTGGCCAACTTACTTCTCTGTGACTTAGATAATTCCTTAGGATATATTTACTAAGCCATAATGCTATCAGAGAGAGTTCTCATGTTGGTATTTCCTCACACTGAGATCATAGAGGTCTTTTACATGTTGTACTGGTATATATGGTGTATCCAACCTGCTAAATTATGAGTTCCATGAGGGCAGAGGATATGTCCAACTTGATTTCAGTTACTTTCCTGACTGTTAGGTACAGCACTTTATATAGCGTAATCCCTTAACAATAGATAGAATGCTGGGCTTGGGGTCAGGAAGACTTCAAATCTAGCCTCAGACATTTACCAGCTGTGTGATTGTTGGTAAGTCATTTAACCTCTGTTAGCCTCAGTTTCCTCAACTGTAAAACAGTGATGAGAATAATAGCATCTACCTCCCAGGGCTGCTGTGAGAATTAAATGAGACTATTTACAAAGTGCTTAGCACAGGGCCTAGCACATAGTAAGCATTATATAAATATTAACTATTACTAATATTATTAAACATATATCATATACATATTAAATTTACATATATATGAGCAATTCCTTCTTCAGAATATGGCTACATTTCAAGGAAACTTACTCTCTGCATATATTCCATGAAGATAAATGGCATATATCCAAATAAATTGTCAAAAAAAGAGAAGGGGACAGCTTTTCTAATGGAGCAAATTACAAGTACCATCTGCTGAAAACCTGAAATTTATGAATATGTTGCCACAGTCTAGAATCATGATTTTTTTTTCTGCTACCAAAAGCTTAAAAAATACAACAAAAAATCCTTCTGTATATTTATAAACCACATGCAAAATTTTTCTCTATAACTTTGCCTTAGGATTTTCCAAACACTGAATGATCCTGATAATGTAAGAATAAGATACCTTTTGGTATTTGAAAGTTTTCCCATTCCTTGTGAAGTCATTCAGAGGATCAGGCTGTTCAAAGATACTGTTCACCATGGAGCAAGTGATAGTGATACTGGGTCCTTTCCAAACAAATTCTGCTCTTTAGAGGAACAGAATTTTATTATCCTAATTAGAGGCACTCGCCCTGTCTCCTAGGAGGATGCACTCTTGGTTGGAGATCAAGGCAAAAGTGTTTCAAGATAGTGACTAGACATCCAAATGGCCAAGATCCTAGTATCTCTGGCAAGACCAACTCTGTTTAATCACTGCTGCAGAGTCACCTTCCAAAAATTTTTTTTCCTAAGGGAAGTTGAGGAAATTTAGCAAATCTAGCACTGGAGAGTAAGGTATTGTATAAGTTTCCATTAATGTATTCGTATGAATGTATGGTTGTATAGAGGTATATATGTATGGAGTGAGAACACAAAGAAGCAGTTTCTTAGTAGCAGTGGCAGTAATATTTTTGAGGGGGGCGTGAATTTATGATTCTATTGGTATGAAGAACTACCACTACTACTCCCTTTACAAATGCAGATCAGCAATTTTGCAACTTAAGAGTTTTAGTGAGTTGTCTTGGACACCAAGAGTTTGAGTGACTTGTTGACCACAATGCAGCCAAGATGTGACAAAAATAGGACATGAGCTAAGGTCTCCCTGAATCCAAGTTTGCTCTGTACCTGTAGCCACACTGCCATAATACCTATCTAGCAAGATAGATAAAAGATTAAGTGCTTAGTATGTGGGAGCAACTAGGTGGCAGAGTAGATAGAGCATTGGGATTGGAATCAGGAAGACTCACCTTCATGAGTTCAAATTCAGCCTCAGACAATTACTAGCTATGTGACCCTGGGCAAGTCACTTAACCCTGTTTACCTGCTTCCTCATATATAAAATGATCTGGAGAAGGAAATGGCAAACATTTTAGTATTTCTGCCAAGAAAACCCATATGGGGTCACAAAGAGCCAGACACAACTGAAACAACTCAACAACAACAATAGCTTGATTACTAGTTCCTATTGTAGTGCTGTAAACAACAACCACAAAAGCTAATGCTGTCTCAGGTCGTATTAAGAAATATGCAGTCTTGGGGTAGCTAGGTGGCGCAGTGGATAGCGCACTGGCCCTGAGTCAGGAGGACCTGAGTTCAAATCTGGCCTCAGATCAAACACTTGA
Organism: Vombatus ursinus; assembly: GCF_900497805.2. Lineage (NCBI taxonomy): Eukaryota > Metazoa > Chordata > Mammalia > Diprotodontia > Vombatidae > Vombatus > Vombatus ursinus. The sequence continues at coordinate 10,554,814 of NW_020945437.1, read as the reverse complement.
CACTTACTTGTTGTGTGACCCTGGGCAAGTCACTTAACCCTAATTGCCTAAAAGTGGAAAAAAAAAAAAAAGAAATATGCAGTCTCCAAAATGGATACAAGGGAAGAATGATCTTACTATATTCTGTCCTAATAAGACTCCCTCTGGTGAATTATGTTCTGTTTTAAGAGCCATATTTTGCAGAAAATATTGACAAGCCTAACTAAATGCAGGGGAGGACAACCTAGGACAATGGGTGTTGTGGTGGTGGATGCTGGAGATGTCACATGACGATGTTGAAAGAATTAACCTGAAAAAGAGAAGACTTAGGTAATGGGTGGGGAGAGGAAAGAGAGTGATGCATGGAAATTGATTCCAAATGCTTGAAGAAATGTCATTTGGAAGAACAGTTAGAGAAATAAAGCTAGAGGGAATGGGAAAGCAAACTAGCTCATACTCTCATTTAATAGTTGAAAGAAGTGAGGCTTGGAGCATCTAGGTGGCACAATGGATAGAGCTTTGGCCTTGGAGACAGGAGGACCTGAGTTCAAATCTGGCCTCAGACACTTGACACTTACCAGCTCTGTGACCCTGGGCAAGTCACTTAACCCAGACTGCCTCACCCAAAAAAAAAAAAAAAGTGAGACTTAAGGAGTGTAAGTAACTTGCCCAATGTCACAGAGGTAGTGATGATGTTCAGGTGTGAGTTCAGGTGCAACTAGAAAAATAAAGTCCCTTCAGACTCTCAAAGCTTGTGATTCTAATTAATCCAATTTAGCCTGCATGATGCAACGGATAGAGAGCTGGGCCTAGTGCCAGAAAGGTCTGAGTTCAAATGAAGCCTCAGACACTTATTAACTGTGTGACCCTGAACTAGGCCCTTAGCCTTGCTTTGCCTCAATTTCTTCGACTGTAAAGTGGAGATAATAATAACACCTACCTCCCAGGGTTGTTGTGAGAATCAATGAGATAATATTTGTAAAGCATTTAGCACAATGACTGGCACTTAAGAGGCACCTAATAAAGACTTGTTTCCTTCCTTCCTCCCCTCATTTCACATGTGAAGAAACCCAGCCCCTGATAAGTAAAGGCCACACAATCAATTGGTAGTAGATATTTTGAAAGTAACTTTGTGTGTGTTTCAATCCAGAAATGAAGAATTAGCAATTGAGCAGTAGAGTTCAAGTCTACACAAAATGTCTTTCTTCAAATCAACCTGCCAACAAGTTCCTGAAATTCTCACCATGCTACATTAACAAAGACATGTTTAGATGTTTAATTAGGTTTCACCTAGAAAGAAAATATATGGACTAAGTTTTGGTAGCTTAAGAAGGAGAATCCCTGCACCTTAGGTGGGGTGGGATCAGCACAACTCAAGATTGACTGAGCTATGGGCACTAAGTATCTGGTTTTGTTGTTGAGCCATTTTCAGTCCTGTCTGACTGTTCATGACCCCATCTGGGGTTTTCTTGGCAGAGATACTGGAGTGGTTTGACATGTCCTTCTCCAGCTCATTTTACAGATGAGGAACTGAGGCAAACAGGATTAAGTGATTTGCCCAGGGTCAAACACCTAGTTAGTGTCTGAGGCCAGATTTGAGCTTCCAGCTTTAATCATATGATTCTAAAGTAGGATTCTGTAGTGGAAGAGGGAGAGAAGCTGATAAACATGTCTACTTCCCAGTTATTTCCAAGAGAGAGCCATGATCAGGGAACAAATACAGAATCATTGAAATAGTCTCCACATAACTAACCAGATATGATAGGGGCATTTCTTCCCCATCGCCCTGTTAATTTAAACTCATTTGAATTTGTTTTCCAAAAGACACATGGCAGTTCCTCACCCCCAACCAGCATTATTTCATTATGGCACATTTTAAGCTGCATTTGCAAAGCACCAGAGGAATGACTGATACTGAAGCAAATTCCTACTTGTGTATCACACAAGCCATTTTCATAATGCCCTTGCAAATTGCAGAAATATGCAGAAAAAACCAACTTTAACAAAATAATGGATCACATTTGAATTAAACATGATATTCACAAGGTTCCATAGGGGGAACAGGGATGCAAAAGATGGGCTTAGAGAACAGGAGGGAAAACGTCCTCTAACACTAGAAATCTGAAATAAATGAAATATGCCGACATTAAAAAAGGTGATAACAATAAAAAGGATTATTTATAGAATAAAAACAGGAAATGCAATTGGAGATTAGTGAAGATGTTTGCTTTCCGTAAACCATGACTCCTAGAGAAGAGGTAATAAAGATAGTTATTTCTAAGAAATAGATCCAAACTAGCTCCATTGAAATCACAGCAGGAGCATTCAGAGTAGCAATTAATGTAAGCACTGGTGTGGAAGATGTTTTCCAAATGCTATCCTAGGTTTTTTTTTGTAAGTATGGTGTGTGTGTATATATATGCGTTAATTGTAATATGAACAGGATGAAAGCTGAGGGTTGTAGGATTTTCTCAATTATTTCCTGAAAATATTTTTATGTGTCCTATGAAGGATCATAAAAAAGATCATGCTGGTGATTGTTTTTTTTTATGAGATCCAGGGAAATAAACATGGTATACACCTGTCTCACTTCAATATTCAATACAAACAACAATTTTAAGGGACTCCTACGTGGCAGGTACTGATGTAGGGACTAGAGACACAAAGGCAAAAATGAAAATACTCCCTGACCTCATGGAGGTTACATGCTGCAGGAAAACATGACAAAGAAATACAGAATACATTCAAATTGATACAGCCGTTTCAAAAGAGAAAGTATCAATACTTCAAGAATCCTCAGAGGCCTGATGTAGGAGGCAGCACCTGTGCTATCTTGAGATAAGCAATGGATTTTAAGCCATGAAGGTGAGAAGAGGAAGCATTACAGCCATGAGGGAGGTAGGAGATGGTAGGAGTGTCACCCAAGAGGAATGCCTGACTACCAGGGCCCATCTCTGGTTGGAGGAAATGTGGCAATGCTGTAATCATTTTTGGAAGTATCATCCCAAAAGGGAATGAAGAGGTAGAACCTCTTTAAAGTTTTGTTTAAAAATTATTTTAACTTGAATTAAACAAAAAATGTAGCTTATCATCCCCTTTCTTTATAAGCTAGTTTCTTTACAAACTTTCTCTATAAACTGGTGGTATAATAGAAAGTATGTTGGTCTAACAGTTCTATTTGCCACTTGCAAGATCATAGCTTCTCAAAATCTTATTTTCCTCATATGTAAAATGGTGATAATAACCTTTGTACTCCCTGTAACACCAGACTGCTGTGGGGAAATTATTTGAAAGCCATGAAGTGTTATACGTTTGAGCCACAAATTGAATCTGGAGCAGAATTCCACACTAGCCAAGTCCTTGTCTAAACTCATTAAATGGAATTTCATGAGTCAGGCACCAAAAATGGCTCATGGTCATCATAGATACGGTGAGGAAGACCAACACCAGTGAAATAATGAAAACATATAGCATGGGACATGAGGATATACTTAGAATAAGGGCCATTCTAATGTGTTTCAAATCCAGTATTTTCAAAATAATAATAATAGTAGCTATAGCTATGTTGCAAAATTGCAGATCAAAAAAACAAAAATAATATATATATATATTTTTAAAAACATGCTTCAATCTGTATTCACACTCCATCAGTTCTTTCTCTGGAAATGGATAGCATTTTCATCATAAGTCCTTTGGAATTGTTTTGGATAATTGCATTGCTGAGATTAGCTAAGTCATTCACAGTTGACCATCAAACAATATTGCTGTTACTGTATACAGTGTTATTCTGGTTATGTTTATTTCACTTTGTATCAGTTCATATAAGTGAAGAAGACACTATAATTAACTCCATTTTACAGATAAGGGGACCAAGGCTGAGAAAGATCAAGTAACTTGTCCAGAATCACACAGCATGTCTGAGTCAGAATTTGAATTTAGGATTTCCTCACTCCAGGTCCAGCGTTCTATCCACTGAACCATCAAGATCTTATTGTTTTAGTTTTCATGAACATATTAGTTAGGCCTGCTCCTAAATATGAGGACTACTTAGTTTTGGTTGAACATTTTCTCTGCCCTTACAAGAGTTTTTGAACCAACAGGAAACACGTCAGAGATCAATTGGAATTCACAAATAACATGCATACTATTGAGAATAATGGGGATATGAAGCATACTGAGTGAATGTATACTGGAGACCATACTATCTAGCAGAAAGAACTTTGGCCAGTGGATCTAGGCTTTGACTAACCAACTCTGTGATCATAGACAATTTTATTCAACTCTCAAGCCTCATGGGCAATACACACACACACATACACACACACACATATATATGAGACATATGCATATATGCATGTATGTGTGTGTGTGTGTGTCTGCATGTATGTGTGTGTGCATGTGTCTCATCTATCTCCAAGACTAACTTTAGGATGATTTCCTTTTATCGAGGCTGACATCATAAAGAGTCATTCAATCACAGAATCTCAAAGTGGGAAAAGATCTCCTTAGCCTTCCCGTCCAAATTCTGTCTAAACAAGGATCCCTTCAGGTGGTCAACTGGACTCTTTAAATACTTTCGTTAAGGGGGAACCCACTTCTTTCTAAGCTAAACCATTCCACATTTGCTTGGTTCTGAGTGCTAGGAAATTTCTTCTATCAAGTTGAAATCTTTTTTTCTTGAACATCCACCCATTGCTCCAGGCTCTATCTGAAGGGGCCAAGTCTAACAAGGCCGACCCTTCACAAACACAGAGTCCTTTGAATAGTTTTAAATAGTTTTTTGATCTCTAAGTCTTCACTTGTTCAGGCAAAATATTCTCATCCCTAGTCTTCGCACCATCTCTGTCATCCTCCTCGTATTTTTTTTGTGGTTGTCGTTCAGTCATTTCAGTTGTGTCTGACTTTTCATGACCCCATTTGAGGTTTTCTTAGCAAAGATACTGGAGTGGTTTTACCACTTCCTTCTCTAGCTCATTTTACCGATGAGGAAACTGAGGCAAACAGAGTTAAGTGACTTGCCCAGCATCACACAGCTAGTAAGTGTCTGAGGCCAGATTTGAACTCAGGTCTTGCTGACTCCAGTCTGAGTACTCTATCCACTAAACCACCAACCTGCTCATCCTCCCCATATATCCTCCCTAAAATGACGTGCTAAAATTATACCATACTTAGACATGATCAAATCAGAACAGAGAACGGTGGGATTATCACCTCCTTTCTGCAAAGATGAAGCACCAGTGGGAAGGGTAAGTTATTCTAGATGTACTCCCAAATACAAAAGAGAATTGGAGGGAAAAAGCGGTATTCACAAGGGATGGCATTGGTGTGGAGGTGAATTAGCAAGAAAGTTCACTGACTAGGAAAATGGGTCCCTACTCTCTGAGGTTGTCTGTAAGACCAAATATTCTTGTTGGAAATTGAGTTACTCCAAATGAAAAGGGGAAAGGAGGAGGAAAACACTCAAATTCTGCCTTTATCCAATAAGACTTTCTACTTCCTTCTTTCCATTAGAGCTGACATCCCCTATAATACCAGGATGATATTCAAATACTTAGATAAGTTAGTGATCTCATAAATATAGATGTTTCCTCAGGTGAGACAGATCATGTTCCATCCATGTCTGCTCAACCTAGGTGACCTTTGCCCTTAGTGCTAGCCATAGGAAGTCAATTCAAAGTGCTAAGGAGGTGGTCTCCTAGGACTTTTGACTTTGTGGGAATATCAGTTGCTCAACTGGACCACACATTGATCATCTCTTCCTCTTGTAGCAGGACTGGTTCATCTTTTAATTTTGTTTTATTATATATTTCTCTGGTGATAGTCTATAAAACACTGCTCTTGATTAGTCCTTCAGACAGTCAGATATTGCAGCCTGCTCATAGCTAGTCACATGCCCCTGAGATTCAGCAAATTGGCCAAAAGGTACCTAAGTGACAAATAGGGACAATTCAGGATGATACAGATTTTCATTTCTTAAATCAGGGACATAAAGGTGGTTATTCTAGAACTTCTGTTTCCTGCCTTTTAGTACAGTTTTCTTTCCCCTAGAATATACAGCAGCTCTCTTTAAGCAACAAGCAGTTCTCCTCTTTAAAAATTTATTTTGCTATAGTTACTTTTGGAATACCATCCTGACCTTCCCTCCCTGTGTTCCTTCATCCCTCCATTCATCTATCCCCTTGTTCATCCCTCCCTACCGCTTTACTTCTTTCCTTCTCTCCTTCTTCCTTTCCTTCTTCCCTTCCTTCATGCAATGAATATGTACTAAATGCCTACTGCGGGCAGAACACTGTGATGACTCTTTGGATATATAGTTTGTCTGTGATACCATCCCCACTATTACAGAACTTGTAATCTAGAAGGGATTGAAAGGTATTAAATAATACCTGCTTTAGAAAGTCATCAAGCATTTCAGACAATAAGCATTTATTAAGTGTTCCCTATGTTCCAGGCACCTTGCTAAGCACAGTAGGGAAAACAAAGAGAGAAGGGAAAAAAAAGATCCCTGATTTCAAGGACCTCACAGTCTAATGGGGGAGGCGACACATAAATAACTATATACATACAAGATATATAGAGTAAATAGGAGTTAATCCCAGATCAGGAGACATCAGCATTAGGGGTAATGGGAAAGGGCTACAGCAAAAAGGTGGAATTTCAGTTGAATCTCAAAGGAAGCTAGGGAAAATCAGATTTCAGTTGAATCTCAAAGGAAGCTAGGCATAGGGGAGAGATTTTCTGGCCTGGGGGGGGCAACCATGACACCAAGATGGGAGATGGAGGATTGTCTGCAAGGCAAAACAAGTAGGAAAGTGTACTCATAAGCCAACAGTGTAGAGGGGAGTAAAGTATAAAGAAGCTGGAAAGGTGAGAAGAGAACAGGGTTTGAAGTGTTTTAAATGCCAAACAGAGGAGTATATATTTGATCCTGAAGGCAACAGAGAACCACTGGATTTTACTGATTAGGCCAACAAGAGGTTATGTACAGGAGGAAGGTCATTCCCAGCCTGGGGGATGAGGGAAGGTGTCACAGGAGAGGTGACAAGGAGTTGGGTTTTAAAGGATAGGTAAATATTTAACAAACAGGCCTGAGGTCTGGGGAAGTCATTCTGCACACAGGAAATAGTCCGAGTGACAGCTCTGCTTCTCAGGCAGCCAGTCATTAAACATCTCATAGGCAAACCACTCTAGTATCTTTGCCAAGAAAACCCCAAATAGGGTCATGAAGAATTGGGCACGACTGAACCTACTGAACAAGAAAAAAGCATGTGCTATGTGCCAATCACTGTGCTTGGGATGCAAAGCTGGGGATAAGTGCTAGGGATACAAAGAAAAGCAAAATACAAAAACCTATTTTCAAAGAGCTCACAGTGTAATGGAAGTGACAACATGCAAAAAGAAATATTGTACACACAAGTTGTATACAAGATAACTCGGAGTTAATCAGCACAGGAAAAACACTAGAATTAAGGAAATTGGGATAGGCTTTGTCATGCTTAATGTAGATTAGAGCTCAACAGTTGTTATCCTTCCTCTAACTCCCCTTTCCCAACCCACGTATCAAGGTATTGTCATTTGATGACAATAGTATTGTCATTTGATGTTTACTATATCCACATCCTAGAATCCATGGCACACAGAACATAAAGCTTGGCAAGGTAGACAGTAGCAACTCTCCCCTTCAAGATCTATAAGAAACACAGGAAACTATTTAAATAGCCACCCACTCCCTCTTCAAAAGATCAAGCAGTATTTACTCTGCCTACTGTTTATTAGAATGTATTAAATGGCCTGAATTTGAAAGGGCTCAGGACCAGATATATTTTCTGTTCCACTCCTGAGTCTAAAAAGTGTCTTTTCATGATTACCATCTAGTATCTTTGAAGGACTGTTGAGTTGGAAAGTCAAAGTTCTCTCTAGAACCTGTACTGGTAAGAGGAGTGGTTTCAAACAATGGGCCTTTCAGAAACCTGGGCTCATTCAAGCCTTTAATCTAACTGCCTGGGGCAAGGCAATGGGCTGAGGTTGGCTGTTTTGAGGGTATTTCAATCACACTCCCTTGGGGCCTGTTTTATTCTATCTTTTTTGTTGGAAGAGAGGGAGAGGAAATTTGAATAGAGAAGGGAAGATGGGAAGGCAGTCTAAATACCTCCTTGTTCAATTATTTTTTAGTCATTTCCTCCTTTTCATGACCCCATTTGGGGTTTTCTTGGCAAAGATACTGGTTTGCCATTTCTTTCTCCAGCTCATTTTAGAGATGAGGAAACTGAGACAAACAGGGTTAAGTGACTTGCCAAGGGTCAAACAGCTAGTAAGTGTCTGAGACCAGTTCTGAACTCAAGAAGATGAGTCTTCCTGATTCCAAGCTCAATGCTGTATTGACTGTGCCACCTAGCTGCCTGTCTAAATACCTAATCAGGATAAAATGCTTCAGCTTCCTCAAAGACTGGAGGAACAAAAAAAAGCAAAGAGTGTAGATGTCTTGAAGGTATCTCTCTACCAGTCTGGACAAAGACAATGATAAGGAAAGACTCTCTTCTGTCTTGAGAAGCCTCTAAGTCAATCAATCAATTATCTTCCAGAGAACAAGTATATATGAAGTGCCTAATAGATGTGGGGGATACAAAAGTAGAGGCTACAGTCAGCCTCAAAAAGCTTATGATCACTTGGGGAAAGCAAGGTCAACACTTATGAAATGATGAGAGAATACCTCAAGATAATATAAAATATAATGCTCTAAATTATATATGATAAACTCAAAAAGATGACTCTGTCTTGATTTCATCCTGTCACAAATTAAGCATTTGTAATTCACGTTATATGAACTGGACTAGAGTTTTAAAATTTGGTTACCAAAACATACAGCAATAATTAGCAATTCTAGAGCTTGGGGCTAATACCACAAAATGTGCCAGGGTCACCAGTTTTAACAACATGCCCTAAAATCAACTTTATGAAGACAATTTAAGTTGAGTGGGAGCAGATATTGGACCTTGGGGCCCAAGACCCTATGGGAAGAGATTTTTGGACACATTAAGACTACCAAGGTTGAATATGACCTTAGAGAAGTGACCTTCAGACTTCACCTGGGAGCTATGTGCCTCTGGTAATTTCCTATTTCAATTAACTTTTTTTTTCTCAGAAAGTAGGTGTTAATCTCAGCTGATTCTATCAAGTGGAGTACAGTACTCTGGGCCCCCTCTAAATATTGGTGCCTTAGGACAAAACTCCTATTGTCCTGTCCTAGTTACAATGCCCCCCAAAAAACACCTGAATAGAAGACTGTAACTCCTGGTCACTTCTTCAGGCCTCTAAATGATCCCATGAAATCAAGGAGAATATATATATTTACAGTCCCTGTCTCTTTTGCTCATCACAAGGAGATATTTACCTCCAGAAAACAATAAAGAAAGAGGACAGAAGTCCCTTCTTGGTGCTATAAAATTCCATAAATGTGATTCTCTCTGGTTCTCTATCTAGTCTTGCCTGCCATCACTATTTCCCTTTCTGCTCTCATTTAAGAGTTTGGTGAAACCCTAGTCCCCTCCATCCAGCTTCCTTAAAAGTTGTATCTTCTGATAAGTTAGAATAGGCAGCAACAGTGGAACCTAAGAACAGGTGCCCCTGTGAATTTCAGCCCTCTTTCCAGTTATCAGGGGACTTGGGAAGAACTCCTGGGCAGGCCTTTGGCTGTGTCAACACCTGTCTTCCCTCTCACTTCAGTTAGGCAGACATTGCAGCTGACTCATGCTGCCTGCTCCAGGCTGAAGAATGACCCCAGAATCATAAGTCTGGCAGGAAGAGGCCTCAAAAAAATCCCCCCAAAAAACTAGTCCACTTCTCCAAAACTGTCCTTCAACCATCTTAGATGAAAAGCTGTCATTTTTAAAAGGGCTTAAAGAAGTTTCATAACTTGTTCAGGATGTATCATGCCTCACCATCCAGAAATTCTTTCTTATGCTAGATTTCTATGTGTGATTCCATAGTATGTGTGCATTCTCTTTAATTGCTCCATAGTAGGGATTGGGGGAAATAAAATTACCATTTTCCGTATAGTCATATAGTAGGGGGAGCTAGGTTGCACAATGGATAAGAGCACTGGACCTGGAGTTAGGAAGACTCATCTTCTTGGGTTCAAATCAATCTCTCTCTCTGTCTCTCTCTCTCCCCTTTCTGCATACATATACATGTGCATGCATGAACATATTCACACATGAACATGTTTTGTGTATTTATGTATGTACAGATACATCTATGTGTATGTTTATATCATACATATGTATATACATGTGTACATACATATACATATGCGTGTGTGTGTGTGTGTGTGTGTATACACACATACATATATATCTTAGCTAGTTGACATAGTAGAGTCAGGAAGACCCTTCTTTCTAAGTTCAAACCTAGCTTCAGACACTTTCTATATGTGTGACCCTGAGCAAGTCATTTGACCCTCTTTTCTTCAGTTTCCTCATCTGTAAAGTGAGCTACAGAAAGCATACCACTCGTATCTTTACCAAGAAAACCTCAAATCAGGTCACAAAGAGTTGGACATAACTGAGACAACTCAAAACCATTACTACCACCAAAATTATATCTGTATCTATATATACACACACATACACATATAAACACATATATATGCATACATATGTGTATATATGCATATGTGTGTGTGTGTGTTTCTGCCCTAACAATCAAAACAGATTGGCTTTTATTCAGCATCTATAAATGTAAGGCACTGTGCTAGGTGCTGAGAATCCTAAGGGGGGAAAAATAGCAGGAATAAACAAACAAAAGACAATCTCTGATCTCAAAGAGTTTCTATTTAAGTGGATAAGGTGGGGAACCATGTTTAAGCATATAAGCATAAACAGGTTAATTTGTGGGGGATGAAGGACAGAGCACTGAACACTCTCAGGATCTGGAAAGGCCTCTTGCAGGACTCAGTTTTCACGTAATTCAATATTTCAAGGAATTGTAATTTTGCTGAAATACCATGGAAAGGGGGTGAAATACAACCTTGTATATGAACATGGATGAGTAACTATGAATCTATTAATGTAAAGTCTTGTGCATGCCCCTACTCCCCCTCCCCATTTTTCAATTCAACTTAACAAACATTAATTAAGTACCCACTATAAATAAGCCACTATTCTTGATGTCAATAATATGGAGATGAAAAATTACATTGCTCCTGTCCTTGAGTAGTTTACATTCTTCAGGCAGAGAAGGGGGGTGGTGGATGGTACAAGATGTACACCATTAATGCAATGCAAAGAAGATTATGGGAACATAAATTTGAAGCCAGGAAAGAACTCGGAACTCATCTGGTACAACTCCCTCAATTTCATATGAGAAAACTGAGTACTAAAGAAGTAAAGCAACTTACCCCAGGTCACCTAGGTACTAAGTGATAGAGGTGACATTTGTACCAAGGTTCTCTGACTCTAAATCTAGTGTTCTTTTGACCATACCATGCCCTTGATCTAAACAAAATACTGTAGGAAGATTTGAGATGGAAGGCAACAATTTAAACTGAATGTATGCAGGGGGAAAGAGGGTAGGGCAAGTGATGATAAGGTTATGGATGTTAAGGACATCTATTGTCTTCAGTGAGACAGAGTGAAACACTTCCTATCTTTCCAGGAGATAGACTCTTAACTACTGTGGAAATAAATAATAAATTTATACAAAATTAATTAATTAATAAATAAAACCATCATTTTTACACAAACTTTTGTTAAATAATCCTTCCACATATAAGAGTTGTTTCTTGGAAAAGACAGTTTATCCTTGGTGCCCATATCTGAAGCTTCCTACTTTGGTAGGAATTTTCAGAATTTAGAGTACGTAGACATACCCTTTGAGAACCCAAAGTCATTCCCAAGCCATGATGAGACATCAGAAAAAGCCTTCAGGGAAGAGCAATCTCTAAATATTTATATCATATGTCCAATGTCTGTGTGACCTTTGAGGTTTAAGGATGACTCAAAAGGCAACTGAGAGGCCCAGGGTGGTTGAGAGTAAGCTGTAGCATATCACTAAAAAGAACTGTGTAAAAGAAAAGGCAAAAGGCTGCATCATAGTGATGTATAACAAGAAAAGAAGTCCAACCAGTCACATACCAAAAGAAAGTGATTAAAAAACAAAACAAACAAACAGGCAGCCCATTTGTTTCATTGATATCCATGCAATGTCAAGAGATTAGAAGAATGTCACACACATGGAGGACTTCAAGAAGGAGTACATGGACAAGATATGCAGGGGTTGCAATCAGCATCATTGAAGGTAACACTCAAATCAATGAGATCACAGATCCATTAAGTGAATGAAAAAAAAGACACTTATTACATGTCAACCACTGTGCTAACTGCCAGGGAGACAAACAGAATGAGTGAGACAGTCCCTGTTCTTAAAAAGCTCACAATGTAATTGAACGAAATAACCCATAAAAAGAAAGGTTTGTGAAGAACAAATGGAAAAACTCAGAGGCTCTAAGTGCGAAGCAATGGGTCAGAAGGAAGTCCAAGGGGTCCTTCAGATATATCAGGAAGTCAGATCATAGTGCTGGGGTCTGGAAGGCATATTATTATTATTAAAAATGAGACAGTAAGTCTGGTTAATCTACTACCTCATTGAAGTATATATGTCATATGCAATTTACATTAGAGGTGTGTATGTATACACATCTCACCTGTGGTGCTTAGTTTCTATGTGACAATAGATAAATCTGGACTCTCAGCTCACTTCATTTTGCATCTGCTGACCTGCCTGATTTCAACTCCACAGTGCCAACCCCCTCCCAATGTCTTCCTAGATTTTCAGTCCACTCCATTTTGCATCCGTTGCTCTGACTGGTTTCAACGCCATGGAACAAGATGCTTTCATTCTAGGTACCTCCTGGTGCCCCCATTACCCTTCTGTATCCTATCTATCTGTTTAGATTGTAAACTCTTTTCAGGCAGTGACAATCTTTCTTTTTATTGGCACAGTGCCTAACACATAGTAGGTGCTTAAGAAATATTTATCAGATTGGATAAATCCATTGATTCAGCAAGTCTCTCCTCAGACTTCTCTTAAACCAAACAATCTGTATCTATGAATGCATCTTAATCCCTTTATCTACATTTACTTACCTTGTATAATCCAGAACAGGACACATGGCTCTAGTTGAAATGAATGGTTCATAAAGTGGAAGGTTCACCACAAGAGTATAGCAGAATATGCCTTTATTTATGAAGGTCACTGCCATATTTACTTATAATGTTATAATATAAATAATTTGAAAGCATTTTTACATTTGTATAATGATTTTTAGTTTTTCCAAACTCTTTACATATATTGGTTCATTTGATCTTCCATAGATAAAGCAAGGTTCCGTGGTTGAGTAGGGACTAAATCCCAAGTCTCCTGAGAAGAGCATGATTAACATGAAAGACTTCATTGTCAGTTCAAACCCTTATTTTTTTTTCCATTTCTATTTACAGGAGGTAGAGGATCCCCAGAAGAGCAATGAAAGGAAAACAAACAAACAAGCATTTATTAAGTGCCTACTAGGTGCCTAGCACTGTGCTGTGTTTTACAAATACCTCATTTGATTCTCACAACAACTCCTGGGAGGTAGGTGCTATTGGGATTCCCATTTAAAGGTTGAGGAAACTAAGGTAGGCAGAGGTAACTTGGCCCAGGTCACATGGGGGTCCTTCCTGACTGTAAGTCCTATGTTCCATTCATTGTGACACCTAGTTACCTCTTTTTCTTAGAGATATTGCATTGGTCTTAACAGATGTGTATAATGAAACCTGTTTAGAGATTCTGTTGGATGCAGGTCAGGTCTGTCCTAAGACACCATTGTGTCTATGGGCTGCCACATGTTATTTCTAATTCGTTCATTCCATAAACATTTTTAGGTATCTCTGGTGAGGTGATCTAGTGTAGTGCAGGGTAGTAGAAAGGTTATTGGAGTTGGAGTCAGGAGATCTGTATTTGAAACCCATTTACAACACTTACAATATCTATGTGATGGACAGCAAATCAAAATCCTAAGAGCCTCAGTTTCCTTCTCTGTAAAATGGGAATCATTATATTGGTACTCCTACATTATATTGGTACCTACTTCATTGCAAGAAAAGTGTTCTGAAAATCTTAAAGAACTGTAAAGGTGGTTGCCATTATTAGGAGCCAGGCACTTAATTGGGGAAAAGTCAATTTACCAACGATTGACTTAACACCTACTCCATACAAGGAATTAGGGCAGGAACTCAGAAAACAGACACATAAGTCATACTCCCTACCTGAAAGAAGCCTACAATATTATGGAAAAAATGAGACATCTACACAGAGATCTCCCCATTCCAATCCATGCCTCACTGTCAATCTGCTGGGTAGCACAGTTGATAGAGAACTGGGCATAGAGTCAGGAGGACCTGAATTCAAATCCAGCCTCATTCACTTATTAGCTATTTGACCCTGGGCAAGTCACTTGACCCAGTTTTCCTCAGTTTCCTCATCTTTAAAATGAGCTGAAGGAGGACATGGCAAACCACTCCAGTGTCTTTGCCAAGAAAACCCCAAATGGGGTCACGAAGAGTTAGTCATGACTGAAATGACTGAACAACAACAACATGATCTGACCATGTCAAACCCCTCCCCCAACTCTAAATCCCAGTGGCTATGCAATAACTCTAGGATCAAATGTAAATTCAGTGCTTAGAATGTAAAGCCTTTTTTAAGTTGGCCCCTTCCTACCTTCTCAGTCAGATTATGCATCCTGATGTCATTGGTCATCTCTGAGAATAAAGGTGAATAACAACAACAACAATACTCTAGTTAAGTGATACCGTGGATAGAGTCCTGGGCCTGGAGTCAGGAAGACTCATCTTCCTGAGCCCAAATCTAACCTGAGATACTTAGTATCTGTATGACCCTGCGCAAGTCACTTAACCCAGTTTGCCCCAGTTTCCTCATCTGTAAAATGAGCTGGAGAAGGAAAGGGCACCGCTCCAGTATCTTTGCCAAGAAAAGCTCAAATGGGGTCAGAAAGAGTCAGACATGACTGCAACAACTGATCAATATGCTTTGCTACCCTCCATGTACTTTTCAATCCAGTTACACCAGTGTATCTCCCATTTCCCATCTCCATGCCTTTTCACTTACTGTTTCCAGACCTGGAGTATTTTTCCTCCTCCTCTTTGCCTTTTAGTTTCCTTAGTTTCCTTCAAAACTGGAACTGAAATTCTACCTTCCTTAGGAGATTTCTCCCAGTCTTCTGCCAATCCCTACCCCCACTGTCTCCCTTGTGAGATTAACTTCCATTTACACTGTTTATATCTTTTAGGTATGTAGTTATTTACATGGCATATCACCTTTCCCATTAGAATGTGAACACACTGAGAGTAGGGACCTTGGTGGGAGGGTGGGATGATATTTGTTTTTTTTTTTTAATTTTTGTTTTATTTTGTTTCTTGCCTCTCTTTGTAACCCCAGAATTTAGTACAATTCTTGGCCTAGTAAGCTCTTAATAAATGCTTATTGGCTGCCTGAATACAAATTAGAGTCTACATGCCTAAGAGGAATGCAGAATACTTTGAAGTCCATTAAGGGAGAGATCTTCTCCAGCTGGGGAAGCAGTGAGAATCCATCCACAATTCAGACAGCAAGCTTTACAAACCACACAACAAAACAATGCAGCAGATAGCTGATAGGGGGAGTGAAGGAGCTCTGTCTTCCAGTACTTCACCATTCTGGTGTGTTCTATTGTTCCATCAGAAAATGTACTTCCAATTTAGCTGAGCACATCTTCAGGCAGCCTCCTTTTTATTAACAAACCTAGATAATGACTAAATTGAGCTATTAAAGTAGGTGTCTGTAAAACAGGTACTAAATCAAGACAGACTTTTCCAAACAGACTCAAGACTAAAAACAGTGTGTAAATGGAAGCACCACACCCCATCCCAGCTATTCACACTGAGCTCCCAGTTGATGCCTTAAGGAATGTTGAATTCATACCCTACACTGTTACCCTCAATTTACTGAAGAGCATGGAATATCCTTCTAAAGAAGAGATAATAGAGCACTTTGCTTTTTAGAAAAAGAAAATTGTGAATCATCTAACATCCTTGACTCATGCTAGGAAAAAGAAAAGGAACCTATGCACAACTGTAAAACACTTAAATGCCCTCTGATGAGAGACATGCCTGTTACTATAGAAATAAGCTATTGGCAGCAAAGTCACCTTTCAGGTTAGAGTGATATCATTGTATCTTTCTGGCTTCTTCAACTTATTATCACTCTTTGACCCGAAATAGGTATCCAAGAAGTCTGGTTTATTCCCCCTTTTGTTTTATTCAAAATTTGGATTATCTGCTCTTTGCTAATTGGACAGGACAGGCAATATGCATTGTGAGGTTCATTGCAGCCCAAATAGAAGTAGGGGGGCAGATCACATGACCACTAGCTTTGACAATGAAAGGATTCTAAATCAAGACAAATGGTGACTTGGCAGAACCCAAACTATCAATTATGCTGTCCGAAGAAAACACCATAAAGTATGAGGGCAATGTGAAAATTTTCCTTAAACCAACTTTTTATGCCAAATTCAGTGGGGAAGGAATGAATTGAGGGAGAGTTGCAGTGAGCTAGAGAAGGTAGTTCATAATTCAGAACCTCTAGGAAAAATGATCCCTAGATACCACTGCAGCAGGGGAGATATAAGGACCCTAAGTCTCAACCAAGCTATTGTTGAAAAAGGAATGGTACAATTGGTTTCTCTAACTATTCTTACTACTTCTTAGTAACTGCCAAGCTCAATTATTTCTATCTATTAGAGTAGCAGAAGTGCTATCAGTACGCTCTTCTTTTCAGTGCTTTAGGAAATATCCCCAGTCTTTGACCCAAGTTATTCTGTGGCATCAGTATAAGAATGAATAGTATGCCCTAATCAGACATGGCAGGTGGGAGGAGAAGTGACAAGCCCATGAAAGAGAGCCTTAGAGATAGCCTCTCATGATGTTGTCACTTTCTACTGGTGCTGGGAGTAAGGGTGTACCAGGCCAACTATCCATGAACCTAGCACTGTTTAATGTTTAGGGGATTATTCAGGCTTGTTCACTCCTAATTAGCTTCTCAAGTCACCCCAGCCCTGAAGAAAAGACTCCTCACAGCACACCTGAGTACTTAAAAAAAAAGATTTCTGACTTGTGATAGATCCCATTTCATTTTATTAGACCAGGAGGAAATAAACTAGCTTACTTACTGTAGCAAGAAGCAAAGATTTATAGAGGGCTCTAAAATACAAAATCACAATTAGTAACCATCATTCAAGCTGGGAAAAAAAAAGGCAATATACATAATGTGAAAGAATCTCAGGCTCCCTCACTGGCAAGCTCATTGATTGGTCATTTTCTCTCAACTCAGATTGATTAATCATTGCTACCTTTATGCATCCATTCCAATCATGGAAAAATATTTTCATTGGCTTTTTAGAGTATAACTACATACCACCAGCAGCTCCTCACTTTTTTTTCTAGATTGCAATTTAATGGGATTTGGGGGCTACAGAAACACTTTGAAAATATTTCAAATCATTCAGCTTAATAGGAGCCTATGATCAAATGCCTGTTTGGTTAAAGAATACTGCAGGAGATGATTACCCCAAATATTAATTAGCAGCTACTTGTTTAAGTTACACATACTGTTTTACGTAGGAACAAAAAGAAAATAACTAATTTATTCAATGCACTCTATAGTGTAGACTCTGTTCAAGAATGAGGCAATGCTTTTTTCATATAGGTTACCAAATGACATTTCCAAATTAACTTTAAAAATTGCTACCTTTCAGGTGATTGAATTCAGTATTTCCCCTTTCATTTCTGACACTTAGAAGGCAAAACTTCAGTTCCACACTAGCAGAAGGATTTCTCTTTGTAGATTTTTTTCTTTTACTCATTGTCTACAAGATCTAAAGATTTCAAGTCTCTTTCAAAGAATAAAGCAGAAAACTTGTTTTCTCTGTGTCTGTTCTATACACTGGTCACTGAAAGAATGCAAGGAAAATGACTGAGTCCTAACTGGCTCATGAATCAAGAATGTCTCCCCCTTCTTATTGGACAGCCGCTTCTGAGGTGGCATACACTAAATCCCTCAGGGCCACTTTTCCTAACAGTTGAGCCTAAATCTGAATTAAACAGAACTGGACAGCTCAACTTTTCTTCACATACTGAATTGGCACAAAGCATTTTCTTACCCTGGCTTTAACAGCCATTCATGGAGTCTGGCAGTTCTCTCACTCATACATATAATTTTCCAAGGAAGACGACACTTTCCCTAAAATATTCCTGATACTTCTCCTTCTGAAGAGGGGAAAAAATTAAAGGCTGGTCTTAGTTTATTATGACTTAGTTTATTATGAATGTAAATTTTAAATGCCATCAGGGAAGCACACAGCAGGAAGAACACATCCCCACTTCCCTAAGCTATTAAATAACCTAGATTTTTGAATTTGTCCACTGAACTAAATGAGAATGTTCAAAGCTGGGCATTTTGAAAACCTCTAGTCTTGAATACATAATTCCAGTGTCCACTCCTTACTTCCTTCTACAATCTGACTTTAGTCTATCATTTTTTTTTTCTTACTTCATGTGTCAATAGCCTTTACACTGAATCACCACAAAGTGAATATGATGGGAAACTGACCTTTGAGATGAGAACTATAGCCCACAATAGGGAAACCAGATTCTGATTAGAAAGCCATTTCTGTATAATCCCACTGGTACCTCTGAGGCAGAAAGGAACCATAGGTGGACATTTCATCATAGGTGGCAATAACAGCTAAACTTAATTTCCCTGTCTCCTATCTTCTTTGAAAGTTTCCTTAATGATGCTTTGTTTTATCTAAGAGTTGAGTCCATAAGCTGTATCTGTTTGGCAAACTCAACTATCTGTTTTGGGAAACTCAACCAGTAACCCAACCGATCAACTTGCCCTTTTCCCAAGTTTGTAACACTTTCCTTCCTCTGAGAAGTAATTTCCATTTCACAGAGAAAGGACAACTGAGGAGGTGAGTCTGCCAAAAGACTCTCTGTAAACAACTGGGCAAATTAAATCACAAAGCCACCATAAAATGCCCCCTCACTGAAGAAATGGAGAGCCAGCCAATAACAAATATAATTCTTGCCCATTTTAAACACTCTGAGTTTGGAAAAAGGTTAAAACAAAAAACAAACAAATCTCTCTACCTTCAAATTTCCATCCCTCCCACCCTTACCCTCATAAGATTGTGTCCAGATTACTGATGACAGATTCTAGCAGTCACTAAACTTGAGCTAGTGTTTTCATGAGTACTTAGAGGAGGAAAGCCTAAGGTATTGAAAATGGCTATTTCATGATTAAACATCAGAGTAATAAAAATAATGCGGCTCTGCAACAAGTTTTCTCCAGACCTCTGGACCAGTAGAAACAGGAGCTGGACAGCTGTTGATTTTATATAATTTCGGGACCATAAAGACTTTGGGATGGATGCTCTGTCATCTGGTTTAAGGAATTAAGGTGGAAATGCATATATCCTCAAACCACCCCCCTACGGCCATTTCCCACTCCCAGGGGTTAACAGTCCTAGCAAGGGACCACATCAACCAGAACAGTTTATAATCAGGGGCTAATCAAGGTTGGGGGCTGAATACTAGGGATCACATTCCAAACCCAGAAGGCAGCTGGGAGCTGAGGTAATGCCCATTCCCATTCATACCATACCTTTTCTATTTTCGCTTTCCGGGCGTTATGCACGAACCTGCGACCCAGCTTCTTGGCGTACCAGATAGAGGCGAACATAGTATTGTATGGAAGGGAATTCCGGATGATATCTGCTGCGCGAAGAACTTAACCCTCCCACCCTCAGTTTAAATACCAATCTCACTGCGATAGAGATCTCACTTCTAGGCTGTTGCCCGTCCAGTCTCTCTCATGCTGCTTAAGCTAAAGGAAAAAAAGAGCAGGAAAGAAATCCCAAACCCACCACCCCAGCAAGCCCGTCGTCTGGCCGGTCTGCAGGTATATTTACATACTGCCAGCAGCAGGAGGTCCGGGGTGAGCTAGCTTTGCATCCAGCTCACATCCAGTCTGCTAAGTGCCTGTCTGCAGTTCCTTAGCACTGTCACCACCAACTACACGCGTGTCAGCATGAAAGGAAGCCGCAGTCAACTCGTATGGGAGACAGCTCACCTTCTGCTTCTGGGCTCCGGCAATTTAACTCCTTGGTTCTCTTTGCCTCTGCAGGCAGGCAGTTCCTGGGAGGGAGTGCGAAGGAGGGGGGTGGAGGGGGTGGAGCCGTGACCGATGAAAGCAGATTGGGAGACAATACAGCCTCACAGGTAAACTAGCCACCCCAGAAGCAGGGAGAGAGCCAGGATGGGTACAAACAGGTGTGTGAACGACCTAAATGCCATCCTCCAAGCAGACAATCACCGAGATGAAGACTTGAGGGGGCCGGGTGGATTGGGGCTCCTGGAAATATGTACTATGTTCTGTGCACGTGTAAGAGCGTGTGTGTATGTGTGTGTTTTCTCTCCTCTTACTGATAATTCCTGTCTATAAATGACAGTAGAACAGCCGGTCGGTTATTGCCCTGCTGCAAAGACTCCAAGATGAAACACTTCATTTCTGTTGGGACTGAAGCATGGAAAGTGCGTGGAATGAACCATCCTGCCCCAAATTACCTTTGCCAAGGCCATCGAAGCGAAGCTCCTCTTGTCCCTTATTCCAGTCACCACCAGCTTTTCCTAGTGGAAAAGCAGTTCTAATGTGCTTACAGGCACTTTCTTGGCCTTTTTTTTTAATTATGAAAGTGCAATCTGCTGCTTCTCTTTTGCCAGGTAAACTTGACTTTAACCCTTCAGGTATCTCTTCACTGAGATTCCCTGTTACAAAGAGGGCTAGGATGATCTTCACTGGACATCAAGACTTATAGTTTAACTTAAAAGATTCTCCTGTGAGCTGGGTTGAAATTGTGAAGACAGCATATTACCAGCTATTCAGAGAATCACAAAAGTATAGGATTTTAGAAGCTGCATAGGATCTTTGGACAGGATTGAGTCCAATCTTCTCATTTCACAGATGAGGAAGCAGAAGCCTAGAATGAATCAGTGATTTGTTCAAGGTCAAAGTGCTACTTAATGGCAGAGGTAGAACTAGAACCCAGGCCCTCAGGTTCCCCATCCTATGGCTTACCCAGTGTACCATACAGCCCCTCCTGCTCTTCTCATCCTGCTTTCAGAAACATTTAACTAACCAGTGGTAAAAGCGCTAGTAAAATAAAGCCCAATTTTAAAACATCCTGAAAATATTTCCTCTGATTTACCAGATAAAATACTTTATCCACAATCTAAACTATCTTGATTTGATTGGGGAAAATAATATGCTCACTTTGAGAGAGGAAATGAATCCTTCCAACGAAACATTCATATACCACGGATACTGATTTACTGTATACACTATATACACTGTGCTAGGAACTGGAGAGTATGTCTTAGGATTTAGAGCTGAACAAGGTTTTAGAGATGCCTTAGTCCAACCAAGCCCCTCACTTGACAGAGCAGATTGAGACCACACAAGCGGGAAGCAGTAGAGAGGATTCAAACCCAGGTTATTTGCATTCAAATCTATGGTTCTCACTATTGGTAGAATAACTGCCAGCCTTGGCAAATCTTACCTCAGAGAATTACTAGCAAGCTAAGTATCTGTGGGCAAGTTTATCAACAAAGACTCAGTTTCCCTATTTATAAAAAAGAAAATTAAAATTCTTTCAGTAATATCCCACAACTTGTTTTTTAATGAGACAAGCACTTTACAGACATTAAAGTGCTTTGTACAATGAATTATTATTATTATTATTATTATTATTATTATTAAAGGGAAGCATTTCATAGTGGATAAGGAACCACACTCTCAGCCCCAGGAAGACCTTTGCTCAAGACCCTCATCTGACACATTCTAAGTGTCTGATCCAGGGCAATTCATTAATCTCTCAGTGTTCCACCAGAGGTGGGGAACCTGTAGCCTTGAGGCCACATGTGGTGCTCTAGGTCTTCAAGTGTGACCCTTTTACTGAATCCAAACTTCACAGAATTTGATGTTTGGATTCAAATGACTGTACTTGAGGACCTAGAGGGCCACATGTGACCTCGAGGCCACAGGTTCCCCACCCCTCTCAGAATCTAGGCAGTTCTGTGAGACTATAAATTGGAAATCAGATGTTGACTTTCATTGTTGGAGGGACTTTCCTCATCTCAAAGTTCACTACACCAAAAAAATCACAGGTCCAGTCCTTATCCCTAGCATTATCCTAATAATCCTCATCACTCTCCTTTTCCTTTTCATCATCATCATCATCATCATCATCATCATCATCATTATTCCTCATTGCCCATCTCAATAAATGGCTCTTAAGTGCTCTGACCAAACTGTTTTTACTAAGGATACCATATTAGCCAGATGCAATTAATACATTACACAAAATGAAAAAAAATAACTCAATTTTTATTATAATAATAGATGCTACTGGTCTGATCCTACAAAGGATTTTCATTGGATTACCCTTCTCTGCTTTTAAGGGCTTTGTTTTATGCATTAAAGGTTCCCATGGGGCTTCCACCTGCACATATTCATTTAGATGTTAAATGAAAATTCCTGTGATATCTAAGAGTGAGCCATTCCCAGTAGGGACTAAACCTGTGGAGAATTCTCACAAAGACAGTGGTAGAACCCTTGAGGGCACCAAAGCATTTTGCAGATTCTAAATAATAATTATTCCCATTTATATAGCACTCTAAAGTTTGCCAAGTTGAGAGGTAATATATAGAAGTGGATAGAACTCTGGACTTGAAGTCTGAAAGATCTGAGTTCAAATCCCTCCTCAGCTACTTACTACCTGTGTGACCCTGGGCAAATCACTTAATTTCTCTAATTATTAGGTCCTCATATTTAAAAGGAGAAGGTTGGATTAGATAGCTTCTAAAATCGTGTGTGTGTGTGTGTGTGTGTGTGTATACACAAACATGTATGTGTATATATACACACACACACACACACACACACACATATATATATATATTATACATACATACACACATTAATTGCATCTGATCAATAGGGTATCCTTAGTAAAACAGTTTGGTCAGAGCACTTAAGAACCATTTATTGGGATGAACAATTAGGAAGAAGAATGATTATTATTAACAATAATAAGGAAGAGGAGGGTGATGAGGATAATTAGGATGATGTTAGGGATAAGAAGTGGATGTATACATATATACACACACACACACACACACACATATATTATACTTTATACTATCTAGCTCTAAATCTATGATACTCAGAGCTTTGTATATATTGTGTCATTTGATCCTGCCTCTGATCCCAGACTTTAGTCATCACAGAAGACAAGGGATTTATCTTTCCTGACCCATCTAAATGCCCCCCATACTGTCCCTCTGTCCAGGACCAAAGATTGTATGTAGTCCCAAAGGCAAACTATTCAACATCATGCCACACTCTGGAACATAGCTGTTCTGGTTGATCATTAGAGGGTATCTAAGTCAAATATGTTTTATACCTCTATAGGCAGCCAGTTCCTTGGACTCAGGCCCATCAGAATATTTGACCATCAAGCAGAAATAGGGACTTGTCACCTGCCCTCTTCTGCCTATATACTCCCTTCCTTTTAAACTCCTTTACCTTTTGCTCAAGAAATTGTCATCAAATCAAGATCACCATTGCTAGTGGGAATACTGTGACACCCTCCAGTCCTATTGGCCTTCTAAGCATTCCCTACAATTTGGAATCAAAGTTACCCTTGGTAGAAGGTCCCATTCTTGGCTATTACTATTTATTCCCTGTCTCCTCTATGATCCTGTTCCACTATTCCCTCCCATCCTATTATGCCTATGGAAAAAATAAATTTTTATTAACAAACCATCCTATGTATTAGATTTCTTCCTTTAATCTTCTTGCAGTTGTGGAAACCTACCTCCCTTAAGAAGATCCCATCCAGTATTGTAATGATTTTTACTTAGGCCTCCAACACAATGGGGGAGGATGAGGAGCAGACATGCTTCTTGCCCCTCACTGACACTTCCAGACTCTCCCATTACTACCATGACCCAACCAATATCTTCTCATAGAGACAGTTGGTGGTATGTACAGTGGATAGAGCACTAGCTAGGCCTGAAGTCAGGAAGACATGAAGTAAAATTAGACCTCAGACACTTACTAGTGGGTGTTAACTTCTGTTTGCCTCAGTTTTTCTCAACTATGAAATAATAGCACCTACTTTAAGGGCTGTTGCCAGGGTCAAATGAGATAATATTTTTTTAAAGCACTTAGCACAATGCCTGTCACAGAGTAGACACTGTGTAGATGCCCTTTCCTTCTGAAGATCACTTCATCCAGATATATTACCCTATCCAGATTCTGATGGCTGATCTCTTTCAACCCCCTAGGTCATTTTCTCTTTTCTAAAGGAATCTAGCACCTGGCTCATAATGCTTCTTTCCACTCCTACCTCTAAACTTCTACTTGAAGACTTAAATGACCATTTTAATGCCTCTTTTAAATACCCTTGCTTCCAAGGTGATTTAGTAACTCTCCAGCTTCCATGATCACATTCTGCATTGCATCAATGATGATCGTACCCCTTGATCTCATCATCACCCACAATGTTCTACCTTCCAAGTCCATAACTCTAATATGCTTCCTACAAAGATCATTTCCCAATTCTCCAGATGCTAGTGCCTCCCTGATCAAAAGTTCACTATGTCTTTGATTTCTTCCTCATATACAAGATGTTTACCTTCAAAATAAATAAATCAATTATGTGCTTGTATATTATTTCCTCTGATAGAATGTATTAGGACATTATTGCCTTTTATTTTTAAATTCCAGCAGCTAATACAGTGACTGGGATATAATAGGGGCTTGATTTTTTGCTGATTAACCATAATCTAGGCTTCTACAATCTCCTTGTGCTACATTGTTCTGAAGTCAATTCTATATCCTTGCCATAACCTCTAGTTACTACAACCCTCGCTGCATTTGCAGACCATTATTCCTATTCTAGAATAATTTTATTTCCTTCAAAGTCTTGACTCTTTAGCTATCTCTGCTTTACACTGTCCTCTGCCTTTGAGTCTCTTGTCCCCTTGATTTATCATCACTCATCCTTTTCTGAATCCCAAACTTGGATAACTTTCGCAGTCTACCTTCTCCACTTCTGCTCATGTTGCTCAATGACGCCGATAGAGAAAGACATATAATCATGCCAACCATGTTCACTTAAAATTTATGGCTATTAATGAATCAACAGGAACTTACTCAGCACCTGCCAGGCATCCTACTAGGTCATGGGGATCAAAAGACAAAAGTGAGAAGTCCCTGCTCTCCATGAGCTTATGTTCCTTTAGCAATGGTTCGGGATACACGATGTACTAAAATAAATAAATGCAGGATATAGAAACATATACATACAAAATGAAAAAAAAAACAAGTGATTACAGAGAGGGCCTACCAACTTGGAAACTCAAGAAATGCCACTTGAAGGAGGGGCACTGGAGATGAATGCTGAAAAGAGCTAAGGGTTCCAAGAGCCAAAAGGGAATAAGGAGAGAATTTCAGGCATGGAAAATAACCTGCGAGGAAGTATGGATGCAGACCAATTATATGTCATAAATACGGAAGGCCAGTTTGGCTGAAATTCAGAGTACATGAAGAGGAGTAATGTGAAGTCAGTCAGAAATGACAGCCTGCAGCCAGCTTGTGAAGGTCTTCACATGCCAGATAAAGGAGTCAGTCATGGGGAGTCTCTGATGCTTCCTGAACAGGAGAATAACATGGTGAAATCTATGCTTAAGGCTATCTATGCTTTGGGGATGGCTCTTCAATCAGAGATATATTATAGCATCTTGGCCCTCACTGCTGCTTGTCAGTTATTCCCCAGTAGACCCAGCCTATACTATATCCCATTCCCCAGAGGGTCTATTCAAAACCTTTTCTCCTCAAACAGCTTTCCCCATCCTCCCCCTGGTCTCTCCCACAAGATTCACCAAATGCTTCACAAAAAATTGAGGATATCCATCTTATATCTAATGATACACTTCAAATGACCTCAACAGCATTCCTCCTTCCCTCCTCCTTTCCTCCAGTCTAAAGGAAAAGTTGACTCTTCTCTTTGATTATGTCAATGCCTCAACTTGTGCCCTGATCTCGTCTCTTCCAAAAGCTTGACCCTATAAGCAATTCCCTCTCTCTTTCTAATTTTTAATCTTACCTTATTCACCCTCTGCTTTCTCTTACTTTCTCCTCTTCTTCTCTAACCACCAGCACTACACTGCTAACAACTGTTTATTAGATCCAAGTGGCACTCTAAGTCAACATGTACAACTCATTGTTATTCTCCCCAAAGCCTCCACTCTTACTAACTTCCCAATTTTTGACACTATCCTTCCAGTCACCCACAATTGCTATATTTCAGTTATCCTCAATTTTTCTATTTCCTTCACTCTTTCATATGCAGTCACCAAGTCTTGTGAGTGCTACCTTTGCAATATCTCTTAACATCTGTTCCCTTCTCTTCACTCATGACCACCACTCTAATTCAGTCCCTCAACACCTTCACTGTTGAATTATCCTCCTAATTGGTCTCCCTGCATCCAATTTCCCTCTTCTCTAATCCATGTTCAACAAAGCTATCAGACTGATATTCCTAATAACCGGGTTGCTCTCCCTACTCAAGAAGCATCAGTGTTTCCTTAGTGGCTCTAGGATAAACAACAAACTCTTCTGTTTGGTTCTAAGACTCCAGCCTGCCTTTCTGTGCTTACTGGACTTCCTCTCCTCACATACTCCTTATTCCAGAGAAACTGGCATACTTGCTCTTCTTCATTCCAAAAATTTCATTTCCCACCACTGTGTCTATGCAAAGACTGTCTCAAGTGCCTAGAATGTACTCCCTTGTCACTTCTACCTAATTTCTTTAAAATCCTTTGCTTCTCACAATGCTCAGCTCAAGCACCACCTCCTAAAGGAAACATGTTCTGATTCCCCAGTAGCTGGTGCCATGCACCACTCTGCTACCAGATATGGTGATGCAGATCTACCTATTTATCTATCTATCGATCTCTCTCTCTAACTATATCATCTGTCTATCCACATTTTATGCACATTTAGATAGACATATATGATGATGGTAATAATAATAAGTAATGCTTGTATAATACTTACTATGTGTCCTTTCCTTTTATTTTATAAATAAACACAGGGTATGGAATTAAAAAAAATAAATAAATCAAATATTTAAAAATTTACTATGTGTCAGGCACTTTACAGTTATTATCTTCTTTGATCTGCATAACAACCCTGGAAGGTAGGTGCTATTATTATCCCATTTTACAGATGAGTAGATAGAGGTTAAGTGACTTGCCCAGGGCTAAACAGCTAAGAAATGCCTGAGTCCAGATTTGAATTTAGGTCTTTCTGACTCCAGGCCTGGCTTTCTATCTTCTGTGCTACCTTGTTGCTTATATATGTATGTGTGTATACATATATATGTACACATATACACATGCATATGTGTATATATGTATATTTGTACATGTATACATGTACATTTGTACATGTATATACATATATACATCTACATATGTATATATTTGTGTATATTTATGTATTTGAATTTCGATTGCTTGTTCCCAACCCCTCCTGCCCCACAGACTCTAAAGTCCTTGGATTAGAGATTGCTTCCTTTTCTGTCTATTTCCATAGTATCTACAGCAGGCATTAAAAAAATGCTTATTGAATGAATGAATGGTCCTCAAAATCCAATGAGGAAGTTTCTGCAGATAATTTCGTCCTCATTTTACAGATAAGGAAACTGAACCTTATAAAGGTTAAGTAATTTGCCCTAGGTTCACACTACCATGAGTGAGTGTAAGAGGTAGAATCAGAACTCAGGTCATGCTTAATTTTAAGTACATTTGACACCATCTTGTGATACCTCTCCATTACTGAACAGCATTAACTGCTCCTAGGGACCGGGTTTTGTTTTTACCTCTTTTTTCAACTGCTGGTGGATGCTCAGTTATCAATGTGTCCTGTTTTGTATGCCCATCCTTCCTCCCCTCCTCCACCATTCTCCCTACTGATTACTCCCTCTTCTATTTCTCAGGCTTTCAATTTGATAATGCTAGGCAGCCTATGTGTAAAGATCTCTGTAAAACACCCTGAGCTCTTTGGAGAAAAAGAACCAGCTAAATCTGAGAAATAAATAAATGATGACCCCTGCTTGACTGTCAAGGAGTCGCTTGGCAGGCCCACAGTTTATCCTACTACTGCCAGCCTGCTGAAATGCATTCATTATCTCTGCACACTGTTTTGGATTTTAGCATTTAGTTAAAGAATCTTTAGTTCCACCAGGAAGAACAAAATAAATGAGGGCCAAGCAATTGTCCTTCAGTGGACACAATTGTAATGAATAAGCAGAGAAATGCAGCTCTTAAGCCTTTGAATAGATCCAGAAAATGAGGAGGTAACAATACGTAAAAAAATTTAAAAAAAAGTTTATTTCATAGAAAGATTTAAAAAATCTTAATTTACATGGGAGGAATTGTAAAAACAGAAAGAATTTCCTTAGAGTTCACTTGTAACTTAAGACTTCATAAGTCATTGAAATTGGGGCTTGGAGAAATCTGTGCTACTTGGCATTTTTTCCCTTTTTAAAACATTCCTGTTACAAGAATGTTCCCCCCCACCCCCTTCATGGTTTTATAGAAATTTTACAGGCTGTATTTCTACAACAGATGAATTAGGCCTCCCAGCTGAGGCTTAGCCTACAAAACTAACAAGCACTGTGGATGGGTTAATGACCAGGACGGGCAACCAAGAACTGGAAAAGGTTAGAAAAGATAGTAGGAGCTTATTGATTAAAATTTAGCTTTTCAGGGTGCTTAAAAAGCCCTAAGTCACCTCCATGGAGCAAGTTAATTGTCATGTTTCTGCAACCATTTCAGCTCAGCTTTCTATGGACAGAGATGCATATACAAAAAGGAAGGGGACAGCTGCCTTCAATAAATCCTTATATTCTCTAACCATTGCTATCCTGTATTGAGACAAATAACACATGCTGTTCTGTGGAGGAGAAATTATTTTTTCCTTAAAGATATTTCAAACACTTTATATCTCTGTATCATCAGCAATTAGTCAGGCAATCCTCCCTCTCTCCTTACTCCCTTTTGTCCTATTGTTAATCATGCCCTTTTATATAATGTAATACTGTCTGCTTTTATATGAGGGTCCAAGATGTGGTGGAGAGATCACAGGGTGCGGAATTTTAAAGAAATGGGTTTAAATTTCAATACTGCTAATTAACACTAATGCAATCTTGGATATTTATGATGCAGTTAGAAAAGATACTCTCTAAGGGTCATTCTAACTCCAAATTCTATTTTCCTTCTAGCTCTATACCCTAATACTTATATTAAAACTCTTTGAGGGTTCAGGTCTCTACATATTGGGTGTCAGTTTTTCAATTTCCAAGATAAATAGCATATTAAAACTGCCACTTTGTGAGTTCTGGCCCATCATTCCCACTTGTTGAGACCTTCTGGAATCTTGATTTGGTTTTTTATCAACATTTTATCCTTATTTTCCTCTACAAAATGAGTGGTTTGGAGTCAATGGCCTCTGAGGCCTCCAGCTCAAAATCTATGATCTATCATCCTCAGATTTAGCAAGCACGCCATTCCTGCCTTTGTGAACTCACTAACAAAATGGTGACAAAGACAGTACTCCAAGCACTCTACTGGACACCTCTTACACAGGCTGAGGTTTATCCATTCAGAATGAGAGTTGAGCTTGGTTATTTGATGTGTTCCATATCAATCTGTACTACTATCTAGCCCACATGTCTCCATCTTGGTACACTAGTAGTTTCATGCATGCTCAAACCACCTGAAATCATATTTCTACTGAATGAAAAGGCTGTAAGCCTGCTTCCAGGAGAATCATGGTGATATGTGAAAAGTGTACATGTGGACATTCTATAACTACTTCTAGTTTGGCTACCATGTGGATGGGAGGAACACTTTTCAATTGTCTGTGTAGTCAGAATTGTCAGAATCTTCAAAAGGATCTCTAGCAGCTCTGGCCAGCTCTCTGTGCTGCACTAGCATTTTGAGGAGCAAGATGTCTTCTTCACTTATGACTGGTGAGACTGTGGAGTAAAGGAGAATGGCTTCAGGGCCTCCTTCCCTTCTTGAGGCCATATGCCCCCCTTGAAATAGACCTAAGTCCTTGGCCTTTCCATTTTTTTTCTTCTAGAATCAGGCAGTGGAATTTGTAAGCTAGGGAGTTTTAAAGCAGGAGCAGGAGCCACAGAAATCTGGAAGTCCAGGAATGCAGTCAGGTGTTGCATCTAGCTTAGCATGGAATGACCATCTGGACTGAACTTTGGGACTCCCGCCCAACAGAAACTAGCAGTGATGCCACTTTTAGACATGAACTAGGTGGTAACAATGCTACATAGGAACAGAATTAAGCTGTGAGCCTAATCCTTCTTCCACCTTTGACAGTGGTGGTGCGAAGGTATTATGTTCCTGAGATATTGGAGAAATATTCTGATTGTTTTCTGCTATATCATTGAACTAAACATTCCTTAGTAAAAGTTACCCAAGTGGTAAGTGGTAAAATGGAACTAAAAGGCTAATTATGGACCCCCCCAATGAAAATGAGGACAGAAATAATTGGGGCTTGAGCCACTATTCATAAACCCCTCAAGATACCCAAGAACTCTGAGGGAAAGATGTAACCTGCCTAGCCCTGAGAGAGTGGAGTCAGAGGATACAAGCAAACAAAAGCAGGAGAAACATTGGCATGTATCTTGCCAAAATTTATGTATGCTGTATCTATATCATTTCCCTGATCTAGGAAATACGTTACAAAAAAAGGGAAATATGGTTTGCCTGATGCGTATTCTTCTTTATGAACTCATGCTGGTTGTTAGTGACTTCCCCGTCCATTTTTAAGTACTTATAAACTACCCTTTCTAGGCTATGGCCGAGAATTTCAATCAAGGTCATTGACTTACAGTAGGATGAATCCATATTCTTCTATTTTATAAATTGGAATAATGTGTTTTATCTCCAATCCCACAGCATCTTTTCCCTTTTGCATGCTTCCTCAAATGTCCCCAAGGAACTATTGGACAATCAAATCCTCAAATTCTTTCAATGTCCTAGGATGTAGTTCCTCTGGGCCAGTTACCTGAGTTCGTAACACAGTGCCTTGCACACAATAGATGGTTAATAAATGTTTGTTTATTGGGATTCAAGTAAGCATGGCTAACTGTCTCTTCCCACTTCCTCACTTTTATAGATTTCACTTAATGCTAACCATTTTTTCCCTTTAAATTGTATCCTCTATAGTCTGAAGGTCAGTGTCCTTGATGGAGAAAACAAACTCAGAACTAACTAGTTCTGCCTTCTTTTTATCATTAATTATCATCAATGAATTCACTCCAAGCTTTTTTCCCCTCTTTTTGATGTCAACATAGTTAAAAATCTCATTTTGAGTACTGTGTACAATAATCTGTGCCACGTGTTGGGGAGGGCATTGATAAGATGGAGAGTATCTGGAGAAAAGCCACCAAAATAATGAAGAGCCTCAGGTTCATGATATGTATGGATTGATGGAAAATCTGGAGCTCTTTAGCCTGGAGATAAGAAGACTTGAGGGGGAAGGGGTAGGAATGGGACATGATGGGTGCCTAACAAAGAGGTCACCTTGTGAAATCTGTTCTGTGTCAAAGGATACAACTAGGAGGTATAAGTGGAAGTTGCAAAGAGGCATATTTAGGCTTGATGTCAGGAGTAATTACCTAAGAATTAGGACTACAAAAAATACAATAGGTTACTATAGAAGGGATATGTGTGTTCATATACATATTTACATACGTATACATATACATATTTATACATGTATATATACATATATATAATGGAGGGCACATATAAAAAGATAGTTCTGACTTTAAGATGTATTATACATATATTTTTATGGAAAACTGGTTCCAAGTATATTAGTTTCCGACCATTATTCTCTCTTTTCTCAGTAAATGACAATGTAAAGTCAATGACATGTAATGACAATAAGTGGAAATTCTGGCTTTTGTTTTCTTTCTCTTCCCCATGAGAAATTAAAATAAAACTATTCTTTATTAACTCTAATTCAGAGAATCCTAACTTTGACACATATTTGCTATTTGACTATTGGTCAAGTTACTTAAACTCTTAATGTCTTAGGTAACTCTCCAAGACTGTAAGTAATAGAGCAGGGGCTAAGCTGTATTGGTTAAGGGAGTTCACTCATCCAGGAGTATTTTTCATTGAGTATTCTGCTCAGTATGGCATAGTAGAAAGAGAAAAGGACCTGGGTCCAAATCCTGTCCCTACTACTTCCTTCAGTGAATTTGGACTAGTGACTTTATTTAGGTGGCTAGGTACTATAATGGATAAAACACTGAAGTTGAGTCAAGAAGACATGAGTTCAAATCCTACCTCAGACTTCTAATACTTTGTGACCCTAGGGAAGTCTTTAGCCTCAATTCTCTCATTTATAAAATGGGATGGTACTTACTTCCGCACATAAGGAAATATGTGTAGTCTCATGACAAAGGATGTTTGAGTTTAGAAGAGATAATTCATTGTAATACCATTAATAGGAAGTTATAGATACCATTCCCCAAATATAGTTATTGTCATTGCTAAGGATCCTATTTTCCTTACGTAAGAATCCTTTTTGATAGTTTGCTATGTTCATTCCTGAACTAAGAATTCCCCAAATGCTGAGAGTCATCATTAAATTTATCTTTTTTCTCAAGTAAAATGCTGCAGTTATTCTCTGTTCTACTCAGTTGTGCAGGTATGTTGACCAAGGCCTAACATAGTCCCAGGAGTCCTGGCACCACTGCGGATTTGAGGCTGTAGCAGCCTCAGGAGTTGTCCCTTTTCCAGTGGGCAGTGTCACAGCTGAGAACCAGAAGACATCATATGCATCTTGTTGATCTCAACATGCAGATAACATTTGATTAAAATCTAGTTATAGGAACTAGTCAAGGTATAGATGGGTATGACCTATACCCAAATGCACCATTTGATTGGAAGCAAATCAGAAGATGTATTTAAGATCCCCCTCCAAAGCATTAGAATTGGTTGCTCTTTCCAATATTAATGATAGAATGAATGAATTCCTACCCAACAGGTCTGACTTGTTTTATTTATTTATTTGCTTATTTTTGCTTTTGAAACTCCTCAAATTCAAATTCTGACAGCTAGAATGTCTCCCATGGAGAAATGGTGGTTGTAGAATAATGGAAGAGAAAGGGAATTAGAGCCTCTGGATAGAAATCCCAGTTCTGTCACTAACTGAATGGGCAATCATCAGAAAGTCACTAAAACTAGCTGAGCCTCAGTGTTTGACTAGCAACATGAGATTAATAATACTTATTCTTCCTATTTCAGAATATAAGTTGTGGGAAAAGTAATCTATAAATGTAAAGTAATGTGAGCAATGTGAATTATTATCATTATTACTATCAAAAGTAGAGGTAATTTCAAATTTGCAATGTTATTATATCTCTTCTAAAGCGCTGTAATAGTGAATGGATATGAGTGACCCCTGAGACACTCTTTAAGGCATTCCTAATTGGCTCATTCACAAATTACTTGGTTGTTGCACGGGTTCTAAGTTAAATCATAGCAACATATTTCTAGTACCCAACTGACACATTTAGGATCATAGAATTTTGAGAAGGGGACAGAAAAGGTCATCTATTCCCCCAGTCTTTTACAGACAAGGAAATTGAGGCACAGAGAAGTCAGAAGGCAGAAATGGAATTAGAACTCATATCTCCTGACTACAAATCCAGCACTTTGTCCATTATACTTGGGATGACTTAGTATTTAACAAGCTTATAAACTTGAGAGTGCATGGAATTCATCTATAACAAGGGAGTGTTACAAGGCCTTCTGAGAGATCCCTCACTTTGATTTTCTCACCCTAACAGAAGAAAAAAAAAACAACTCTAGTTTCATCAGGTTTATAATGCTTTGTTAACACAGCTTAGGCAGCTTTGAAAATTTTTCTCTTGTGCAATATATTTAAAAATCCTCATAGTGTGTCATGTCTTCCTTATGTTTTAAACTAAAATTTCTGTCCTGTCTTGAAGTCTATTTTCTCTTCCTGTGCCTTTAGGAGATGATAAAATTCAGTTGCCATCATCTTATAACAACCTTTCACATATTTGAGGATTTTTGCAAGAAGTCTCTCCATTGTCTCTTTTTGCCCTGGCAAATAAATCATTTCTTGAGCTTTCTTCAGAGAAGTCATTTTCTAGACACTTCATTATATTAGTGGGGCTCTTTTCCTGGATATGCTTCTCTTTAATGGGAGAGCCCTACATTTTGGCCTGAACTTACAGGCTGGTTCTCAAGAGGGTTCTGGTGAATGAGGGATGTCCAAGATTTCCAGTTCACATCCTCCAGTACAGATTCTGCTGACTCATGTTCGCTGTTTCAAAAATAATGCCTTTATACCACTATGAGGGACAGTGAAGGATGACAGACCTCTGGAATTGGAGTTAGGAAGAACTGGATTTGGATCTTGCCTTTGTGATGCTGAACAAATAACTTGCCCTTCTGTGACTCAGTATATGCATCTGTGAAGTGAGGGGATTAGACTCTATGACTTCTAAGGACCTTTCCAACTCTAAATCCAATTACCCCTATACCTCAGTCAAGCAGTAAACAAACATAAGTACTTACTGTGGCAGGGAAGATGATAAATGATGAGGACACAGTGAAAGGCAAAAACATAGTCTTTGCCCTCAAGGAGCTCACATTGTCATAGAAATAATATTTAAATAACCAGGAACATAAAAGGTATAAGACAAGACAAATTAGATGGAAGGCCACTCCAGAAGGAAAATATTAACAGCTAGGGGAACTGAGTGAAGAGTTCTGCAGAAGGTAGTAACATGAAGGAAGCCAATGGAAACCAGAAGGCACAAGTGAGAAGAAAAAGCATTCCAGTTATGGGGAATGAACACTGCAAAAGAATGGAAGATGGGGTAATGGTACATCTACTTCGAGGAACTGAAAGCAGGTTTGTATAGCTGTATCATAGAGGACATGGAGGGTAAGTACAGTGAAAGAAGAATTGAAAGTTAGGAAGGGATTGGGTTGTGAATAACTTTCAATGCCAAATAGAAGAATTTGTATGTGATCCTGGAAGTATGTAGAAGCCACTGGAGCTCATTAAGGGAAGGAGAAGTGTAACCTGATTAGACCTATACTTTAGAAAAATCACCTTGGAAGCTGAGTGGAGAATTGACAGATCATTGCAATAGTCCAGGAGACAAGTAATGTGGATCTGAACTAAGGTAGTGTTGGCTGTGTAGAGAGAATGCAAAATATTTGAAAGATGATGTGTAGGTAGAAATGACAAGTTTTGGCAATTGATCAGATATGTGGGATGAGTAAGACAGAAAAGCCAAGAATGGCATCAAAGTTGTGGGGCTGCATGACTAGGAGCATGGTGTTGTCTTTAATACTGATAAGGAAGTTTGGAAGACAGAAAGATTTTAGGCTAAAGGCAATGAGTTATGTTTTGGATATGTTTAAGTCAAGATGTTCATGGAACACACAGTTTGAGTCGGTCATGTGAGATTGGAGGTCAGAAGAGAGTCTAGACCTGGATATCTAGATCTAAGAATCACCTGTGTAGGGATGATAATTGAATCTATTGGAGTTGATGAGATCACCAGGTGAAATAGTAGAGAACAGAAAGGTTCTTAACCTGGGGCTCATTGATAAATTTCAGGGGATTAATTAACTTGGATAGGAAAAAATAAATCTTTATTTCAATATATTTGATTTCCTTTGTAATCTCACATGTTTTATTTTATGCATTACAAAACATTTTAGACTAAGAATAGGTCAATAGGCTTCACCAGATGACCAAAGAGGACAATAACACAAAAAGTTTAGAACCCCTAATCTAGATTGAGAAGACAAGTCCTATGCCCAAAACTCAGTTATCTGGAAATGGAGAGCTTTTAAGAGACTTGGCCATCACACAGCTAGAATATGTTATAGGAAAGTCTTGATACCATGTCTTTCTGACTTCAAGGCCTGTCTACTACCCAACATTTTCATTCTCATTCTCACTTTGTCTCTCTATCTCTCTGTCTCTGTCTCTTTCACTCTCTCCCCACACATACATATGTGTTTGTGTGTGCATGAAAATGTATTATATATATATATATGTACATGCATATATATTTGTGTACATAGCATACACACACACACACACACACATATATATATATGTATGATAGAGCATTGAAACTGGAGTTGAGAAGACATGAGTTCAAATTTTCTTTGAAACACTATCTGTGATACTCTGGGCAAGTGATTTAACCTTCAGTCTCCATTTCCTCATCTGCAAAGTAGGGATAATAACAGCACCTACCTTTTAGGGTTATTATAAGGATCAAATTAGATAACAT
Organism: Vombatus ursinus; assembly: GCF_900497805.2. Classification (NCBI taxonomy): domain Eukaryota; kingdom Metazoa; phylum Chordata; class Mammalia; order Diprotodontia; family Vombatidae; genus Vombatus; species Vombatus ursinus. Next base: position 10,518,222 of record NW_020945437.1, on the reverse strand, counting down.
CAAAAGTGTTCTGCAAAACTTGATCATATAAATGCTATTTTTCATATTATATGGACAAAATGTATCATCTGGTTTTTTGTTTGTTTTTGCTTTGCAGCCCAGTACATTAAGCACACAGATTTTCTAGGTACTATATACAGTAGTACAGATCTGGGAGTGGGGGTTACCATTATAAAGAAAAAGTGATTTTGTCTATCAGTCAATATAGTGGTAGATTAACATAAGGATCAAAACAGTGATTCCTCCCTTCTTCTCCTCCTTCCTCCCCATAAAAACAAACAAACAAAAAACCCTCTGCAAGTATATTCACAGATTGACTCACAGGATTTAGGAGATCCAGTTCACTTCCAAGTAAGGCAATTATTATTCACATTTGATCAATTAACAAACAGGCCCAAGGAGATAAATAAGAGACCTAAGATCATTCAGAAAATTATAACAGGATGGAGGCTAGAGACTCCCCTGACTTTCATCCCAAAGCTCCTTCCACTAGACAGGGATTATGGTGTAATGGAGAGGATTGGACTGGGAAGCACATTACTTAGGTTTAATTTCAACTTCTGCCCTCTAACTTTCTCTGAAACCTGCCTCAAATCACTGGAGTTCCCAAACTCTCAGATTTCTTTCTGTAAAAAGCATTGAGCGGGGGCAACTAGGTGGCTCAGTGGATAGATCACTGCCCCTGGAGTCAGGAGGACCTGAATTCAAATCCGGCCTCAGATATATGGTACTCACTAGCTGTGTGATCTTGGGCAAGTCACTTAACCCCGATTGCCTCACTAAAAAAAAAAAGAAAAAAAAAAGCATTGAGGGTGAGCCTAGAATGTTCTAAGATTTAACGACTTTGGTCAAGCATGACTTTTAGACTGGTATTTTGTTTTTCCTCTCCCGCAAAGGCACAATATTATACTTTTAAAATCTGGGTCTAATTATCCTGAATCTGAAGAGTTTCCTTTAATTAGATATAGACCTAGAAGAAGAGAGGTCTATCAGCTGCCCAATGTGTAATCCTGAAAGTGACACAGGGAGATTAATATAGAATTTCATGGAATGACAATCTCAGAAGGTAGAAAAGGTTGTAAGAGGTCACCTGGTCCAACTTATTCCAGGAAAGGAATATTTGATATTTCTGAGAAGGGGTCACTCAAGCTATGTTTAAATACCTCCACTAATGGGAACTCATTACCTCCTAAGAAACCCCATTCCTGTGTGGGATTTTGTTTTTAAACACTTTTCTTTTTTCCTTAACAGCAACTGCCACCTGCAAGTTCTACCTATTTCAAGGAGTCCTGCCCTTTGGGGCCAACCAGAGGTCTAATCACTTTTGCTACCTGACAACCTTTAAAATACTTGAAGATCATGATTCTATTCTTCTGAAATTTTCCAGTCACATTTTTCTGAAGTCTTTTCTCCTGGATAAACAACCAGAGTTCTTTCAATATCCTTTGATGGCATGGTTTTCAGTCCCTTCATCACTGTTGTCAATCCTTTTGGAGGTGCTTCAGCTTTCCAATAATCTTCTTAAAATGTAGTGCCCAGAAATGAACCCAATACTCCGAATGTGCTTTGACTATGGTGGGTAGGAGTATCAGCACCACCCCTCCCCCCAAAAGGACCCTCTGCTTCTATTCATGCAGAATTTGGTGCTGCTCTGTCAGTGCTGACTCATTGAATCCACTAAAACCTTTGGGGCTTTTCCCAAATAATCTGTTCTTTAGCATCTCCTGTAGCTATAAATGTGGTGCTTGAAAATCCGTATTTAAGATGCTAAATTTCCCCCAAATCACTTTTATCTTATTAGATTTGGCCTATTAGTCTTTCTGTTCTATGGTCATCATCTTCATTCTTTCACACTGGAACTTTGTACTCTACCCAGAAATGTCCCTGGCTCTCGCAGATAAGCATTGACCCTATGTTGTTGGTGCATAGGCCTCTATGCCACTTCTCTGCCATTTCCTTAACTTGAGCCCCACCTCTACTTTCCAATAACCTTCATGTGTTGTCTTTCCCCATTAGAATGTAAGTTCCTTAATACTAGGAATTATTTGCTTTTATTTGCATTTCCAGGGCTTAGCAAACTACCTTGGCTATAGTAAGTAAATAATACTCTCTCTCTCTCTCTCTCTCTCTCTCTCTCTCTCTCTCTCTCTCTCTCTCTCTC